>NC_086338.1:24908382-25566299 GCF_032445375.1 Bacillus rossius redtenbacheri | reverse complement strand
TGAGATAACCTATCTTCAGTATTCACTATTCCAACTGTCCTTTCCACTGCCTACTACCACCTGGGCCCATAACCTGATAACATTTAGGCTGGTAGCAGTTTAGTGAAAGTAACATGATTCCTTTATCTTGATCTGAATACTTTATTACTGCACACTTACATTCACACTACACACTCTCCAGCTTGTTCGTTAAAACCAAAAAGAAAAAACAAAACACACATATCAAAAAGCATGTGACAAAAAACCAAACTTAACAGAACCAAATATACCAACAACAAAACAAAATAGTATATAAATTGTCATTTCAACAAAATTAAAACAGCAAGCATCCTATACCACAAACTAATTCCATCAGGATCGGATTAATTTGGATACGTGATACGAAACTATTAGTACAAAAATGAAACCTACACCACTGAAATGAAAATCGACAAGTATTTTCCCGAAACAGGGTCTATATTATTTGATTATGAAATAAATTTATGAAATAAATAAGTGTTCTCTAGCAAAAATGTCATCCGTATTTATTTGTTTGTATAGAATTACTTCGTTAGTTTTGGCTTAATATATAACCTAACAATATCATGGGTTTCAATACAAGAATAAAGTTGAAAACACACAGTTTTGAATCGTAAATTGTAATTTTATGGTTTAATACAAAGCAGGTTTGACGTCGAAGTAGTTTTTGGTTAATTTAATTATATCTGTTGCAAGATAAAGTTCGCGGCATATTTATTTACTGCAGCTGTAAACATTCCGAATCACAATACAAACAAACAGCTGACTAACATTCTACCAGAAAAAAATAACTGTCTCGCAACAAAAGTGACCAAATTCTGGTTTATTACATTACCAACACACCCATTATTACACCACACGCTTCGTCAGGTTCCGGTTAGCCAACCGCAGGCTAAGTATAGGTCATAATACACCCCTCGTTAGTTAACCGGAGGCTAGTCTAACCTGAGGGGTTGCTAACCTAAGATTTAGCCGGAGGTCATAATACCGGCCCTAAGTCAAACCATAACGACAGTCATTTCAATTTTCAAACAACAGCCGGAATCGATGAATCAGTATAGTACAGAGCAAGATGAGAAAATAAAGACTTTTGCGGTGAGGCGAGTGCCGAAGCCGAATATCAAGAGAAAACGAGCGATTCCTTAGGGCCGGTATTATGACCTCCGGCTAAATCTACAGGTTAGCTAGCCTTCGGGTTAGGCTAGCCACCGGTTTACAAATGAGGGGTGTATTATGACCCATACTTAGCCTGCGGTTGGCTAACCTGAACCTGACGAAGCGTGTGATGTAATAATGGGTGTGTTGGTAATGAAATAAACCAGAATTTAGTAACTTTTGTTGCGAGACAGTTTTTTTTCCTGGTAGAATGTTAGTCAGCTGTTTGTTTGTATTGTCAATCGTAATGTTTAAAGCTGCAGTAAAGAAATATGCCGCGAACTTTATCTTGCAACAGATATAATTAAATTAATCAAAAAACTACTTCGACGTCAAACCTGCTTTGTATTAAACCATAAAATTACAATTTAAGATTCAAAACCGTGTGTTTTCAACTTTACTCTTGTATTGAAACTCATGATTTTGTTAGGTTACCTATATATTAAGCCAAAACTAACGAAGTAATTCTATACAAACAAATAAATAGGGATGACATTTTGCTAGAGAACACTTATTTCTTTCATAAATTTATTTCATAATAATATAGACCCTGTTTCGGGAAAATACTTGTCGATTTTCATTTCACTGGTATAGGTTTCAGTTTTGTACTAATAGTTTCATATCACGTATCCAAATTAATCCGATCCTGATGGAATTAGTTTGTGGTATAGGATGCTTGCTATTTTAATTTAGTAGGTCGAGAGATCCTAGACATATTCACTGGTGAAATAATTATGATTGTAAAATGTATACGAAAGAAATACATTTTTACAAGACCTGACATAATTTGTTTGTATCGTGATATGTTAGGTATTTTGAGTTATGTACAGGATTTCTCAACATTCTAAATTAAAACAGCAATTCTAATGTAAAACAAGACCAACATACAAAGGGTCATGCCGATAGGATCAAGGGATAAACTTGGATACGGGAAACAGAATAATTCCAGTGCTTTTTTTCGTTTTGCACTTGCGTGGCAGGTAGATAATAAGTACCTACCTAAAGATTTATAAGATAGGGAAGGGATAATTGGGTAACATTTATCTTCACATTCAATTGTATTCATTGAATTATAACCACGTCTGAAGTCGTATGAAGTGCATTTCATTCCCGGCATATGTCCAATGTATTACGAATAAAAATTCACAGATACAACTTCTACGAAAACACGCATTTTATAGGTAATAATAACCCTCGTTTTGCAATTTTAAAAGTCACTTATTTACACAAGCAGGAACATTTAAGTTTATATACATTGTATACGTTTAAGTACTTCGTGATCAATTAAAGTCAAATAATTACCACGTTTCCATGTCGGGTTTAAAACGTTTCGGGTATCCAATTTAGTTTGTGTACGATACCCGTTTCCATGCAATAATTAGATCCAGTTAAAAACGACTTCGATTCGCTTGATATATTTGCTTGTTATAAGGGTGGCGACATTGAAATTTATGTTGGCTCACATGAAATAAATAAAGACGTAAGTAAATAAACACAAACAGGTGATTTGTCATTCTACTACGTCCAAAATATTTTCCGTACGAAAATAGAATGGATAAGCAAAACTAACACTTCTGTTGTCCACACATTCCTACTAACACTCGTCATTTTTAAACAACAACACACTTTAAAGTGTTATAAACAACTGCCGTTGGTAACAAATGCTGTGCGTATTTACTTTCTATCCGTTTCCAATACGAATACCGTTTCCATGCCATTTTCCCCTCTGCTCAATCCCATTCCATTCTACAATTTTGGTGTATCAACCTTGAAACTCATAACGTTTTGTAACCCGTTTCCATGGACGTTTTCGAATCGGTAAGTGTTCTTAAAACGTTTTGAACCCGACATGGAAACGTGGTAAATAATAATACACGACTCGACGAGAATGGAAAAGCGTGACTACACTTTCATGTCATGTAATTTTTAATAAAACTTTGACGAATACGGCGAAGCATTTTATATTTAGTAATAAATTATTCCATCGCATCCTGCAAATATTCAAAACAACTAACCTCGCCTGATACATCGCCATTTTATTTTCTGTCGCTTGGCCTCCGGTTAAGCAGCTAGCGGCCGGTTCATCCACCGATAGGTTAGCCCAGTGTTGCCAACCTTTTGAAACATATTTATGCTACAACTCAGAAAAAAATATGCTATTTTGATAAAAATTATGCTACATTAAACCTATTTTATTTTAAGTTATTTATTGAGGTAGAAAAACATTGCTTTTATGATGCAAAATAATAAAGCTAAAAATTTGCTAAAACTTAATATTGCACATAAATTATTATAATATTCATTATTATAAATTATATCCATTTGCTTTTTAGTCCAAGCTGGTTTTCTTTACACACACACACACACATATTAATAACCAAATACAGCTAAGGAAGAGCTTCATCCTCTGTACTGCTGTCGTCAGCAGAATTTAGCACATTCGCAGAAGTCAAAGTACTGGTCCTGGGATTCAAAGATGTCTTTGTCATGCGGCCAACCATGCTTTTGGTTGGAGTGAAGCCTGTACAACATCCAGACTTCTTCACTGTTTGTCTTGCTAGAAGTGTTCCATTGATCGTGGAAGTAATGATCATTTCCCTACAAACGATACCGCTTTCAAGACGTCGCTGAAAGATAGCAGTGTGTGTGGCTGTGTAATCAGAGATCCCAGTCCGTGCATGTAGCACCGAAACTGTGGTATCTACTGTATTTAGTTACATTTGTAGCTTTTGAACTAAATTCTTCACAGTTCATTTTGTTCTGAAATAAAGAAATTATGCTACTTTGCGTAGCATAACTGGCTTCAGATGCTACATGCTACAGCAACAACAAATTCTGCTACATGTAGTATAATTATGCTACGGTTGGCAACACTGGGTTAGCCGGGACTTAACTGGAAGGTAGACGTTAGAAGTGGGTCGAAAAGTATCAACCAGATATTTTGTAACTGATACACGCCTGTATCAGGTACTGCAAACGAGTACACTTGAAAAGTATCAAGCTCTTTAATATCAGTTTTTGAATTCGCCTGGAACAACATTACGGCCAATGTGCGCGTGCGCAGAACCCGATCGCAGATGATGGTCACTTGGGCGCAGCTTGTGAAAGGGGAGGGAGCGGCACGACGAATATGGGATAAAGGGAAATAATGTAGGGGAGGAAGCGCAGGGTAAGGCGTTGAAGGAGAGGCGCAGGGCAGAGCGAAATTGTTACGAGTCGTTTTGTTTATTGTCCCACATCAAAGTATGCTCAGTGCGCAGTGCGTGCACCGTCTCGTTCAATAATAAAACTAATGAAATTTTAATATTAAAAAGTACATTAATACAAGATATAATATTTATATTTGTGCACCTAACAGCTATGAAAATGCAAATAAATTCTCAGTTGACACTAATAACAGATGTAATAAACATATTATAAAGGCAATATTTACCCTTTATAGAAAGTAAATATTTAATTTCCTTTAATATTTATTTTGTTTAATTACACTTTATTCCGTATGTTTATATTTGTAATCTATGGTTGATTCAGTCTGTAAATTTCTTTGGTTATAGTTTTGTCAATGTATTACTCTATGTTAATTTTTATTTTAAATTATTGTCAAGGCTAGTATAGCAGTATTTTTTGAAACCACTATAATTTAAAGATGAACAACGACAGTAATGGGTAGTAATTTTACTAGTTTTGTCTAATCAACAACCTTAAGAAAGTCGTTTATTAGTAACGGGGAAAATATTCTTTTAGAACGAATTGAGACTTCATTAAGGCAACATCTAGAAGGCAACGATTTGACAATAATTTAGAACCGAATATTTATAGAAGAATTGAAACTGTTTATTAATGCCAATATGGACTGAGATTTAGAAGGAACTAATAAATTTAATCAACGAAGATAAAACTCAAACGTCAAGAATCTAAATAATTATTAAGAAGAGAAGTCGACGAATATCCAGATTCAAGAGATCGTCCCATGACTGTAAATTGCTTTGAAACTACGAAGAATAAATGCCGTTGATCATCCTGAAGAAAGAAGAATCCTGTCGAAGATCGAAAAGTCGCAGTTCGAGCCCGGGAAGGATGACCGTCGTGCAGTCCAGCCCAGTAGCAGCCCACAGCCCGAAGGATGGAGTCGTGACGGCGCGTATTCCTGTCGCCCGCTAGAGACCGGAGGAGCAACACCAAGTTCGCAGTCCGGATTGAGTCGAACCAAGGATTCTCCGAGAACCTACACGTCTCGTGGGTATCCTGCAGCAAGGTTTGGTCCCTTACCCCATCACCCGAAGACTCGCTGATTATAGAAGTACCCTTACGAGTTACGATTTAAACAAGACGAACATTTTTTCACCGAACTAGAATCTTTTATACTATAGAGCTTATTCTTTGTACAGAAAAACCTTGTACTTGTTCATCTTTAGATTTACCATACAAATTCCGGAATCGCGATCCCGAACTGAATAATATTAGATAGTATAGATGGAACTTGATATTGAAAGAACATGTTGCTATTTTGTTTGACTGGTACTGCACGTTGCGTACCCAGTAGTCCACGCTCTGACGGACTGAAGCTAGTTAAAGTAAATAACATACAAATAATTAACATTTTATCTTAAAGATAATTACTCAAATGAAAGAATTGTTAGATGCTTTGAAGTCGAGAGTCATAACAAATTCCATCTATAGTTAAAATAAATTATTTTAATTAAGTTTATTTATATAAAGCGTGATTTGTGTTTTTCGAAGTGTATTGTCACCGTCTGTGCAAACATTACACGCAAATATAAATATTACATTTGAGTTTGTTTACACGTCATTACCAGGTCTAGTCACAGATTAGTATTTAACATATTTTTGACACACTGTAATTTGACTTTCAGACTCAAACTTCTAGATACAATTCTTAAAACTGATAGAAGTAGGCTAGAGAAACCGGAATTATTAAGTATATTTAATAATTTCAATAATTACACTAGCTGACTCTATAATATGGACTTTTTTTTTTCGAAAACAATTAGTAACTAGTGTTTTCATACATTAAAAGATTACGATTTTATCAAAAATTAAAAATTAAAAAAACAGATAGGTACATTAGTGAGCATACTACATATATCAATAGACATTTGAGTTAGGTACATCAGGCAGATAGCAGTGCCAATATCGATAAAAAAACAAACACTTGGCAAGTTCAGTCACTATTTAACAAATAGTATTGCATTATAACTCATTTTTTGTTTACACAAATTACACTACAATTACACACAAACTCATTATTTTCCTTGAAAAAATTCCACACAAATGAAGTATTTTTCTTGCACTTATCCATTCCTTATTTCACTATAAAGATACTAACTATAAAGCATGACAGCCCGCAACAATGTACATGGTAATACACGGCCAGGACGAACTGCAGTTAATGTTGAACAGATTGATACTGGCTGTATCAGGCGGGAATGAGAGTAGCAGAGGTAGAGAATTACCGGGCGTGATAAATAATGTATCAGAGACACCGAAACCTTTTTACGCTGGTGATGACGGCACGGAGGATGTGTAACCTGTAACGAGAATGCTGATACCTCGTTGCTTCCTGGGACCGCTACTGCTCTATCTGATACAAAAGTATCAGATACATTAAACTAGTACATTACTGTATCAGTATCAGGTTGGAACAGATACCGAAAATTGCTGTAACAACCCACCTCTAGTAGACGTTAACAGGGAGTCATAAAACCGAAATAAGAGCTAGCCTGCGATTAAATTTTAGTCGGAACTTTAGCCGGGGGTCATAAAACCGGCCCTTAGAGCTGTACAAGACTTTTTCAATGAACCACTGAACCATTTAATAGAACTGGTTCACTTTGAAAATCGAATTGGATGTGAACCACTAACTGGAATGAACCGTGCTACCCATCCCTAGGATGCTAGTAACTTATCCTGAAGACCACTTCAGTAATGGATCCCAGAGCGTATTCCTGAAGGTCGCTCCGAAGGAGGAAGAGAGAAAAATACTGAGGGGTGAGAAGAGCTGAGCATAGCAGTCCGCCGTTTCCTCATATGCTCGGCCGAGAGCGTGTAACAGCGATACCACACGAGCGGGAACACGCTCGTTCCCTGAGTAATGACACAATGGATCCCACTTATTTACATTTTGCAGCAGGCGCCATCTATTGGCACCGGGTGCATCACCATCTTACAGGATAACAAGCATAGACATAGAGATTAGTTAAAAAAATACCCTGCTGTGTCGGGGCAGCCATGTTTGTTTCAGGGATGAGCATGTAGCACTCGCACAAGGGGGCCGAGGCCAAATGCAGGACACGACAAAGTGATAATACAGTTTGGCGGGTGATTTTGTAGAATGTTCGTATTCAAGGCTAATTATTTCCAATGATACAAGGAAGGTAACACAAACATAAAAATTTTGCAATAAGGATAAAAAAAGATGTTAACTTATCATTGGTGGATATAGTGGTTTTCTCATAATTATCGTGTATGTTATCAAATTCTGTGCGCACTCATACTTGCGTAATGGTAAATGCTTCAGAAAAACTGTCTCAACAATGACATATTTTACTTTCTGATAATTTTAGACAATATTTTTGGAAATTGATTTTTAAAATGCTATATGACCAGTTGAACTTAAATTTTGACTTGTTTGTATAGTTATCTTTCTTATTTATTCTTGTGGTTTCTCTTTTACTAAAATTAAAACTAGCAATGGTGTATGTCTATGAAATCTTTTAAATCAAACTTATCTTTTGCATGAATCATTCAAAGCATTGACGTCGACCCAGAGGCCACCCTAGCTCCTGCAGGCCGTTATGACGCGTCACCGCCTTCTTCTGTGCGCGGGCGTGTGTGGGAGCCAGTGGTGCCACCTTCAATAAACCAGTGTCCCTCCGACGTAGTTTTTTATGTATATTTTCTTTTCTTTCAGCAGGACATAATTTTTATTGTAAAAACTATAATATCGTCCATCATGTATAATTTAAATTAGAAGGGTAAATAACATGTATTTTATTATGCACGGGGTGAACAAGTCGCGGGTTCCCGTCCACGAGGACGTGAGGTGCGTGACGAGACGCGCGCGGGGAGGGGGTCGGCGCGAGGAGAGTCGGCAGTCGTGTCTGGAGAACCGCGGTGCAGAGACGTGACGGCCGCGAGCTCTCGCGAAGACGAGTGAAACGGGTGAGCATAGAGACCTCTGGGCTTAACCAGAGTGACGCGGGGATTAGGTCAGCAACAGTCTTCGAGTCGTGTCAGGCAGTTCGGAACTATGGAGATTAGTATGTCAACTATTGCCAAGGGGTCGCCTTATCGTAGATAGTTTAGTTTTTTTTTATTAACGTTTCTTAATTTTTTCCTTTCCTCTCGTATGTATGTATATATATATCTTTATTCGCTTGTATAGTCGTGCATTGCCTAGGATAAAATAGTACCTTTGTGTCATGGACGAGACCTCGCCATATTAATGGGACAATTCAGAAACTGTGTCCGCAGGTAGTGTTTGCCTGAAGTCGCTATAGGACAGGAAATCAAAGCCTTGCCGGTTTGGGACAAACGCCATCGGTTAGCGCCGCGACGCCGTCACCTACTACTTCCCACATAGGCGGCCGTGTAAGGGGAAATTCTCGTGTAGTCAGGCCTCACCTAAGAACGGTCGTAGGCGGGAACTGCGATAGCCCCGTGCCAGTGCAAATAGTGGCCAATAAAAAGAGTGAGTGCCACGAAACCCTATGTAGTTTCATTATTAGCCGGCTAGATCCTCTTAACTGCCACGCGGCCCGAAACCCACCCCCA
Source organism: Bacillus rossius redtenbacheri (assembly GCF_032445375.1). Taxonomy (NCBI): domain Eukaryota; kingdom Metazoa; phylum Arthropoda; class Insecta; order Phasmatodea; family Bacillidae; genus Bacillus; species Bacillus rossius. The sequence goes on along the minus strand of NC_086338.1, from coordinate 25,557,332 downwards.
ACTGAGCTAGCCCAAGAACCTACACAACCACTAAGGGGATCAGCCCGCTCGACGACAGCATAAAGCTGTTAGTTTTTTTTTAATTCTACTTAAATTAGCACAATGCTCTGTTAATAAATTATTTTAAAACTGGACAGGACGTAGAAAAAACTTTTGAATTTGCATTTTATCATAATTTTCAAAATTATATTAAGTGCGCACTTAACTAAACTCATTTATAGTAATATATACTTTAAAATATTCAAACTCGAAAGTGGTCAACTGCTAACACACCCTCAGAAAATGTTTCCGAAAATTTTTTATATTGTGAACTCGTGAACATAATTATTCTGAATTGCCAACAAATGAATTAACCATATAGATTGAGCCTATCAGTTTTTACAAAACATTTTAGTTACTGTCGTCGTACCGACCATGGCCGTTAAGCCTGTTTCAGCACCGCCAGTACTGTATCCCTTTTTCGGAGCGCGCCCCTTGCCCAGCCGGATTGAGTCAGGCGAGCGCCTCGGGCGTGACCCCAATAGACATAATGAAATTTAAAGGTACGGAACCCCGGAGGCTCGAACCCATAATTCCATTAAGGGAAAAGCCATTAGTACGAAATTACTAATTACCCGACATGTAATAAGTGTGTCGTAGTCACTCTGAGCGAGTACACCACGCACGGAGCAGACAACAAACCTCATTAACAGTCACCGCGGCCACTGGCCTTAATTAAAATGCCAGTGACTATGATCAAGTTGACGCCGACCGCCAATGCTCCTCTGTCGCATAGACCGCTATGCCTCATCAGCGTCTCGCAAAAGCGTGTGCACCGAACGCGCCCGCGCGCAGCAAAGGGTAATGCGTGCGTCGAGGCGAACGCCGTGCAACGAGTGCTGCGCCGGCGGAAGGATCCGGCCGGGTGTGGCATATCCTTCCGCCGCACTACAACAGATTATTATAATTATGTTTTCCACAGGTTTTTATTAAACATTATTTTTCATTAATTAATAATTCAGTCCTTGCAAAATCATGTTTCACTGTGCGATTTGTCCCGAACCTGGCCGGTTCAGTTTCCCGCGAAATTCACACATTTCCGCGGGAGGGATGACGGGGGAGGGGGGTCGCGCGCGGCGACACCGGCAGTGTCCTTCAAGAACTCAACCAGGCCGGCAGCCTGCGCGCAACGCGGAACATTCAACCTTTGCTTTCACCGACATGTAGTTTTCAATAGTGTAATTTCTTTTCAACCTTTCACGTACAGTTCCGCGGTCGGCCTAAATTTACCATGAGGTACTTAATTAAATCAGTGCTCCGAGATGAGTGTTCTACGTCATACTTAAGTACTGTGGGGAGTTTTTGTGAATTTACGTCGGCGCTTCACGCCCCAACCTAGCCTACCGGCTACATAGTTTTGGCCCGCACAGGGCAGCCAGCAGGCGACGCGTGCCATCGAACATAATAACGATTCAGTCCCTGGGACACATCTAGACATCACGTAGAGTCGCCGGAGACACGGGCCTACGTGTCGCTAGCCCAGTTTATTAAGTGTAATGTATTAGTGAAATAGTTGTTCGTCCAAATGTTATCTGTCATGTCAGGGTTTATGTATCATCGTCGTACGGCATTGAGCCGCCAAACATAATAACGATTCAGTCCCTGGGACACATCTAGACATCACGTAGAGTCGCCGGAGATACAGGCCTACGTGTTGCTAGCCCAGTTTATTAAGAGCTAGGTAATAGTGAAGTGTATTGTTCGTCAAGATATCGTGCGCCATGTCAGAGTGTATTTTGTAACTTTCGCATCACGTGTACAAGTCCGCCCCTCACATGCATTAAAATCGTGAGCCACCACTGAGGAAGTGAGCTGCGCGTGTGACTAGTCGCGTCGGGCAAACCGTTACGGCCAGAACGGGCAGCACCATGTATTGGGCTGTGCTGTATTAAATTCACCAACTAAACCTTGTGTTATTCTTCAGGCGTCCCGAGTGGCCATAACAGATCGGGGGGCCCTACTGCGTTAACCCCTACCTCTAGCCACAAGGCCGAACCTTCCCTGAGATCACGAACCCGAGCAAAAATCACGTCTAAATAGTCAGAGGTAGCGGGGACGGCGTCAAAGTCAGAATAGGAGAAATCTCTCTAAAACAATTCGCAGTGGGACAATATGTTAGTAAATTTACAGTCGCCAACTTGATAGTGAAAGTTTCTCTTCCTTGCGAGGCGGCCATGTTCGGCAGTCTCCAACCACTCCGCGCCGGAAACAGACGTGTGTCCGTGGGCAGCATCCAAGTTTTCTTTCATTGATTATTTTCATTCTGTACTAAATCTTTAAATTTAAAACCTTTTGTTAATTCACCGCTGCCCACATCGACTCGGCGCGTATTTTGCGGAGCCGGGCCTATCCCGACCGTCTTCAGTGTGATACCGCGCTACGTATCGTATCACAGAACGTACGGTACTGGCCCACTCCAGCGAAAGTGTTTTTACTTAAGGATGCCGTGCATATTGTTATAATAAGCCTCATCACAGAGGTTCTGACACGTGTCGTGTGGTTTGTTTATTTTATTTTTTTTTCTTCATTTACAGTCGCCTGGCAACGAGACGTGTGCAATAACAATCTCAAGTGTTTGTTTACATTTACTATAAAACAGTTTTATGTACCAAAGACATTTTATATTTATTTTGATTAATTTAGAACTGATTATTTTGCATAAAACCACCCTAAGTAACTTTTTATTTCGGCCGTTTTCTTTGAATTTTGTACGTTAGACGCAACGGAGGCCAGGGTTTGGCCCGAGGCCGGCGGCGCCTGGTTTGAAGGACCGGCGCTAGGCATGCCGGGGAAGAGAACGTTTGGACCCATCTTGGGAAGTGCGTTTGGTCTGATGACAGCTCTGGTCGTCAGGCGTTTAGTGACCCAAAAACTCCGTGTGCGAGGCTTAAAAATATTGTTAAAATTACGGCGACGTTTCACGGCAGTCGCCGATATAAGATTTCCTCCGATCTGCACAATATACAGTATTATATGAATGAATGAAATTGGACCCTGCGCATCACCAGGTAACCATTGAAAAACGTTATAGCTCCAGGTGACGCTTTTTCGATTAAGGCCGAAATAATTTTCTGAGTGAAAAGGTGTAAGAGTAATATTTTTCATCATTTGGGAACAGCTACATTTTGATATATAAATCTTAAAGGCCAATTTTTTTTTGTTGACATTCAAATAACACACAAGACTTTACGACCGCAGGTCCAGAAGTCTTGAACGATAGAATTTCGAGCCCTAACGACGTGATTTAGCCGGAAGACAACCCTGAGATAAATTTAATTTGACATTTTTTGAACATAATTTTAATATTGGAACTTTTGTTTTGTTGTGTCCGACGTATTGGCAACGATCAGTTTGTTTATTCTTGGCCCCCTTTTCATACTCACTGTATAAAGTGCTGGAGTGGTCTAATTTATGTAAACAGCAGTAATAAATTCAATACCATCTTGGTTTTCCATTATAATATGTTTGTTACTACTGTGCCGGAAATTAGGCATTTCGTCACTTTTTTAATTTATTCTATAATTTTAAAATTTTTTGGGGTCTGTTTTTTTAAATTTATCTGGTTGTTAATGGGGGTGATTTACTTTTTGTTAGGCCGGTGTACGCCACGGATTTAAACTTTGTGCCAGTGGACCGAAGCCCCTTCCCAGGGGGCCAAGCTGATATTTTGCTGTCTAATGTGGACATGGTCAGCCCGGTTGAAATTTCTCTCGCCTGCAGTCACGTCCCGAGTTTGTAATTTTAATTCCCTGCATGACCAAAACTGCTTTGAGCAGCTCCTGGGCTGCAAGCTGCTACCTTGTAGAGGCCTGCTGAGAAAAGCATGTCTCGTCACGAAGCAGTCTCCAGTGGAGCTGCGTTCCCACCTTAGTGGCTATTTCTGCCCCCCTTCCTCTCTCTCCTCCTCACTCTAGTTCTGAGAAATTAAGCTAAGAGCAGTGACCGGACGGGATGATGACCTGATGCAAAAACCTTCTCCCGGGTCCGACAGACACATCCCTGACATCTAGCGGAGGAAAAAGTAACAGCGGGCCTGGTCGCCAGCGTGCAGAGCTTACCCTCATGACACCTGGTCGCAAGTCTGCTCACCACCTCAAGTAGTTCCCCCTTACGCCGCTAGAAAGCAGCGTCGCGGTGCCATAAGGCACTATGCTATCCTCTCGCGGCCCGGAGAAGTCGATTGTTCGTTGCTTTCGTTTCGGTCCGGTAGAGAGCGCGCATGTTGTGTGGTTGTCACGCCCGCCTCGGACTCCTTCGGAAATTTTCGGCTTAGAACCGAACCTACCCCCTCCTTTGACCCGGGGCCTTACCGCCCGATTTAATTAGGTGCTTTGTCCGATTGCTAGGACTCAGCCCTCTGACCTCGGCTACTGACCACGTCTCCTCTACGTCCTCTGCGCTAAGAGGCTTTTTGCGGGAACGGTGATTTTCGCGTGCACGAGAATGTAGTCAGCTTGCTTAAGGGATGTGATCCCGTTTGTACAGTAGCCAGGCAGAGGTAGTTTTTAGAAAAGTCATGCGTAGTTAAATTTTTATTTATTCTTATTTAATTCTAAAAATTCTGGTTTCGTCCGCGCATCCTGACTTCTCGGTCCGCGGCATCCTGATGTCGGCGCGGGACACCTAGTGAGCTCCGAACTCTACACCCTGGTTGGTGAGTAATCCGGCCTTTTCCCCCCCATTCCCGTTTGTTGGCCTTTTGCGCCGACGGTGTAGGACTGTCTGGAAGCAAGTCTAATTCGTTTTGAATTTGATTTGGGTTTCAGACAGGGTCGAAGTGCTGGAGAGACAAATTGCTCCCAGCTCGTGGTCCTGCACCTCCACTGCGGGTCACGTTAGAAGAGAGGTTTCCGCGACCCGACGTCATTTTTTGAAGACCCGGGTGGTAATGTGAAATAAACATCCCCCCCCCCTCACCTTCTAGCTACGAACTACATTAATCGAATGAATAGCCTACCAGCGAACAGTGCTTTCCTCAAGAATATGTAGAGTCAATAAAACTAATCATCGATGTAATAATTGGACAAATCAAATTTGGTGCGATTTTTAAATTTTTGAAAAGTAATAATATTTTGTTAAGGTGTAATGTGTATTGTTTTAAATTATTCTGGGGCGCCCCCTTTAACTTTGTTAATTACTAAGATTTTTATTGTCAGGTTTGAATAATACGAACACAAAATTCCATAATAATAAACTAGGAACCTATAGACCAAGCTACTTGTGTAGTGTTAATTTATTTATGATATACCTTCTTCCCTTAAATGATCCACCAGCTCCCAAGTTGCTTGTGTCAGGGAGATCCAAATTATCTTGTTCTCCACCTCGTGCCACCTCTGGTCAATAACTAAATTTTTCTTATTTTTCTTACCCAGCAAGTTTCCAAGGCTCTTTTTAATCAATTTAAAATAATTTAATTTTGAGGCACGAGGGGCGTTACAATTGGTAGCAGAGCGTGGTTTGGTCTATAGGCATACCTTAATAATTTAGGCATACCTAAAATAAAATATAAAAAAAATTTAAAAAAAATTTATTAATTTTTTTTTTGTGAAACCAATTTTGTAATAATAACATTGTGAACTGATCGCTGGTACACCTGGTAGTTATATTGCTTTTCTATTTTAAAGTTATGATTGAGTTTTAAAGGCCCGTGCGGACTTAGTCTGCGCGCGGCGCAAGAAGTCGCGGCGTGCGGTCCGCTAGCAGGCCGGCAGCGAGACGTGTCTTATCTCTCGGCTCAGCTGGCGTCCCCCCCCCCCCCTATCACCCCGCTTGAGCCAGCGACACGCCCGTTATCTGAGGGCGACGACACGGCCCTGTTCCTCCCGCACACCCCTCTCCCTTGTCCATCGTGGGAGACGACCTTGCGAGCGGCAGGTCAGTCCCCCTGTTGACGTATACAGGTTGGCAAGTCAGTTGTCTGAGTAGTACGGCGACTCTATACGCAAATAAGTTTGGGCACATACCCCCCCACCTTGAAAGTGTGACTTACTCCCCGCGCATTGGGGCTAGTTGGTAGTTTATATTAATATAGGAAGCCTTAGGAGGTATTTAAAATTAAGATAGTTTTTAAGGGAGGAGTATTTATGGTGTACGTTTGAATCGTACAGGTGTGTTAAATTTTTGTTTTAATTAGCAGTAATTTACGTCCGAGCAGTATGTTTAAGCCAGAGTTATTGCTGTCAGATGAGCTGACCTATGAGTTACAGCTACGCAATTTGCCTTCCAGTGGCAATGTCCAAGTCCTCAGGAAGAGGCTCAGTGCCGCCCTTCATGATGGCGTGCCCACTAGTGTATCGAATTTAGATTTAGATGTAACTGAAGAATTCAACCTTGCTTGCGCCAAGTTTTATGATATATCGGCTTTCGTAAGCTATCTAGATGTGGAGGAAAATTTACCCAATGTCGAGCGACATATAGTCAGGCTAAAACATGTTACCCGACGTTTGCAAAACCTGAAACAGCTTTCGGCAGACCTTCTCCATGGAATTTATATAAAAGAGGTAAAACGATGTTTGCAACAGACGGCAGGTTTCCATTCAAAATTGACGGCGAGAGCAGCCGTTTTGGAAGACACACGACGCAGTCAGCATTATGTGGCTGAGGCACAGGCTTTAGGCATCGATTGTCCCGCCTTCCCGGAAGGGGACGCTCCTAGCTTGCCCCTGGGAGTAGAGCAACGCGACACGCGACAATCAGAAGTACGGGCGACAGTAAACAGACAGGAGACGGAAACGAGCAGATTACCAGACGCAGCCCCTGACTCACAGCCACTAACGTCGCTTCCAAACCAACCGATACACGTATCTACCACTCATTCAGAGCCGCTTGTGCAGTCGACGACAGCGGCGACAAACATTACAACGGGTCATGTGACAACCCACCCCGTCACTAGCGTGACATTTTCACAGGGATTACCAACCATGGCACACCACATGACGCAACCATACCCACCAAACATGTTTTTCCCGTATCCGACCACTCAGGGCTATTTTAACCCTTATGCTCAATTTCAACCACAGTTTCCTTCATGGCAAACCACCCCACTTCCGAGTGCTGGTATTTTGCAGCCGCCACTCATAACGCCCCAGATCACTCCACCACAGGTCAGTCCCTCGGGTGCGACTCGGGAACAGACTCAGTCGCACCCGGTGCCACAAATTCAGCCTTCACCTCAGCCGGCAGGAGCCGCGGCTCAGCCCCACGACTCAGTATTGAGGAGCATGACAGCCCCAGAAACTGGCTACAGTTTCTACGGAAAAATCACCCATCCTGTAGAAAGGCTACTCAAGGAATTGCCAGAGGCGTCGGGTCTGGACGCACACAAACTGATTGATTTCCTTCGAGTCTTGTTAAAGCTACGGCAAAAGGGAGGGATTCCCGACAAACAAATTTTTGAAATTGTTTACCCATACACCCAAGCTCCCTTAAGTGAGCAGATCATGGCAGCCATTGAGAATGATCTCACTTTCGACGAGTTTCATGAAGACGTGTTAAATTTTTGTATACCGAGTAGGCTACTCACAAACATCCGGTTGGAGTGGTTTAACCGCTTGCAGCAGCGTAATGAAGCCTTGCCAAATTACGTTGCTGACATACGGGAAGCCAACCAGGTACTCAGGCTAAAGGTTCCAGAGAGAGAGGTCGTGAGTACGATTCTAGACGGTTTGAACCCAGCGGAGCGCTCGCGCTCAGTGTTCCAGGCACGCCCCCAAAATTATGCTGAGCTAGACAAACTTTGCGTACACGCCACAAACATAGAAAACGCTGATTTTCAGCGAAATAAACAAGCCACATTCGCTAGTCAACAAGGTAGCAGCGCGGGAGCGGAGCGCAGTAATTCGCAACATAAGAATGCAGCACAGAAACATCAGGGCAATACATTTTTCTCTTCAAGGCCACAAGGGAGGTATCAACAAAATACACATTGTACTTTCTGTAAAAGAGACGGGCATTCCCTGGCCCAGTGTTACCACAAAAACAACAAACAAAATGGCGACACTCCAAAAAACGCATAACGCGGTGGCCCGAACAACCTTATTGAGGGTCACCGAAAAATTCTAGTGTTAAAAATTTTTCTTATAAGTGGGAAGTTCAACTTGCGCCAAGTAATGACAGTACACAAGAAACATCATTACATAAAAACAAGAATCCTAACAACGAAGAGTCCAGGAATAAAAGTAACAAGCGAGGTCACAAACATAAACAAAGAAAGCACAACAGCAGGAGAAATAACAAAAATAAGGGAAATGGTAATTCAACGCACACATACTCATGTAAAACGTGTGTTGATCCTACAAATAAGGGCAAGAGAAAATGCCACCAAATTTTTGGCAATATTCCTACAGTAATTCCGTATGCAGTAACAACGATTGGCGAACACACTGTACCGGGACTAATTGATACGGGATCAGCGCGCAGCCTAATTTCTGGGCGTTTGTTTAACAAGTTAAAACAGAGCAAATTAATTCTAAGGACTGAGACCACTAAGTTACAATGTTTCACAGCTTCAGAGCAGCCATTAAATATTACGTTAGCAGTTGTGATCAAGGTGAAGATTGATTTATATTCATGGAATTTCCCATTTTTGGTGTCTGATCAACTTGCCACAGACCTAATCTACGGGTCTGATTTCATTGCCAAGACAGGTCTAATCATTAATCTTCAGGCGAAGAATTTCGTTTTTAAATTCAACATGGGTAATCCTATTCCTTGTGGGACCCCTGAACAAATAGTTTCAGTTCCGGCCGAGCCAACGGCAGCCATCTTGGATCAGGGCAACACCACTTCACACGAGCACCTTAATACACAGCAGCGGGGCGCCATTGATAAGTTATGCAGTACTTTTACAGATGTCTTGACTAGTAAATTAGGTCACACAAAATTAGTCGAGTACCAAATTGAGTTAGCGGATAAAATACCAGTGAGATCTCATCCTTATCAATTTTTAGGCCCTAAGATGCAGACGATGCGCAATCATGTTCAGGAGCTTTTAGAAAAAGGGGTAATCGAACCCTCGACCTCCGCCTACAGTTCCCCAGCTTTCCTGGTGCCTAAGGGCAAGGATCAACAACGATGTGTAATTGATTACAGAAAAGTTAATGAGAAAATAGTCATACAAAACATACCGTTCCCAGACTTAAACACTGCTTTTCATTGGTTCAGTAAGGCCAAATATTTTAGTGTGTTTGATCTAAATTCTGCCTACCACCAAATTCCCCTTACTGCGGATTCAAAACCCATCACAGCCTTCTGTGTCCCTTGGAACTTGTATCAATACACAGTAGTACCTTTCGAGCTTGCCACGGGAGCCCAAGTACTAACTCGACTCCTGGATCAGATACTAGGAGATCTAAAATTCAAAACAGTGTACAACTATCTAGACGATGTCGTCGTATATTCAGAAACATTCGAGGAACACATCAAACATTTAGAGGAAGTCCTAAGTAGATTTCGTAAAGCAGGGTTAACTGTCAACACAAAAAAGGTTAAGTTTGCAGTCCAAGAACTGTCTTTTCTAGGACACCTGGTTTCTAGCAAGGGAGTCACCATTGATCCTTCACGTACACAAGCCATTCGTGATTTTCCGCCTCCCACAAACCCTAAGGGTATTTCACGTTTTATTGGGATGGCAAATTTTTACTCAAAATATATTCCTAATTTCGCTGAGCACGCAGCACCACTAAATACCTTGCGCAAGAAAAATACACCTTTCATATGGGGTCTGGAACAAGAAAAAGCTTTTAATTTCCTGAAACAGGCGATTTCTTCCCCGCCTGTACTCCGCATGGCAGACTTCACCAAACCTTTCATTTTACAGACGGATGCGTCCAGTGTGGCTATTGGCGCAGTACTGTCACAGGAAGTCGAAGGATGCAGACAGCCTATTGCGTTTGCATCGCGGACACTTACCCACGCCGAGAGGAAGGCCTCCTCGATCTACGAATTAGAATGCCTCGCCGTGGTATTTGGCATCGACAAATTCCGACAATTTATAGAACACAGGGAATTCCTGTTGGAGACAGATAATCAGGCATTAGCCTGGCTTTTGGCACACCCGAAACAATTAGGGAAACTCGGGCGATGGATTGCAAAAATTTCCTCTTTGAAGTTCAAAATCCAACACATTCGTGGCACACAGAATATAGTAGTGGACACTCTGTCTCGCATGTTCGAAAACCCAACTCAGACTCCGCCCGAAGGAACACCACTCTTATGTCAAGCCCTATTGACAGACTTTCCGTTGGCATTTCAGGATTTACAGAGCCAGCAGGAAGCTGATCCCCACATTTCCAGTATTATTAACCTTTTTAGTTCAGGAACGGCGCCAAAATACTTTAGGATGTCTAAGGGGCTGTTACAAAAACGCACCCCCCAATCAAAAACATACAAAATCGTGCTCCCACAAAATCTGCGTAATATGATTTTCCATTATTATCACACCTCGCCGGTGGGCGCACACCTCAGTATATATAAGACCATTCAGGCTATCCGACGTCATTTCGTGTGGGACGGCATGCACAAGGACATCACCGAGCAGGTGAAACAATGCAAAATCTGTGCGCTGAGTAAGCCAGCGCAGAACACTCGTTTCGGTTATTTAACTTCAGATGTGGCCGAGCGCCCCATGCAAAAGATGTTTATCGACTTTGTCGGGCCTTTCCCGCGCTCAAAGACAGGAAACACTATGCTGCTGGTGTGTATCGACGCCTTCACAAAATTTGTCTGGCTCATCCCCATGCGAAAAGCCACCGCAGAAAACACTGTATCTGCGCTACGTAATCAGATCTTCAAGACGTCGGGAGTCCCGTCTATAGTAGTTTCAGACAATGCAACCCAGTTCACGGCTAGGATTTTTAAGAACATGTGCTTCTCACATGGCATTCTGCACGTCACAACCTCGCCTTATTATCCACAGCCCTCGCATGCTGAGAGATTCAACCGCAATCTCCGGTCTGCTCTAATAGCTTACCATGCGCAGGAGCAGGATAAATGGGATTTGAATTTGGTGTGGCTGCAAATGGCCTTTAATTATGCACATCATGAAGGACACAAAAGTACTCCTTTCGAACTCATGTTCACTTACCGACCTAATACCCCTCTTTCAAATCTTTGGTCTTTGAATGACCTATTGCCCGATGATCCGAGAGACATCAGGGAGATTTGGAGAAGAGCTCGTAAAAATCTCAACCTGGCTCATGAGAGCAGAAAAAAGAAATACAACGAACACCGATCTCCTAACCCTTACAGGGTAGGCGATTTTGTGCTTTGTAAGGCACACCCACTCAGCAAGGCAGTGGATAAGTTTTCCGCCAAGCTGGCGTACCGCTAGAGAGGTCCTTTTCAAATACAGCGATTTTTAACGCCAGTGACGGTTAGCCTAGCTGACCCCAGTTCAGGAGAATTCGTGACCAGAGCGCACATCTCCCATCTAAAGAAATCACATGCTGACTTAAAGTAGATGTGTTTAATTTCTTTACCCTAACATAGGGGACTCTCTAATATTAGGCATTCCAGAAATCCTCGAGGTCTTAAAAATCCATGGTACTAGAAATAAGAATGCTAGCTTTACGTTGTATTAGTTTTAAGTGGCCACTTAGTTAATAAGCTCTTAGTTAATAAGTTTGTTTAAGGGTTATCGATATGTTGTGCCTGAGAGGCGGACGCGTCTCAAAGGTGTTAGAATATAAGTAGTAGGATACAGGAGAACCTGGTACTAGTTTTACTGAGCAGTGTAAGTGGTGTTGTTTTTTTTTTCCCCTATATGCTCTACATTCAAGCGGGGGAGTATGTGCCGGAAATTAGGCATTTCGTCCCTTTTTTAATTTATTCTATAATTTTAAAATTTTTTGGGGTCTGTTTTTTTTAATTTATCTGGTTGTTAATGGGGGTGATTTACTTTTTGTTAGGCCGGTGTACGCCACGGATTTAAACTTTGTGCCAGTGGACCGAAGCCCCTTCCCAGGGGGCCAATCTGATATTTTGCTGTCTAATGTGGACATGGTCAGCCCGGTTGAAATTTCTCTCGCCTGCAGTCACGTCCCGAGTTTGTAATTTTAATTCCCTGCATGACCAAAACTGCTTTGAGCAGCTCCTGGGCTGCAATCTGCTACCTTGTAGAGGCCTGCTGAGAAAAGCATGTCTCGTCACGAAGCAGTCTCCAGTGGAGCTGCGTTCCCACCTTAGTGGCTATTTCTGCCCCCCCATCCTCTCTCTCCTCCTCACTCTAGTTCTGAGAAATTAAGCTAAGAGCAGTGACCGGACGGGACGATGACCTGATGCAAAAACCTTCTCCCGGGTCCGACAGACACATCCCTGACATCTAGCGGAGGAAAAAGTAACAGCGGGCCTGGTCGCCAGCGTGCAGAGCTTACCCTCATGACACCTGGTGGCAAGTCTGCTCACCACCTCAAGTAGTTCCCCCTTATGCCGCTAGAAAGCAGCGTCGCGGTGCCATAAGGCACTATGCTTTCCTCTCGCGGCCCGGAGAAGTCGATTGTTCGTTGCTTTCGTTTCGGTCCGGTAGAGAGCGCGCATGTCGTGTGGTTGTCACGCCCGCCTCGGACTCCTTCGGAAATTTTCGGCTTAGAACCGAACCTACCCCCTCCTTTGACCCGGGGCCTTACCGCCCGATTTAATTAGGTGCTTTGTCCAATTGCTAGAACTCAGCCCTCTGACCTCGGCTACTGACCACGTCTCCTCTACGTCCTCTGCGCTAAGAGGCTTTTTGCGGGAACGGTGATTTTCGCGTGCACGAGAATGTAGTCAGCTTGCTTAAGGGATGTGATCCCGTTTGTACAGTAGCCAGGCAGAGGTAGTTTTTAGAAAAGTCATGCGTAGTTAAATTTTTATTTATTCTTATTTAATTCTAAAAATTCTGGTTTCGTCCGCGCATCCTGACTTCTCGGTCCGCGGCATCCTGATGTCGGCGCGGGACACCTAGTGAGCTCCGAACTCTACACCCTGGTTGGTGAGTAATCCGGCCTTTTCCCCCCCATTCCCGTTTGTTGGCCTTTTGCGCCGACGGTGTAGGACTGTCTGGAAGCAAGTCTAATTCGTTTTGAATTTGATTTGGGTTTCAGACAGGGTCGAAGTGCTGGAGAGACAAATTGCTCCCAGCTCGTGGTCCTGCACCTCCACTGCGGGTCACGTTAGAAGAGAGGTTTCCGCGACCCGACGTCATTTTTTGAAGACCCGGGTGGTAATGTGAAATAAACATCCCCCCCCCTCACCTTCTAGCTACGAACTACATTAATCGAATGAATAGCCTACCAGCGAACAGTGCTTTCCTCAAGAATATGTAGAGTCAATAAAACTAATCATCGATGTAATAATTGGACAAATCAAATTTGGTGCGATTTTTAAATTTTTGATTATGTAATAATATTTTGTTATGGTGTAATGTGTATTGTTTTAAATTATTCTGGGGCGCCCCCTTTAACTTTGTTAATTACTAAGATTTTTTTGTCAGGTTTGAATAATACGAACACAAAATTCCATAATAATAAACTAGGAACCTATAGACCAAGCTACTTGTGTAGTGTTAATTTATTTATGATATACCTTCTTCCCTTAAATGATCCACCAGCTCCCAAGTTGCTTGTGTCAGGGAGATCCAAATTATCTTGTTCTCCACCTCGTGCCACCTCTGGTCAATAACTAAATTTTTCTTATTTTTCTTACCCAGCAAGTTTCCAAGGCTCTTTTTAATCAATTTAAAATAATTTAATTTTGAGGCACGAGGGGCGTTACACTACTTTACTAGATTCGCCATTCGCCCGTCACACAAAATTTTTCTATTTCCAGTACTTGTTTACATATTTTTATTTATGTTGATAGCCCTAGTTTTTACAGTTATGCACCTTACAGAGTCACATCTGTAGTCCCCTTTTAGGTAGGTATAGTTAGAGAACTGGCGACCGACTGTGGGGCCGTAGGGACGTTTGTGTTTTGTGTGTTATTTTAGAGAGTTTTGTATTGGTCAACAATGGATACCAGAGGGCGTAGCAAACTCAGAGGTTAAGATAGGTCTAGGGAAAGGAGCGGTTCTACAGAAACTATGTCAGGTCTCAGCCCTAAATCTTTGTCACCATGCGCAAAGGAACAAACGTCAACAAACGAAGCTGCGGGAGCTAGCACGACCCCGGACGTTCAGACGTTAATGAAACTTTTCATCTCTGAGATCACAGCTAGATTTGACGGCATGACTGAGAAACTGAATGTCACCAGTGCCGAACTGACCGCGCGACTCGATGTAAACAAAGCCGAGCTGGCCACGGAACTTAAACAGAATTTGAACCTATTAGAAGACTGTTTAAAGCAGGAACTACACGAAGGTGCAGAGGGCGTGGCAGCTGTCAACACACGCGTGACAGAACTAGAGGTTGCTCAGAATAACATCGATACTAGGTTAGATCAGGTGGCAGCGCAAGTCTCGCAAAACATCTGTGCTCTAGGCGAGGTACAGGAGGCGTGTCAAGTAAACATTGCTGCGGCTGTGGAGCAGCAGACGTCATGTTTGTCACGGCGGATCCAGGAGCAGGTATCCTTAATTACGCAGAGGCAGGACAACCTAGGTGACCAGGTGGAACGTCAAGTCGGGAGCCTGGAGGAAAGGATGTTGACATTACGCCTACACAACCTGACATCTGATGAGCCTATTTTGTGTACAGTCACGTCAGCACCCGAACTGGACACACCAACCCCTCGACAACCGGAACGACCCACAGACAACACTGTTATGAGTCAAGTCACAGCCATGCATCACCCTGCTAGACAATGGTCGGAGGCTATGCCTAAATACTCAGGGGCAGAACATGAAAATCCTATGCGTTTTCTGCGCAAGTTTGACGACTACGCAGACATGTTCAGGCTGACCAGTGACGAGAGGCTTAAATGCCTTGGCACCGCACTGCGAGAGCATGCCTACTATTGGTGGAGGTCCATCAACCCACAACAGCCAGCTACCACGAGTTCGAAACGTTGTTTAAAGCACAGTTCTGGAGTGTCCGCATCCAAGGCAACCTGCGAGCACGGCTGTACGGCGAGAAGTTTGACGTCCGCAAAAACAAAACCCTTGAAAGCCATATGGCATCCATGTTCGAGAGGACTAGGTACCTCGATCTCGAGATGGGGAATGAAGAGTTCGCGGCGATGATAATCGCACAGCTACCTCATCGCTACCAAGTGCATCTTACGGGACGACACTTCACCAGTGTGACAGAATTCAGGGAGCAAGTCCTAGCTTTTGACAGGCTAGAGCGGCAGTCAAGGAGCAACCAAGAGTCAAACGACAAGACACCTGCACAGAAGGCAGCACCCCTGTACCACCAGTGGCAGCGCGGTGGGGACGGCCAGCGGAATGTAAACACTGCCAGCTGGAAGTTCCAGAAGCATGCCGGCTTCAGCCCTAAGCCCTATCGGAAGCAACCACGTGGCAAGAACGAAGGATGGTGGGGAAAACGCAGGCGAGCTGACAGTGAAGACGAGGATCAGCACATCCCTCAGCATCCCAGCTCACCGCGGCACAACAAGAGACAACAGCAGGAGAGAAGTGTACGGCTTCCCAGGTGCGAGCACCGTGACGAGAGACCTAGGTCACCGCGTCACGAGTGTCAGGACCGACCGCCACACCATTACAATCCCCGCGCGGAAGAAACCGTCCCGCCACTGCAATCAACGAGTTTCACCGCCTACAACACACCACCTCCTGCACTCCCACCGCTGGGATACTTCGAGCGACAGACACCGATCCCACCACGTCAACGAAGCAGCGGAACACCAGGCGCCATGCTGACTAACAACGTCAGTCAGCAGGCGTTAAACTAGAACAGATTGGCGATGGTGTACTCCGATCGACAATCTTCGAACCAGGCAGAGGGGTAAAATTAATCATACCGACGTACGACAACTTAACGTACCGAGTGCTACTAGCCACAGCATTACTTAGAGAGAGTGAACGAGAATTTCTGTACGGCGAGACGCCAGAGGACAGTCTGCCTCTATACAACGCAGTATGTCCGGAAGTGGAACTGGAAGTAAACGGACAACAAATCACTGTATTACTGGACAGCGGAGCGGAAGTGAGCTGTATCAGCGAGGAGTTTGTGCGACAGCTGGAGAACGCCGGAGAACGACTACACATTCTGCCTGTACCGTGTATCAAGATCATAGGTGTTACGTCACAAGCAAGTCCGGTAATAAACAAACAAGTGTTACTGACCATTCAAGGCTTAGGTCATAGCAAAACAGTGACTGCATTAGTTGTGAAGGGCCTAGCTAAGACACTGATATTAGGTACTGACTTCCTAGCACAGCATGGGGTCATACTTAATTTTGACGAGTGGACTGTGACGTCATCAGAGTGTCGATTGCCCGTCACAATAACAACAGGCCAATGGAAAGTGCAGGGAAAATTTGTTGGCATGCTGCGCCACAATAACATTACGCCAAAGATATGTACAGTACAATCAAGTGACAGCCCTGTAGTTACTTGGGAAGAGTTAAAACAAATTGTCCAGGAAATCAACAATCTAAATTGTAAACAAACCCAGGAGTTGTACGCGCTGTTATGTAAACACAGGGATGTTTTCAGTGAGAAACCTGGTTACAACACATTTTTCCAAGCTAAAATTAAAGTGAAAGAAGTGGAACCCTTTCACAGAAAAACGTATCCAATCCCAGCAAAGTATATTCATGAAGCAACAGACTACCTACAGTTAATGCTGGATTGGAAAATAATTAAAAGAGAAGCGAGTCCATATGCAAATCCGATCGTATGTGTACGTAAGAAGGACGGTACTGTGCGCCTATGTCTGGACGCACGTGAGATCAATCGTATCACGATTAAGGATAGGGAAAGCTTTAGACTAACGGCTGAAATCCTGCGACTGTGCCAAGGAGTGAAGTACCTGACAACGCTGGACTTGTCATCAGGGTACTGGCAAATTCCGCTTGAAGAAAATTCTTGCCAGTACACTGCGTTTCTCTTTCAAAACCAGCAATATACATTTCAAGTCCTACCATTTGGATTGTGTAATGCGGTAGCGGAATTTTCAAGATGTTTGTCAGCGACACTAGGACCTGAGTGTCAGGAGTTCGCACGTGCTTATGTTGACGACATACTAATACTGTCATCTACGTTCGAAGAACACGTCGGGCACATCAGCACCGTACTGACTAAATTGCAAACTGCTGGCATGACAGTAAAAATTAAGAAGTCCCTGTTTTGCCGCGAGTAACTGCCGTTCCTCGGACACATATTGACTCCGACTGGAATCAAAACAGCTCCGGACAAATTGGACGCAATACAAGACTTCCCTGTACCACAGAACGTACGACAGCTGCATGCATTTCTCGGTGTAGTTGGATTTTACAGACACTACAGTGACAGGATCGCCGGAGTGGCGCTAGCATTGTTTACATTGCTAAAGAAAAATGTAGTGTGGAGCTGGGGACAGGCAGAGCAAACTGCATTTGAAGAATTGAAGAAAATTTTCCTGACAGAGCATGTGATAGACCATCCAGCGCCTAACAAGGAGTTCTACTTGTACACCGACGTGTCTGATTACGCGTTTGGCTGCAAGCTAGCGCAGCTAGACGACGTAGGAAACGAGAAGACAGTAGCAATAGCGAGCCGCACCCTGAATCCGGCCGAGCGGAACTACACCACGACCGAGAAAGAAGCCCTAGCCATTGTGTGGAGCTTACAAAAATACCGTGACATCCTGCTCGGCGAGAAGGTGAAGCTGTTAACCGATCACCAGGCGTTAACGTGCTTGAAAGCCGGCAAGGTATTTGGTAACCGCCTAACCAGATGGTATTTGCTTCTACAGGAATATGACATTGACATCTGTCATATCAAGGGCACGGACAATCTCGCTGCAGACTACCTGAGTGGAATGTCAACTAATACCACAGGTGAAATGTTTCCAGAAAAAAAAGCCTAAGGAATTCTTAGTAGCGCCAGCACTAATAGCGAGCTTCGTTGAAAACAAGAAGTTGCAGCATATCCTGAAAGAGCTACTAACGCAACAGGAAGCGGACACGTTTTGCCAGAACGTGATAAGGAAGCTGTCAACGTGTGAAGCCACTCACAAGATACAGCTAAATTACTGTCAGGACGCACAGGGAATTTTGTACAAGAAATTTGACCGCAAAATTTATTTTGAAAACAACTGGAAACCTGTTATTCCGGCTAGTATGCAAAACAAGATAGCATGGGAGTTGCATACCAGCTTAGGCCACATCGGATCGAGCAAGTTATGCGACGCAATCAAGAGGCAATTGTACTGGCCTGGAATGCCTAAGGGCGTAGCGAAGATTACTGCATCGTGTTTACTATGCCAGAAAACGAAGCACGCACGAGAGCGGCTGCACGGCGAGCCACAGCCTATTCTACCCAGTAGAGCACTTGAGCTGGTATCGGTAGATTTGTTTGGACCTCTACCTACATCAAAGGCTGGTGTTAAATACATCTTCGTTGTAATGGACATCTACAGCAAATACACCAAGCTATACGCAATTGTTAAGGCAAATGCGGAAACTGTACCAAGGAAATTTAAGTCGTACACAGAAGAAATTGGCTTAGTAGAGTACGTGTTGTCTGACCGAGGATCCCAATTTGCAAGTGACATCTGGCAAGATGGTGTACGTAAATTAGGCAGGACACCCACTATGTCATCGGTAAGGCACCCACAGAGCAATCCGGTGGAGCGACAGATGCGCACACTAGGAAATATGCTCCGAGCCTACTGCCACGACACGCAGCAGAGCTGGCGTGACCGCCTGCCGCTAGTAGAATGTGTCATGAATCACACTATCCACACGAGCACCGGTGTTACCCCTCATGAAGCCATCTGCCTGGTTCGATCAACTGCGATCCCGCCAACGTATCTACCCACCTGCGACGACGACCCCGGAAGTAACGCGATACCCAGCCGTGAATATATGGAACAGCTGATAAGTGCGAAGCTTGTACAGGAAGCCAGGAACAGGAGCAAGCAGGCGAAACGCAAGAGACATTACTTCAAGGTCGGTGACCTAGTTTTGCGGCATACTGCACCTGTCAGTCATAAGTGGGAGCAGGTCACAAAGAAATTATTTCTCTTGTATAGCGGACCTTATAAAGTTACGCAGGTTCATCACGAGAATTGCTATACGTTGCTGGATGTAGCAACCAATGAAGTTGTGGGATGCTACAACATAAATCAGTTAAGAGCCTACACTGTACCCGTGGTGCAAGTTAAGAACAGCTGTTTACCAGTTAGCAGCCTGTTATACTGTTTTGCATGCAGGTCTGAAAGATAAACATAAATTTAATTACATGTTTACCTCGACAAGTTTAAAGAGGATGTTTACAAAGATATGTACAACTGTCATTGTACGCAACGGTAAACTGCGCCAGTGTATTAAGGTGTTTGTCAGCTGAGAGGAGTATAGTGTACTCAGTTGATGTTTGTGCTCAGATGTGTTAATTCCTGAGTAATGTACGGTTTGGTACGAGAGTTTGTGTGTCTCTGTCCCAGTAGTGGATGTACCGCGAACCAATTTTGTGTACGATAGTACATATCGACGACACCTAGTATGTCTGTTTCGACCCGCGCGATATGATGAATGGTACTATCTTGTGAATTAATTGTAAGTATTTGGGAAGCACAAGTACGTAAGGTACAATTTAATTTATTTCAGGTAGCGCAGTGAGACAGAAATACAGATATGCTACAGTGTACCTATAGGCGAACTGATATTGTTAACACCCTAACGACAAGCACATACACAGCACTATGTATAGCACTAACCTGATTGGCTCCGGATCTAATAAGCGATCCAACACTTACCTGTGTGGTAAAATCCTAAATTTATTACACTAATATTGGTAACCCCACAGGGTCACCACACTATTTAAATGGCTATCCACTTCAGTCATAATTTCCATTTATTTACACTGGCTATGGGGTATTGGTAATTATATTTTCCGCTGAGTAAAGGAAAAATGGAAATACGAGGACACTGATTTATTACGTCGATAGGCCTACAATGCACAGAAGCACAAGAGATATTATGTCAACCCTCGACGTGGCACTTATATCACTATCGAAAGTCCATCCTGTTGGCGATGTGATGTCTTCAAGTGATAAGTGTAGTTGTTGTCATCTGCCTGCAAACATATGTGTAGCCTACCTGTTGTATAAAAAAACGACGAGTCAAGAGGACAACGTGAAGGAGTTTTACAGGAAGGGTACTAAAACTACGTGTATTTGTACGCATACCATGCTCCTCACGCAAAGTAAACAAAGAGATATGGCTATCTAAAGCAATTAATAACATGTGACGTAAATAATTTAAACACATATTGTAAATGGTATTGAATTGTGTATGCATCTGTGATGCTATGAGGATACTTTGTCATTGAAGTGTTATGATTTGAATTTGCTTTAATGAGCTGTCTTTAATTTAAAAAAAAATTAAGCATGTTAATTGAAAAAAAAAATCAATTATATTAAAGAAAAAAAAATTCCGATAGCATAACGAGCTGAAAAAAAAATGCAAGACAGCTATCGCATTGTCAACAATGTGAGTTTTTCAAGTGCAGAATGTAAACAAGCAAAATTGGGCAAAGTCCAAGATATGTTTGTCTTTGAAAAAAATTGTGTTCACAAACTTATGTTTTTATTTCATTGTTCATGGCTAGAAATGTATCATGAACTATGATATTAAGTTGTTTTTTTTTATTGTAATTTGAACTTGTAAATTTTTCGTGTTATTTGTAACAATGGTTATGTCAACACTAAATATGTGATTTTATTAAAGGGTATAACTTTTGTCACTGAAGTGTTTAACTATTTTGTGTATTGTTTTATCATTATGCAAGGTGTTTTATGTGTTAATTTAATATTTATCATTATTAATTATGATTATTATGATTTTTTTTTATTTTAAGCTGTAAACTGTATTTTAATGGCCATTCCAGCACTCCCCTTAATTTAAAGTTAGGATTTTCAGGTTAAGGCAGCGGAAGAAGACGGAGTGAACGACACGAGGACTATACCCGTTATGGACGCATAAAGTTAAAGTGCGCGATTAACGAAGCGGAGTAGGCTAATATCTGTGTGTGTGTAACGACTGTAGTTCAACGACGCCGGGGAACGACACGGAACGTATCTACCCACCTGCGATGACGTCATCATTTACTGCTGGGAGCCGTAGTATGCCGTAAAGGTGTGCCAATACGTGTCCTGCAGAGCGGCGGCAATCATGTGCCCGTCATGTCCAGGATAGAGCGGCCATCCGACGCCACTTCTGGTCGCTGGGCGTCCGGATCTTCAGCTGCGTACCCGCCTGTCATGTTACGTGACGTCATCCTTGTGACTTACGACAGGAGTAGCAGCACAGGTGACATTCCGTCCTTCCAGTCCCCAGGTGATGTCGTGTTGTCTCAGCACACCAGCATATCGCCTAGTCCCTCGCCGATCAGTCATTGTTGCCGAATTATTCAGACACCATGGATCTTCGTATCGTCATGCTGCAGACGTTTGGTGCAAACGTATCTTCAGTGTCGGTGATCTTCATAAAAGGTACGGTGGTACCTTGTCATCAGTTCCAGGTTGCAGTGCAGAGCTGCAGACATCCTTCGCGCAGCCAGGGTTGGCGCGAACTGCCAGACATTGCAACGTTTTTTATTTTATTTTTCGCGCTGTGCTAATTTTGGCGCGACGGCAATATGCAGTGTTGCCAGATTTGAAGCGACGATGCCACGTGTCAGAGACATTGTTTATTTTCTGTTTATACGTAGTGAATTGACTATGAAGTTAAATTCACTCCGAGAGCGGCATCTGTGATAATAGGCCTCATCACAGAGATTCTGACATGTGTCGTGTGGTTTTTTTTTTTTTTTTTTTTTCCTTCGTTTATCGTCGCCTGGCAACGAGACGTGTGCAATAACAATCTCAAGTGTTTGTTTACATCTACTATAAAACAGTTTTATGTACCAAAGACATTTTATATTTATTTTGATTAATTGAGAACTGATTATTTTGCATAAAACCACCCTAAGTAACTTTTTCTTTCGGCCGTTTTCTTTGAATTTTGTACGTTAGATGCAACGGAGGCCAGGGTTTGGCCCGAGGCCGGCGGCGCCTGGTTTGAAGGACTGGCGCTAGGCATGCCGGGGAAGAGAACGTTTGGACCCATCTTGGGAAGTGCGTTTGGTCTGACGACAGCTCTGGTCGTCAGGCGTTTAGTGACCCAAAAACTCTGTGTGCGAGGCTTAAAAATATTGTTAAAATTACGGCGACGTTTCACGGCAGTCGCCGATGTAAGATTTCCTCCGATCTGCACAATATACAGGATTATATGAATGAATGAAATTGGACCCTGCGCATCACCAGGTAACCATTGAAAAACGTTATAGCTCCAGGTGACGCTTTTTCGATTAAGGCCGAAATAATTTTCTGAGAGAAAAGGTGAAAGAGTAATATTTTTCATCATTTGGGAACAGCTACATTTTGATATATAAATCGTAAAGGCCAATTTTTTTTGTTGACATTCAAATAACACACAAGACTTTACAACCGCAGGTCCAGAAGTCTTGAACGATAGAATTTCGAGCCCTAACGACGTGATTTAGCCGGAAGACAACCCTGAGATAAATTTAATTTGACATTTTTTGAACATAATTTTAATATTGGAACTTTTGTTATGTTGTGTCCGATGTATTGGCAGCGATCAGTTTGTTTATTCTTGGCCCCCTTTTCATACTCACTGTATAAAGTGCTGGAGTGGTCTAATTTATGTAAACAGCAGTAATAAATTCAATACCATCTTGGTTTTCCATTATAATATGTTTGTTACTACTTTACTAGATTCGCCATTCGCCCGTCACACAAAATTTTTCTATTTCCAGTACTTGTTTACATATTTTTATTTATGTTGATAGCCCTAGTTTTTACAGTTATGCACCTGACAGAGTCACATCTGTAGTCCCCTTTTCCTTTTAGGTAGGTATAGTTAGAATATGCCTGCCGGCTGCACACACGTAAGTGTTTCGCCGAATTTAGGAGCCCGCTCATAGAGCCCCCCCTGAACCCGTTAACTTTTGGCGCTGGCCGTCTCCAGCGAGCATCGACCCACGCCCCGCGAGACTGCCGCGGTAACCATTAGTGTCGGGTAGTGTTATGTTTTTTCTTTTTGTGTTAATTGTGTAATGGCTAGACGTCGCCAAGTGTTGGTGAGAGTGTTTTGTAGCGGGACTAAATTAAAGGTAATTCTCACCAACTCGTGTACACTAATTTTCCGTAGTCTCCCGTCCTCCACGCGGCCGAGCGGCCTTCACAGTCAAGGTAGAACCATTCAGGTTACATTCAAGCCGTGTACCTGGCGGGGCA
Source organism: Bacillus rossius redtenbacheri (assembly GCF_032445375.1). NCBI lineage: Eukaryota > Metazoa > Arthropoda > Insecta > Phasmatodea > Bacillidae > Bacillus > Bacillus rossius. Next base: position 25,533,912 of record NC_086338.1, on the reverse strand, counting down.
CGCGGGGGCAGAGTACCCACGACCCAACACCAACGACCTAGCAGCCCGCTAGCCTGGCGCCCCTCCGGACAACAAGAGCATCGCGACGCCTGTAGCGCCTGTCAGGTACCCCCCGGGCCTTTCACAGAGGTCGGGTGACGGCAATACAAAACGATTACCTGCTAAGTATCACAGACAATGTTAACATCTGAGGGGATTGACCAGGAGGTGGCAAATTCTGCATGATTACCTACTAACTGTGTGAAGTCATTTTTTCCTTCAGCTTATTGTTGTGCCATTGCGGTAAATTCTCAAAACATTGACTGAAGTGAAGTGTTTACAGTGTGTAAACAGTTTTAAAATACTTTTTAAAAATTAAATTGACTGTTTTTAATGACGGAGATTCTAGTTCATACTAACTAACCATCATCATAAGTGGTCAAGTGTCATTTCCACAATGTATTGGGCGTATTCAATATGCCGATGGTGAGGTAAAAAAATGACTTTACCTATGCCATCTCCTTGCTTTTTTTTAACTCAATGGGACTGACAAAGTACTATAACCAAATAATCAGAAATAGTACAATCCCTTACCTGAAAAAGTTGAATCTTAAAAAATAACTAGACAATAATTGTAGGAATGAAAAAACCTGATAAATTTTATATGGAATAAATAAGGTACGTGTGGAGGAGGAGTTATCGGAGGAAGGAAGGGTTACATCAGGGGTGCCGCAGGGCAGTGTGCTTGGCCCACTTCTCTTTACCATAATGATAAATGATGTAGGAGAGAAGATACAAGGGCATATTAGGCTTTTTGCAGACGACTGCGTGGTTTACATGGATGCGGAGAGAAATGGGTTACAGGAGGATCTGGAAAGGCTGGAAGAATGGGTGGAAAATAATGGTATGAAAATAAATGTGGGAAAGACGAAAGTGGTCAGGTTTACCAGGAAGAGGAAGATTGTCAGGAGGGAATATCGCTGGAGGGGAGACGTGATAAGTGAGGCCGACAGCTATAAATATCTAGGGGTGGTGCTGCAGGGTAACCTGGGGTGGGGGGAGCATGTAGACAAGGTAGTGAAGAAGAGCAGACAGGCCCTGGGCATGCTGGGACGAGTGCTCAGGGGGGGAAGCAGCAGCATACGTGACAAGGCCTATAACACTATGGTCCGCCCCATGCTGGAGTATGCCGCAGCAGTGTGGGACCCATACACGGCAGTTCTTGAGAGGGAGCTGGAGGGGGTGCAGAGGAGAGCAGCTAGATGGGTGAAGGGCAAGTGGAGGAGAACGGACAGAGAAGGGAAGGGGGAGTGCAGTACCACAGAGATGATGATAGGAATGAGATGGGAGAGCTTAAAGGATAGAAGACAGAAGGAGAGATTGGTCAAGATGTACCAGGTGCTGAGTGGAGTGGGAGGATGGGGAGAGCTGGGGGGCAAAGTCAAAATGGGAATGCCTAGAAGTAGGAAGGAAAATACTAGGAAGGTTTTCAAAGAGAGGAGGAGAACAGAAAGGGGAAAAAATGCGATGGTCGTGAGGACAGTAGGGGAATGGAATAGGCTGGAGGAGGAGTGTGTGGCGGCTGGGAGTGTGGACCAGTTCAGAAGGAGAGTGAGGGGGAAGTAGGGAGAATGCTTGCCACCGGGCACTTTGTACCCAATTGCAGCTATTAATTAAATTATACGATTCCAAGATGTATGTTTTCGTTAATTTGATACACACAAACGAAATGTATTTATTTTTTATTTTATTTTTATTTATTATATTTTTGTTTTGTATATCCCACATGAAGGTAAGGACTCCGGGATATAGATTATTATAAATTTAATTGTGTTTTTTAAGCCCTTTATAATTACTATTGCGTATTTCCTCGAAAATATTTTAGATATACTTTACTTTGTTTTCTTCTATGAGTACCACCATGTTGATTTCATGACAACAGAAGCCAATTTCTTTTAAAAATCCTAAGATGCATGAATTCGAATCATTTAGAGGTGTGAAACTATAATCATACATTCCATACAAAGATATATAAACTTATCTGCATCAGAAAAAAAAACCTTCTTCGGAATCGACATTTCCGAAAATTGTTTTAAATTTGACCTAAGCTTTTCTTGCCACCGAAGTTACACTAGCGAGAGTTGAACTATATAACAGTTCGGTTTGACTGTGATTAGTCGTTTTATGAATTTAATGTTCTCTTGTGAACTGTAGGCTTCTCTATGCCTTGTGGTTATTGGTCAATATTTTGTACAACATGTTTTGAGTTTTGAGTTAACCCTCATGAACGATATGTATTAATATATTTTATAAATTTAAATATTCACAGAATACGTACTATTTTACGTACTGGCGATGAGCTGTAAATATTGTGTTTGAAATATGTGTATTTTTCTGTTTTGTTTTCGATTTAGTTGGAATTATGTAACTAGTGTCGTGTTAAAGAAGTGAATAATGTTTAGTTTAAGGTACGTGAAAGCAACTTAATTTTTCGTTTAGTTATTTTTTTTGTATAAGGTTTTACGAGAATGTTTCTGGTAAAAAATAAAGAAAACAGCTATTATTTTATAAATTTCTTGCACCTTTATTGTTCTAATGAATGTGTAAAAAGAACCGAGACGTATCAAATAATTGCCAAGTAATACCGTTTTAATGGTTAGGTTAGCCGAATTGAAAATACTGTAAAATGGTATAAACTATTGATCAGGTTAATTTATGTTCGAGACATTGAAAATACCAGACACTGGAGTTTCAATGAAGACAGCTTTAAATTTACCATTTCAAGAATGCAGTCTTAATGCTAAAGTACTTGCAGTAACACATACCCAAGATATTACCCCCCTTAGATAAGTATGTTAAGTAGATTGTAAACCCCTGAAATTTACCTGCTTTTTAAGGTAACCCTGGAAGCCTTGCTATTGCCTTCATGAGTACTCGCAGGTTTGTAGTTAAATAAGAGGTAATTGCCTATAGATTTTTGATTAACTAAATTAAAATAGTTATCTTTGTTATAATACACGGACATTACTGCTTTTTAGAACAGAAAGAAAAAAATCGGAAAACATATTTTTCATGCACTACACACGTCTCTAAATCTACTCTAAAGGGATGATTTCGTAATTCCTTTTAGTGTGTAAAAAATTAAATTTTTATATCTAGCAATACAATACCTGTGCTTTTATACTGTTGGTGCAATTCATTGTTTACCCACTAAAAATAGGAATATATGATTTCCATGTACTTGAGTTGTTCCTTAATTAACCTCGAAAGGAAGGTTTCTTAATTCCTACTGGTTTGTAAATAAACTTACAGTTTATAGCTTACATTACAACACCTATGTATTACTTAACGCAATCACTGACATTCATTGTTACCCGTGGGTTTTTTGAAATTTTTTTTTGAGAAATTTAACCAATATCTTACTTAGATGTTGTAATAATGACTTTTTTTAAGTTATGACTCTTTTACAATTGTAAGGAATTATTAATGCTTATATTTCATGTTTGTTGTTAATAGAATAAGAATTTTATTACAAAATGTTTGAATGGTTTAATTGCATTTAAAGTACCTATCCTACCTACTATTGTGAGTGACATTGTAATGGATGAGTCTAATGGGAGGCTAAAATTTGAATAGAATTGTTAACGTCGTTTATTTTCTGTGAGGAATCTGTGCTCTGCACTGAAGTAGCTGACAGATTGAATTTTGGAGTTTTTCCAAGGAATTCTTTGATTACTGCCGTCTTTTATTCTGTGTTTGATACGGCTGGTGTTTCAAGTGTCCCAGTTTAACTCTGGATCTTGAAGGCTTGATCCTGATGGCATGATCTTGTTCAGTTGGCTTGATCCTGATGGCATGATCTTGTTCAGTTGGCTTGATCCTGATGGCATGATCTTGTTCAGTTGGCTTGATCCTGTGGTACATGATGCTTGCTGTTTTAGTTCTCAATGTTTTATTTTTCCTTTGTCTCAGTAAGTTAATTTTTTTAACAATTTTTCAAACTAGTTTAATAAGCTTAATAATCAATGAATGTAAAAAAAAATTGGTAGCATTTTAAACTGGTAAAGTTAAGTGAACAAATTATTGCAGTGTGTCATCTCGATGATTTGACTAATTGCATGTAATGTTATAAAAAACCTACATTAAATCTGACCCCATTCCATTTTATTCTTTTTTACTTAATATTTGTGGATTTTCATACACAGTACATTAAAACACCTTTGTTGCATTTCAGGCAAATGAGATATAGAATAAAAAATAACATATATCCATTCCCCAGGTTACATAATTTTAGATTCCACTGCTGAAATATTTGTGTCCTTTCAGTATTTGGTCAGATTATAGCAATGTGTTTATTTCTACTCATATATAGCTGCTTCAGTTGGCAATAGTGGAGGCTGTTTTTCTGTTGACACATTATATATTGTGTGTGTGAAGAACCTAATTTATTCCTCTCCACTGATACACAAACTGTCATGGTAATGTTTATACCTATGGAGATGTCAGGCAATATGGCAGATATTAAACATATTGTTAGGCGGGCTTAATTCACAAAATAAAGTGTGTCTGCTGGTGGATATGTCAAAAAAAATTATTTCAATACAAATATTATTCTGTAAACTATGCTTATGGAATATAGTCCATATTTCCTGTTAATAGACTTTTTTTAATTTGTGTATTTTATTGTTGCAAGTGTGGTAAAACACAGAATAATTAATCTAATATATAAAAATCAATGTTTGTTCGTATTCTATGCGCTCACCCGATTGAGTTGAAACTGTGCACAGTTGACCTTTGAAACAATGGAAATGTCACACTCTAGGTGAGATATTAATAAAACTAACCCTCAAAGCAGAATTTAACTATTTTGATGAAATTTCTTTATTTTATTGGTGACTCTTTATTTCTCTGCATGTGAATGGGCTTTTTCATTGTTGATGCCATCTGCATATAGGTACATAGCAATTTAATATGATGCGTGAGTAGTTCCTATTGGGTAATTACCAGTAAGTATTTTATGACATTTCCTCTTTTTATGGTCCGAATACTAATGGTAGAATGCGAGTGGAGAGAGAGAGATAAAGATAGATAGAGAAATATAGAGAGTTAGAGTGGCACATAGTGAGCTAGAGAAATAGTGAGAGATAGAAAGACATACAGAGATATAGGTAGAATTGGAGAGATATAGATGATAGATATAGAGAGAGGTATTGAGTGATATAGATAATAGATATAGATGGAAATGCGGAGAGATATAGGGGGAGATATATTGATAGAGATATTGTTAGAGCTATGGAGAGATACATACAGGAAGAGTTACTGCAATATAGGGAGAGATATAGAGATATATAGGGAGGTATATAAGGAGGTATAGAGAGATATAGAGATGCTTTGTGTATGTACTTAAAACTAATTACAAATAAATTGAATGAGGCATTGCACCACATTCTAGGCCAGGGCTGTCCAATTACAATCAAGCCGAGGGCCGTATGTGAGACAAAGTTTGGGTTGAAGGGCCACACATATAATACACGTTGTTTAATTTTGGCTTGTGAAAATGTTTTTATTGCCACTTTTGTGAACACTTTTTATTAATTCCAGGCAATTTTTAAATCTGGGTACAGACAAAATGAGGCATGACACGACGCAAAATTTAGTCTGATGGTAGTTGACTTCCATGTCTTTTTATAAAAGCAATGCATACAGAATTAGACACGGCATGACGCTACAAAACTGTTGCTATCAAACACGAGGCGACAACATTGAATGACTGCTCCAACTTCATCATGAGCAGAAAGCTGCAGTGTTTTTCGTATGCGTGAGTGAAAAAAATTGTCAAGAAAGGCAAGCCATAGTGTGTTTATAGCTGACTTTGTTAAAGACTGTTTTTCATTGTTAGGTACTTTAATTTGAGGAAACATTCACTTCTTAAGTATATTAATTAATTTTTCTCATCATTTACCTGGATGGAGAGTGTTTAAGGTTTTTTATAGGGTAAGAGCTATTTTATATACTTAATCCATCATTGGAGGAGTATCATGACTACTGTCATGATTTTAAAAATGTAGGAAAAATAATAAAGTAATGAAAATACTGTGTTAAGCTGTAGTGAGGCATTGTATGGTGTCGCGCTCATCGCAGCGTTTTGGTACTTGTCTTGTCTTGTCTGATTCTGTGTGCGCCCAGCCTTAGGTAGCTAAAACTATGTTGCTGTTTACCAAGAAATCTCATTTGATGTTGGATTGTAAAATTCCACTTGTACTTAGTTTGGGCATTCCACCACCAGGGGTGCTGTAAACAGTGCTCAGCAGTCTGGCATGGGAGTTTTCATTGTACACCCTTTGTCTGTTATGACCATTTGATGGCATTTGATATTTTCATGTTAAAGTCTGAGATACTGTGATTTGGCAATATGCAGTTAATGCATCAGAACACTTGTCAGGTCAACAATGCGTACTGTAGCTAGTCATCATATCGCCTTAGAATGAGTTGTAGATTTATGTTTTCAAGTAAAATATTTGTTTGTTACTTATGAGTAATCTAAAAAGGATTTAGTTAAATTTTGTTACTTATTTTACTGTTCATGCTGTCTCTACTGGTTTATCAGTACATAGTCAACAGCGAAACTGTAGTTTGCCTTGTTTTCTTTAAACAAGTTCTAAAAAAATCTCTAGACAGTGAGCTTTCGTTCCCAGAGTCACTGAATACTTGTTGGCTCCTGGGATTGAGGCCATGCCTGTAAAAATGATGGTGTTCCTGATGTTTCGGCGTGCCTCGTTGCAACCAGGTTCGAGGAATTAACAACTTCCGCCCTTGAAGATGGCTGCAACACGGCCAGTCAAAAAGTCGGGCACACCGTAATTTATTCAGATGTGACCTTAAACCCAGGAGCCAATACTGTATTATACTATATGAGACTGCAAGAGCAGTTTCTTGAATCCACATTTTAGCTGTCATTAGTTAATAGGCATTTATGATCGAAGAACCTTTTACCTCATTTTACTGAATCAACAACAACAAAAAAAGGAAAAACAGCCAAAGAACTCAACATTGGGCATATAGTGTGGAAATTACTTTATATACATTTTATTGCATTCCAGAGATTTTCATTATATTGTATAACGGTTCGTTATATACAAAAATAAACAGTTCAACGCCGATTGTAATTTTTGTTGTTTTTTATTTTTTTTTTTCAAATAGAATGCACCGACGATTCCAAACACTTCAAAAAGAGGCTGCTCATTCATTCCACATACATATGCCCGTCGAACAGATGCTCGTAGTTCGCGTTATGAGAATTTACCGGAAAAAAATATCGTCCTTCAGTAATGTTTTACTGCAAGTACACGAAGATGGTGCGACCTGGAAGAGGACCGCACCCAGCGAAAACGAATTCCGCCCCGAGCCAACTGCCGACGAAGGTGGCCGCAATTTCTAATTCATTATCCGAAAGAAAAAAAAAATTAGGTTGATTTAATAATAGGCCTGGCTCCAACCACCAACGTGAAATTATCTCTTCGTAAATTACATTATAATTTAGCGAGAAGCCATCGAACGCGACCTACTCGTCCAGCGTTCGACAGACGACTGGTGAACTCATGAACTCGTCTCCTCCACGCAGGGAGTAGACGTCACATGACCTCACCGACCAATCACACGCACGCTTCATTCACGCTACAGATACAAACCAATCACAGAACAAGTTACAATACATGAAAAAATCTTTTACACACAGAACTCTGGGCTTCCCCTGATCAGTATCTTTTCAATTTCACATCGAAATCGGGGACTCCCATTCTCGTTCTCTCTCCCACACCGTGAGAGAGCAGTTATCACTCAGTTCCCATGCAGGGGGGGAATTACCGTCTTTATCTCGGTTGGCGGGGAAGCACTGTTTCTTTCTCACTTACACTTACAGGCCTCTCATGCTTCTCTTTCTAACCATCACACAAGCCCAGACACAGTCCCGTGATTTATAATTATATTACAACACGTTAATAAAATTTAAGAACAATAATTATAATACGTATTACTTTACAAAATTAAACTTATTGAGAAAAAACCTGAAAAAGTAGGCCTAAACAGGTAAAAATTTAGTACAACGGCTCATTTGTGAATAATTACATAAAAAATAGTAGTGATTCAAAATGTCTAATAAAATACAAAATATCTTCTTAAAAACATGGCAAGTAATAAATATCAACCCTAAAATATATAACAAACGGTAAAATATCATTATAAAGACTTTTTAAGAAATATTTACATTCATGAAAATAGTTTAAAAGAAAAATTATTTAATTAGGAGGGCAGGGTTCTGCAACATTATAATTGTTAGGCATTGGGTTAGTATTTTTTGATTGATTATTTCAAATTGAGTATTTAAAATAGAACAAATCAATGGGATGAACGGAAATTAAGCTGATCTTCTGACTTAAAACTTTTGAGAAATGTCCTTGGCTGGATGATTAAATAAACTAATAAATTAAATAAATCTTAAATTTATGAACACATTAATAATCATGTATTTTTTAAGAAATTATTTTATACATTGTATAGTATTAAAATATGAACATTTTTTTACTGTCATAAGATAAAGGTACATCTGGAACTACCCTGGTCCATCAGCTATGTGAGTGATTCCTTCAGTCGATGCTGAGAGTATTCCTGTCCATCTCTTGCACACGCCTCCACAGGAAGGCCAACAGATAATTAAATTCCTGAGCGTGCCAGAGGAGGGGTGGTAAGAATGCAATAAGGGTGGGTTGGGGTGGGGATATGACGTCACAAGGGCTAGGTTGTGACTTGTTTGTGGAGGTAGCTGCTGCGTTGTGCGTGATCCCGGCTACATGAGTGTTCTGTGCGGTTTGCTTCCTTGTTTGTATGATGACATTGAGTTTCTGTCAGCCCCAAATGCCAGGTTAGTGGTTTAGATGAAATATATCCAGCAATAATAATTGTCTTATATGTTTAGCCCATATTTGAAGGAAAACTTAGGTATCTGAGGTCACTGTTCTGTGAATGTATACATGTGTGTGCAGTACATATATTACAACTCATAAGAATAACTTAAATATTTTTAGAGAATTTGAACAATTTGCTAATTTTTATTTAAATATGGTATTTCAACCCTTCATAATATGTACTTACATCCAAATTGTATAATCTGCAATTCTATTGTAGAACTTCTAATAACTGGAATTAAACAGGCATTGTGGCTTGTTTAGACTCTTAAAATTATTAATTATCTGAAAAGATCATGTTCTGTAAGGAAACAGTTTCAGATAGTCTTTTTTGTATTGTGTGGATCAATAAGCATGTCATGTGCAAATTATGTAGTATGACTGCAAATTTGTGGTTTCTATTTTGTAGTTGGACCTTTATTTTAACTACACTAAAGTACTAAGAATGTATGCAGAAAATTTTAGATTCTATTTTACAAAGTAGTAGCTTTACAATTCAGATAAAGTATGTTCATTAAGACTCTTTTTATGTTTTATTTCATTTTATAACATTTTATCAAGTCCAGTTTTTTATCTCTCCTGCGAATTGTCACAAATAGCATATTATTTTGGCCATTTATGTCTCGTATAACAACACGCAAGAACTGTTTAGTTGGAATTTGATGTGGTAACTACCAGTTTGGGTAACTTTGTGTCAAGTAACTATTTAAAATAGTTTCCAGGTGTTGATAGTGTACAAAAAGTGTTTGTAATTCATTGACAAAGAAGGGATGGGAGAAATTCTCAAGAAGCAGTTTCATCTCATTTCATTGCCAGTGGCTAAGAAAATATTTACGAACGCAATCTTTTAATGTACATCTAGTAGTTCTTACTGTGTACGGATAAAGCAATTGCTCAAGACAAAGAAAGAAGCCGATTGTAAACGAATGCTGCCAAATATTTTATATTGGCAAACTATGCTGTTCTGGCCACTGAGGAGCTGTGTATTATTTTCTGTGTTCATGCTTTTGTAGGAGGCATGGTAATTCATGAATAGTGACTAGCAGACAAAATAATCCATAAGCTGTTAACTTAATAATAAATGATACATTAAAACCTGACACTTGTTTTTAAAGTTTTGAATATTAGGCTCTTAAGTATATTATTTTTCTACTAAACAACCATAAAATAGATGTATCTTATTCTTCAGTTTAATGTAATGTTTTCAACATGGAATATTCACAAGAAAAACAAGCTACAGACAGTTAAAAAATCATAAATATTGCCCTAAAGAAAGTGCCTTGTGTGCGAAGTGAATTCGATGCTTTTAAGGTAAATAATTTAAAATTATTTTTGAAAAGGAAATGTTATAAACAGATGTGACACGCCAATTGTTGACTGTCTGTGCGACTCTCGCAAGCATACACCATCCTGCGATGAACGTTCTGTTTCTCACCGTCTCTACCCAGAAACCAGACAGCTGTCCTCGGCAGACTCGCTTTTAAAGAATGAAACAATGTTCATCTTTGAAGCTGTAAGTTGTGTTAATAGGAAACTAGACTGCTCAGAGATGAGGAATGTCTTGGTACGGGTGACTGCCATCGTGCTATTGATTGACGTTGCAGAGAGGACGGGGGCTCCGTGCCGTCGGCTCCCTCGGAGCTGGCGAAGGCAGGGCAGTCCTCCGGGGACATAGCTCTGGAGCAGCTGTACCCGGCCCTGCTGCAGTGCTTCGTCGTCATCTTGTCCGGGTGAGCGCCTCCGTCTGCTGCACTTCGCTTGGCCCCACGTAACACGTAACAAACCAGAGTGTTGTCAGATGCTCCATGATGGGGTGCGGCTTCCAAACTACATGCATAGATAGAGCTTAGAACACAAAATAATGTTTTTTTAAGCTGTAAATAAAATATTTTAACAACTATGCCTCAACGTATTCATTGGCCAAGTATGGATCCTGGTGTAACTTTTATGGTGTCATTCCTTGCATTTTGTAAAGAACTTTTGTGGTGTTAGTGGGCTTGTGGATCTTAACCAAATGGTTCCTTCTTCCAGTAATAAACTCCTTTGTATCTTCTGTTAGTCATCTTTAATCCTTTTCTCAACTCTGCCTTTATGTTCTCCAACTATTGCTTATATTATCAGCTAGGATCCGGTAACCTACATACAAAGCAAGAAACAAGGATTTGCCTTTATTTGTGAACACAAAACTGTTCATTGTGGGTAGTGTGGTTGTTATTTTTGCAATGAGAGCAATTTTGCGGAGTCATGCCTTCAGACTAAGGAAATTATTATGTATTCCATTTGATTAACCTGCAAAGTTTGTGCTTACGATTTCCTTATCTGACTGTGCAAGCTGGCCTATGATTATTTGCATTTACTACTGGACTTACGTTTGGTCATGGTCCATAACTTTGCTGCAGCTCACCTCTATTAGTATTAGAAAAAATATTTTATATATGTGAATAATTTCATAATCGAATCAACATTTCAAAACAAATAATTTTTTTTACCATTCTTTGCCAATATATACATAAAGTGAGTGGATTATGTAGTAACATATTTAGGCCTACCTAATTTTAAATCATTTGTTATTGTAATTTTATAATCTATAACGTGATGTGGTGTGGCTGGGGCCGGTTGCTCTGTGGGAGGGGCGGATGCTGGGGGAAGGAGTGGGTGGCTGCTCTGATGCCCCAACCCAGCCAATCCACAGGGAATGGAGCCTTACGGTCCCAGCTACAGTTGGGGAAAAAAGTAATAATCCTAAACAAGCAGGAACTTGCATAAGGGGCCCTTGATATCTGCTCTCTTATTTAATGTTTCTGTATTCTGTAACACCTAAACATTTTTGTGAACGTCGTGATTGTTTTCATGTATCTTTAAATGTTTGATATAGTTTTAAATGTTATTTATTTATTTTGTGTTTGTTAATGTCTGTCGTGGTCACTGCAGGTATGTGGTAGGTACACTCCACTTACGTGTGGTGGCCAAATGCGGATGCCCCTGCCTATTGTGTGCTTCCCTTCAGGTGGCCCCTCGGGGGAAAGTGACCACATACCTGCAGTGGCCGCAATTGTCCCCATTAGTCTTTGTTTTGTGTGTTGTGCCCACCAAGAAAGTCCGTGACTGTTGGTGGGTATTTAACAAAAATAAATAAAATAAAATAAATAATATAAAAATAAAGCAAAGAATAACAACCAGCACATCCAACAATGAAAAGATACAAGATATTAGTATAGTACCAAAAAGCCAAAAATGAAAATAAAAAAACTAAATAATAGTTAGGTGTGAGTGAATACTTTAGTTAGACAAACTCAAGAAATAGTTCAGGACTATGGTTTCATTCCACAGCTTATGTCTAAGAAACCAGGGAAAAAATTGCCCAAAGAAACTAGAGATTCAACTGTTCAGTTTTATTAAAGTGAATAAGTTAGCAGAATGTGTCCTGGGGTGAAGGATACTAAATCAGTTTATCTTGAAACTGGGAAGAAAGAATTAAAGCAATTGCAATTTAAAAGAACTATACAGAAAGTTTAAAGAAGGATATCCCTCAGTAAATATTGGATTTTCAACCATCTGTGCTCTACACCCCAAGTGGTGCATGCTGGCTGTGTACACATTCCATTCAAAGTTTATACCATTCATTAAGACCTCTTTTCACAATTCTAATAAAGTTGTTTATTTCTCTGATGGAGCAGGTGGTCTGTTCAAGAACAAGTTCAATGTAATAACTTGTGCAAACATAAAGAAGACTTTGGAGTTGACTTTTTGCAACAAGTCATGCCAGGTACTTTGTTATGGGATAGGTGGAACCGTAAAGTTAGTTGTGGCTAAGGCAAGTCTGCAACGACTGACCGAGGGCCACATTGCAACACCGATCAGCATGTTCAACTTCTGTGTAGAAAACATTAAAGGAATTGACTTCATGTTTGTAGAGGAAAGTAAAGTTCAAAGGGTAGAACTTTATTTAAGAAGTACGTTAAATGAATATGAAAGAATTGTAAGAGGCCTGCATTGTTTTGTACCAAAGGATAGGTCAACAATACAAGTAAGCATCATTTCAGCATAATTCGTCAAAAATTATCAAGTGTATACTATTCATGTCAGTGACATATCATTGAAGGCCAATATTGTTTGTGTTTATGACAGCATATGGTACATTGGTAAAGTTCGTGAGGTTTCAAAGGAAATAAAAAAATGGTATCAAGGTGATGTTCTATAACCAGGTGGTCCTTCAACAAGCTTCAGTTTAATTGAAGGATGAAGTATCATGGGTGGAGATGAAGAATGTTTTGGATGTCCTCCGACCTACATAGTTCACGACTGTGACAGGAAGAACATTTAATATTACAGAAGAGAAAATGCTGAACTCCTTGAAACTACTAACCCATTTTCACAAATAAAACTTTGGCATTTCAACTATGCATGTGAATTTCAAACTGTGTAGGGAATGTTATGGTGAGTTTTTTCCTAAGCCCTATGGAACATTTAATTTGATCTACACAGTAAAGAAGTTTTGACCTACTCAGGTGTTAATGTTTAATTAAATTTGTTCCTTTCAGAGTTTGATACTCGGTAACTTGTCAGGAACTGGCGTGACGAATAATGCGTGATTACGACTGGTGTTTTCCAGCTACGCGGCCGGTCGCCTGAACCTGATCTCGGAGACGGAGGCCAAAGGACTGAACACCTTCGTGAGTTTGTTCTCCCTGCCGTCGCTGATCTTCCTGTCGCTGGCGGAGCTGGACCTGTCGTCGGTGAAGTGGCAGTTCCTGGGGGCCGTGCTGCTGGCCAAGGGGGCGGTGTTCCTGGTGGTGGTGGTGGTCACGCTGCTCGTGAGCCGTCCCTTGGCCCCCGGCCGGGCCGGCCTGTTCGCCATCTTCTGCACCCAGAGCAACGACTTCGCCGTGGGCTACCCCATCGGTGAGCGCCCTGCCTCCTGCCTGCTTCCTTCACGTTTTCACATCGTCTAATTTTTATGAGGTATCATTATGTTTAACGTTCCAGTATGACTTAAATGAGTTGGCAAATTGTCTGTTTACATCAGTAATAGTCAGTAGTCCCGAATTTATAAGTTAGATTTCAGTGGGAACCTTGCACTTGCAATTATTGAATGTTAGGGATTGAAAGCTATGACTGCAAATAAAGAAGTTATACATGCATGTAATGGCGTTGTTGTATTTTTCCTGAATATATATACACGAGTCCAGAGGAAGAACTTGCAGTTCGTGATAGTTTTTAAGATAAAGAACAAACAACCCAGCAAAACCTCAGCATAACAACACCTAATGAACACTTGTGTATACTTCTCTGTCCAAGTGTTGAGGTGACAAGTGGTGGTAACATATTTAGGCCCTTGTTCATTTGGAACTGTGTCATGAGCAGGTGGTGGTTGTAACCAATCTGGCCAGCTGGCATTTGTTCACTTAGTTCTGTCCCATCTCCGTCGGAGTTTTCAAGTTATGAAAGAAGCACATCTCAAGCAGACCTGTGCGCTGTTCATTGGGCCTGCAGCGCGGAGTCTGTGTGGCTAATGACAGGCTTCACTGAACACCATTACATTGTTACCATAGGATTCATTCATGGTTTTAGCTTATTTCATGTATTCTGCAGGACCTACAGTGATCAGAAACAGTACTATGGTATTTTCTAGTGCGTGTTTTGCCGACCATGTTGTGATATACCTTCACACTTGTTTAGCCTGAATGAATAAGTTGGTTAAATGAAGGCTGTGCAGACTGGTGAGTGCTGGGGTGGAAAATAAATTTTCACCTAGCGTAACTGGTCTGTTTATATCAGAATGATGAATACCTAATTAAGATTAATAATTAAGTGCTTTATATCAAATTTTGAAAGAAAGTTCCATAAATAAAAAAAAAACATAAATGTTACAGTACTGGTATGGTACATGCTCGTGAGGACAAATGATTTCAAAACATGCAGCATTTGGCTGTTACAAGGACTGTAAGAACATCTGTCCTTTATGTTCGTCCAAGATACAAAACATGTTTGGTAAAGTTTTAATAATTAAATAGGTAAGAATAGGGTATTTGACAGGTTTTAGGTAAATGTCTAAAATTGTTCATTATGACATAATACCTAAGCAATTTGATTAATTATTTGTGAAGTTATCTATTTTCTATGAATATCACCATCAAAGTTTAAATGAATAAAAAAGCCGCCAAAACGGTGAGACGCCATTTTTGCAGGTCACCTGATGTCATGACGTCACATGCTTGTAAACAAACTGTTAGCTTTCACGTAGAGGTGTAAAAGTAACGAAAAAAAGCATACCCATATGTATTCGTTACTATAACAATTAGTACTCGTTACTATCGTATCGTTACGTTACTTGTTACTTCTGATACAGCATAAAATGCTATATTATGTTGCAGCAACGAATCGAGTCGTATTGCGTACGCGTACAGTATGACGTCGCGTAAATAATAATAAATAGAATATAAACTATTAATATCTGATAATTAACAGTTTTTGTTAACCATGTAACAATTAAATCTCATTAGAGCAGTTTTATTATATTATCTCTTTTAAGATAAGAACAAAAAAACGTGAAAATACGCGATATTAAAAAACAAAAACATACATATTTCTAATTTGTAAAAAAATACTTTCTTATAAACAGTAAAAAACTTGGACGACGAATTTCCAAATTATACTTAATAAACAAACATCGTTCTTAGTAACGTAAAATCATCGAATATGCGCGCGCATGCGTTAAACAGGGTAAAACATACTAAAAATGCGAGTAACGAAATCCAGCCGTGTGTAACGTTTCGTTACTCGATACTAGATGGCGCACCCGTGATCTACCAATGAATTATGATCTTGATTTGAATAAAAAGTAAAATATATCGTGCATTCAACTTACGACCATTAGTCATTATTTTACCACAAATTTTGATTATGTCTAGAATCTTTCGACGAACTAAAACAGAAAAATTATGTACCACAGTAACAAAAATGTACAGGATCATGCCATCCATAGCAAGAGACCAATTTGGATACGCGATACGGAACTCTTACCTATTAAAGTAATGTTGACATAACTGTGGTTCACAAAACGATAATTTGATGAATAATTTTATATCTATATACATTGAAATACATCATTTCATTTTTATTCGCTTTAAATTAGTTCTAACGGGAGCCCTACTTTTGTTAATGAATGGTCAATCCAATCAATCTGTCAACATTATATAAAATGTTTACAATAATAAAATGTTTTTAGGCTTTTCTAATTTACTTAATTATTTAAAAGTATATTTTAATCATTTATAATAACACTTACAATGCTACTTTCACGTTTTTTAATTCTGCAGCATAAAATTCGGGATTGTTTTTAAAAAATAGTCCGACCATTATTGCGTCTATTCTCGGGAGGTTTCTACTGTCAGCTTTAATGAAGTTGGTCTCCATCGTATTTTTTCTAATAATTACAATAATTTATTACTTTTAGTCAGCATTAGATAAGAATACTAGTTAATATGACGAAAAAACCTTGAAGAAAACACTGATGCACCGTACAAAACTTCGACTGGCATTTACTGTTTACAAGCAGGTGACGTCACGCCAGATTCAGCCAATCCCGTGCGTTTTCAATCACGTGGTCAAACATGAGAATTTAATTATTTTATTAATGATTTCTTATAATAATCATATATATTTCTGAATAATGCGTTGGCCAAATTGGTTTTGAAAAATGTTTACTGTAAAGCTAACAACTTTTAAATCAATATTTTCACTATAATCAAATACCCTATTAACATTATGAAGAAAAAGTCAAAGAAATTGTTACATTTAATGTATCTTCACTTTGTAACAACCCAGATTACAGCCTTCCTCATGCAATCCATTAATAATAATTTTTTATACATTTTTTGTCATAGGGTATTTCGGGTTAGATGTAAAGTTTTTCCTTTTAAAAGTTATTGTAAACGTAATACCCCAGGTTTATTGTTTTTATTTTTTAAAATTCATAAATTTATATTTCAAGTATTTTTTATTTTTTTGCTGGCTTCTTTGTGTGGGAAGGCATGCTGACGTGATTTTCCTTCTTTTTTTCCACGACCGAGGCTTTGTTTCACACGCTAGGCGTGAGAGTCACGGTCACGGGAGTGTGAGAAAGATACAAAATCGCTGTGTCGTGGGAACAGAAGTAAGCATTTCGTGGAAGCCTCTGTTACCATGCGCCGTGATTGGCTGAAAATGACGTCAGCGAGCCCAGGACACTGCCCGCACAAAGGAAAGGAAGGCAGGTAATACATCGAACTTTGTGTATACATTTCTTCTTTCTTCATGCTTGCAACCTGTATGTTCCACTCATCACCAAATTTGAGCTAGCCGGAGGTGGTGAGTGGTGACAACTTTTACGTTTCATGGCATTTTTCACAGTTCTACAAGCTCAATTAACTATGTGAAGCAAATAAAATAGTTTATCATAGAAACAAATTCAGAAATGTTTGCTATACCAAAAACTAAATTAGACTTCTCTTAGCCTAAATGCGTGTGTAAAATTGTGTTAAAGCCTGCTGAAGTTTGTGTGCAGTACTTTGTATCATATTGAACCATGGCAACTAAAATACATGTTATTAATAAAAAAAAAATTTTAATGTTTCAAAATGTGATTCCTCAATGCCGTAATTCATTTACTAGTTGCAGGATGTTCCATTGTCCAAAATTTCCTGGACACTTATAACTTCCCGCCCCTCCATTAGATCAAATTTCACATGGGCTGGTCTTTGAGATTTCCCAAGACTTCAGAAAAGCCCAGAAACTCTTCACCACTGTACAAACTACTCATACAGTAAAATGAAATCAGATGCAAAGTTTACACAAAACATACTCAGGGTTTGTACACCTTTTTAATATGGTTAAATAATACTTAATTTGTCTTAAATTGATTAAGGGCCCAAAAAAGTCATTAAATTTCACTAAGAAAACTAAAAATAACTGTTAATAAAGACTGATAGCTGAAAGTAATGGATAAGTGCTGGTATTTTAATGTTCTTTTGTTTCCAACTTGTCAGCAAACAATGCTTTGTGTGTGCCCAGTACAATTGGCAAATTTCGTACCTCGCGATTAGATTTTATAAACAAAAAACTGTTTGGAATTGTTTTTTCATATTTTGTATCTAGCCTTTAAAATAAATAGGTGTGTTTTATTGTCTTACTTAAAACCTTTATATTGAATATACAATTAGTGATCATAGTAAATGGTTGGGGTATAAAATTCAGATAAACTGCTTGGGGTGGATGTGATCCAGAGATAATTCTCGAAAATAGGGACTTATCTGTTAGAACTGAACCAAAGAACTATGTTATCTTTTGTACGTTAACTATTTAACATTATTTGCCTGAGGTAAATTTTTGAAATTACAAGTAGTTTTCGACTTCTTGATAGTGATGAAGGTAATGAATTAAAGGGGTCCTTAAAAACTCCTTAGTTTTTGAATGCTCAAGAGGGTATTAACCATGATTCCTAACAAGTATTACAAATTTACTAAAATTACGACCTCGTTTAACTTACTGTGATTTGTTTTTTGTCCTGCTTAGTCTGTCATGTTACTATTAAAGTTAGGGTTTCTTAGTGAATAAAACTGAGAAAATATACTTAATATGTTTCATTTAAAGTAACAAACGATTGCACAGCAAGAATACACAACAGTCATAGACATCTATACAAAAATATGTAACACAATGGGCAATGACCATGTGGCTATTCAACTAAGATCAAAATTTTCTTTTTCTTTTTAACTTTCCCACTAAAATTTTACATCATGAGAGCAAAAAAATATTTTACACTTAAACATTACACTATTACAGCTATCCATTATTTGTTCTCTTAGAAAGACAAAAGGTTGAGTGGGCAATGGCTTTGTTAATATATCAGCAAGCTGATTTTTACTTGGGACATAGGATATATTTATTAAACCATTCTCAACTTTCTCTCGGATAAAATTGTATTTGACATCTATATGTTTGGTTCGTTTGTGAAAAACTGGGTTATTAATTAACTTAATGGCACTCTGATTGTCAACATATAGCTTAATACAATCATATTTTTCATCCAAGTCCAACAACAATTGCTGTAACCATAGTATTTCCTTTGCAGACTCACAGGCTGCAACAAATTCTGCTTCGGTGGTAGAGAGAGCAATGGTCTTTTGCTTTTGGCTTAACCATGTTACTGGCCCACCATTCATTAACCCTTTGAGACGTATGGACGTATATTTACGTCTATACCGCAGTGATCCATTGGGAGTATGGACGTGTATATACGTCTGCAGGAATGCTTTCGTTAGTTTGGTCGTAAATGTACGTCCGCAACTCTGAAGACATTACTAGCCGCCTGCTGCTATCTTGTGGGCGTTCTAGGAACTAACTAATATGCTAGCACTCCACTCGGACGTATATTGAAGTACATAGTGTTTCGCTATTACACTGCTTTCTATCAACAAAACTCGAAAGCTTGCCACATCGCGCCGTCCTTCCCGTAAAATATTTGCAGACTCAAAGCTTCTAACAGGCTACAGAAATATATATAGTACCCGTGTCATGGCTTTTTGTTATGTTTATAAAAATACTTTATTACCTGGAATATTTATTTTACCGTAAATAAACTGAAAACTATGAAAAAATAACGTTTGTTGCTTATTTATTTTGTACAACTGAAACAAAATTATACTTGTTTATAATAAATACATTATGGGGTTGGGATTTGTATTTATATTGTACAGTTACTAAAGAATAAATTATACAGCTGCAAATTTGGTATAAATTCCATAAAAAATTATAAACAATTTTTTTTTTACTCATTTCTTTGTCCTATACCTACACATAAGTCCGCTAGGCATCTGCTTGATACAGCAATCTAGTGTGAAAAAAATGAAATAAATGTATAGGTAGAGTAAGGAATGGAAAGGGCGGGAAATTAGTGTGCAGTTTATGTCAATTATGTGAAGGTTCGGTTTCTGTGATTTTGTGAATCGTGGTTATGGCATCGCGCAAAAGAAAGATTTATAGTGAAAAAGAACTCAAAGAAATAATTGCGAACTGGGAATCTGCAGGTTAAGACAGTGACTTGAGTGATAACAGTGATGCACAGTCTGTTGTGAACAGTGAATCAGAAAATGTGTCTGAAGAGTACACGGAGGTTAGTTTTTCTCAAAATATTCCAGTAAATATTAAAGACACTTTTCAGTGGAAAAAAGACACAGACTTTCAACCTGTCGAGCAAAGATTTGATTCGTCCCTTTCGGGAATTACAGACGACTTTGAACTGACCGATGATGCTACAGAATCTCATGTGTTCAAAAAGTTTTTTGACACTGATTTTGTTGAACACATAGTTCAAGAAACACACAAATATTATTCGTATGTGCTTTGTCAGTTCAATGTCAAGGAAAAATCTAAACTACATAAATGGGTGAAACCTACAGTTTGCGAAATGTACACATTTTTAACTGTTGTGTTGCTTATGCCGCACGTTTCTAAAAACCGTGTGAAAGACTATTGGTCTACAAACCCCATCTTATCAACTCCAATCTTTGGAAAACTTTTTTCGCAAGATCGATTTCTCCTTTTGCTACGACTGTTGCATTTTTCAGACAGTCAAAGCCAATCTGCCGGTGAACGGCTCTACAAAATCAGCACTGTCATTGAAACAATGAAAATCAAATTCAAAACATTCTTCAAACCTTATCAGGCATTATGCATTGATGAGAGCATCATGGTTTGGAAAGGACGTCTCGTTTTAAAACAGTACATTCCTTCTAAACGTCACAGATTCGGTATCAAATTATTTGTGCTGTGTGACAGTAAAACCAGGTACATCTTAGATTTTATAATTTATACAGGCACTGGCACAAATATCGACCTTGAAAGTTCCCTTGGTATATCCGGTTCAATTGTGACTACATTGTTGGATCAGTATCTTGGAAAGGGCCACACTTTGTTTACGGACAACTGGTACACCAGCCCCTTACTTTTCCAGTTTCTCCTGGAAAAAAATACTGGAGCATGTGGTACGGTTCACGCAAATAGGAAACATATGCCGAAGTTCACTAAAAAACTGACAAAAGGTGAGTGTGAATCGTACCACACCGCACAAATATTGGCAGAAAAGTGGCATGACAAGCGTGATGTCTACATGCTGTCTACCATACACAAACATGAAATGCAGGAAGTAAAACTAAAATCTAGTGCTGAGACTTACGTGAAAAAACCAAGAACAGTACTAGAATACAACCAGC
Source organism: Bacillus rossius redtenbacheri (assembly GCF_032445375.1). Classification (NCBI taxonomy): domain Eukaryota; kingdom Metazoa; phylum Arthropoda; class Insecta; order Phasmatodea; family Bacillidae; genus Bacillus; species Bacillus rossius. The sequence goes on along the minus strand of NC_086338.1, from coordinate 25,512,722 downwards.
ATATGGGTGCAGTTGACAAGACAGACATGATAATGAGTTTTACAGATAGTACCAGGAAATCATTGAAATGGTACAAAAAGTTGTTCTTCCACATTTTAGATATGGTTGTGCTAAATTCCCACACCCTGTAGAACCTCAAAACAGGCAAGAAGTCTACGCTGTTGAAATTCAGACAGAATCTTATCACACAGCTGATAGAGGAGTTCCATCTCATTCGCACTCCTTCTAAAGGAGGCAGGCGGTCAAAAGAACTTACCCCTTCCCCACTGCGTCTTACTGCTAGACATTTTCCAGCTCCCGTGCCCTCTACTGCGGCTAAAAGAAAACCACAGCGGAAGTGTTTCGTATGCAGTCACACTACAAAGGGGGAAAAAAAGGCGGAAGGACACTTCTTGGATGTGCACCGAATGTGACACTCCATTGTGCATTCATCCATGCTTCAAAATATTTCACAACATAAAGAACTTCTAGTTGATGTAAGAAGCATTTATTACTTTTTCACACCTTTTGTATTTAATGCTATCATAATAAGTGCATATATTTTGAAGTTATTTTCAAATATGTATTACTTTTGTTCACAGCAATTGTTTGTGTAACTTACAATATATTTTTGTAACATCGCCATTATAAGTTTACATTTTTGTAATTTTCTAGATACTTGTAACTATGTATGTATAAAAATTGTTCATGTACCAATATTCATAATTCTGTCATAAATGTGCAAATTTTTTTCTAAGGAACTTGTTATTCTAATACGTGCTTCCTGGGGGTTTGATGTTAGAAAATACAAACCGAAACATAAAAAAAAATAATAAAACATTATTTAAAAAAAAAAATAGTTTTTTTAAATTTCTTATATTATAAATTTCTAAAATTCTTTTTCTACACTTGTATTTATAAAAGTGAAATATAATTTTTTTTTTTTTTCTGCCAACTTGATAACTGGGAGCTGAGATTTTTCCCTTGTGTGTAACAAAATGTATATATTTATCGTACAGTGACTTTTATTACTATATCGTATTTAGAATTTTTTTTTCGAAATATGTTTTAAAAACAAAATAACAATAGTTTTATAAAATAATTAGGTGTATTTTATCATGTTGTATGTACTATATAATTGCAGACAAAAATCTATGTGTATTTAAAGCCTTACATATGTTACAAAACACTGAAAAAAAGCTAATGAAATTAATTTGGTAATATTTTGCTATACGTAACCATATCATACATATTTTTAAGTTTTTCTTAAAATATTGTAAAAATATTTTTATTTAACAAAAAAAATTTTTTAAATTAACCTCACTCCAGGGGCTGTTGAATGTAGAGTAAATCCCCACTGGTGAAAGGGTTAAGAATATATATCTAGTAGTGGACTTTCGAGTATCAACATCGCCTGCAAAATCAGCGTCAGGTACCCGATAAGATCATTGCTTTCTCCATACCTAATACAAACATATTTTGTATTAACCAAATATCTAATCACACGCTTCACTGCATTAACTTGTTGTAGACTAGGATTATTAATATACCGACTCAACATGTTCACCGCATATGAAATATCAGGTCTGGACACTGAGCATAGAAACAACCGTGAACCAATAGCTTCCCTATAAGGGAATTTCACAGCAGTTTCCTCAAGATTTTTACATATAACAACATTCGGATCAGCAGGAGTTGATGCATGATTGCATTCACTCATATCAAAAGTTTTAAAATTTTGATCTATGTACTCTCGCTGATGTAAACATATACATACACAGTAATCAGCTTGTGACTGAACAAAACCATATGATTTTAAAAATTCAGTAAACTTCTTGTTCCAACACCTTGCTGCCTGTTTTAACCCATAGAGTGACCTATTCAATTTTAATACATTTTTTTTTGTCAACAAGCACACCATCAGGAATTTCTAAATAAATTTCTTCTTCAAGATTCCCGTTCAAAAAAGCAGTTTTGACATCAAATTGTTGGATTGCTAAGTTATACTTAGCTGCAATACTTAAAATAATTCTAATTGAATCATACCTTGTGGTAGGGGAAAATATTTGCTGGTAATCAATACCAGGGATTTGATTGAACCCTCGTGCACATAATCGAGCTTTGTAACAGTTTACTTTTCCATCGTCACCCCTCTTAATGGAAAATACCCACTTGGCTGTGAGTGTTCTCTGTCCAGCTCGCTTTACTGGGGTCCAAGTCTGATTTTCATCATGAGCACTTAGTTCTTCTTTAACGGCTTGTAACCATTCATTCTTCTGCGAACTCTTCATTGCCTCATAAAATTATGATGGTAAAACAAATTCCACTAAATTGGCTTCTAAATTCAAATTTCTCCTTGGTCTCAGATTCATTGGTTCACATGTAGAATCATTGAGGGTCTGTGATGGTTCATAAATAGGATCGTCATTGTTACAACTGAGCATACTTTCCTCATTCTTATTCAGTGAGTTTTCATTTAAAGAACTATCACTCAATGCAGGGTCGTTCTTGAATATGACTTCAGAGTTATCCTGTTGAACATTTTCATCACTTTCTTCTATGAATATTTTTGCTATATTTTGTCTTTGTTCAGGATATTTATTCTCATCAAAAACAACATTTCTTGATACTTTAATTCGTTTTGTTTTCATGTTGAACATTCTGTAATTGGTATTATCATATCCAACCAATATCATCTTTTCACTTTTTTTTTCTAATTTGGTCCGCAACTGATCAGGAATATGTACATATCCTTCACTACCAAATACTCTTACATGCTCCAAAATTGGTTTGACTCCATTCCACAACTCTGATGGCGTTTTGTCTGATGTTTGGCTAGATGAAGTTCTATTAAGCAAATAAACTGCACAATTTATGGCTTCTGCCCATAAATCCAAAGATACATCACGTGCATACAGCATGGATTGAGCGCTTTCTACTATTGTTCTGATATCTCTTTCTGCACGCCCATTTTGTTCTGGGGTATATGGAGCAGTACATTCATGAACAATTCCTTCTTTATCTAAGTAGTCTTTAAATGCAGTATTAATATATTCACATACATTATCTGTATGCAAGGCTTTTACACTGTGCATGTATTTGTTTTTCACAATAGCATTATATTTCTTGAAATATTCAAGAGTATCACTCTTATTTCTCATGAAGTATACATGTCTGTAGCTGGTTGCTGCATCCTTGAATAATAAAAAATACCTCATATCTTGAACCGATGTATGACTCATTGGACCACAGACGTCACTATATACTAGGTCACCAGGTTGTAGTTCTGCCCGACTTGATTTCTGGAATGGAAACCGAGATTGTTTCCCATAAGCACATGCTTCACATACTAATTCAGTTTCATTACTTTTTTCAATATTGAAACCTTCAACTATATTTTTCACGCTCATTTGTTTTATTTCTTTAACATTTAAATGTCCTAATCTCTTGTGCCACTTTTTAATATCACTTATTTTTCTGCACTAAGTTGCATGTGTCAGGAACAACTGTTTCAATGTCCAGTTCATGTAAATTAGAGCATTACTGTCCTTCTTTACTATGGAATAACGTTTTCTTGTTATCGTGCCTTTATAAAATAAATTTCTTTTTAAGTTAGGCACATGTAGTACTTCATGTAACATGCTTAGCTCCCACTGTCCATTGACACATCTTTTTATTAAAATTTTTCCAATTCCACATACTTCTATGGACTCTTTGTTCCCCAATGTCAATGATTTCTGAGTACAAGCTGTATATTCTTCAAAAAATTCTTTTCTTTATGTCATATGGGCCGAAGCACCACTATCCAAGATCCAGGTGTCTTCTTCTGAACCACTGCATATATTTGACTCATCAACTACATTAAAAGCTAGCATGGTATTCTTATCTTGAACTGGTTTCTTATGTATTTTCTTTGGTGCACTGCATTCTTCCGCAGTTGTAACATTCAAAACGATGCTTCGCAGGTTTCTCTTTGCTAATTCCACTTGTACTGGGTTCATTTTTGGTTGATTCTTTCTTCAGTTTAGTATTAGCAACCAAAAAACCAATTTCTTGTTCTTCTTCACAAGTAATATTAGCTTCCTCATCAAGTAGTCTTGCTGTTAAGTTATTCAAGTTTTGTTTTTCAGAATCCAGCGACATCCATGCTTGCCTAAGTGATCTATATTTAGGAGGCAGAGTTCCCAATATTTTCATGATTATAGCATTGTCGCTGATGCTTTCACCACTTTCCTTGAGCTGCTTTGCGAGATTTTCAACCTTTGCAATATGTTGTGCAACACTGTCACTTGGTGACATTTTATACTGGTAAAACCGTTCATGAATTAACATTTTGTTCTATTCACTTTTTTGTTCATATATGGATTCTAATTTTGACATAATATCCAAGGCGGTTTCACAGTTTTCTATTAGGGTTATTTGATTTAAATCCATCGACGACTTGATAACGTACATAGCCATGCCGTCCTTTTTTAGCCATGCATCCACATTTTCTTCTGTTTTTTGTATCAAAATATCGATTCCTTTTGCTTTCAGGGCACATTTTATCTGGAATTTCCATTGCCTGAAGTTTCTTCCGTCAAATTTATCCACACACAAAGTTCTTTCCATTTTGAGGTTATATGGCGTGATTTATTCGAAAATGCAAAATATGACTTCTTCTTTACCGTTTTCTTAATTCTTCAGTTTTCAGAGTTTCCTGGGCCCATAACCTATTAAAGTTAGGGTTTCTTAGTGAATAAAACTGAGAAAATATACTTTAATATGTTTCATTTAAAGTAACAAACAATTGCACAGCAAGAATACACAACAGTCATAGACATCTATACAAAAATATGTAACACAATGGGCAACGCCCATGTGGCTATTCAACTAAGATCAAAATTTTCTTTTTCTTTTTTAACAGTTACTATCCTGTGAAATTCCACATTTTTCTCATACTGGAAACAACTGGATCACACTGCTGGCGTTCACATGTTCAACTTGCAGAAATCTCGTTATCTCAATGTTCCCACCACGCGTAGACTATGCACCTGTTCACTCAGCTAGTCGGTAAACAGCATAGAGGATCATTCTGGGTAACATTCACAGTTCATTTTCAGAAACATTTTGCAATCACAGTAGTTACTTTACAATCTCAGTGCAAGTAAAATTCTGTACCAGCCACACTTGGGTCACCAACATTCAGAGCTCAACATTAGTGTTGAGTGCACATACATGAACTATAGAAGAAATTTGTTGGGTGCTGAAATAATATTTAAGTTCAAAGTAACTGTTGACTGTCGATGATTGATTACTGAAATAATGTCTCTCCGATAAACTGATTTTTACTGTTTTTTTAATCATCTGTTATGAAAATTCACAAGTCACTATGGCCATCATCGTCCAACCATGAAATAAAATATTTGTCAAAAATACAAACCGGTGACACAAAACATCAGCACTGACTCCAAAACACAAATTTCCTGTTCGTAGGCACCAAAAAATGAATATTAATTATTAAATACTGTTTGCAATTAAATCCAGTGGTTGCTTGCAACTCACCGTACCAGCAGAAGAACGCTGTCCTCGGAACAATGATGAAATTACTCTGTCATTTTTTTTTGGGCTGTTGCCAACGACTGAAGGTTCACAAATTCTAATTAAATGTCCAAAAAGGTTTTCAGTTTGGCATAGCTCTGACCACAGCCGCAATATTTTTCACTTCACCACATTATTATGTTAATTTGAGCCACCACCCAGCACGCTGTGCCGTGTATTAGGGATTTAGGCACGTTTTATTTAAAATTTTGTATTTTAAATATTTTTGAAAATATATTTTTTTTCTTTTTCTCTCATCTTATTTTCTTTACGGCCAGGCCCTCAGCCTCTGTTCTCAGAGGCGAGCTGATTCTCTTTCCCAGCCTCATGCTAGGCTAGCATTCTGGCTAATATTTCTCCCGCCTCCAGGCACGTCGGGGCCGGTAACTTTATTTCTTCGCGGACTACCTTTTGCCTACAGCAGCTTGTGAAGCAGTGCTGAGCCCTGCTAACTCTGTCACGAATCGGTATAAGGTTCACTAGCAGCAAGACACGACAGGAGGATCCCGTGGGCCTTGTGTCCCACAGACCATGCATTTTTTGAAGCCCTCCTCCTGCTCACCCACCACTTTCTTCTCAGAAGTGTGGCTAGGGGCGACGACCGCACGGGTACGTTAACCGAAGTCAAGGCCATCTCAGGCTTGACAGCCGCAGTTACGATTCTGGACTTTAGCGACACCTAGCGACGGCTGTGGTAACTAATGCCACTTGTGAGGCGTCGGCAGCGCCGACACTACCGCGCTCGCGCGGAGGTAACGACAACCTCTCTCCCCTCCTTATGTCTCAGGCCGCTAGGTGGCACCACTGGTTACTCCATTACCCCCTAGATTGACACACTCGTTGGCCACAAGTCGATTTATTAGTACTTCTGCTCGCCACCAAAAGATAGCGCCTCAGTCGCGCAGTCACTCCAGTAAGATCTAATTTTTTTTATGCCAGACACCTTCGGGTGGGCTCAGTAATTTTCGGCTCAGAGCCTACCCCCCCTCCCATTCTCTAGGGACCCCGCGCTTATGATATTCTGGTGATATCCCGCGCTGAACTGACTTCGGTGCGCGCCTCCTGACTGACTGGTACCGTTTGTATCTGCGATCTTCGGCGAATCATCGACATCGTATATTATGTAGTCTGCTCAGACTAGAGGGATGGAGTCCCTAGCTAAAATTATTAACTAGTCAGTAGTTTAGTTGAAAGTACCTAGAGAAATTTAGTATTTTTTTTATTTATTTTTTTTAATTAATCATGATGACTTCCGTGGCTACCGCGAAACGTGGTTCGAGTCTTCGGAGACGAGACACCCTCTCCTGAGCGCCAGGACCAACACCCTGTTTTGGTAAGTCTTGACGTCATCCCCCCCCTTTAATTTCCCTCTATTGGCCTTTTGCGCCATTTAAGTATACTGTCTGGAAACAGGTCTAATTCTTTGGAATTTGGACATCTGTTTCAGACAGGGTTCCAAGTTTGGGGCAACCAAAATCCTCTGCCAGAACCTCTGGAGTCGGTTCCTGCGCAGAATCCAACAGCATTAGGCCTACTACCTCGATCACCGTCTACCTACAGCCCTGGGTGATACCCGCATAATTCTATCTTTTTATTCACGAACTCAGAAATAGTGTAACCCAGTTAAGACAGCGGACAGTAAAAAGCAGTTCGAGGAGAAGAAATTTATATTATGTTTTGGAAGGACTATATGTGCAACCTTTAAAGTTACCAATGTTGATTTCATTCATGTTTTTAAGTATTGTTATTTTTGTTAAACATTCAGGGCCGGCCCTATATATAGTCAGTGTAATTGTGAGGGATTTAAATAAGATCACTTATCAATAAAAAACCGATGTAACTAAGGATAAGTCAATCTATAAAAAAGAAAGAACAATGATTAATAAAATAAGGAAGTCTTTAGACGTAACAGTTGTTTTTATTTATTTAATATATAATAACGATCCTTTTACTCCCAAGTATTCGTAGGGAGTCTCTAAATTTTCTTTGTTTACTCCTAGTGTCGCCTCTGTTGTTGACTTTTATGGTTATTAATTGAGGGCCCCAGTAATCAAAGCTTCCAAATCTTTTAACCTTATTATTTAATTATTCCTTAAGACACTTGGGGTATTACAACGCGACCTATAGTACCTCGTTCAGATGCTGACTAACTGTGGCTGCTGTTTGTCCTCCTAGAGGATAAGAATGCTGATGTGACATAATTATCAAATAATCACAAAAATACTTACAAAAATATCAGCCAATACTGGTGCATGGCAACAAGTCACGAGTCCTTTTTCTCATGCTCAAACAACCTCTGTCTCTCTCCAGTGCTTATGTTACTGTAAAACTATTGCATCCTCATGCCTTCAAAGAACCACAGCAAAAAATTACAAAAGAAAACACGTAAACACACACAAAAATGTAACTACACAAATAAACAGTTCAAAGTAACTTTAAGTGGTTTTTGCACCATAAAGCAAGCAGTATATCACAAAAACCTAAAAAGCATGAAACAATATGAATTATAATCATAAAACATGTGGCAAATGTTTGAATACTCTTCTAAAAGAATAAGTAGCTGGTGTTTACATGATGTCAGAGGGGCTTCCGATGTTACATATTATACAGAGCCATACATTTTAAATGGAACAGGTATGATAGTTTCAGTAATTGCAAAGGCCCATCTACAATTGCAATGTCCTAAACTGGGTCCGAAGGACACTGATCGTTGATTGGTCCACGTTATCCTCTGACGTCACACGTGGTGTGGGCGATGTTCCGAATCTCCCTGGTCTGAATACATTGGTCAACTTGACTTTTTGTGCCAATCTGTGTCTTTGGTAGTACAAACAAAAACAATAAAAATACATTTGATGCGCTTAGTGACATCTTAAGAATTCAGGGGATTTGGAAATACCTGTAGGACATAGCAATTGTGGACTAGGCAGTTTCCCATGCAACAATGTGACATTCTTCACATTAGGATAAGGACACGGACCGCCCACAGGTTCAGACTGATGTAGAAAGGCCTCAATCAGAAGAAAGCTAGTTTAAATAGTGAATGCACTTCAGTGCTGTTGTCTCTTTTTGTCTGAATGTTTGTGTAGTGCTATGTCATATTCCTGTCTGGATGTTGTTGTTTTTGTTTTAATGTTTTTGCTTATAAGTGTATATATGGGTTGTATAATGCATTAACTCTGTACCTATTGTTGTGTTTTCATAAAGTTATTGCCAGTGGCATGTCTTAAACTGTTGCCAGACTCAAAAACATATTTAGTAAACTAAAAATAATAGAAAAATGTTTTTCCTTTCTGATAGTTATTTATTGTGTGGTTACATTTTTGTAAAGGTGATGGGGTCATTTAATTTTTTTCTAGTGGCAGCATTGTATGAGAAAGTTCATCCAGAATACGCTAGCTACTTGTATCTGATGGCACCTATTTCTCTCGTAATACTAAACCCCTTGGGGTGCATCCTGATGGAAATAGGAAAACACTACAACCTTCAAGAGCAGAATGTAAAAGTTAAAAAGTTGCGTCTGATAGCAACTGTTGCCAAAAGTATCATCAAGAATCCAGTAGTGTTTATGACTATACTGGGTATGTTGGGGAACCTGATATTCTCACATAACCTGCCTCTTTGGATTCATTCCATCCTTCAAGTAAGCAAACTAATTATAATTAATATTATACATGTGTTTAATAATTTACACTAATTATTATAGTTAAATTTATGCTATAGCATTTGGTGTTTATCACATCCATTAGATATACTTCACTACTTTTTTAGAATTAAAATGTAGAACACTCTATATTTTATTTTTGTTCTTGTTATAGTTTGTATGTGATCATAGCTCTTCTGCCTACTTTATTCCGTATCTCTTATGTTTTATTCTCCTTGTCCTCCGTCTTAAGTTTCTCTTCCATATGTTTGCATGTGTTAATAGAGTGACTTTTACATTACAATGTATTTACTTTAGTAGCATTTTGTATTTCCCTAACAAATCTTCACGCATAAATAAACAATATCCTTTTTCCCCTGCCCATACTTCCTTAGGGTTTGAATTCCAAAAAAAAAAAAAAAAAAAAAAAAAAAAAAAAAAAAAAAAAAAAGCTATGTAACTAATAATGTACATTGAGTCCTCAGTTTATTACTTATCATTTATTTGGCTTTGGACGTATGCTTTTTTTTTATCATAAACCTTAACTTGCATCATTTTCACATCTTTTGTAGTTGAATTTAAAAAAAAATTAAAAACATACTATGTAACTCAAAATGAAAATTATTTATGCTCAGTTTTTTTTCTGTAGTTAGATTTTCTTTGGAGGTTTTCTTCTTTCAATAAAACAAAACCTACCCCCTTTTCACCCTTTTAAAGGACAAATTTAGGAAAATGAAAAAAAGCACAATACATAACTCTATACCGTATATACTCGTGTATAGCGCGCCCTTTTTTCCCCTCAAGTAAAGGAAAAAAATAAGGATGCGCGCTATACACGGGAAAAAAAAATTTTTTGATGGGGGGGGAGGCGGGGAGGAGTGGAAGTCGTTAACTGCCGGGTGACGGGTGACGTTTCTGGCCAGCCCCCACACATACGCACAAGCAACAAGGCCTCTGTTTCACACACACACACACACACACGCGCGCGCGCGCGCGCAAGCTCGCACATCATGGTCTCTTGTTTATTTTTAGACCTCCCCCCTTTTCAGATAGCCAGCTCAGAAGTAGTAAAAAGAGAGAGAGAGAAAGAGAGAATGTTGTCACCAGTTCCCTCCCCCCCCCCCCCCCCCCCCGGCCAGCTTCTTCGCTTCCTCCATTCCTCACCGGTGAGTCATCAAGTTCTCCGCGCCAGCTTAGCAACGTAGCTCGGCACGCCTCCCTCCCTTCCTTCCTTCCACGTACCAGTTGTGACGATATAGCGCTTCATTATCTTCCGTTTAGACAGCAGAGTTTATGTATTTTCCTGACGCATCACCACACATCAATTTAAATAATCAGGTACCACAAAATGTTAGTAAAATTTATTTATGGGGGAAAAAAAATTTCATTTTTTTTTCTTTGGAATTAGTTGCAAAAATCGTGGTGCGCGCTATACACGAGGGCGCGCTATACACGAGTAAATACGGTATATGCACATTGTTATTTCTTAGTTTCTTACCTCTAAGTCTAGTAGATATGAAAATATGCTTTTTTATTCTTAAAATCAAACTCATCATTTTTTACACCCCTTAGGATTCAAACTATGTATGATGGTTGAAAGAGGTTTAATAGTTTTAGTATCTTTATTATTGATGCTGAATGTTTTTCTAATGCTTGATTAAATTTGAAGATAAAGTTAATTATTTAAAAACCATATTTACCTGCTTTCATCCCCTTATGGGAGGAATTATGTTATTATATATAGACAACTTTTAGACTCACCCTAAGTGTCATTATGCATGTGACAATGTATAAATAAATAAAAATTATTACTAGTATTTAAGACAGCCAAAGACCAAACTATAAAAAAATTATTAAAATCCTTTAGTTAATTTCGATTGACGCCGAAACAAATTGAAAAACACGCAAACAAAATTTTTTAAATCTTTATATTTGTGTTCTAAATAATGTAAATAGCCACTTTCAGTACTTTTTTTTTATGATTTAATCCAATGTATAGACATTAACTTCTAAATATTTTATAATTAGTATATATAAACACACATATATACAAACATGCATGCACATAGACACAGAAACACAAACAGAAACATACACCACAGTACACATGCATAGACACATACACTCAGAGACAAACACAGACATATGAACACAAACCCTAGGCAGCAATTTAATTTTAAAAAGGTCAAACATGAATGTCATTTTGTCCAATTGGGAATAGTGAAGAAGTATACCTTGGAAGTGAAGCTCAGTAAGCTGAATGAATGCAGCATAAGACCAGCTGTGAAATGTGGTTACTGTTAGCAGTAGCGTAGCCAGGATTTGTGTATGGGGGGGGGGGGGGGGTTAAGAAGCATGGTCCCCCCCTCCTATTAAAGTGGGGGGTCCGGGGGCCCCCTCCCCCAGAAAAATTTAGATTTTAAGGTGTAAAATAGTGCTATTTGAGCAGTTTTCGGTACTTAATTTTAAATATTGTAATGGTAAAAATATTATTAATTTTTTAATAAATAATTGTTGGAGTGATGAAGTAAGAAATTAATTAAAGATATTTTAATCAATCCAAGTGCCTTGTCCACGTCCACTCAAAATCATAAATCATGCTCGAAGCTGGAAACAATTAGCTTTAGCTTGAAGAGTTACCCAGTCACCACCTGCTTATAATTACTGCGCTGGTTAAATACAATAGGTGTTAGATATTTGAAAACTTGGGACCCGTCACGGCATCACAACCTTATAGCTTCTGCTCGCGACAGGGGTAGGGGAAGGGAATGAGAATCGGTAGGGCTCGCTTACTCTTCCCCTCCAGTGCAGTGGCCGGTGATAGCAGTAAGACACCCATGCTTTCGGCTAACCTTCTTTCAGATAATTGGGGCTAAGGGGGGGAGGGGGTTTGAACCCCTAACCTCCCCCCCCCCCCTGGCTACGCCCCTGACTGTTAGGCTTCATACCACATAATTATAGCATCTCCAATGGTCTCAGTGTTAAGTAAAATGGGGTGTAACAAGCAGTTCATAAGCAAGTATCATAAATCAGCACACACTCATTTTGAACTCACTATTGTAATGCAAGATGGGCACAGTGAACCCACTCATGGTAAAAGTGTGGTCCAAAATATTTCATTCACATTCAGTGAAGCCTTCATTCTATCATTCATTCATGCATGCATACATACATACTTTCCATTTATTCATTCATCCTCTTCTTCAGAGTAAAACAAGCTAGAAAGAAACCTCTCACATGTGAAAGTTTGTGTTCCATTATACAGAATATCTAAATGATACAAAAGTCGTGAAAATCACGAGAAAAAAAACAAAATTAATGGCAAGTCACGAAAGTCACAAATAAGCTCCAAAGTAAACAGTAACGATGCTGGAAGTCACAAAACTTTAATATCCTCCTGCGTTTTGCTAACTTTGATTTTGTTTTTTATGCCTTACTTTAGTTTATAGTTGAAAAATTAATATTGTAATTAGTGGGGGAGACTATGCACTTAATTCTTGTTAAAAATTATACCAGAAAAATTTCAGTTGTTTTACGAAAATTATGACATTCCTACTGTGAAGTTTACCTAGTGTGTGCTCTACTGGCTGTGTGTAAAATTAGCTCATCTAAGTATAGATAGTGACACAGGTGTGGGTGCCATAATTCACGTTTGAATCCATCTAAAATAATCAATGAGCTGAAATCACATAATGGTCATATACTTAATAACTTTTATGAACATCATACCTCAATACAAGATTCCAATGATCATTTACAAGCAAGCTTACTGAATTTACCATCCTTCAATAAAATGCCTTAAATTAGATATGGGTGATTCTAACAGTTACTGCCATCTCCGGAAGTGTATGGTTATTTAATAGAATTCAAAAACTTAAGATTCTAATGAACTTGTATACTGTTATGCTTAATGTATAACATTTATCCACAGCTAGAACTCAGTATAGCTAGAGCTGGACTACTTAGCTGGACTATTTTAGCAAGGGTGTATCCAAGTTACTATGTGAATCTTCATTTGCAGTAAAGCTCAATATTGACTTAAATCTGTAGCAACATTATGAATCATCATACGTATCTGTGGCTTACATCAGGTTTACCAATGGGACATAAATTTGATTATAAACTGTTATTGTTAATTTGTTAATTTAGTTGGATGCAGAGGGAGTAATACAAAATAGCAATGTCACAATTAACAGGGTGTCTACTGACCCTGGAAAACCTGGAAAACCTGGAAAAATCAGGGAATATTGTAATTAGGGAATAATCAGGGAAAAATCAGGGAATTTTGTTAAAAATCAGGGAATTTTTGTTTGGTAGGTTGTAGTTGGCAATACGTTTTTTGTTTATTGATCTGCTTGCATTGACGTAGCATCAAGTGTATCGCGTCCCATTATTTTATTTTTGGATGGAAAATAACGAACAGTTCCCACGTCCATTTTCTTTTATTTACCATCGGATTCGGAAGTGGCGTTAAATCACGTGGTTCAAGCTGGTCTGTTATCCTGCTGACGTACGTACTGCAGCATGTGCTTCCCACGTTCGGATTATACCGACAGGTGCATTTAATTTTAAATATCTATGGATGCCCTCAACGTAAACTGGGCATTTTTGTTAGCTTTGAAAATACATATCACAGACACTTTTGGTGAAGATTCGCCATCGTTGCTAGAAATTGGTAGCTGTGGGCTTCATACGGTCCATAGTGCTTTCAAAACTGGAATTTCTGCTATACAATTGGACGTTGTTAGTTTTTTCAGGCACAGTTACTATTTGTTTATGTATGTACCTGCAAGGAGGGCAGATTACATTAGAATAACTGGATCAGAGCTTTTTTCCAAGAAATTTTGTGCAATCAGATGGATAACTGCAGTTGCTGAGCGTGCCATGAAAACGTTACCCCACCTAAAGAAATTTGTTAGTGAAGTTTCTATTTCATCTTGTGTCTTTCAGTGTAGTGAAAAGTGCTCTTGAAGATAATCTTCTAGAAGTAAAATTGACATTCTTCTACTCTTTGGCATCAGAGCTGGAATATTTTCTCACAATGTTCCAAAGTGAAGCACCCATGGCACCTTTTCTCTATGATTCACTGGTAGACATTTTATTAGCTTTGGCAGGAAAGTTTTTGAAACCAGAGGTACTCGATTGGATGTAGATAACCAGGAAAATCTATTGACTGCTAACAATATCAAGTTGCGTTATGCAGTATGCCATGCCATCAAGAAAGAGAAAGTACCAGTAAAGTCTGTCCTGTTACTGAAAAATGATGGTAGGACTTGTCTAAAGGTTATGGTAAAAAAACTTCAAGACAAAAGTCCCCTGAAGTACAAACTTACCAAGGGAATTTCCTGCTTATGTCCGTCTGTGGCTTTAAATTCGGGTGTGTGGAAACAGCGTGTGAATTACATTTTAGAATTTTGTCTTCAAAACAAGTGGCTATAAGGACAAGAAGCTGATAACATTGAGTGATCATATCAGTTGGTACATTCCTCGCAAGATTCTGCAGCACTGTTCTCGTCTTTTTCTCGAGAAGACGGGCGCCTTGATCACTTGTGGATGCTAATCCTTAAGGCACATACAGTAGCTGCCAAAACAGGCCTTCTAAAGTTTGTGAGGATGATGTTGGTTCTTTCCAATGGAAATGCATCATTGGAAAGAGGATTTTCAATGAATTCTAATTTGCTGACTGAAAACTTGCAGGAAGAAATACTGATCGCACTAAGACAGATGTACGACTTTGTTCAACGTTCTGGAGGTGTAGAGCATGTTGATATCACCAAGTCCATGTTACAGTATGTAAGAAATGCTAGTTGTAGGCGTAAGAAAGCCCTGCAAACAAAACAAAAAGAAAAGGAAGCTACAGACAAGAAGAAGGCAGAAAAAGAAGAGTTTAAGAGAAAATCAAGGCATTGCAGTTGAAGAAGGCTCGAGTGTTGGATTTGGCTCGTTCTGAAGCAAGTGCAATAGAGGCAAAAGTTGAGTCACTGCGAAATTGATGGGCGCTTCCTTTTACTTATGTTTTTGCAAAAGTAAGTGTGTGAAATATTTGCCATCAATTGAGTCACTTTGGCCACGTCTGGAAGAACGTATTTTTTTTTTAATAATTTAAGTGAGTTGAAATACTTTGAAACCCGTCAATGTACTGTTATGCAGTTTTTTCAGTTTTGTGGAATGTCGTAATTGTGTTACAGAAAACCTGGAAAAGTTCAGTTTTAGACCTGGAAAACCTGGAATAATCAGGGAATTTCATTTACTAGATCTGGTACACACCCTGAATTAAGTTGTTTGTTCTTTCAAGGAAAAATAATACAAAACCATTACACTCTTACTTGAGGATCATGAACGTTATTCGAAGAGCAACTGCCTCTCGTTCTGAGGTGTCTCGTGGGTACGTCTTGGGAAGAGTCGTGGTCATCTGGTTGGTCCGGTGTCTTGTTTGGTCAGCCAAGTTGAAGATTCCGGGTTGTAATCGGTGTGGCTGAACTGCAACTATGGTATTGGCAGCACCAGACTTGTTCCTTCCTTTTGCGATGATTAGTTTTCTCATACTGGCAGATATTTGTTATGTAGTTATGTCTCGGCTGGAACCACGATATGAAGGTTCGTCTTCTTGGAATAGACTTTATCCCGGGAACTTTTGTGAAGCAACTGTGCTACTAAGGACTAGGTTACTTGCTTATGGTCAAGTTATGTTAAAGTGGGGTGCTGATGAGTCATATTAAACACACAAACACATATTTTATTAGGACATACTTAATTTTTGGTGTGACTTGAAATTGTGTACAGGTTTACCTAAAACCAAGAACTGATTGTTTAGAACCAAAATCATTCAGTGTATTGGAAAAAATATAACGGACCATCACTAACGGCTGGTTTCACGTGCTGCAGTGTTTATTGTGCTTGCGCAGGTGTTTGGCTCAGCCTTTGCAGCGACAGCCCTGTTCCTCCTTGGCTTGCGGATGGTGGGCAAGTGGCACTCCATGCAAGGAACACACCTGTTGGTGCCCTGCATCCTTGTGGTGGTCAAACTGTAAGCTATTGTCCCTCATGTTGCATGTGTACCATGTCTTGTACCACAGTATATATCCTCATGTTGCATGCATGTCATGTCTCATACCAAGGCAGATATCCTGATGTTTCCTGCACATCAACTGTCGTACCACAGCAGAATTTCTCATGTTGTATGCACGTCAAGTCCTGTAACATGAGATATCCTCATGTTGCCTGCATGTCAAGTCCTGTACCACAGCAGACATCATGTTGCATGCACGTCATGTGTTGTACAACAGCAGATATCATGTTGCATACATGTCAAGTATCGTACTACATTTGTGATCCTCATGTTGCATGCACGTAATGTGTTGCACTACAGCAGTGATCCTCATGTTGCATGCATGTCAAGTCTTGTACCACTGAAAATACCATCGGACTATGGTTTTCTATTCCCCAACCCTAATTTTAAATTGCTGAATTGTGCGGTACACTTGTGACGATTAAGACCTTTCCGTCTATCAGTGTTTTTAATTGCACATTCATCAATCACTTGCAAACATATAGTGACCTTTTGGTTTTGTTAGGAAGACAGTTTATGAAGTATAAATTATGTTTGTTATTTTTTAGTAATGTTGATATTGTGTTCCAAATAAAAGTGTTTGTAGCTAAATGTTTTATATTTACTTAACTGTAACGAAAATTGGTCATACTGTCCATAACTACACAAAATTAACATAGGTTCTGGCAATTTATCGAACGAAATCCATATTTATTGAAATGTCCAATTTTACGAACATAAAAATACGCAGTCATTTAGAAACTAATGGTACAAATGGCTGATAGGCTATTTTATTCCCGGCATGGCCAATAAAACGTATAAAGTCTCTGCTTGGACCTTCACTGCTGCCTGTGGTCAAATCATGTAGTTAAAACTTATGTTCAAAATAAAAGTTAAATGTAGTGCAGTCTGGACCACTGGCATGTAATTCTTCTCATCTCACTGACGAGCGAGTCCTTACATGGTGTGGCCACTCCTGCAGGTGTGACATTGGTAACTTGCGAATGACTAGCCAGAAAAAGCACAGTACAAAACACACACGAAAACCTTGAAGTATTGTTAGGGCCTAAAAAATTTGAGAGCGGGGATGATGGTGATGAATGATAATTACTGGCTGCTTCTAGTTTTTAACTGGGGACAACTTATTTAAATTGTACTATGAACCCAAAACTTTTATGAATTACTTAAAAAAAAACCCACAACTTCCTGGACACATGGTTGAGCTCGTTCGAGAAAGAGACCAGACACTCATTAACCACACACTTCAAATGGGGACCAAATTAGCAAAGCTAAACTCAAGAAGATTCTCAGATTCCTGATAGATGAAATTCCTTTTATTTAAGTACTTGAGATAAACTGTGCCTAACATTAGATATAAAACCTATCATTTCATTTTGCACAACCAGTATTTTTTACATGACTTGTTATTTACATTAATAGTTATTTTCAGTTACTTTACATTAATTAATCCTTGATAAAACAATTAACGTAATTCTCAATCATGGAGAAGGCACTTGCCCTATCATTGTACAAATGATCTATTGTTCCTCTGGACTTACAACTGGAGCCTCGTGACTTCTAACCTATAATTAAATTTATTTACTAACATTCTAGACCTTCAGTTCAGCTGGTCTGAAATTGTCCTATCTATATTGAATTAAACCAAAAGAGGATGGCAAAACTGGTGAAGCTATCCCATGATGACTAATCTCTCTTGGGCCCTCCACCCTATGCAAATTTATGCCTACACACAGCGTGGCTTCCTTATGTCCGCCTCCAGTAGTTGCTGGATTACCAAGACCTCCTACGAGCTACGTCTGCTCCCTCGTTGTCTCCTGTAACCTACTGAACCGCCCAAACTCAGCAGTTTCCTAACTTCCTTGGTCTCGCTCTGTTACACAGTCCTGTGCTTCAGCATTCCGCCTGTCTTTCCCTCTTTTCCTTGCGTGTGGCATGCATGCTAACTGGCACATAATATTGTAACTGGCTGCTCTCAAACAAAGGAAGTTAACTGTCAACCATTCAGTAGGTTACAGGAGGCGACAAGTGAGCAGTCGTGGCTCGTCGTATGTCTTGGTAAATCACCAACTACTGGAGGCAGATGTAAGAAAACTATGCCACGGATAGGCATCAATCTGCAAAGGGCAGGGAATCCTAGTGTTACCAGTCATCATGGGTTAGCTTCACCAGTTACGCCATCCTCTTTTGGTTTTATTCAATGTAGATAGGATATTCTCTGATCTGCTGAACTGAAGGTCTAGTCCGTTAGTAATCAAAATTTAATTATAGGTTAGAAATCATGAGGCTCCAGTTTAAAGTCTAGAGGAACAATAGATAATGTGTACGAGGATCACTAAGAATCATTTAGAATGGTGGTTATTTAGTTATTTAGTGTGATCAAGCCTAAATTGATAAAATAGTAATCTGACAAGAGTAGAAAAAATTATGCTTGTTGAAAAACAAGGAATTAGCTTGTTTTTAAACTAAAACAGGGTTCAGTCAACTCTCGACTTTATAACCGTTGACAGTTCTCGGAGAAAAGTTTTCGTATGTTGGAAGGGTATATACAAAAAGGTTGTTATCTCCAAAGGAGTGTTTATTTCAGAGGGTGCCATTCCAAGAACTGTCATCAGTTATAAAGTCAAGAGTTGACTGAACCCTGTATTTGGTTTTCCTGGTTTAAAAACAAGCTACAGCCATGTTTCTCAACAAGCATAATTTTTTTTTTGCTCTTGCCTTTAACTTTTTCTATAATAAGTATGTACAGTCAGAAATGTTTTAAGAGTCCATGAAACATACATCAGTCCATCAGCAGTTACACATATGCTGTAGATGATTTTGGTGAGATACATTTTTTTATGATTCCTCTAAGAAAGATGCGTCCATATGACACTCCTGGGAAGAGATGTAAAGAAGTTTGAAGGAATGGGGGTGAAGCAGAGTGGTTAGTTGTTGAAGTGAAGAGAATGGACAGGAATGCAGCTTCGTCAAGGCAGTTGGAAGATTGTCTGCCTTGAAGTGGTGTGGGTGTGTGCATGTCATGGCTACCAGATATCAATCCTCTACCATCATGTGACACGCTTGCTTGTTGTACACTGTTTACAAAATGTCACAAAATTTCTTTTTGGCCTATTTAATTCCCTTTTTTTTTTTTTTTTTTTTTTTCGATGTTAATTTTTTACTGTTCTCCAGAAAGCGTGGTTACTTCAAAAGGGTTTTTATTCCCAATGATGGTGAAATGGAGGGTGACTACACTCAGAGGGATATTGAATGTACAGTTTAGTATGTTACTAGCTGTGATGCAGCCGAACAGTAGTTCTGCCTCCCCTTGCCTCACAGGATGTCCTGCACTCCTCCACCTCTGCAACCAAAAACTACCTGCACAAGGTAACACATACCCTCTTTTCCTTGACGTTTACGTGTCCTCCTTCTCCCGTAAGCCTTGTACCATGCCAAAGTGAAAGCCGGCAATGTTGGAACAAGAACTGGCTATCTGGCTGTAAGTAGTAGCATTGGAGATGCTCTTTCTCTGATGAGCACTGTGCAGGCTGGAGGTTGGCTTGAGCAAGTGAAGCACTCTTGGGTGAATCGTGGTGGAGCATGTAGCAGCAGTTATTTGAGTTGAACTGAAGAAAATAGAATATAAACTGCAGCCTTTAAGAAGGCACATTAAACAGCAAGCAAATGAACAAACACCTTTATGCTCACAGGGTATTGCAGTACTGTCGAGCTTTGACGGAACAAACTGTGTTGTAGCGTCGCTCTGCCTCTGGTGATCCGCGAGGTGGTGAGCCAGTCGCACGCTGGCGTCAACGTCTCTGACAACCTGGATCTGAGCACGTACGGCTTCCTGTACGGCACGTTCCCGGCGGCGCCAGGCGTCTTCGTGTACGCCTTGCACTACGGGCAGGAGGTGGACCTGGTGAGTCGTCTTGCACCACCTGTCAGCTGTCAGCTGTCAGCTGTCTCCTGAGCCTTGCGCGTGGGTGCTGAGTCGTCCGTTGTTGCAGATCGCCATAGCGATGGTAGCCTGCACGTTCATCTCTGCACCGTGGATGTTCGTGTCTGCCCGCATGATCACCATCGACAAGGTGCAGCCGTCTAAAGATCTGGACAACTACTCGTTTGACATCAGCATTGTGGGAATTATAGCATCTGTAAGTGTGACTGCTGTTTGTAGCTGTCTTCATGTGTTTTGCCAATTAACTACATTTACTACTATTATTTTTCCAGTACCACAGCAGGTATTCTCATGTTGCATGTATGTAAAGTATCATACTACAGCAGACATCCTCATGTTGTATGAATGTAAGTCCAGTACCACAGCAGATATCCTCATATTGCATGCATGTCAAGACAAATGTATAATATTGCTTTAGAAATTTGTGCACTTTTAGGTAATTTTATAGCACTTATAGATTTTTGAAAAATGTTTTGGAACTTAATTTTATTAATTTGCTAATATTATTCCAGCATTTACATTTATTTAATCAGTACTGTGCCATTATGGTGGTAGAGATGATTACAGAAAGACTGTATTATGATCCAAAAATGTAAAAAAGCTTTTACGATAGCCATTGTCTGAAGAAGATTAAAGCATTAATAGTTCAACAGCTGTTGCCTTGTAGACAAAACTTTTCAGCCGTTGCCTTGGAGATCATTGGAAAAAATTTTCAAACATTACTAAAAAAAATTAAATATAAAAACTAAGACAATTTAAAAAAAAAATTTGAGATGTAAACAAACCTTCCTGGATAATACACGTACCAAATTTCACAGCTTTAGGTACGCTGTCCCTGCTCCGTGCAAACGACACAGCTAGACAAACTTTCTCTATTATTAATATAGATTGGTTATAACTTGGGTTCATGCAGCCTATTTTGCTGCGCCAGACAAGGCAAGGTATTGAAAGTGAAACCTCACAGACCAAAGTATTAAAACAATTGGTTTATATTCATTCAACATTTGTTGGTGCCAGCTATTTTTTTTTAAATGTTGTTCTATGCTAGCTCGCTAATGGTGCTGCAGGTATTGCTGTTGCTGCCTCAGTGTTCTGGGCAGGTAGCTTGATGAACACATTACATAAATTTGCAATTTAAGGTGCTTTAAGTTTTAATGCAAGTAAAATAGGACAGTTACAGGTTATGTGATTTCAGATTTACACACAGATAAAAATTCAGAATCTAGAAGCTAGTAGTGGTGAGGGGCTTCACAGTAGTGAGTTTTACATGCAGTCGGCAGCCACAAGACCTAACCATACCCAATAGCTCAGTGTATGCAAGTGTAAGTACAACAAATAGCAATGCTCATTACAATTTTAATTTACTACGATTTATATTACACTTTTCCTTATCCTTTAATGAAGTCATTGCCTCAACGTATCACCCTGCCGGCCTTGAAGAATTTCCCTTTCTCAACATTTTAAGTATTTAAGTATGAAAAAACAGTAATATTTGCAGGTTAAAATTATATCTTATATGTTGAAATGAAAGTAATTATGGACTTGAAAATTAAAAAAATTTGTGATCGCATGTCAGCAAAGATGCAGCGTCTAACAAGACAGTGAATTACTGTTGTTTGTTAATGAAATTGTAGCAGTTTTGCAAGTATGTGTTCCAGCAAAGAGTGTTCTCACCAAGTGTTACTAGGTGCGCGTGCAAGACACACACAATCACAGGAACTAACACGCCCTGAAGGACCAAGTGCCAGGCGTGTTTCTGCAGAGCTGTTATAATCATGGGTTTTATTGGTTCAGCCTGGTAACTTTTAGGAGACTATGTGCGTCCATTTTCTTAAATATTTATATTTCATTGCATAGAATGAATTAACATTTTTGTACTGTTTGTGTTTTAGGCGTGGTTGCTGGTCATGTTTGTTTACACTGGAAAATACAGAAAAGCTCTTCACAGGATAACCTGCTGTTTGCTGATATCTCAGGTAATAGTGTTTAGTACCACTTTTGTTTTTCTGTATGCTTATTAATCCTGTAGGTTTCAAGGTTATTTTACGTTGTCCTCTGTTAGTCCCGGTATGATCCTGGGATCATCTGCAGTGGATGCAGTCCAAGGTTGGTCCAGACCAAGCTCTGACCTTTAGTACTGCTTTCAACTTAGTTAACTAGTTGGAACACTGTTGCCACATCTCTCACCAATGTGGCATACTTTTTGACATCTTACTCTTAGTTAGAGTGCAACACTAATGGGTAAGGATCTGAAAAAAATTTGATCACAATAAACAAAAAATAATGCAAATTGTGATTTTTTGAAGTCAAAACATGATTTCCTAATTTTTTTCCTCTCTTTCATAAATTTCGACACAAATAACCTTTCCTATTGTGCTGGTGTTTTGTACGTCGTCTCCCCAACGCACCCAAGAACCATCTGCGTATCGTCACATTCCATGCCGGGCCAAGGGCTGGAAAAGCTTAGTTGAAAACTACACGCTCTGCATCTAAACTGCATTACTTATGCCTGTTTTGGCCACATTGTTTTTTTTTTTTTTTTTCACTTCCTGTGAAATGTCGTCTTGGGTGACAGATGACACGGGAGATAACATTTTGTAATTTCCTAGGTAAGGGAAGGGGAAGAGCTGTGGCAGGATCCTCCTCCCTTCCTCTCCTCTCTCTGTTGATGCCTTGAAGGCAGCCCCCTCCCCCCCCCCCCCTTTTCACATTTGCCTACACACACCACCCCTGTCTGTCCCCATCTTTTATGCTACAGCGTTTTTTTTTTTTTTTTTTTTTTTTTTAAGTGAATCTTCCATTACGAAAATTCTGATCGCATGAGGGGAATAGTTAGGTACGTGGTGGGGAAACCGGTAGAGCTGGAGAGAGTGTCAGCAGCGACGTCACTCCAATGCATTTTTGATATGGGAAGATGGTAAGGGAGGGGGATAGGTACGTAGCGTAGCATGCTAATATGCTAGTTTTAACGGCTGGAAGGGAAGATAGCAGGGGATAGAAAGAAATGATGCAGCAGTGATGCTACGGAATTCTCGTATCGCTGCTCTTGTTTGTCTTCTCCTCTGTTTTCGTAATGGCTAATTATTGATCCTACCATATTTCTTTTGTCATATTTAGAGTATCTAAAATTTATTTTTTCATGTTGAAAATAGTTATTTATTGATTTGTTCATTTAACTTTATAAGTATCATTCATTTTTATGTGAATAGTGTGATTGAAAATGTAAAAATGAAGTATAGATTTAAGAGGTTTTATAAGTGTAATTTATGTTTGAATGGTGTGTTTTTTTTATTCTTTCATTTTGTTCAGCTGGAGATGGTGATATAACATCATGCATAAAAAATAATTATAAGGCAGAAGAATATCAGATATTATTAAAGGCAGCGTGGGAATAAATTGCCAAAAGAGGCGCCATAAAGTGTCGGTGAATGGATGCAAGAGTACAGGGAGCTGGAAAAAAAATTTTTTTTTCATTTGATATATTGATATCATGTCCATATACTTACTATTTTAAATTATTACCTCTTGTTTGATAAAAAAATAATAATTTATCTTTATCTATGCCTAATAAAAAATAAGCTTCACCTCTGTCGCAAGGTTAATTCATGCACACATTTTTTTTTTAATAACTGCCTGCTTATGGTTGTAACATAACCCTTGTAAATAACGTTATCAATATTTTCAGTCTTAAATTTTATTTTCTCTTGAAAAAATTTCAAAAATGTGGTTAGTGCATGGCAACAAGCTGGCGAGTTTAAAAGTGACGGTGTTTATGCATTCGATGCCGTTACACTAATGTGTAAATATTGCAGCTTGATACTGGCATGCACTGAGAGGCACACCATTGCAAGATTGCGCCTAGTTTACTTGCAAGTGTCCGTTGGCAACATTACTAGCCAATGGAAACGGCTCACTATTACAAAACTATGTGCTATGCTACGCAGACTCACAATCATGTGACCTGGTGATGAAAGTTGTATGGCTACCTGGCCCACATAGGCAGGGGCGTAGCCAGGGGGGGGGGGGTGTTTAGGTGTTCAACCCCCCCCCCCCCCTTAACACCAAATCTTTAATTAATTTCTTATTCATCACTCAAACAAATTTAATATTAAAATTAATAAAATTTTTACCATTACAATATTTAAATTTAAGAACCGAAAACTGCTAAAATAGCACTATTTTACACCTTAAAATCCTAATTTTCCCGGGGGAGGACCCCCGGACCCTTCCACTTTAATATGCTTCTTAACACCCCCCATACACAAATCCTAGCTACGCCACTGCACATAGGTCCATGTGCCACAACACTGGGCATTTGAATGCCCTGCTGGATGCATGAAGAGTGCGAAGAGGGGCGTAGCGAGAGGGTGTGGCTTGGTCGCAGTTGCTGATGTGCGTGGGAGCTGTGCTGTGGACCGTGCTGGGACGTGCCTCAGCCTGGAGCATGTACCTGCAGTTCGCGGTGTATGCTGTGGGTGTGCACAGCTCGCGCCTGTGGACCGTGTTCTTGGCAGCTGCGCTACATCTGCTGCACGCCCGCAGTCTGTGTTTCGTGCTGCGTGCGCACGTCTGGTTCATCGTTCTGGGCTTCGGGTGAGTCCGTGCGCAACAACTTCTCACAACTGTTCCTGCCTAATACAAATATTTTGAATGTTTTTCTTTAAATAATAGTAGTGTGTTTTGTACCACATCCTACTTTTTAAAAAATAGTTAACGGGTAAGACAGTAATTTTTCTACCTCAGGATGCATTATTTAATATGGAGAGAAACTCCTACCAAATATTTTTGGGTTGTCCTAGCTAAATATTATGAACTTTCAAACATCATTATGATGTTTACTTAATGTTAATATGCATTTGTAAAGCACCTTAATTGACCAATCACAATGAGAAATTGTATCATTAAAATATGTGGTTTTAGAAAAATATTGATATGCTGCACACACACACTAGTGGCTTTGCCTCGATAGCCATATTGGATTTTTAGATTTTGCTGTTTCTAAATCTATCTTAAGAAAAATTTTCCAAATGTGACTGTAATGGTTTTTCCTTACAGGAACAAACTCATACATTTGGGAACCTGTCTGTAAATGGTTTCCAAATCAAGCAAAAATTTAAAAACTAAATTAATTTTTTTTTAATTTTAATTTTTGCATCTCGCTCAATGTGCTGTTCCAATCTACAGATGTCCAGAATATGAAAATCAGGAGGTGATCGGTTAAAAATGTCACCAGACTTCGTGATATTTTATTTTTTGTAATTTTTACAGGAAAAGCTTTGTTGTGATAGTTAGGAAATTAGTATATTGCTATGTTTTCGTGAATGCTGTCCTGTGATTGGTTGGTGAGGAAATGCACTTACCACTTTCTTCGGGTGGTACGCAGTCACGTGTAGCCTCATCAGTCAGTGTCGGGCGGGGCTCAATGTTAACTTGTAAATGGTTAGAAGAGAGGATTTCATGGCTGTGGTCCAGGTGCTATCATGTATAATCAACCTTTTTCATGTTTTGGAACTTTCACCTAGAATTTTGTGACCACAGTCATCAGTATTAGCTCAAAGAAGGATCGAGTTAACCATGTCCATTGTTCCAGAAACGGAAGGCCTTCAGCTTGTACCGTGAGTTCGTGTGCAATTGTGGGACATGCTTGCGAACAGCCTTTTTTTTTTTGAGTCGGTAAAAAGGTAATGTGCGACTTGTTTGTAGTGTTACACTCCAAAGACCACTGGACTAGCTCAGATATTTTACGTTTTGGTCTTCGAAGGGTAACTCACAAGGTACACTTGCATATTCGGATTCTGAAAAAGTGAGGTTATGTTTCCCTCAGAATATTAGTTATGGGCGATGTTGAATTTCAATGATGACTCTCGTACACAAAATGTTTTTCACTGATTATTTATTTATACCTTACGAATCCACGAGACATTTGCCGCCATCTTGCGACAACATTTACAAGTTGAAACAGTATTTGCCTTACTCACAAACAAGCTTCATTAATTTGAGTCACGCTGACTGGCCGAAAATTGAATATTAAAACAGTTCAAAGTTAAGTCCCGCAGTTGCACTCAACTTTAGGTACAATGCCGAAGGACAATGTCCTCGGCAACAGTGACGAACTTTGGTAAGTCCTGTTTTGGGCGATTACAGACGACTGTAGTCAAAAAATTTTAATTGTGTCAAAAAAACGAAACTAAGGTTGATTATAAATCGGTGACGCCCGGACCACAGCCGCGAAATTTACTCGTTACATCTTCATAATTAAGTTGTGAGCCACCTACTCAACTAACCACCTCAGTCGCTGATCAGTAGATGACTGAAGAACCAAAACGTCACACTGGTCTCAGGAGAGACCAAGGATTGCACCATGACGTAACTTTTGGCCAATCACAGAACAGTATCCAACACTCCCTACAATACCAGCCAATCACAGAACAAATTACAATACATGAAAAAACCCTGAACACACATAACTCAGGGCTTCCCTTGATCTGTCTCTTTTCAATTTCACATCAAAATCGGGGACTCCCAGAATATTTTCTCACGCTAGTTGCTCTGTCTCTCTCTACACCGGATGCATCATTATCGTTTTATCGTCTCGGCGTCACTGTGTTGACGCACGCCTTTCTTTCTCACTCTAACTGCCATGCAACTGACTCATATGATTTCATCATCCCATGGACAAAATTACAAAAGAAAAATTTGTTACAGTGCATTTGCGCATATAAACAAAATATTTAAATCTTAAAATACCATTTTAAAACACATAAAAACGTAATTATTTAGGTAGAATTCGGTAAATTTACAGTTACATGGCTGTTTCATAATAAAGCAAATAGGCTTAAACAATACACAAATATTATAAACGGTATATATTGAGAGAGTACATTAATAAAACATAAGGAAACATAAATATTAACATGGAAAACAATTATAAACGGTAAAATATCATCATGAAAGTTATTTGAAAACATTCATTGTAAGTTTCAATGATTTACTACATGAACCACAGTTAGGTTATGCCTGAAAATTATTTAAACAACTTACATACTGTATTACTGTTAAAACATATTATTCATAAAAACTTAAAGAAAAATTGGGGGAAGGTACTGTCCTGCAATGTTACAGTAGATTTGACATGTATTTGTTATTGTGGTCTGAAAACGACAGTCATGAGGACTTGAGAGTTTTCATGAAGTATTGATAAAATAAGTTTATATGAGTTTGTGTCCAAGAGACGTTAGTTTAGTAACCAATCGTCGACAGTAACATTGCCTTTTTGAATTTAAATATTTTCCAGTGCCGAACTGATTTATTCAGGTGTTCATGCATGTACGCTCTAAGCCTGAATTTTGTGCTAGCTGGGAGGTCTGGAGTGTCACAGAATCACAACTCTCCACTCTCAACTGCCATTCTTGTCAAACTCTGAACTAGTCCACACTCACAACAGATATAACAACTAAGGTAAAAGCTGGTTAGGTCAGGTCAGGTCAGCAACATTAATAAAACTATGTACTATATGTTCTTTATACAGTCAATATGTGTTAATAATGTAGCTGATTTAACATAACCAACCTTTCACTTAAGTTTTTTTTTTCTCCTGGAACCTATTATTCTGCATATTACCTAATTTATGATAGCTACGTTTAAAATACTACAAAATTGTGTGGATTGTTGGTAAGGTTAGGTTTGCTACATTAAAATTTTTGTATAATCATTTGCATGATTGGTGAGAAATTACCAATTTAAAATTGAACTAATCTAACTAATTGTTTACATGATTTCACAATATTTACAATGTAGCTTCAGGGTGGCCAGGGAATTTTTTTAATAACCGGGAATTTTTTGTGTCATGTATATTTCCGCAGAGCTGCCAACCATTACGGATTTTCCGTAATTATTACGGATTTTCCATAATTATTACGGATTTAACACCGAATTACGGAATTACGGAACATCACTGGGTTATTACGGAAACGAGGCTTTGTGCTGCATGGTAACGGAAAAAAAATTCCGTTTCTGATGTGCGTGTTTCATGAACGCAGTTCGAATACATCACGTGATTGCGCAGATAACGGAACTAATAAATGTGCGCATGTACTGTCGAAATAAGTAGATTAATTCTTGTGTTTTGTAATATAAATGGTATGGTATTACGTCCGTTGTACGATACAACTAGTACATATTCTCGGACTTATCGTTTGTTAGCTACTTACATCGCGATAATTTTTGTATGGTACTTTGGCTAACCTGTGTTGTTTTAATTACTTTCTTGAAAGCCATTTTTTTCATCAATTTGTTTTTGTCGTGTCTACAGACGTGAA
Source organism: Bacillus rossius redtenbacheri (assembly GCF_032445375.1). Lineage (NCBI taxonomy): Eukaryota > Metazoa > Arthropoda > Insecta > Phasmatodea > Bacillidae > Bacillus > Bacillus rossius. The sequence goes on along the minus strand of NC_086338.1, from coordinate 25,484,193 downwards.
ACCTTTTTTTGTTGTTCGATAGTGTTGTGTTCTTCAGTACCGGTTGTAGAAATGAAGCGTGTGACAGAACAATGTGTATCTGGGGCAAAAAAGAGAACGTTATTCTTCAGAACTTTTGACCAAACTATTCAAACGAATGGCCATTCTTGTCATTTTAAAATGTTTCGGAACGCCACGCGTTTTATAATGCATGCACGTGTGACTTTTCGATTGCACATGGTGGAAGGGATGACTAGACGGCATATTGAATCAAAAAAACATGCAGAACATTTTAAAGCCGTGGCGAGCAATAAATCTATATCGTCGTTTTTCACTACATCTGAAGAAACGAAAGTAACAAATGCAGAGTTATTGTTTACAAGTTTTCTGGTAGAACACAATTTACCGATAGCAGTAACCGATCATTCGGGTAATTTGTATAGAGTTATGTTTCCGGACTCAAATATTACACAGAAATACATTTGTGCGAGAACAAAAACATCTGCGTTAGTGGAGTATATGGCTGGTGAAACTAAAAGTGAAATTGTTGAATCTTTAGTAAGTGGACCATTTGCTTTAGCTACCGATGGGAGTACTGATTGTAATGCAATGAAGATTTATCCATTAGTTCTTTCATTTTTAAATCAAACACAAGGTAAAATTTGCACGGTACTGTTATCCCTTGTTGAGAGTACAGACAACACATGATATGGTATTTTCTCTGTGCTGAGTAAAGAATTTGAACGTTTTGGAATTTCTTGGAAAAATTGTGTAGCGTTTGCATATGGCAATGCTAATACTATGATTGGCACAAACAAAGGTGTGGTGGCATTTGTTAAAGAAAAACTTCCCGCTATTGTTGTGCGAGGCTGCTCATGTCACCTCATTTATCTAGCTGCTAAAAAAAAGCCAGTGCACAGCTAACAATTAGCATTGAGACATTTTTGGTTAATATTTTCTATTACTTGGAAAAAAGTTCAAAACGCCAGAATCATCTGAAAGTGTATCAAGAGGTATGTGGGGCAAAGTCACACAAAATCTTAAAATATGTTAGCACACGTTGGCTCTCTCTCCTAGATTCAGTTGACAGAGTGCTGGAACAATGGGAGGCACTAAAGCTATTATTTTGTAGTGATCCTGAAAAGAAAGAGTCTTCAACTTCACAGTATGAAAATGTAAAATCTGTAATGCAGGATCCACTTATGAAACTTTACTGTTATTTTCTTAGCAGTTCACTTCCTGTTTTCAACCAAGTAAATTTATTTCTCCAACAGGATGCTCCTGTGATACATGTATTGCGGAGAAAACATTTTGGTTTATTGACAATTTGCTTGTTTGCTTTATCATTATCATTTATCATTATCATAAATGAAAACTGTAGTGTGCATTTGAAATTGCTGCAATTTGTAACAAGATATGCTAGTGTGTATTTAATTAATTTTTATTTGTTATTTGTGAAGAGAGACAAAACAAAACACAGACTGCAGGTCATTGAAAGGGATGCTATTATGTAAAGTGACATATTTAAATTTATTATGTTGTTTAACGAACTTCCGTACCTATGTATATAATGAAGAAAATACAGCAGGGTGCTAAAATGTGAGTAATCTCTCTCTATAATATTATATTATTTCATCAAAAGTATGTTTTTTTTTTTTTTTTGTAATTGTAAATATCAGGGAAATTTTGAATTTTTTATCAGGGAAATCAGGGAAAAATCAGGGAATATTTTTGGCGACTGTGAGTGGCCACCATGAGCTTACAAAACGTAGCCTGACAAATCATTTTTGAAATTTGTCACTATTTTTTAATGTTCCTAATCTAACAACTCGTTAAAATAGTAAACTATTTGATTTAACACAACTCTCTTTTAAAGAATTGTTTGAAAATTATAAAGAAGTAAAAATAATATTTTAGTCATTTTATTTATTATTTATTTTTTAGAAAGAGGCTTTCTTTTAGAATTACCTTAAATACATTTTACACAAAACTACAATCATAATAGCGTTAGCATGTGTCATATTATAAAATTTTGTTTCTCTTCCATAAAAATAATGGTTTTGATATTATTTTGTCTTATGTTAAGTAATTCATAATGCCCAAAATCATATTATCTGTTTCACCATTAATATACTCAAAAATACACAAGAACATATTATTTTTCTAATTCTATAACATTTGTGTACTACGGTTAATGATAGGTATCAATTTTCTGAATTTACAATGTAAAGTATCACCAAATGGTTGACAGTTTATTACACCTATCTTTGTGTCAAGTCCCTTAAGCTTGTACTTAATATTGTAATTGGGAACCTATTTTCAAATAATTGAGTACAACCATGCACAGCCGCCATTATTCATTTAAAACAAATGTGTTTGATATAGGCAATCCATTCGCTGACTTTAATATCATAATTTCCAGACCATTAAGACACGTTTTATGAAAATTTGACATCCATGTTGTTAATAAACACTTTTATTTATGTAAACTAGGCCTACAATCTTACATGAATACACCAAACACAAAATATTTAGCACGAAAAGCCGGCCACTGCATGAATTCTTATGGCAGATTCCAGCAGAGTAGCCTCAGATAGCTGTTTGAGATCTCGGTTTCAAAACAAAATACTAGTACGCTCTCTACTTTATATAACTACGTATTAGCTTGAAGTACAGTACATCGACATAACATAACTTTTAAGCTATTTAGAGCTACCACATGTTTGTGTCTACAAATTTAAAGGACCTATATTAAAGTATCAATTGAAAATTATTACATTGAAAATCCAGAAGATTGAGAGTAATGGCAGATACTGATAATAAAACATTTGAATTTTTACATCAATTATAGAAATGCAACTACTAATTAATGGCAGTGAAGTCACATACTTCTTCATGGAGAGTTGTAGACGCAGCTATGTTTGGATATAGTTTTTAAAAAGATGCATACTGTGTCATTGTTTGTGTTTAAGTTTCAAAAAGTAAGATTAAAAAAACTGAAGTTCACAAAAATGCAATACTTTTTTCGTACAGTTTCAGATTTAGAAATTTTCACCTCTTCACAATGCTTAGGAAACAAGAAGTGAGATTTCTGGATTAGGTTAAATATTAAAGTAAAATATAACTATTGGCTCTCCTATAAAAATATTCATGAGATACTTAATTTCTTTTTCTGCAGACTTCCTCTGGTGATGGCTACAGTAATTATGGTTGCTGTCGAGAGTCCAGTGAATGACGACACTGTATTCATCAGCTTTCAGTACGGCGTGCCACAGGCAGCTGTGTCATCATGCTTCATGATCGTCTGCTTCATCAGTGAGTTCTTGTGAATCACTAGTGTGTGTGAGCCTCCCTGTGGATCTTAAACATAGTATAACTTTTAGAAATGGTCAAACTTTCACTAATACCTTACCATCATTAGAGTTAGGAAAAAGAATGTAAGATTGACTATTTATTTACAAATTTTATGTGGCAGAAGTTTTACTGTTTTCAAACATTTACTTCAACTGGAATTACATTTTTTTTTGCCCAACATCACATTTTTTCCAAATAAATTAAACATATAGGTTGAAAAAAATGTTTAGCAATTTCATAACTTTTCAACTTCATAAAGTAAATTTCCTTTGATTTTGAATTGGAAATAAAATTAATATACACGTAAGCACATTTATTTTATATTTATTTTAAAATGCTAGGTTAATGATATTTGTACATACAAATATGTAATACTATTTAATTTTCCTTAATTTTGTTAGTAGCCCTATATAGGAATTGTGTATCCAGGTATGTGTCTCTTTATGTGTGTATATTTTTGAATATGCCTGTCTTTATAATTGGGTTTTGTTATATGGTAGTAGTATGTATATGTTTATCTATATATATCGTATTGGTCCGAAAATAGGCCGACCTTTTTTGCCATTTTTGTCAACCTTGAAATCTAGAGTCGGCCTATAATGGGGCACTAGCCAAAGTAGTATAATTAATCACATACATTTCAAGGAGAATCACTTCTTATGGCATAAAAATGTTATCAGATATACATTTCATTGACCTAAAATTACGTCGTACTTACGTTATTGGGGTTAAGTGTGTTTACTAAATTTCTAAGTTGGAAAAATTACTAATTCCACGTATCATATTTTAAATTAAGTTCACAGATGTGGTCACTTGTAGCACATAGCTAGGGCCACCTGAAAGTGGTGAATAAAAATGAGGTATTTCGTCATTATAAACAGGTAAAAGCGGTATAAAAATTCGTTTAAAAAACTGAAAAGCGGTGTTAAAAATCGGCCAAAAAATTACCGGCAAATAATATTATTATTTTTCAAAATTATTTTTACATTGAATTTCCTATACAAATATGCATATATACACTTTATTAACTTTAGAATAGCATATTAAAACTAATCAACTTAACATATAATATATAATGCATTTATATTCAAGCCACTTAATGCATATACCTTGCAATAAATTTTAAAAATATATACATATATAGGTATATTTATATTGATAATTTATTTAAAATGTACAACAATGTCCCTAGTATGCTTGAAATGGTTGGCCTGAAGTATCAGACTGCAGTTACAGGAATCAAGTCTTTTCGCAGCCACCACACACTATATACAATACTTGTACTTGTGCAATACTTGCACATCATAATTTTACTTCCTTCATCAAAAATAAAAAAGCCATCACTTTTAAATTCCTTTACATGTTTTTGGCATGTTGAATTAACCAACAATTAATTACTTCCAAGAAAAATTAAAAAAATTTTTTTTTTTAATTTCAGGACCTAATAGGTTTGTTTGACTCGAGGTCTCTCGTGCTCCTTGGGAGTTGAAAGAGTTGGGAGCAAGTTGACCTGAGGGCAAAAAGAGTCTGTAACTTTTAATACACTAAGAAAACGCGATTTGTTGTAAAACAATGATGGCGGCAAATATAGCAGACAACGTGAGAAATTTGTTTGGAAATGAAGATTCATCTGAAGATGAAGCTGCTATTGATTTACCGTATATTGGACTACAAATTATGAGAGAGCTTGATGAAGGTAAAAAATATAAATATTGCTTTTTGACTTTAAACCGCCTGTTATGCATTAGCTAACCTGTACTAGAAAACGATTGCAAATCTTGTGATTGTTAAATAAAGAACGCCAATTAAGTTGTATTGAAATGTTTTTCCGCTCCACTGTCGTCATCTATTAAAATATTACCGTCATCACCAAATGTAGCTTGATAACGTATTGACTCCGTCAAAGTCGTGCCAAAACAACCAGCAGACGACTTGCCCTCGCAACTCTTCCTCGAGAGGAGCAGCATCGAGAGCATGACCTGAGTGACCTGAGAGCAACTTGCCCCCGCGAGTAAAACCACCATCCACTAACTGCTTCCGGAAAAGGGCGCCCCGAGATTTGACAGGTCAAAAAGAGACCTCGAGTCAAACAAACCTAATGTGTTGCATATATTGTGAATACTGAACATTTCCAGAATGGCGCCATTTTGGAATAGTGGCGATATTGCCTTTTAAAAACATTGTGCTGTATTGGATGGATAACTTACAGTTCAAATAGAAACCACAAGCACAACCTGAAATCTTCCGAAGTTAAACGTTATCTTAGGTTAGGTTGGCGTTATTTAAAATACTTAATGACCGTAAAATAAAAATATTTTAATCCTTTTATTATGGTGCTTTTTTACTTGTGATCGGAAAACTTCGGAACTGTTCGGGTAAGCGGCTTTCTACATCTGGATAGACACATCTATGCATAGAAAGAATCTGTGACTCTTTGGTCAAATTTGCAGTATCAACAAAGAAGATGGCGCGTGACTTCATTAATAAAATATATTACCACGATCGTTTCGACGGATGGTTCTATTTAATTTTTTCCCGACAGCTTTATATATACGACAAGTTATCTGAGGTTAGAAAAAATATATTATTAATTGGTAACGTTGCTACGGGGAAAAAAAAAATACCGTTTGGATTCCAATCCACATCCCTTACCGCATGAATTTATGAGAATACAAGTTTAATACTCTACTCACGTCAGATTTTTAAGGATTGTTGAAATTTCTTGCCGTGTTTACAGTTATAAAACGTATTGCATATTATTTTCGTAGTAAGGTGGTACAAGTTGGCTCTGTCTCTGTTGTGTCGAACGAAGGAGTTAATAAAATTTTTTTGCGTATTTCGCGTGTTTTATCGTGAATTGTCAAAAAAAGGCAAATTTCGTGGGAAAATCAGATTTAATGAATATTTCGCGTTTTTCGTCGTTTTTTCGCTATCGCGAAAATTGCATGGCCCTACACATAGCTTTTAAAAGCTCGGTCTGGTTATTTTTGATCTCGATTTAACAGGCTGCGGTAATTTTATTTGCTTGTAAAATGTTGTATTTACAGTAAACAATTAGTAAAAACAGCAATTTTGCCCTAAAGTTATTTACCGTAGTATGCTTTATTTACTCTTCTACCACAGGAAAATCAAAATAAATAAAAAATAGGTAAATGGCACCAGTGTTGGCAACTTTTAGTTGAAACACAAATAAACAAATACCGGTACATACCAACAGTAACAAGAACAATAAAACCTATTTGCAATATTGGCTGTTTTATGGTTGATTCATACACGTTTTACATGAAACCATTTTGGGTTTTTTTACGTCAAAATTAAACGTACCGGTAAATATTTTTACGTCACACGTAGCAATTGCCGTATAAAATGTTGGCACCACTACAAAAGAATGTGAAGATAAACGGAAACACAGCTCCGGATCCAGCTCTTTGAACATGTATCCCGGATCTGTATTTGACACACCTATTGGGTCTAGACTCTACGGAGTACCGTGCACAAAGCCATTGTTCGTTCGTAATGGCTGATCACGTAAAGGGTATGGTTCAACTAGCAGGGGAATTAGGCGTAGTTTTTCTGCCAATTTCAAAGTAAGTGTAATAAGATATGCAGAAACCACAAATAAAGTGGAAGCTGGGAGGAAATATGGTGTTGATGAGAAGAATGTGCGTCGCTGACGGGCTCAAGCAAATAAATTAAAATTTATTTTTCCCTGACTTTGAGTGTGCTGTAGAAGCGGTCGGCCTATTTTCGGACCAATACGGTACTGTATTTTATCACATAATCATAGCTCGTTTTATACTAAACTCAAGTTTGAAAAATAGGGGTGCGAATTTTATGCAAAATGCATTTTTGTTGAGCTAAGTTATTCATAAAAACAAAACCTATTCATGGAAAGTACGTTTATATAAAAAGTAGAGTATATAAAAGCATGCGAAACAATTTCAATTAATAAATCATGCAAGAAATACATATTTTGTTAAACTTTAAATATAAAAATGAAAACTGTTAACCAAATGTAAGCCGGAACTAATGCATAACTATCGTAGTACACACAAACCATGATAGAATGCGGGTTATCAAATGTAGTTTACTCGGCACAATACAGAACGTGTGCGTTGCATATAATCGGTGAGCTATCGATATTGATATTCGACTACTTGTTTGCACTCTATACGGGCATCAACGTAATCAAACAGGAATTATGTTAACTAGCGCTGCCTAAATTTTTATAAGTGGTATACATTGGCAACGGATAAAGGTTATAATGATTGATAAGTCTTTAAAAGAAAATGTACACATCAGACAACTAAATATTTCTGTTAATTAAATAAATAAGTAAGATGTAATAACCAAATTATCATATACCGTATTTACTCGTGTATAGCGCGCCCTCGTGTATAGCGCGCACCACGATTTTTGCAACAAATTCCAAAGAAAAAATTTTTTTTCCCCATAAATAAATTTTACTAACATTTTGTGGTACCTGTACGTGTGAAACAAATGATAATTTAAATTGATGTGTGGTGATGCGTCAGGAAAATACAACTCTGCTGTGTAGACGGAAGATAATGAAGCGCTGTATCGTCACAACTGGTACGTGGGCGGGAGGAAGGGAGGCAGGCAGGAATGTGACACGGAGGACTAGATGACTCACCGGTAGCAGCTGCGACGAGGAAGCGAAGGAAGTGGGAGGGGGAATGGCGACAACATTCTTTCTCTCTCTTTTATTTTACTAGCTGCGCTGGCTTTCTGTAGAGGGGGAGGTCTAAAAATAAACAAGAGACGTGCGAGCTTGCGCGCACACGTGTGTGTGTGTGTGTGCTGTGAGCGTGTGTGCGAGAGACCAGGTTGCGTGCGTGCGTGCGTGCGGGTGTGGGTGTGTGAAAGAGAGGCCTTGTTGCTTGTGCGTATGTGTGGGAGCTGGCCAGAAACGTGACCCGTCACCCGGCAGTTAACGACTTCCACTCCTCCTCCCCGCCACACCCCCTTTTTTTTCCGTGTATAGCGCGCATCCTTATTTTTTTCCTTTACTTGAGGGGAAAAAAGGGCGCGCTGTAGTTAAACTTTAAAAAATATAGTTCTATATGGAAAACAAAGTTTATGTGCAACATCTCACATGGAAAAAAAATAACTTGTATCTTATTGAGAAAATGGCAGTACCAAGACATTTGACTATATTGGATTGGAGATCGTATGGTGCATGTACATCTTAAACAAGTATTGTAAGCCCATTATAACTATCAAACTGCGTGACAAAAACTTGAAAACTGATTGTTGTTGCATGGTGCTTTATCCTGTCATGTTTACTATCTCACAAAGCGCTCGGAATCTGACAACAGGACCAAGAATGTAATGCAATGTTTATGCGAGAATTTTTTTCCATATTTTGACACCCTAAAATGACTGTGTGATGATAATGCGGGGGAAAAAAAACTGTAGTACGAGGGTTATTTTTTTTTCAACCTCAGATCGGCTGTAATAAAAAAACAGGAATAAATTGGGAAATTATTTTAATGGAAAAAGAAACGTACATCTTTACTCTATTTTTCCACATAATCACCGTGCAGATTGAGGCATTTGTCGTACCGATGCACCAGCTTTCCAATACCCTCTGCATAAAATGATGCCTCCTGCCTATTCAGCCACGTTTTAACAGTGCCCTGCAGTGTGATTACAGTTTCATTTCTCCATGGCATGCCCATTAATCTATACCCTAATCGCTCGTACACGAATCGACATGTCTCATAGTGTTTACCCCCTTCCACCAACCATGTGGAGCGGCCAACTCACACCTCAGTTGAAGCTTGGTTATGGGAATGTCAACATGGCTGCAACGATAAACTGTACGGCGAAATACGAGCTGCGTGGAGTCATCCGTTTCTTACAGGCAGAAGGGCACACTGCAGCAGAAATCCATCGCCGAATGAGTGTTGTGTACGGTGAAAACTTTATGAGCGATGGCTTTGTGCGAGAGTGGTGTCGGAAATTCTGCGAAGGCCGTATTGATGTTCATGATAAAGGTGGCCAAGGAAGGAAGTCGGTAGCAACAGATGAAACAGTTCAGAGAGTTGATTCAGTTGTTCGTGAGAGACGTCGATTCACGATTTCAGAACTGTCTGAACAATTTCCGCTCATTTCAAGGTCAGCCCTATACGCCAGTGTTACAGACAATCTCGGATATAGGAAAATCTGTGCCCGATGGGTACCCAAGATGTTGACTGACATCAACAAGGAGCGGCTATTGGCATCAGCCTTGTTTTTGCTGCATTACGCAGACGATGGTGAACACTTTTTGACTCAAATTGTGACAGGTGATGAAACATGGATTCATTTCGATAATGAAGAAACAAAACTTCAATCACAACAGTGGATGCACACCTATTCTCCAAACAAGCCGAAAAAGTTCAAACGGACATTCAGCACCAAGAAACAGATGGCTACAGTGTTCTGGGATCACCAAGGTGTGTTACTGGTTGATTTCATGGAGCCAGGGACAACAATCAATGCTGCTGCATACTGCGCGACACTATGACGGCTAAGACAGTCGATACGCAACACGCGGAGAGGAATGCTGACATCTGGTGTTGTCTTGCTTCATGACAACGCCCGACCGCATAGTGCCGCCATAACCAGGGTTGGGTTTTTCCCGTCCAAAAGCTATTTTTCCCATCCCAGTGGGAAAAACTGGTAAATACCGGTAAAAATTGGTAAATACCGGGGAAAACTGGTAAATACTCTACAATATAAATATGTATGTCTTAATTGCAAAATTTTATATTATTTTTATATTTTTTAACACTTATAACTGTGTTTAGATTGATTAAAAAATAGAAAAGTATGCTTCCTAAATTTATTTTCCAGTATATAACGGTTCGTTATATACAAAATAAACAGATGTTCAACGTTGATTGTAATTTTGTTTTTATTTTTTCACACAGAATGCCCCGACGAATCCAAACACTTCCAATGGTTCATTCACTCGTTTCATTCATACATCTGCCCGTCGAAAAACTGCTGGTAGCTCGCGCGAGGAAAATTAACAAAAATTAATAGCGTAGATTAAGTCCTTCATTAATGTTTTGCTGCAAAGACATGAAGTCAGTGCGGCCTCAAATGTGGCCGCACCCAGCGAAACCGAATTTCGCCCCGAGACAAATGCCGACGAAGGTGGCCGCAATTTCTAATTATTGTCCAAAAGAAAATAAAACAAATTAGGTTGACTTAATATTCGGCCTGGCTCTGACCACCAACGTGAAATTATCCATTAGTAAATTACATTATAATTTAGCGAGAAGCCACCGAACGCGACCTACTGGTGCAGCAGTCGGCAGACAACTGGTGATCTCATGAACTCGTCTCCTCCACGCAGGGAGTAGACGTCACATGACCTCACCGACCAATCACACGCACGCTTCATTCATGCTTACAGATACAAGCCAATCACAGAACAAGTTACAATACATGAAAAAACCTTTTACACACAGAACTCTGGGCTTCCCCTGATCAGTCTCTTTTCAATTTCACATCGAAATCGGGGACTTCCATTCTCGTTCTCTCTCCCACACCGTGAGAGAGCAGTTATCACTCAGTTCCCATGCAGGGGGGGAATTACCGTCTTTATCTCGGTTGGCGGGGAAGCACTGTTCCTTTCTCACTCCCACTTACAGGCCTCTCATGCCTCTCTTTCTAACCATCACACAAGCCCAGACACAGTCCCGTGATTTATAATTATATTACAACACGTTAATAAAATTTAAGAACGATAATTATAATACAAATTACTTTACAAAATTAAACTTATTGAGAAAAACCTGAATAAGTAGGCCTAAACAGGTAAAAATCTAAAACAGCGGCTCATTTGTGAATAATTTCATAAAAATTACTAATGATAGAAAATGTCTAATAAAATAATAAATACCTTCTTAAAAACATAGCAAGTGAAAAATATCAACCCTAAAATATATAACAAACAGTAAAATATCATTAGAAAGACTTTTTAAGAAATATTTACATTCATGAAAAACAGTTTAAAAGAAAAATTATTTAATTAGGAGGGCAGGGTTCTGCAACATTACAAGTATTATATAAAATTACTAGTGGAAACATTCTAACACTTTTGGCACATGCATAAAACTTTTAATGATTGTACTTTAAACCACCAAAATTAGTGAGCTGTATCTATTTTTGTGCCCTGGAATGAACACCATGTGCCCTGGAAGGAGCATTGTTCTGGAATGTACTGCCATGTTGTTTATGTTCATCAGTAAGTTGCATTATAAGGTATACTAGTTTCATAAGTGGAAGGTAAAAATGCCAAAAACTTCAACCAAAGGAAAAGGAGGAAGACCACTCAATTCAGTTTGGAGTCATTTCAACCAAAGTGAAGATGCAAGTGGCAAGTTAATAGTTAAGTGTAAAACATGCAATCAAGTAGTAAGTGCAAAAGCTGACAGAATGGGAAAGCATATTTCACAAACTTGTCCTGAACTTAAAAAAAAATGAAAACATGCAAACCGATTCTTTTTCTCAAGCTAGTATAAATTCCAGTGTGGCAGCAACTAGTGATTGTGATGAAAATTATCCAAGACCTTCAACTGCTAACAGACCTACAAGCACAATTTCTACTACAGGTGTAAAACATTCAGTCAACAAATTCCAGCCTTTTGTAAGTGACTTTGTAATACACACTTCAACCACAAAAAAACAAGAACTTGATGTCAAAGTAGCACAATTTTTTTTATGCGTGTAACATTCCATTTTCAACAGTAGAGAAAAAAATTTTTACTGATATGATATCTGTATTAAGACCAGGCTACAAACCTCCAACCCGAAAATGTCTTGCGGAAGATCTCCTTGACAAGATAACAGAAGAGCTTCAAGAAACTGCTAGACAAACTGTTGTTGGCAGAACTGTCACTCTCATGCAAGATGGCTGGAGCAATATTCACAATGACCCGATAATAGCCAATTCCATATACTGCAATGGTAAGAGCGTCTTCATTTCTTCAGTAGATTGTGACTACTGTAAGAATCTTGCTTCTGAAGCAAAACTTGCTGCTGAAAAAATGTATGGGTGCACTGTGAAAAGTTTTGTTTGTGACAATGAACAAAAAATAGTTTCAATGAGGCAAAATCTCCAAAAAGAAGACATTGTTCCAATTACATATGGTTGTGCATCACATTACTTGAATCTCCTTGGCAAGAGCATCAGTGTTGAGTCACTTAGGCCCATGTTGTCGAAGTGCAAAAATTCTTCAGGAACCATCACATCCCAGGAAGTTTACTAAAAGAGTACTCTGGTTCAGTTAAACCACAAATCCCAGGCGAAACAAGATGGAACTCTGAGATGGCCTGCTTGCAGACTATTATTATGAACAGGCCATTCTACTTGCAAATTGTAGACAGATATGATGACGAAATTAATGACATCAAGTGCATAATAAACAACAGTGGTATCTACAAAGAGGTGAAAAATATGTACAATCAGTTGAAACCAATTTCTGATGCACTGAATAAATTACAGAGTGACAGTGCAAACATTGCAGATGCTTGTGAGGTCTTTTTGGATCTACTACATAATGATCAACTGAAACCACACACAAAGAAAGTGAAGTCTAGGTTTGACAGTGCTATAACTCCTATTCATATTTTGGCATAAGGGTAAAAAGTTGTCTCAAGCCCAAGAGGAATCTGCTCGTGTATACTTACAAGGCATAAACCCTCAGTACTTGTTTTACATTGTTAAGTTTCAATTGGAAGAAGAACCCTTCCCAAAGACATTTTTTTCAGATGAGATTAACGGTATTTCACCTTCTCAGTAGTGGAAAAACCTGAAAAAAAGTGGCATTGATGCAGACTTTCTGGATTTAATGGACCACATTCAAGAATGCCTTGCATCATTTGCATCTTTGGAGCGAATTTTTTCCAATTTTTCATTTATCCATAGCAAAACCAGAAATAGATTAAGTACTGAAAGGGCTGCTAAATTAGTATTTTGCTATATGACTCTGAAAGGTAAAGCAGACACTGTAACACTTGACTAATAACTTGTAGAAATTCTAGTCTGGAAAAGAGTATTACACAATTATTTAAATTTCGAAATTGTTCTTTGGTTTCTTCAATCAATTCAGTCTCTTGGTCATTTTGTGTGTTTGCTTGTAAGTGTTTGAAATGTGAACAATGTACATGTGATTATTATGTACAATTATTATATTAATTTTAAAAGTGTTCTTTGCATTTTCTGGCATATTTTTATTATTTTTTTGTTTTGTAATTTTGTGTGAATGCTTCTATTGTAATAGTTTGAATCATGAACATTGTGCCTATGTCCTATTACGATCAACAAGAAGGCCCACAATGATGAATTTTCCATTAGAAATGATACATGTAACTAGCATAATTCCATTTTTTGGTCATTTTATATTTTTGCTGCTATTTGTTTGAAATGCAAACAATGTGGATGTGCAGAAATAGAATTCCTTGTGTTTCCTTGACATAAAGCTGTTTTTCTGTAATGTTACACATTTGTCTGTTGTGATTAATGTACATACCCTTTTGTAATTATTACATAAAAAAGTTACTAAAATTATAAATATATTTATTTTTACTTATTAATAAGTGATTAATGTACCTACCCCTTTGTGATTAATACATAAAGAAGTTACTAAAATTATAAATATATTCAGTTATTCACTTTTATATACTAACAAGTAATGCATTTTAAATCACTGAATTTTACAGAATTATTACAACACAAAATATGTTGATTATTAAATTGAAGTTTTTCCGACGTGGGAAAAACTAATATTTCCCAAGACGGTAAATACCGGATTTTACCATGGTATTTACCAGGGATGGGAAAAACGTTGCCAACCCTGGCCGTAACAACAACTCCTTGCAAGATTTCGATGGGAAGTGTTTGATCACCCTCCTTACAGTCCGGATTTGGCACAGAGTGACTATCACCTTTTCCCCACGTTGAAAAAGTGGCTTGGAGGACGACGCTTCAACACCAATGATGAACTGCAGAGCACTGTTAAAACGTGGCTGAATAGGCAGTAGGCATCATTTTATGCAGAGGGTATTGGAAAGCTGGTGCATCGGTACGACAAATGCCTCAATCTGCATGGTGATTAATGTCGAAAAATAGTGTAAAGATGTACGTTTCTTTTGACATTAAAATAATTTCCCAATTCATTCCCGTTTTTTTATTACAGCCGATCTGAGGTTGAAAAAAAAATAACCCTCGTATAATAGAGCCTGCCAATAGAGGTTTCCTGCTCTGTTTGACAGCACTGATAAACCGCATTGAAAAAATATTGCAGAATTTATAAATGAGTGTAATGTGTTGTGTGGGGTGCTGGTGTGCTTGTTCTGAGAGAAGCAGTTGGTGGGGGGTGTGCTGTGACCAGGCTGGGGACGGTACAGGCACAGTGTAGCACAGTGTAGCACAGTGTAGCACAGTGTAGCGCTGTGAAGCCAGACCGCTGGTGTGCTTGCAGCGATGCTGGTGTTCTTGGTGCAGCACGAGCGCTACCAGCGACGCCACGCCCAGTACCGCCAACTGGCACATGATATCAGCCATCCTACAGACCCTCCCCAGCCCCCGGCCTCCACTTCTGCCACACACGCAGGTATCACAGCCACTGTCACATCCGTGCAGCCTCCTCTGAAACGTGCTTCTTTTGGATGGATCCCCTTTGGAAAAACAAATAGTTTTGATTTTAACTTGAATTAATTTGTTAGTAACTATTAATCATTTAGAATGAAAAAAATTTATTATATTTCATTGGAACAAATATCCAATCAGTGGCACTCTTTTGCAACATATGCTTTAGTTTCCATGTGATAATACTAGAATTGGGTGGGAATGGCAATTTTACTTTGGGATGGGATTCGGTCGGGAAAGATATTGGATTTTCTTGATAGGAGGAATCGGGAGCTAAAGCATTTAATAAAAATAAAAATAAAAATAAGTCACTTAATCTTGACATACAGAAAAAAATATTTACTATTTATATGTGCATATTCATAAGTTTTTCATAAACCATCTACATTAATAGTCCAAATAAGTTCAAATTCACCAAGGGATATTGACACACAAGGACAAGTAATGGAAATAAAAAACAAACTATTTATGCCCTATTCTACTTAGAATTTTCATGAAGCAGGGATGTAGCTAGGAAAATGTGAGTGTGGGTTGCCTGCAAAAAAATGGCGACACAGCAAATTAAATACCACAACTTTAACGTCAATTGTTTTAGGAAAAACAACACCCCCGTTTAAATTTAACCAAATTTTCTCAACCATCGTTAACGTTCACTTCTATTTCAAGCGAATTCTTCTGTTCTTCTGTGCTGCCCAATGCTGAACTGCAGTTTTAAATGGGTAGTCTTGGACATCTGGACCTTCCAGCGAAATGCGAAGCAGGGAATCAAGCGTGAACTCACTCAGTCTGTTTCTCAAGTCAGTTTTTATGAGCTTCATTTGAGAGAAATCTCTCTCACAGTCAGCTGTGTGAAGTGGAATGATTCTGTACACTTGTGCGAGTTTGGCTATATTTGGAAACAAACTGCCAATTGTTTTGTCAGTGCAAAGAAAGTGGACCACTTCTGTACAAGTCTTTTTCCTGTGGTTATCAGCCATGTATTGCTTGATTTCACACCATTCTTGTAGGCAAAGTCTTGATTCTAATCCAAATCTTGCAGACAACAGTTTTATAGCTTCTGTTCCATACACATCAAAGCGATGGTCATGAGGAGATGGAAGATGTGTAGGGTTAAAAATGGAAAAACATGTTAGAATGTCACAATCGGTAAATCTGACTTGAATGTTTTCAATTAGTGTTTGGAGGTACTGTAATTTAATGTTCTTGAAATGAGCAGCATTTGTTGGCTTGGTGTGAACTGAGACACCTTTACTTGCACACATTTCCAAATATGATGCAATTTCCCTCTCATTTAATCCTTCAAAATCTTTCAGTCTCTGAAGTTTGTTGATGGTTGAATCTACAAAAGACTTCACAATACTCAAATCAGCATTTTCCTGTTGAAATATTTTAGAAAGACGGTTCATGATGGGTAATACGTCACACATTAACAACAGTGTTGCAATGAATGAGAATTCAGTCACATAAGAACACAGACCCCGAGCCCTTGCATCATTTCTTTCTTCATATTCCCTTTCAAGACTTAGTACAACACTTGGATAAATATCTTTCATCCGAAGTACACATTCTCCATAGCTCAACCACCTTGTATGACTAGGCTGCTTGACCTTGCCTTGTGGATCTTGAGGAAATAGACACTGTAATTCATGCAGGCCAGCACTTCTGACAGAGCTGTTTTGGTAAAAGTCAAATACCTGCCTCATAATGTCACAGAATTTTTTTATTCCAAGGGTCTTTTCAGCAGCTTGCGATACAGCCAGATTCAACCTGTGGCCTGCACAGTGTACACCAACAGCTTCACATACATTTTCTACACCTAGCTGTTGCTGAATTTCTACCTGTTTCTCTCTTATCTTTTTAACTGCCCCATTATGTTTACCTGTAAGAACAGGTGCACCATCTGTTCCAATACCACACAGCTTTGAGAAACATAGATCACTATCATGCAAATATGATATAACAGCATTTGAAATGTTAACAGAGTTCAGGGCAACACCTTACAAATTTGAGGTACAATTTTTTGTACCACTAAGGCCACTATTTCCTAAGTCACTGAGAATGTCAATAATTTTCAGGAAACTGCTTTGCAGGACACCTTCACTGTCAACATAACGTGCATGAATGACTAATTGTTCAACTACAGCTGAATTTGTAGTCTCATCAATTTCAATTGAGAAGAATGGTGCATTTTGTAACTTGTCCAAGATCACATTTTCTATCACAGTGGATAAACTAATTACCATATCTTGAATGAATGTTCTACTACAGTAATTAGCATTTTTTGCTACACGAATTGTGTCTTTGATGGGAACACCAAGAAAGCATGCCAAGTCCAAAATAGGCTCAGGGTTTGTTGTATGAGGAATTTTCTTTTTGCACAAGAAGTATAGACATGCAAACGCTTTCATGAGATCTTCCTCACACATGCTTGGCTGTATTTTGTCACTGATGGGACCATGAAGGCTGGCTTGCAATTCAAGTTTAAGTGAATTAATATGTGCAGCACAATTTTCGTGTCGAACAACACTTTCCAATCGCAAACGAGTGCATGGGGATTTTGTCCAAGTATCTCTATCAAAAGGAGTTTTGTTAAATTTTTGACACAGCAAGCAGAACATACCTTTAGCATCTGTGTTGTAAACCAACCATGCTCTGTTAGTTTTCCACTCTCGCCTAAATGTGACTGCTTGTTTTCGTCCCACTGCAACTGCAGAACTAGTTGAGGGTGTTAGTGTGCTTGCTGGTAGCTGGTCTTCTGTAGATACACCCACAACACTTGATGAGCTAGTTGATGGCACTGGTGGCTGGTCTTCAATAGGCGCAGTGTTTGTCACAAGGCACTTGTTTTCTAACTCTGATACTTTACAATTTGATTTGGTAGTCTCTTCAGAATGAACATTCTCACTGTCCAGAAAAATTTCCCGTTTTTTTCTTGGTTGTGAAACGAATAACTTTGTAATTGTCTGATTTCTTTTCCCATTGTTAGACATGTTTACACTACTGTAAAAGAAAGCCCTTTGTGAATATCTTAAAATAAATACAGAACCGACAATGTTATTACTAAAACTAATGGCTTATTTATGTTAGTTTTCTCACAAAAGTTTTATTAGTATACCATTTGTCACAAATTCTTCACTCACTCCTTTGGCACTCTAGAAATAGGCCATTGGAAGTAACAAGTAAATATACTCATCACCTCATAATACACAAGCCTTCTCTCAATAACAAAGAAAAACTTTCACAAGTCCAACTGACCTATCCACTCTGACACTCATACAACAGATTAATGTTTTAGTATAGGCCTACATGTCACTTTTGATGGTGCAGTAGAGTGGTTTGCTTGTCACTTAACACGGAAGATAGGAAGGTCCTTTGTTGACGCCTGGCGGCACTGTTATCTCTAAATCATCAGACACGCGGCGGCAAACGAGCCAGGCTAGGCGGCACGGAGTGTTTGACCTTGTCTTTGTCCCTCCAACGTAAGGAAAGAGGGGGAGGAATGGTTGCCTAGCAACGTAGAGACTTGGGGTGGGAAGGAAGTAGCAGAGAGCTTCTCTGCAGCGGCACATCACACGCAGCAAGACTGTCTAAAAATAGCTCATCCCCCTTCCATATTCACTCCTCCAGCTCCGGCCAGGCGGCAAAAACTGCTTAGCGCAACAAGGAGATAACATTCCTTGCCATACATCCAGGAATAGAGATATGGTTTTTAGATAAAATTAGTGTGGGTCGGCGATTTCCGAGTGTGGGTTTCACCGCCCCATGCCGCCCCATGTGGCTACATCCCTGATGAAGAAATACTAATCCTTCAACATGTTCACTTGATACATATTTTGTTATTGACAATATTGCCAGCACCAGAGAAAACACTTTCACTGGCAACCTCTGTTGCTGGTTTTTCTTGAAGAATGACTAACTCATTTTTTTTGCTTTTGGATGTTTTATTAAATACTTCCTGTAGTTGAATCATATTCAGTTTACAGGACAGAAGGGCAAAAGTGCAATGCAACTTGTAATCGGGTAATTTCTTGAAGAATTTCCAAACAGGTGCTGAAGTCACACTTTAATCACCTTTGCCATTACTGCCTGAAATACAAAATTTATAAATTTAGAAACCTTGCATTTTTATTTTGTAAAATTTACCGTAAACAATTATCATGTCAACGTTTGAATCACATTCTTATTTCCATAGTTTACTATTGATCATGAATGATGACCAACTGCAACAACTTAAAACCGCTCCGATGTTTTTGAAAATGAAACACAAATTATGGCCTCAATATCTTAAACAAAGATGGCATCATTTGGTTTCTTTGTTAAAAATGGAGTTTGTGTTATTTTGAATATCGCACGTTTGGCAAATTGTTCATTACTGCTCTAGGGAAGTTTACTTTCAAATATAACATAACGATATGGTAAAGATGTTTATGTATGCCAAAGTAAAACTTAATTAATTAAAAATATTTTTCATCACATTAAGTACTTTATTTAGCCTTGATTGTTTGTTTTTAACACAGTTTATGAACAAAGTGTTGTATTTACTTTCCACAGATAGTTCTTACGTGTTTTTTATTATATCTTTATTCTTTGGTTAATACATGAGCAAAGTTGATGTTTTCCACGTGATGTATATGATGATAAAAACGTAAGCGTATAAAGTTTTTGTAACATTAAAATTGGTTTGCCGGACTGAGGTTTTTGCTATTAAAAATATATATTTTTTTATCAAGGTATTATCCTGAAATTGGGGAATGGTCTTTTTTCCAACTTTCATCCCGAGTTTCGGGTTCCTGTTACCTCTACAAGAAACTTGTGGAAAGATCAAGACAAAGTCTTAATATTTATTTCTGTAATCCTGTGGACAGGCCGTAGCTGTGTGGTGAGGCAGTCAGACGTACAGCAAGGGGAGAAGGCTGTGGTGGCCAGTACCGTGTGTGTGTGTTGTGCAGCGCCGGGGCCTGACGCGGTGGACATAGAGGACCTGGTGTGCCTGCCCGCGGTGCACGGGGATCAGCTCGAGTGCAGGTCTGTGAGCTGCGGGGACTGCGACCGGCTGGTGGGGTCGGCGAGGGAGGGGGAGGTCAGGCCAGGGGATGTGTGTCCCTCCGCGCTGGCCTGCTCCTCCCCGCGCCGCGCCGGCTGCGAGGCTCTGGTCGCCGGCTATCGCCAGAAGGAGGAGGAGGACGACGACCACCAGGCGGGGCACCACCAGGTGCTCCTGCTGCTGCTCGCTCTGTCCTTGTTCGTGGTGAGTGGTCGCCGATCCGTGGTGTGATCCGTGATCCTTGAGCTCTAGAGTGCATCTCTTTGTGATTTGTGAGCTTGTAGAGTTGCTGGCTTTTTACATTTTCAAGTGTTCTCAACATCACTGACAGCGGGCAAATTTCAACACAGCTAGGTTTAACTTGATGTAATTATCAGCCTTGAATTTTGGGAAAAGCGGGGAAATAAGCACGAATTTTCATTGTCGGGGAAAAAAACCTGGAATCATGCTTGAATAACTTGTCGCCGGGTATTTCATTAATATCTCTCTCGCAGATAATATGTCTGCTAGTTTTACAGGTTATGTCAAGCCCACACATTTGAAGATATTAGAATTTCAGTTCAAATAAACAAAAAAAAAGTTTTAGGTTTTTACTGTTTGTTAATTGGTTGCAGTTCTGCTTTAACGTGGTTTTGTCATATTCGACCAAATTGAAGATTGACAGTTGATCACCAAACAATAGAATACTGTTATTTATCATCCTTATGCATGCGCATCTTCAATATGGCAGTGGTGTTATTGCGTAGATTAGAGTGAATATGACATTGATTATGAGACATTAATGTTACCTAATAATTTGGTTTTTTTCATTTTTTCTATTCTTTGAACTCCATATACAACTTCCAACCAATTTTATGGTTTAAATGCCCAGAATCTTCTTTCCAGTTTGAAAGACAAGCTTCTTTATTGGAACATAGTTGTAGTTTGTGAAAAATGTAATTTTGCCAAAATGCTGTCCAGAAGAGTTATTCTTATTTCTGTGTGTGATGTTCAATTTGAGACATTTATCTTGTCTCATGTGTAAATTATGTTATGGTTTTGCATGGGAAATATTTAAGTAAATTTATTTCCATCACAAATCATTAATTGCATACCTAACTGGCTATATCAATACTGATAAAAAATATATATTCTTACCGTTTACATTTAAGAGTTCAAGCTGCTTCTTCTTTGTCAGCCTGAAATGATTTAGAGCCCTGGTACAATTAGGTGGTCCGCAGACATGACCCTACCTGATTCTGGAATTGCATTGTACGTGACGTCACTACAGGGTTTGTCAGTAAAGTGATGAGACTGGCCGCTCCACGAAGCTCCAGTCGCTCGGAGAGGGGATTTGTGGTGGGGGACTAAAATAAGCAACGGACCTGGTGGCAGTCACGTCCGAGCTCTGGCGCAGTGGGGTCATACTGGCGCAAAAGCTGTATTTTAATTTTTGTCACTGCAGAAAATGCCTAAAATGCCCAGCGTTTGCTGGAACAGCGATACACAATTAAATTTTGCTTTGGCCTGGGCAAAACCACTTTCGAGTTGCTTGCCTTGGTTGAGGAGGCTTACAAAGATGATGTTCTGTCAAGGGCCCAGGTTTTCCAGTGGTTCCATGAATTTAAGAATGGACACGAGTCATTTGAAGACATGAAGCGATCTGGATGCCCTTTAACCATTGGTTTAGACGAAAATGTGGCCAAGGTAAAAAATCTCCTGGATTCCGAAGGTCGTTTGAGTATAAGATCAATAATTGAAGACCTAATCAAGTGCAAAACAACAGTTCACAAAATTATTTCTGAAAATTTGAACATACGGAAGGTTTGTGCGAAATTGGTGCCAAAAGTGTTGAGTCATGAACAAAAATAACGAGGTAGTTGCCGGAGCGGTCAGATACTGACTGTCACTGACTGCAGTATTACGCTAGGGGTTGAGGGCAGGTGTACATGGTCCGTCCCTGTGCATTATTTACCTAGAAAAACATGCTGACAGTGGTAACGGCTTGACTGATTCTCTCCTGATATAAATGCAGCGAGCCAAGACCACAGATGTTCCTCATGGCCATGAACAAGGAACTTTAAAAACAACTTTAAACATATTCTGTTCTAAAATAAATTCTTTTAATTCGAAAAAGAGATAATTAGTCTTCAATTTGACTTTAACTTTCCAAAGCTTAGCACATACCTAATGGGGAAAATAAAACGTGAAACGATAAATAGAATAATAAATGCAAAATCATTTGGTTTACTAACAGATGTCTCAAATCTAGTTTTACCTGGTGCAAATCATACATACATAACAGAATTCAAGGGATTTTGTTTTAAGCACATTAAAATGTTATCCTGAAAATGAATGTTTAGCATATTTTTACTGCTATTACGCTGAAATGAAAAGCGTAAGGTACTGAAGTTCTTCCAGTGCTGACAATGCCTACAAGAATGTTGTTTGTGCTGTAGGGCATTGCAGTGTCCGTGTGGACTGCAGTGATGGACGAGATCTCTGGCATCTACGTGGAGCTAGCCTTCCTAGACGCCACTCTCAACCTGGGCCAGAGCGTCCTGGTGTTCGCTGTGTTCTTCTGTGACAACGTCACCTTCTTAGCTTCTCAAGTCAACAGGTGAGAGTAGTGTGCTCCCCGTCACTGCCTTGTTCACTACTTTACCTCCACCACTTTAATAAATATATTACAAATATTTTTGGGCTTGCGGTAGTGTTGCTAGTAACCAATGCCAAGTGTAATCCAGCAGTTTTCAGTCGAGCCTCATTCCATTTACTTAACATGGGTTCTAGATAAATAAACTATGGTACAATCATCTTACAGTTGAACAACTCTGGGCAGTGTAGCTAAAGCTCTTGGGAGTTACAAACCTAAACAACAGCCATATTCTGCCTTCATTGTGAAAGCAATCGTGTTTGTTTTTTAGGTAGATTTCAAAGGGGGAAAACCTATTTCAATTATTGCAATGGTGTGACTGCCAGTAAATGTTTACTTAGTTTTTAGTTACAAGATTTCTAGACCCAAACCTCTGACACCCGTCACATGTGCGAGCAGTTTGTCACACTTCACCTCAGTGACACAGCAGCACATATGGAGTGTAGTGCCTTGCTTGCAGGTGGCACAGGAGGTGGACGAGCAGCGTGCCGCTGGTCCTGCCGCCCCTGGACGAGCTAGACTCTTGACACTCGTCACGTGTGCGAGCAGTTCGTCACACATCACCTCAGTGACACAGCAGCACATATGGAGTGTAGTGCCTTGCTTGCAGGTGGCACAGGAGGTGGACGAGCAGCGTGCCGCTGGTCCTGCCGCCCCTGGACGAGCTGGATTCTTACACTCGTCACGTGTGCGAGCAGTTCGTCACACATCACCTCAGTGACACAGCAGCACATATGGAGTGTAGTGCCTTGCTTGCAGGTGGCACAGGAGGTGGACGAGCAGCGTGCCGCTGGTCCTGCCGCCCCTGGACGAGCTGGATTCTTACACTCGTCACGTGTGCGAGCAGTTCGTCACACATCACCTCAGTGACACAGCAGCACATATGGAGTGTAGTGCCTTGCTTGCAGGTGGCACAGGAGGTGAACGAGCAGCGTGCCGCTGGTCCTGCCGCCCCTGGACGAGCTGGACTCTTACACTCGTCACGTGTGCGAGCAGTTCGTCACACGTCACCTCAGTGACACAGCAGCACATATGGAGTGTAGTGCCTTGCTTGCAGGTGGCACAGGAGGTGGACGAGCAGCGTGCCGCTGGTCCTGCCGCCCCTGGACGAGCTGGATTCTTACACTCGTCACGTGTGCGAGCAGTTCGTCACACATCACCTCAGTGACACAGCAGCACATATGGAGTGTAGTGCCTTGCTTGCAGGTGGCACAGGAGGTGGACGAGCAGCGTGCCGTTGATCCTGTCGCCCCTGGACGAGCTGGACTCTGACACTCGTCACGTGTGCGAGCAGTTCGTCACACGTCACCTCAGTGACACAGCAGCACATATGGAGTGTAGTGCCTTGCTTGCAGGTGGCACAGGAGGTGAACGAGCAGCGTGCCGCTGGTCCTGCCGGCCCTGGACGAGCTGGACTCTGACACTCGTCACGTGTGCGAGCAGTTCGTCACACATCACCTCAGTGACACAGCAGCACATATGGAGTGTAGTGCCTTGCTTGCAGGTGGCACAGGAGGTGGACGAGCAGCGTGCCGCTGGTCCTGCCGCCCCGGGACGAGCTGGACTCTGACACTCGTCACGTGTGCGAGCAGTTCGTCACACATGACCTCAGTGACACAGCAGCACATATAGAGTGTATTGCCTTGCTTGCAGGTGGCACAGGAGGTGGACGAGCAGCGTGCCGCTGGTCCTGCCGCCCCTGGACGAGCTGGACTCTGACACTCGTCACGTGTGCGAGCAGTTCGTCACACATCACCTGGACAAGTGCCGCAGGGAGGTGGCACACAACAAGAGGTTAGCAAACTTTCTCCCATGAGTAATTGGGAATTCCTGCAATTAGGATAAACTCTGAATTTGGAATTAGTATTTCTAGGTAGATCGTGAATATTAGTGCATGTGTAACACTCACTATATTTAATTAGGGCTGTTCCGATACCGATACATGTATCGGTTATCGGCCGATATTAAGGTCATAGTCGATTCACAGTAATCGGTAGTAGTATCTGTGCAGATATCGGTAAAGATATTTGATTGTCAATTTCACGTCCAAGTCATAAATACTGTTACCACTTACCTTACAAACAAAGAATTTCTCATGTTTCAGAAACAAATCCCCATAATTGAACAATAAACAACATACAAACAAGATAGGAAGTATTTTTCAGGTTAGGGCATTGCTTACCTAAAGTAAACAAATCCAAATATTTGAAGTTACAGTAATTGAGAGGACTGAAACCAACAGTAATTTATTGGTTCAGTGAATATTAAGCCCATGGAAATGAACGAAAAGGTACATTATCTTTATTTACCAAGACCGACACATAACCTCTCAATCACGATTCTGTAAATACACAACATACCGTATTTAATAGTATACGGCCACCTTTTTTTTCTCCTAATTTCCACACGAAAACTTATGATTCGGCTATCTACGCACTTGTTAAAAGAGAAAAAAAATATTTTTCAGGGACAAGAAAATAGGTATTCCATCACTGTTGTGGTGGTGTCGCCATTCGCAGCAGGTTTTTTTTTCCGGAAAGCATTGTGACGGTGTTTTACTATTTATGGGGAAAAATACAGTAAAACTCGCTTACGAGGTCCCGCATGGTAGGTTTTTCCGTATAAAGCATTTAAATTGCCCGGGGTCTCATCATTTACGCCATTAAATATGTGATATAAATTCCCGTTAAATTTTTTTCTGAAAGTTCCTGCCTCAAATAGTAATGGCGCACGTAAATATGAAGAAAATAAAAATAAACAACAACTTACGAAGAAATATGGATGATGTACCATAACTACAGTACAAACCCAATAGATATCTTAAGATAATTACCATAAAAAGAACTAAAGATTCTTTGTAGATACAGTCAAACCTCATTATTACAAACCTGAAGGGACCATAATTTTAGCACTTTGTAATAACGAGGGTTTGTATTAACCAAACTATTGGGATATAATGACAAAAAAAAATTGATTGAACTTTAAATGCCTATATTTACAACCATAAAGAAAATTATATACACTGTTGGTAGATGGTAGTATAAGCTGGCTTCACTACATGCATATAGGGGGAAAAGTTAAATCTGAACCGTCTCTCTTTATCGCTGCGCGCATGGGCTGCCTTCCCCTTTACCTCCCCTTAGCGCAACGACAGTGTCTGGAGGGGAAGGCGTGCGACCCCTCCAAATCAAGGCGATGGAGTGTCAGCCTGTCTTACACGAATGCGACACAAGGGTTTAACGCATGAACTGCATCATGTAATCACAACTGGAAAATACACTACATCGTTAACCAATGTCCAAATCATTCAAACACATACATATTTACAAAAATAAATCAAGTTAACAGAACATCAGTATGCTAACAGTTACGCTATTTGTTTGCAGTCATAAAAAACCTCTCTGTGAAAAAACTATACTATCATAAACAAAAATGCTGCATGTGTTAAATTACTCTTTCTTTGAAGGCTTGGTTATCAAATTATCATTTGGTTAAGGGTTCTGTAAAAATAGCATTTTCTTAAAGGTAAAATACAGAACATTTGCGTTTTGTCACTACTTTTTGCGTCACTAATGTTTGACGCAAAACCGCGTGTTGATTATAGATACATAATTTTAAGATGCCAACGTAATATTTTAATAGTTAGTTATTATAGTATGTTATTTACCTAATCTGAGTCTGATGTGAAGCTGGTATTTTCCGTTTCACTAGAGGAATCTTCGTCTGTAGATTCTTCAAGATTAACAATAATCTTATCTATTTCAGTATCTAATAACCTATCACTATTCCAGTATTCATTCTCAATTTTTTCCACATGCCGGCAGCATTCTTTCCATTGCTCTTTAGAGTAGCTACTAAACAGCTGTTCACATAGTGTCTTCTTGTCTTCGAGTGAGGATGATATTTCTTCGCACACTTTTCCTTTAATATATCCCCACACTAGCTCAATCGGATTGAGGTCCGGATGATAGGGTGGAAGCCTGATTACTTCGTGGGAGTTCATTTTAATGATTTCGTCAATTTTGCAAGTTTTGGAAGTGGGCACTTGTTTCGCAAGTAATAGTAGGTTGTAGGGGTGAGCCGATGCCGATTGCCGATTATTAAGATCGGCCGATTTTGGTCATTTTGGTCATTTGCATGATCGGCTTCATGCATGCCGATCCTTTTTGCCGATTACCGCTTTCTGAAGACAAAAAAATCTCTACGTAACACAAAAGCGCCGACATATTTTTTGCTTCAGAACTGTTGCTTGACGTTTTAAAGTAACACTTACGTTACTTACGTGTTTTAATCTTTTCTGCAGAAAAAAAAATTAAGTAAAGTTATTCTTAAAAAATAAACATATTCATGAAAAGTACGTTTGTTAAAAAATAGTAAACAAAAGCACACCAAATTGTTTAATAAGTCATGCATAGGGGCCTGTTCTTTTCGCGATCGCGATTAAACGACGATAAACGCGAAATCGCCATAACACAGCGTTTTTACACGAAATTTAGTATTAAAACGCAAAATCGCAGTGTTTTTAAGCGAAATTTAAAAACTGGGTAAAATACTGTCTCGTCACTGATAAACAAACACCGCAACATGGCCGCCACTGAACATTAGTCATAAATGCACTAAAGCAAACAAAAGCTTACACACGCTCACGTTATAATGTTAAACTCAAAAATATACTGTAAAAATACGTAAAACTACGGCGTTTATTTTCCTTTCCGGCATAATGTTTGGATAGATAAGACAAACAGGCGAAGTTTTAAGGCCTACGTACACCGCTCGGGGCACTGACGTCACCTTGGAACAGCGACACCCGATAAATACAAAAGCACGCAGATGATTGGGCGAACGGTGGCGGTGTTTGGAACAGCCTTACGTGAGTGGCCATACCACGTCAGCCGGGGGCGCTGGCATATAGTTGGAACAGCGTCTTAATATCAAGCAGAAAGCATTTTAAATCGCGCCAAAAAGCGGAAAAATGTAAACAAACATTCATTTTCGAATGGTGTGACGATGATGATTAGTTGGTTAACAGTGTGTTATAGATTTTGTTAAAGGGATTAATAGATTTTCAGATTAGTTTATGGGAACAACTAATAATCAGTGTCTAAATAAAAAGTTTGTCATATAAATATATGTAACCTATTTGTTTAGGGTATTCAGTAATGAGTAGTTTCAAGTAAAATTATTTAACTTAAGTAATTTGGAGCACATTCATTTTCGAATTGTGTGACGATGATTTTTTAGTTGGTCAACAGTGTGTTATAGACTTTGTTAAAGGGGTTAATAGATTTCCAGATTAGTTTATGGGAACAACTAAAAATCAGTGTCTAAATCAAAAGCTTCTCATATAAATATATGTAACCTATTTGTTTAGGGTATTCAGTAATGAGTAGTTTCAAGTAAAATTATTTAACTTAAGTAATTCGGAGCATATTTTACAACCAACTTAAAAAAGCACTAATCGGTCAAAAAAAATCGGCATGATCGGTACCACATTTCTGGCATCGGCATGATCGGCAAATGTGGTGATCGGCTCACCCCTAGTAGGTTGGCTTTTGTTAGGTCAGAGGAGAAAGTTACGTTGTTTATTTTTAGCCACTCTTGAATCACTTGTTTGGTGTTAGCGGAAGTCGGCTTCTTATTTGTCTGTACATTGTGATAACTTGCATTGTCGAGAACAATGACGGAGTTTTCAGGCAAATTTGGAAGCAGTTTATGTGTAACCCATTTCGAAAAGTTTTCGAAATTCATGTCATTATGATAATCTCCCGTTTTTTGTTTTGACCGGAATATCAACAATGCATTCTGTACAAATCCCTCCTCTCCTCCTGCATTCACAATTATTAAACGCTGGCCTTTCCCGATTGGCTCTGTAACACCCAGCTCATTGTCCGATTGCCAACAAGAACTAACGCTGTGGGTAGCATGGATGTACGTTTCATCTACATAAACAATATTGAACGACCATCGCTTCGAAACTTGCACATTTCTTGTAGGAAACGCCCCCTCCATGCTGCTATATCAGGCTTCTCAATCAAAATCCTTCTCCTTGACTGACACTTCGTCCAACGGAATCCCAGTCTCTTTAACAGTTTTCTCAAAAAATCTTTACTGCAGTCCAAAACACCATCATCTCGCAAAGCCGTCTTTAATTTATTTAAAGTTGGAACAGTTTTCCTGACAGTGTAAAATTCATGCACTTTTCTCCTCATAGCACCACACGTAAAATCGTCGACTTCTAACCGTTTTTTGCGTTCTTTTTTTTGCCAGTAGGTGTTAAAAAGTTCAGACCAATTTTACTTTTTACTTTCCCCTCAGCCAAAATCCTTTTAACCGTTGATTCAGACACACCCGTCGCAGCACTTGTCGCTTCAGTATCATTGTATTTTAAACCGTACAGCAACTTCTTTTCTTTCATATGCGTCGCAACGTTGTATACAATTTCACGCGCCTGTCCTCGCAAGGGTCGTCCTGGAATAAGGTTCGACTTAATTCCCGAGGTTGATGGGATAGGCTCGCTTGTTGTACAGTGTAACCCAGGTCCCGGCATGACGCTCTGACGCAATCCTCACGCAGCCGAGTGAAGCGCGGAATTGACCCCCTCCACTTCCACTGGCGACTAGTGGTGCACCGATATGACTTTACCGATTACTGATTCGATTACCGATTATGAGAGCAATAATCAACAGATACCGATTCAGTTACCAATTATAATGAACAATTTTTTAAGTGTAATAATGCACACAAAAATAATTATTCCCATGTGAATTTAATAACAAGATTAGGTAAAATTGAGAATACAGTTATAATAACAGTATAAAAATATATAAAATACACTATTAAGTCATTGCAAAGTGTAAATTAAATTAACTTCTATTTATATTTGTTATTGTAAACAACTTGAACTACAGTCTAATAATTATAATTTACAGTGGGTAAGTTTTTGTTGCGGAAAACTAGCATTATTATCGACTATCACATAAGGTTGCATCGCAAATTACCGTTTAACAATGTAAACCTGTTGCTATATTTTGTTCACTTGAGTTTATAGAAAAATGTTTCCACACTTCACTTTTTTTCTCCCTAGTCGTCATCTCACTATAATTATATAAAAATGACTCAAAACCAATTCCAGCACATGTGATTTTATTAATGTTGACTGAATGTATAAAATTATAAATACTTTTTCACTTGTTTTCACGTCACATACAAATAACACAACGGATAATGTTACCAAAGACGCCCATAACGAGTTTGTAAAACGCAGTGATAAATTCTGAAAGGTATCGGGACCACGATTTTGAACCGCTACGACTCGAAAAGATCGATTGTCATAGAATCCACTGCAACTGCTTGTGGTATTTTGATTGCGTGCTATCTATTTTACGTCTCTGGCTATAGGTAATGTACAAGGCCACTAAACAAAAGACAGAACAAAAGACGAAACGTAAATAAACGTGTAGGAAAAAAGGAATTTTTTATTGTTTGAGGCAATGAGATTTATAAAACTTAACGAAATATCTGTAATCTTGATATGACGGAGTTAGATGAATTTTGTAATATATACAAATATTACTGTATTTCATCCTAAAATGTGTAATATTACACGGTAAAAACAAAAACCTACTTAATTACGCCGGGACGTAGATAATCGGCAAAGTAATCGTTAAGATAATCACCGATTACGATTCATCGGTATCCGCATCGGTGCACCACTACTGGCGACTATCACGTGACGGTAGTGTGCGTCAGGCCACGAATTGGGGTCTGCGCAGGTTCACAAGTATCTTGCCGGGCTATAACAATTTGTAAACACTGAAGAAAACAAACATAATGCAACACTTACAGAATAAATCATAATACAAACTTCAATAAACTTGCATTCATGACACATTTTCTATTCAAACATTTGATTTTAAAAAAGCATTAATTCTGGTTTGCACTATTTTTTTCTTATAGGCATTGTTTACCACATTACAAAGCTTATCAAAGGCCAGAAGTGTTTCAGTGCCAACATCATCAACATTTGAGAGAACATTTTCCAATGTGGCTACAGCACTGTTGGCAACAAGATTGATCCGATCCTTAAACCGTTGTAGACAACAAGATTGATGCGATCCTTAAACCGTTGTAGCCAACCATTGCTGAACTTGAAGTCTGAAATTCCTAACCTCAATGCTAGGTAGTCTGCCTTCTTCTAAATCATACGTCCAGAAATTGGCAAGTTTGCTACACACATTTCTTCAAACCACTGCAACAAGGTAGCTTCCATTTCTTGATGTTTTGGGCCTCGCATTCTTTTTCTTGTTGATAATCTGCACGAACACGCTAAAGCCGATTCAATCTTTTCACGATCTTTTAGTATTGTCGACGACGATTGCGGGATGTTAAATTCTCTCGCAATTTCAGTTTTCGTTCTCTCTCCATTGTCTACTTCTTCGATAATTTTAACTTTAAATTGCAATATAAGGTCGCTGCGTTTACGTTTCGCAGTCATATTACAAAACAACTCACACTCAAAATTGAGATTAAGACACACGTGCGTAAACAATGAAAAATATCAGAACTTTTTTCCATAGATTGTTTAAACTTCTATGTACGTACACTTCCGACTACTAATATTAATAAGGTATAGAGTACTTTCCTTTTCGTTTTCCGTTTACAACATGGCATCTTTTCTAGTTTAGTTACTAACATCGCCACTAGAGTTGAACTTTTCATCTTGTTTTTCGACAATTTTGCGCTGTAGGATACATACATGTATCTGTGGAGAAACGTTTGTTTACTTGACGGTTATGAAGACGTGATTTACTTTAGACTTTGGCGGTGAAATTCGTATTAACCGTTCACTTATACACGTTAACAGCTACTTGAGGGATCAAAACAACTTCGTAATTCATATTAATGTATTTCGTATTAAAAGTACTGAATAACATAGGAAAGCATACTTTATTTTCTGGGACTGTGAAAGTACTTCGCATAAACGGGAATTTCGTACTAAGCGGATTCGTATTAATGAGGTTTGACTGTATAGCCATAGCTTTGGCTGATAAGCCTCTATAATTTATACTATCAGACCTGGAATTTAGCCAATGTATACCAGGCACATTAAAATCACCCAGTATAATAACGTTATCTAAACAATTTGCAAATTTTTCTTCGAGATCTTCAAAGTAGGACTGGTAGGTTGCCGTAGAAGTATCAGGAGGAATATAAATATTGCCAGTATTAAGAAGTTGGTATGTGATGTTTTGACCTTAACCCAAATAGATTCAATTTCATGATGCTTAGTTATCTTAATCGAGAAAGCAGAATTGAATTTTTGCTTGTTGATAGCAATTAAAACCCCACCACCTCTATTTTTGCATGTTAATTTTGCGTTTCTATCATTTCTAAAAATCAAATATCTATCGTCAAAGTAATGCGAGTCAATACAATTATTATTAAACCAAGTTTCAATTAAGCAAATAATGTCAAAATTATTTATAGCTAAATTATTATAAAATTCTATTGATTTAGTTCTCAGTCCTCTCACATTTTGGTAAAGAATTTCCCACTCACACAAGTCCAGTATGCGCAACACTGGTTTCAGTGTGCTCCTCCAGGCACCGGAATGTGATCTTGGACAGAAGAATTTAATGCAGAGTTGGTTGTTTCATGGTTATTGATGTTTTTATCAGCTTTCTTGAATATTTGATCCGGGAATAGCTTACCATAGAATGGGCTGATAAGGCAACCGCTCGGCCAGAAAACTGTATTTTGTATCATGTCAAAGTCTTCTTCTAATACTGATACATGGAAAGATGCATATGTGTCATATTTGGATCGTAGTTTAACAACTTTCAGTGGTTATATAATCAACAACTTCTTTTTCTTCAACTGATGGGTCAAAACAGGTTACAAATAATGCTTTTGTTTTTTTGAAAGCTGGTTTTGAAACTGTTTTAAGAGATGAGATGTTCCTCATCCCAACTTGTATTTTTGATTTCTTTTTGTTGTCAGACTCAGGCTGGTTTACGTGGCTACCGTTGGATTTGTTCTTACGTGAATAATGCACGGTGGTAAAACCTTGCTCATCAGTAGTCCGCTTGATAGGAGAAGTGCTTACTAAGTTGCTTGCATCAGCATTGCTTGCAACATGGGGAAAAGTGCTGACTGGTAACGAGGTCAGCCGCACGTTCAACCGGCGCGGCGACAGATGTTTCAACTTTCTTTTTCTGTTCAATTTTCTTTTGTTCTGTAACTTGACTATAAGTTTTATTGGTTTTCTTTGGCTCAGTTTGAGGATTTTTTTTTCATTTTTGATCTTGAACACTTCTTCACTTAACTTCACAATCTCATTTCTGGAGTCGTCCAGTAAAGTTTTTAATACCTGGTTTTCATTTTTAAGGTCATCAATTTTAGTATTCATAGATTTAACAAGATCATATAATTCAATAAGTTTGCTCATTTCCATGGAAACAGGTGACATGACTACATTACCAGATGCAGTTGAATCCTTTTGGGATGATGACGTTCTAGAAGGCTTGTTTGAAGTCGCGTCCTCTTCTGGGATAAGTGCAGGGTGTCTACCAGATCTAGTAAATGAAATTCCCTGATTTTTCCAGGTTTTCCAGGTCTAAAACTTAATTTTTCCAGGTTTTCTTTAACACAATTACGACATTCCACGAAACTGAAAAAACTGCATAACAGTACATTGACGGGTTTCAAAGTAAGTATTTCAACTCACTTAAATTAGTAAAAAAATTACGTACCTTCTTCCAGACGTGGTCAAAGTGTCTCAATTGATGGCAAATAAAACATGCTGCTACAAACATTTCACACACTTACTTTTGCAAAAACATTAGTAAAAGGAAGCTTCCATCAATTTCGCAGTGACTCAACTTTTGCGGCTATTGCACTTGCTTCAGAATGAGCCAAATCCAACACTCGAGCCTTCTTCAACTGCAGTGCCTTGATCTCTTCTTCAACTATTCTTTTTTCTGCCTTCTTCTTGTTTGTAGCTTCCTTTTCTTTTTGTTTTGTTTGCAGGGCTTCCTTATGCCTACAACTAGCATTTCTTACATACTGTAACATGGACTTGGTGATATCAACATGCTCTACACCTCCAGAACGTTCAACAAAGTCGTACACTTGTATTTCTGCGATCAGTGTTTCTTCCTGCAAGTTTTCACTCAGCAGATTAGAATTAACTGAAAATCCTCTTTCCAATGATGCATTTCCATGAGAAAGTACCAACATCAGCCTCACAAACTTTAGAAGGCCTGTTTTGGCAGCTACTGTAAGTGCCTTACGAAAGAGCATCCACAAGTGATCAAGGTGCCTGTCTTCTCGAGAAAAAGACGAGAACAGTGCTTCAGAATCTTGCGAGGAACATACCAACTCATATGATCGCTCAATGTTATCAGCTTCTTGTCCTGATAGCCACCTGTTTTGAAGACAACATTCTAAACTGTACTTCACACGCTGTTTCCTCACACCCGAATTTAAAGCCACAGATGGACAAAAGCAGGAAATTCCCATGGTAAGTTTGTACTTCAGGGGACTTTTGTCTCAAAGTTTTTTTAACCATAACCTTTAGACAAGTCCTAACATCATTTTTCAGTTACAGGACAGACTTTTCTGGTACTTTCTCTTTCTTGATGGCATGGCGTACTGCATAACCCAACTTGATATTGTTAGCAGTCAATAGACTTTCCTGGTTATCTACATCCAATAGAGATACATTGTGTTTCTACCTAAAGCTCTTCAGTACCTCTGGTTTCACAAACTTTCCTGCCAAAGCTAATAAACTGTCTACCAGTGAATCATAGAGAAAAGGTGCCATGTGTGCTTCACTTTGGAACATTGTAAGAAACAATTCCAGCTCTGATGCCAAAGAGTGGAAGAATGTCAATTTTACTTCTAGAAGATTATCTTCAAGAGCACTTTTCACTACATTGAAAGAGACAGATAAAATAGAAACTTCACAAATAAATTTCTTTAGATGGGGTAACGTTTTCATGGCATGCTCAGCAACTGCAGTATTTTCTAACCATCTGATTGCACAAAATTTCTTGGGAAAAGCTCTGATCCAGTTATTATAATGTAATCTGCCCTCCTTGCAGGTACATGCTTAAACAAATAGTAACTGTGCCTCTAAAAACTAACAACGTCCAATTGTGTAGCAGAAAATCCAGTTTTGAAAGCACCATGGACCGTATGAAGCTCACAGCTACCAATTTCTAGCAATGATGGTGAATCTTCACGAAAAGTGTCTGTGATATGTATTTTCAAAGCTAAAAAAAAATGGCCATATTACGTTGGGGCCATCCATAGATACCTGCAGAATATTTCGAATGTCAACAAAGGAGAGAGCTCCCAAAAATGCTTGCAGTAAACAATGAGATGTGGTATGCCGCAAGAACATTGATGTTAAGTAAGCTGAAACAACTTGGTCTTATTAGAGCTCGGGAAGCACATGCCGCAGCACGTCACGTCAGCACGATAACAAACCAGCTTGAACCAGTTTGTATCACGTTATTTGATGCCACTTCCGAATCCGATGGTAAATAAAAGAAAATGGACGTGGGAACTGTTCGTTATTTGCCATTCAAATATAAAAACGGGAGGGGATATACACTTGATGCTACGTCAATGCAAAATGATCAATAAACAAAAAACATATTGCCAACTACAGCTTACCAAACAAAAATTCCCTGATTTTTAAAAAAAATCCCTGATTTTTCTCTGATTACAATATTCCCTGATTTTTCCAGGTTTTCCAGGTTTTCCAGGGTCAGTAGACACCCTGTAAGTGTTACTTTCAGAGCATTAAGATTAGTCGTATTTACACTCTCAGTTTGAAACTGATTTGGCGCAGTATTCATATTCGTTTTTTTTGTCGGAGACCGGAACATGTTCAAGTTATCTATATGGTCTAATTCACAATTAGTTATTTGATTCGTTGCATCACTATAGGATAGAGAAAATCCCTCAAAATCCGACTGACTGAGCAGTGAGGAATTAATACTGATTATCTCGTTCCACTTAGTAAAGAACAACAAAGATTAGATATAATACCGCGGAGCTCGCACTAAACACGTCCGTCCACTTGGGACACACGGCCGCGTTTGAGTTATGTTTGTGGCAGTAATTTTACTGTAGGTTTTTTTTTTTTTTTTTTTTTTTTTTTTTTTTTTTTTTTTTTTTTTTTTAATATTACGAAGCAGCTTATCAGCAAAGGAGCTGGAAACTCATATTTTGATGCTCCACTGTCGTCAGAAAAAGAGATTGATCGTTGCCTGAGCACACCACTCTGCTCACTCAGGCATTCATGTGCAGAGTACTGGAGTTCCTGCAGGATCAGTTTATTCAGAACAAATATTTTCTCAAGCAGGGTTGATTGTAACTGACCACAGGTCATCTCTGCTGCCAGATCATGTGAATCAGTTGATTTTTTTGAAGTGTAATCTCAAGCACTCCTAAATACAATTACTTTTAAGGAGCAAAATCAGAATTTGTTAATATGTAAATAAAATACACAATTGATTAAAAAATGTCTAGCATATTACAATTTAACATACATTTTACTTAAAATTTTAACTCTTTGTAAGAAAAAAAATAAATATTGAGAGTATTGGTTTTGGTATCGGCAGTGGTATCGGAACAGCCCTATATTTAATGGAACCTTGTTTATAGTAGTAGCATGAAATTGACAAAATTGTGAAAGAAAATGGTAAAATTGTTTCACCAATGCAATAAAATTCAACCCCACCCCTTCCACTCACCTGTAAAGCTGCTAACATTCTCAGTGTTTTCGGAGATGAGAAAGGGTGTGTGAGGGTAAGACGTGCAAGCATGTGCAGTGTGTGCCGAGCAGAGTGCCGGGCGCCGGGCGGTGACTGAGTGACCGGGGGGAACTGTGCAGGTGCCGGCTGCACTTCTACAAGGACGTGTTCAAGGGCACGGAGCTGGTGGACTGGCTGGTGCTGGTGGGTCTCGCGCGCGAGCGAGCAGAGGCCGTGCAGTACGCCAGCCAGCTGCTGGACGGCCGTGTCATTAGGCACGTCCACAACCTTCACCACTTCCTTGATAGTTCCTTGCTGTACACGTTCAAGCGTTCCCTTGAGTGACCGGTACAGTTCCCTTGCAAACGAGCTCTGTTGGGGTCATGTTGGTGCAATTAGCAATGGTTGTATGATCCTATTTCACACCTTAATGATTCATTCAACAACTGTGTATTCATCACCGATTTATTTTTTCTGTAAGCTGAAACCAGTTTAGATGGATTCTAAATGAATTTGCTATTGTGTGTGTTAATAATGATTCATTTCAACTGTCACTTGAATCTGTCAATATAAGTTAGACACCAAAGTTACAAAACATATAGATATTTGGAAAATTTAAGAAATTAACTTGTAACGATCAATTAGCTATTTTCGTTCATGGTTATGGGTTTGATTTAGTATTATCACGTCAGCCATAGAGCAGAGCAATGCAAATTCGTCAGCTGTTACAAGCTGCTGTGATAGTGCAGAATTTCAGTTAAAGGGATCTCAGATTTGTAATTCTATTTGCACATGTGAAATGTTGTTAAAACAATGTGTGATATTTAAAGTCTTTCATAAGTTGTGATTTTGAATTGTCACTGCGTGTACGTATTGCTGGTGCTATCGATGGTATGTTTTACTGTTAGCAATTGATTTATGTAGAAGTTGTGAAAAAATATTGTGTTGTGTACAGTATATTTTATATTTTTGTTTTCAGTGTTTATTTATTGTGTTGCACGACTTGTTTTAAAAATAAACATTGCAAAGGAAAATTTGTTTTTTTACTGCAGTGTACGAGCTTGAGGACTTAATTGCAATCTCGAGATAGGAAGGAATCACTGTTGGGAGTACAACGTGAGATCTGGACATTGTCAGCCTTGATCACACTTACCAATTATGATTACCGAGTTAAAATTTTATTTAACCTATTGCAATTGCCGATTGTATAAATTTATTACAGACTCAGATCTGTAGCCTGAAGAATATCATATTAATGTAACATTACAAAAAGTACTGCAATACTTTCCTTAGATAGTAATATTATTCCTTAATAACACTTAATTAAAATTATCTAGTATAGCTGCTGGTAATCAGAAATCAAAATGTTACTGAACTGAACATTATAACACAAAACATCAAAAATATAGATACAGTAGATTCCCAATAAATTCTGGCTGTCTGAGGACATACCTTACCTTCGCGGTGTGGATTGCCTGCATTCCATCGGGACTGAACCTATCCAGTCTCCAGTAAAAATGTATTCCATATTTAATGTAAGCAGTTGAAATGTGGTATCAGTTGGGTGCCTAGAAGCCTATCCTTGTACACGTGCCTTTTTAACTTTGCTTCAGCCGCAAGTGAATGCTAGGTACTTTGAGACCTGGAAAATTTTAAGTTACAATAAATTCAATAAATAACAAAATTTGTGATGTTTTGAAGTTGAAACACGATTTTATAATTTTTTATGTGTAAACATCTTAGCTTTCAATATACTGTATTTGGTAGGAGTATTTTCGTGAAAATGGAATGTAAGTCAACGAACAAAGATGGCAGACCCACGTGTAGAAATACAAACCCGTATATAGTCACTTTTGTAAACATAAGGGTACATAACAAACGTATTGGTGTGCCAAACGAAACTTTATGATAGTGAAACTGTTAGAAATCAAAACCCGCTTTAGTTTCACTACTTAATATTTATTTTACACAGAATAAACAGGCATTAGTTATTTATACAAATACTCCAGCATCTTTACTTGAACATCTTAACTAGACACCGACGCTATACTTTTTCTGTCTTCTTTTGTTTTGTCTTTCAGAAGTACAATGCAAACAACACGAAAAACATAACCTAACACAAGTCTCATGATTGAGAATTATTTTTCATTACTTTTGTTTTCCAACACTCCCCCATAATTCTCATCATGAAACTATCTCATTTGCGAGACGTCAAAATCTTACTTTTGATAATGGTTTTGTAAAGATATCTGCTATCTGTTTTTCACTTGGGCAATAAAACACTTTCAGCAAGCCTTTGTTACCTTTTCGTGAATGTAGTGAAACCTAACATCAATGTGTTTTGACCAGCAGTTGATCACCCCATTCTTCACTAGACTTATAGCACTTTGATTATCAATAAATATTTTAGTTACTATTTCTTGACCTAGAATTTCTTCAAGGATAGTTTTCAGGTACATGAGTTCTTTTGTACATTTGGCGGCCGCAATGTACTCGGCTTCTGCAGTAGAGAGAGCAACTACAGGTTGTTTTCTTGTGCCCCAGCTGATTGGTCCCCCACAGTAGTAGATGACGTATCCAGTAGTACTTCTCCTTGTCCTTTTGTCGCCTGCAAAGTCTGAGTCGCAGTAGCCTATCAGTTCTGTTGATGAGTCACCTGCAAATCTAATTCCTAGGCCAGCGGTCCCTTTGAGGTATTTTAATACCCTCTTGATTGAGGTTACATCGTTGTCAGATGGTTTTTCAGTTTTTCTGCTGCACATGTTCACTGCACACGAGATATCTGGTCTTGTTTTAAGAGAAGTCTGCGAAGCAGTTCTCGATATGGAAAAACACTATTTAATTCTGTTTCGTCTTCATCCACTGCATTCATAGCAGGTGTGGATACAGCTTTGGCATCACTCATATTAAAATCCTTCAGCAGTTGAGTTATTGCCTTGGTCTGGTTCATGTGTAGACTGTCTTCTGCTCTAGTGAGCTCCATTCCAAGGAATTTTCTAGGAGTTTCTTGAATCTTGATCTTGAATTCCCCTTGAAGATCTTTCAACAGTTTCTCAAGGTTTGTTTGGTTTGTACTTATGACTATGCCATCATCCACATACAACCCAAGAATCAGCGAGCTATCACTGTTTATGAAGATGCAGGGTTCTGATTTAAGCTGACTAAGTCCTTTACTTGTTAGGAAGGTTGTTATTCTGACATTCCATCTTTGAGGAGCCTGCCTCATACCATACAGAGATT
Organism: Bacillus rossius redtenbacheri; assembly: GCF_032445375.1. Classification (NCBI taxonomy): domain Eukaryota; kingdom Metazoa; phylum Arthropoda; class Insecta; order Phasmatodea; family Bacillidae; genus Bacillus; species Bacillus rossius. The sequence goes on along the minus strand of NC_086338.1, from coordinate 25,444,507 downwards.
TATCGAGTTGACAGATCTATCTATCTTGATACCCTCAGGTGGATACATGTATGCGGGTTCTTCTAGATGACCATACAAAAATGCTGTCTTTATGTCAAAGGTTTGCAGAACATAGCATTTACTTTGGGCCATACCAAGCAGAGCTCTCATAGGTCCACTGTTCAGCACTGGGCTGTATGTGTCTTCATAGTCAATACCTGCTTCCTGATAGCAGCCTCGCACGACAAGTCTTGCCTTGCGGTGGCCATCTTCTTTTGTCTTGAAAACCCATTTACTTGTTAGTATTTTCTTTCCTTCAGGCACTTCATCCCTTGCAATTATAGTTCATGTTTTATTGTCGAGAAGTGATGCGATCTCCTCTTCAATGGCTTTTTTCCAGTTTTCCCCATCTGGTCCTGACAATGCTTCTTTGTAGGTCAGCATTACATAGTCTTTGTATCTTTTTGGTGGTTTCTTGTCTCTTCGAGGTCTTAGGTTTTCTTCACCAGCAGATGATGTCTCAGATATGTTTCCAGCTTCTTCAAAACCATGGAATGGCATTTCGTCATCAGAGTCGTCAACAGTTTCTTTTCCGTATCTTGAATCTTTCATATTATCTCTTCCTTGCAACTCCGGCAGCTGTTGGGAGTTCACTGCTTCATTGTCACTCTTGCTTTCTGTATCATTTAATACCAGAACTTTGACCGGGAAATCTTCTTCGCTGTGGCCCTTGCAGTTTTCCACAAATTCTACATCCCTTCGGATGATTACTTCTTTTTTTGTTTGATCCCAGAGTCAATATGCGGTGTTTGCATATCCAACAAATATCAACTTTTCACTTCTTGGCTTCAGTTTTGGTTGGTGTCTGTTTATTTTTGCATATGCTTCACAGCCAAAAATTTTCAAGTTGCTCAGGTCAGGGTTTTTTTTATACCAGAGTTCAGCTGGTGTTGTCTCAATCCCCTTCGTTGGACTTCTGTTGATGAGGTATGTGGCTGTATGTGCTGCTTGATTCCAAAGTTTTTCATCCATACCAGAATCGAGCATCAGTGCCCTGGTCTTGTTTATCAAAGTTCTGTTAAAGCGTTCAGCTTTTCCCTGATGCTGAGGAGTGTACGGCGAGGAAGTATCAAGGACTATTCCCTCATTGTGAGCCCATCTCCTGAGTCTGTCGTTTATATATTCTCTGCCATTGTCAATCCGAAGTTTGTGAGTCTTCATGTTTTGACTTCGTTCTATTTTCTTAATGTGCTGAATAACCAATGCGGAGACTTCGGTTTTTGACTCCAAAACATATATTTCTGAAAAATGAGTAAAGTCATCGATGAACGACAGAATGTATCTATTTCCATTCCACGAAGTTGGAGTCATGGGGCCAATCAAATCAGAATGAATGATTTCTAGAGGCCGTTTGGCCTTCGTTCGCTGCTGAACGGAAGCCTTGTTTGTTTCGCTTGAATGCAAATTTTGCAAGGTGGACTCACGTGATGCTCAACAGACCAGTTGATACCATCAACTATTCCAGACAGATTCTTCAGGTAATCGTGGCTTATATGACCTAGCCTTCTGTGCCATATATTTGGGGTTTTGCATGGTCGACGGTTAGGGCTTTTGGCTTGAGCTTTAAGTCAAGTGTGATAGTATACAGTCCATTTGCTGTCTTGCTACCTCTTAGAACATTTTCACTGTCTTTTACGATTGTGACATCATTTTCTGTGAAGCTCACTTCGCCGCCATTGCGAGTGATGACATCCACAGAAAGAATGTTCTTACTAAGCTCTGGCATATACATAACCTCTTTTAGCTCACAGCAATCAGTAACAATCTTGCCCACTTTTTCTGCTAACATGCTACTCAATATTTTTGCCAGTCCAATGTCTGTATCGATAGATATCACATTTAACAGGAAGCTGTCATCATTGGTCATGTGGCACGTTGATCCAGAGTCTAGAATCCACTCGCTTGTACCTGGAGTCAAAATGCCCGAGAGAAAGGACACGGCCGATGATGTCTCTTTCCTTTTACGGAAGTAGCAGTCCCTGTCCTCATGATTATTTTTCTTACAGATGCTGCACATTCTCTTATTATTAGGGCATTCCCTTCCAACATGACCTATTCCAGAGCAAGTAAAACACTTAATGGTTGAGTTACTGTGTCCAGTGTTTGTTTTAGTGTTCAAGTGGAAGTTGGACAGATGTCTATCTGATCCACATTGGAAGCATTTCCTGATGGTTGTTTTGAATGCAAGAACATCACTTTCGTCCTTTGAACTGCTGGCGGCACATCTTTTCTCTTCTGCGATCAGTCTTGTAGTCAAGTTTGCCAATGTTTTGTTAACCAGTGGAGTAGATTCCCATGCAGTGTGAAAATGATTGTAGGCTTCAGTCAGAGTTGTCAGAATTTTAGAGATGAGCATAGAGGAATGTCATTGTTTAATGTCTTCAATCTGAATGCTAGGTTTTCTAGTTTACTTATGTGTGTTGCCATGTCAGTACCAGAAGCGTACTTATAGTCAAAGAAATCTTGCAGCAAGTCAAATTTCTGTTGTGAAGCATCACGCTCATATATGTCACAAAGTCTGGTATACATCTCAGAGGCACTGCAACAGGTCAGAATGTGTGTGATGGGTTTTTTTGTCAATTGTGGAGATTATGATTTTCTGAGCTTTGGCATCTTTCTCTGTGTGGTGATATTGGTTTTAACCTCTTAGCAACCTCTTTGCATGAACATTGTTTAACCTTCAATATTACATCTTATTCAAATCTATGTATTAATTCATGTAAATATCTAAGTCATGTTTTGTGCTTAATAAAGCCTTAGTTTCTGAAGATAAGGTTTATTATGTCAATTTATTAAGCACATTCTATCAAGAAACATTTAATACAAACAATGGACAAGTATTTCAAGCCCGAGAGATTTGAAGCAGATCACACAACTGGTAAAAGCTCCTCACAATGGAATCACTGGAAGAAAACATTCAAAGTCTTCACAGCATCAATCAAGGCTTCTGAAGCTGATAAGCTGTTACTACTCTACAATCACGTGAGTCACAGTATATACGAACTTATTAGCGAATGTACTTCTTATGCGTCTGCTATCGAAAAGCTAGATTCACTCTTTATTAAACCTAAGAATGAAATATTTTCAAGGCATAAACTAATGAGCCGACACCAGCAACCTGATGAAAGTGTAAATCAATTCTTACAATCTTTGCGTCTCCTTAGCTCTGACTGCGAGTTCAAAGATGTTAAAGCAGTGGCTTATAGGGACGAATACTTTAGAGATGCATTTATAAAAGGTCTCTCATCGAACAGTATCCGACAACGTTTGTTAGAAAACGCAACTCTTAGATTGGATGAAGCATTTGCAAAAGCACGATCATTAGAATCAGCTCATATAATTTCTGAATCCTATATTCCTAGCCAGACACCTTTAGCCTCAACTGAGCCGGTTCAGCAACCAAATTCTCCTGTAACCGCAGCCAGCAGTAGTCAGAAATGTTTCTTCTGTGGGTTCCCTCGTCATCCTCGTTCTTCCTGTCCAGCGCGAGAAGCTACATGCAAACTCTGTGGTAAGAAAGGCCATTATGCAAAAGTCTGTAGGTCAATTAAGCCCAAAGATCGTACTGCCGCCTTACCTGACTCTCCTCAAGACACAGATGACTTCTCAACTATTGCTTGCCTTCCTGCTAAGTCTCTGGTTTTTCCTACTAACCAATCTAATCGTAATCGTAAGACCAAACCAACATCTTCCAAAACATCAGCTGCTTCTCCAACTAGCCTTTCCAAAACCATTGTCAAACTGAAAGTAAATGGTTTTCCAGCTGAAGGGCTAATAGACACTGGGAGTTCGGAGAGTTACATAAATGATGGTTTTGTCTCCAAACATAAATTAAAACAATATCCTACGTCATTTGAAGTAGCTATGGCATCGTCCTCTTTGGCCATGCCTATAAAAGCTTATTGTTCCGTAGATTTACAAATCTCGGACAATATGTACAGAAAAACAAAGCTTAACGTTTTAAACAACTTTTGCGCAGATGTTATATTAGGGCACGATATCTTTAAGAAGCATTCCACTCTGTCGATAGTTTTTGGTGTAATAAACCTGAACTGCAAATCAGTAGCTTAGCATGTGCCAAAGTCGGTCCGGCCACCCTCTTCGAACACTTAACACCAAATTGTAGACCTATCGCGATCAAGTCCAGACGACACTCTAACGAAGACGAAAAATACATTCAATCCCACATAGAAAAACTTCTCTCTGACGGTGTCATTGAAGAAAGCAACTCACCTTGGAGGGCGCAGGTACTAGTCGTGAGTGGAACACATCGAAAACGTATGGTCGTCGACTATTCTCAGACTTCAAACCGATACACGATGTTAGACGCTTACCCAATCCCTTCCATAGAGAAAATAGTTTCCGATGTAGCTAAATATAATATCTACAGCACAATAGATCTCAAGAGCGCATATTATCAAATACCAATAAGGGTTGAAGACAGGCCGTACACCGCCTTCGAGGCAGCAGGAAAACTCTGGCAATTCAAACGTATACCAATGGGCGTCACCAATGGAGTGTCTGCGTTCCAGAGGGAGATGGACGAGATCAAGACCAAAGAAAGACTACAAGGAGTTAACATCTACTTGGACGATGTGACAGTGAGCGGAAAAGACCAATCTGAACACGACTCCAATCTACGAAAATTTTTAGACGTCTGCAAGAAATATAATTTAACCATTAATCAAGAAAAATCCCATTTCAATTTGAAGTCTCTTAAGCTCCTCGGTTATCTCATCGAAAACAATATACTCAAACCAGATACCGACAGACTTAAGCCACTGATTGATTTCCCTATCCCTAGAAACAAAGCATCCTTGCAACGAGCACTAGGGATGTTCGCTTATTATTCTAAATGGATTCCAAAATTTTCAGATAAAATACGTAGATTAGTGAACTGTAAAGTATTTCCTATGGCCCCTGAACAAATCCAAGACTTCAACAATTTACGAAACTGCATAGTTAAATCCTTCGTCGTTAACGTAGAGGAAGACATCCCATTCTGCGTCGAAACAGATGCCTCTGACGTCGCCATCGCCGCCACTCTGACTCAAAACAAGAGACCAGTAGCCTTCTTCTTGAGAACCCTCACTAAGAGCAAACAACACCATTCAGCTGTCGAGAAGGAAGCTTATGCGATCATTGAAGCCCTTCGGAAGTGGAGGCATTACTTGATAGGAAGAAAGTTTCAACTTATAACCGACCAGAAGTCTATTTCTTACATGTTTAACATTCGGCATCCTGGTAAAATCAAGAACGAAAAATTTACAAGATGGCGGTTAGAACTTGCTCCTTACAACTATGACATCATCTACAGACCGGGGAAGGAGAACGTGGCGGCTGACGCTCTCTCTAGGACTTGCGGCTCGCTCCATACCTTCGACAGACTTGTCCACTACCACAAGGCTTTGTGTCACCCAGGGATCACCCGGATGGCTCACTGGGTGAAGAATCAGAACCTTCCCTACTCCATCGACGAGATACGCCGAGTCACGTCTTCCTGCAGAACATGCTCCGAAATCAAACCTCGCTTTCACAACAAGCGGAGCACCCTCATCAAGGCCACCGCACCCTTCGAACGGTTCAGCGTTGATTTTAAGGGACCATTACCATCCAACACTCCTCGGAAATATCTGTTAACGGTAGTCGACGAGTACTCCAGGTTCCCTTTTGCCATCCCTTGCAACGACCTATCCTCCTCCAAAACCGTCATTCAAGCACTAAATCAGATCTTTACACTCTTCGGATATCCTTCATACATTCACACAGAGGCACATCCTTTATATCCAGAGAACTTCAATCATTCCTACATTCCAATGGAGTTGCTACTAGTCGTACTACACCATACAATCCGTGTGGAAATGGCCAAGTAGAATGTTACAATGGGATAATATGGAGAACTGTATCGCTGGCGCTGAAAACGAAGGGACTCCATCCGCACACTGCTCTGTACTGCTACTAACGCTACACTCCACGAACGTATGTTCTACCATAAGAGAAGGGCCAGTTCTGGAGTTACTCTTCCTTCGTGGCTTACTACACCAGGGAAAATTCTAATGAAGAATCACGTCCGTCAGAGTAAATATGACCCCCTGGTGCAAGAAGTAACTCTGCTTGAGGCGAACCCTGACTATGCTCTGGTTCAACTTCCAGATGGTAAGGAGACAACAGTCAACCTCAGGCATCTTGCTCCTGCAGGGGATATTGTCAACAATGAACCTAACTTAGAAGACGTGAATTTTCCAAACCTCGCTGATGATCCTAATCAACACACTGAAGCATCTGAAGACACCCAGCTGAACCTCACTCCAGAAGATTAACCTGAGAAGAACATGAATGATCAAGACCTACCTCAAGTGAACCCAATTCCGACTCCACCCAGATCTCCTCCCAGACCTCAACCTCCACTCCGGAGATCTTCCCGCACCACTAGACCTTCTAAATATCTCAAGGACTTTGTCCTTAAATGAAGAGGGGGCGAATGTGGTGATATTGGTTTTAACCTCTTAGCAACCTCTTTGCATGAACATTGTTTAACCTTCAATATTACATCTTATTCAAATCTATGTATTAATTCATGTAAATATCTGTCATGTTTTGTGCTTAATAAAGCCTTAGTTTCTGAAGATAAGGTTTATTATGTCACTCTGCAAAACTGGATAACTCACTTGTGCCTTCTTCGGGTTTTTTCACTGTTCCTACAACCACATCATACAACCCTTGGAACCTAAACAAAATGTTAACTTTAAATTTCCATAACTGAAAATCAGGTTCCTTAAGTTTATCTACAATTGAAAGTTCACTTATCTCACAAGAATCCATCTTCTTAGTTGTTTCCTTTGACCTCATTACCTTCAAAAGTTGAAGGACATTTGTTGCACCACTGCACACACGAGTTTATATTTTAACCAAAACTTTCACTTTTGTCTCTGGGCCCATAACCTGTTAGAAATCAAAACCCGCTTTAGTTTCACTACTTAATATTTATTTTCCACAGAATAAACAGGCATTAGTTATTTATACAAATACTCCAGCATCTTTACTTGAACATCTTAACTAGACACCGACGCCATACTTTTTCTGTCTTCTTTTGTTTTGTCTTTCATAAGTACAATGCAAACAACACGAAAAACATAACCTAATACAAGTCTCATGATTGAGAATTATTTTTCATTACTTTTGTTTTCCAACAGAAACTACCCCGGAATATAAAATAATATACAGTATTTAAAAACTCAAGAAAGGTGGCATCATAATGATTATAATAGGTATTGTCCTGGCAATATATCAATGGGCTCGGTAGAGCATGCGCTTGAGAACCTTGAGGGACGAGGTTCGAATCTCATCTTTAAAAAAGGTTTGTTTTTAAATGATAGAAAATTATACAATAATTTTGAGTCAGCTCAAAAAAAAAGGTTGATGTTTGCTTGTGGTAATTATTTACAGACTTATTTCAGTTGTTTAAGCAAAACACAAATATACAAACATATATAGGTACTTAGTGTTATAATGTGTGTTTTAAAATGTTTCAGGTTATTTAGTACAGTTTCAGAAAAATGTTTAAGACCACTCCTCACAAACAGTTTAAGTGCTGTGGGTCTTACATTATTTTATATCATGCCATTCTGTTAATTCTCCTGAAATATACATAATAAAGGGAATATTTTGGTATATCTGGAGTTAATGTATTTGTAATGGTTCAATAGTTACAGATTATTAAAGGTTTTATAAAATAACCTAAAATTTAACAATTCTTTAAGATAAAAAATTCATAGTTAAAAATTGGGTTTAGATATGGATATGATTTTGTTTCGCCATAGAGAAAATACCAAGGAGCATTAAATGCAAGTCTTAGAAAAAAATTTAAAAAATTATTAACTTAAAAATTTTGTTGCTTTATCATTTTGAAGTTAGGTCTAAAATTGTGTAATTTGGTTTTTAATTTTTAGTAACCTTAAAGTTCCTGTTTTTAATTTCTGTTCATACCTTCTTAATCTATGTGAAAAGTAGAAGATTTTGGTACCAAAAGAAACAATGTAGCTAAAATAGTTAATAGTTACATAGATTTTTAAGTTTTATTAAATAACAAGAAATGCCAAAATCTTTTAATGAAAAAAAAATCATAGTTTCGAAATGGGTTAAGATACAGGCATGAGATTGTTTCACCAAAGCAAACATACCAAGGGAAAATGTATGCAAGGCTTGGAAAAAATTTAAAAAAATTATCAACTTAAAAAACACGAAGAAGGAAAAACAAAGAAAAAATTGAATTTCTGTTGTCATTTTATAGTCACCATGATGTTGGCAACACACTTGTCCTTAGGATGGCAACATGTGTTCTTTTTTATGTGATGTAAGGGTAGGGTGTAGGCTGGCACACTTGCTTTGTAAGTTCCCGCCATTCAGTTGTTTCTTTCTTCATTATTTGGAGGTTATGTTTGTTTAACAGAGTTGGAGACAAAAAGTTCACTATGGGATAAAAGTCTGTGGCTGAAGCAACTAAATGGCAAATTATTGGTTTACTAAAGGTTGGAAAAACACAGAGACAAATTGCAGAGGTTTTGAAAGTGTCAAAGACTTGTGTGCAACAAACAATTAGGCGATACAATGAGTTTGGAACAGTTGTTGACAGGCCAAGGTCTGGCTGCCCGAGGAAAACATCACCTAGACAAGACCGCAAGTTATTGCAACTGTGTAGGAAAGACAGGAATGCTAGTTGTAGTGATCTTCTGAGAGATCTAAGGGCCTCCTATGGCAATGTTGCCATAACAGATCGCACTGTATGCAACAGATTAAATGAGGCAGGCCTAAGATCATTTTTTGCAATCAGGAAACCACTTCTCAATGACTGTCACAAAAGGAAGCGACGCGAGTTTTGTAGACAGCGTTTGGGATGGTGTAAAGAAGCTTGGGAGAGAGTAATGTTTTCTGATGAATGCCGTTTTGAACTATTCCCCCGATGTAAGGTTCGGGTTCGCAGAACAATAACTGAAAAATTTCTGCCAGCTTGTGTTGCCCCAGCAGTGCAAAAAGGAGGCGATGCAATCATGATCTGGGGATGCATCACCTCAGAGGGTCCTGGAGAGTGTAAGGTGGTGAAAAATACGATGAATAGTACCAGATACTGTGAAGCTATGGAGGAAGTAATGATTCCTTCAGCACAGAGGCTACTAGGTGAAAATTTCATTTATCAGCAGGATAATGCCCCATGCCACCGATCCATGCAAACAAAGCGATGGTTTGAAACCAAAGACATTGAGCTGCTACCCTGGCCTCCTCGTAGTCCAGATTTAAATCCTATCGAGAACTTGTGGAACACAATGGCATACCGGCTGGCAAAACAGAAACCCAAGAATGGTGCAGAATTAAGACTGGCAGTGCACTCACTATGGCAGCGAGTGACACGTGAAGAGTGTAGGAAGCTAATACAATCTATGCCTGACAGAATCAAAGCATGCTACAAGGCCAGAGGTGGTCCCACTAAGTTTTGAACTTTACAGTGTCACTGTTTTTTTAGTGTGTCTTTGATTTTTTAAGGTTTTCTTAACATAATATAATACAAATGGATGAATACTAAAATGAAATGTGATTTATTTGTGTGGTCTTAAAACATTTTTCTGAAACTGTATTTTAGTAATGCCATGGAAGTACAACTCCTGATTTGTGTGGAAACTGTAAAGCATTAACTGTTTAGTGAATTTTAACAAGATAAAAAGTATTGTAATACATTTCCTTGTTGAAAGTCATGTCCTCAGTGTTGGTTAGGATTTTTTCAGGTCTTTTATGCTTTTATCAGAGCCGTTTATAATAGTTTACAATTTCTATTTTGTTTTGTGCCGCTATCTGCGAGTAATAGTGCCATGTAACATTTATGATTCAGGCAGCAAATTCTTGTATGGGCAAAAAATTAAGTGTGTGATTCACATCTATAAATTTTGGTATGTACTTTGAAAAGTCCCTGTATCTGGGTTAATGAAAGTATCTTCCAAATTGGGTGTCACCACAACACTGTTATATATACGAAACATTCATCTTTATTCTAATATACAGACAGAGTGGACGGGGGTTTTTGGTTACCTACATGTGTAATGTAAACAAGCAAAAAAAAAGAGTTAAGAGTAAGACAATGTTGAAAAACAGATGTTGCAACATTTATTAATGAAAACAATGAGAAAAATTGTTCTAAACTTTCAACTGACATTACTATTAGACAAACTTAGATGTCAGACATAAATTTACACAATTCTAATAGGCAAAAATTACTTAAGATACTCAACAGCAATAAAGAACAAACAATTGGCAATATAGAAAATGTATACATACAATCAAGAAAAAGTTTATTTACATTATGTTAACGCCTCAGGCTAGCATGAAAATTACAACTTAAGTAAGTTACGGAATGACGTATGCAATACTTATTCGTTATTATTATCACCGGGTTTTACAAACCAACACACAATATTAAAAATTGCTATTATACAGAGTACCTAATTCTCCAGCATTTCAAGTCAACATAGTGCCCAAGCTTAATGTCGCCCACAAACAATTCTTTTCCGCTAGAAATTAATTATCAATGTGGTACTTATAATGACTAGCACCAAGCACGCAGCAAAGTGCCGCCAAGGAAAGAGAATTATGCAAGTTACAAAATTACACATAAATAAACTTATTAAGTATGACTGGGATTATATACATGTACAAAAAATGCATGGGTCCCCAGACATCAAGACTGGATATAGCAAATCTTGACTCAAGGTGCATAATCAGTTTCACACGAGATACAAAAAACTTATTAAACACGCCAGTTAATAAAAATATTCTTATACAGAACAAATAGGGTATACTCTCTTCGCATATGAGAGACCCAGGGGAAAATAACATTAATGAACAAGTAACCAGATACACGCTAAGTAATCCAACGCAAGGTCAAAGGGGAACAGGTACATTCGCATCTCAAATATCCCAACAAGTTACAAGAAAATAATTCAGATGTAATCAAATGTGTGAAATCAAAAAGGCACATGACCTGAGCAAACAAGTTAAACAAATCCTATTGGTCCCAGTAATAATTTAATTTTAAAGCTAGAACTGGCACACGTAAAACTTAACGACTTCACTACCAGAGAACCAGGAATTATCAGAAACATTATCATACAGTAGACTCCCGATTATCCGAGATAATCATGGACTATCAAGGAGTTTACGGATAACCGAAAAACTGTAAAAGCAATGTCAAAAAAAAAAAAAGGTCAATTTTTCATCCAGACTAGACAAACACTGATAACTGCCCCTCAAAATAACCCCTGAATTAGTTACATTAAAACAGAGTACTAATCAAAACAGCACTAGTCAAATACATTTTTTCCATAAGAGAGTAATTTAATAAAAATAATATGTTTTACACATGGGTATGTGTGCTTGCTGACTACCATTTTAATCAAGACACTTCTTTAAAATAAATTTAAAGTACTAATATCTATCCAAATACATTTGAAGTACATTTAAATAATTTTTTTTTTTTAATGGGGGACCCCCCCCCAGGGGGTCCGCCCCGCCAAAAAATGAGCTCTTTATTTGAAAAAGGGTGAATACAAATACCAGACATGGAGGGGAAAAATTTGAATACAAGAAAAAAAAAAAGAAATTAAATTTACAATAAATTACATGACATGGCACTGGGCCCCTCCCAACTATTGAGTCCTTGGGGGCTGATGATTGGTGAGTGGTGAGGTTTTCTTACAGGTGTTGGTGAAGTTGATGATGAGGTAGAGGTGGGGCCAGGCCCGTTTGGCTCGGGTCTTATGGTCAGCGGTACTTGTGGGGGTGGGCGGTGGTGATGGTTTTCTGTCCCGCAGCGCTAATGTAGACGTGCTGGCCACCGATGTTATCCGTCGGCCCCTCCAGCGTCGGCGGCTGCATCTTCGTCGGCGGCATCGCCCAGGAGGAGGTGGGCAGTGGTGAAAAGTGGGCGTCGGGGATGTGGGGTTATGGGAGGTGGTTCTGTAAGTAGTCAGATGAGTGGGTTGAGGTTGGTGGAGCATTTGTGGATGAAGTTTTGTGTGATGTGGGAGATGGTGTGGTGGAGGTGGGGGAGGCAGGTTTGATCGAGGAGGTGTTGGCGGAGGGTGGCGCGTGGGACGCCTAGGATGAGGCGTGTGCCAAGGAAGAATGAGCGGGTGATCGGGCGTAGGTTGAAAAGGGAGGAGTGTACCCAGGTCGGGCAGGCGTATGTGAGGTGAGAAACGACGTGGGAGCGGTAGACGGTGATGCGGTTGAAGAGTGAGGTGCCAGACGTGGGACGGAGGACGTGTGCCAGTTGCCCCATGACAGCATGGGTTTTTGTACGGATGGAGTTGAGGTGAGGTAGGAAGGTGAAGTCGGAGTCGAGGGTTACCCCGAGGTAGCGAGTGGTGGGGGTCCAGGGGATGACGTGATTGCGGATTCTGGGTGGGTGATGGCGGGTGTGGTGGTATCGGGAGAAGAAGATGGAGGAGGTTTTGGTGGGGTTTAGGGCGATGCCGTTGCGAGGAATTGGGTCTGGAGGGAGTTTAGGCCACGGCTCAGACGGTCGCCGAGCATCTGCTCTGAGACAGAGGAGGCCAGTATGCAGGTGTCATCTGCATACTGGACTAGGTAGGGGCCTGGAGGAGGGGTGAGGTCATCAATGTGAAGGGTGAAAAGGAGGGGGCTGAGGATGGCTCCTTGGGGGACACAGGCATGGATTGATCATGGTTGGGAGAGTTGGCCCTCTACTCGGACTTGGAAGGAGCGGTCTTCCAGGAAGGAGCACAGGAGTCGGGTCAGGTGGGGGGGAATGTTGGTGGCAGCGAGTCGGTGGATCAATTAGGCATGTGGGACCGAGTCAAAGGCTTTGGCGAGGTCCAGGAGCACCATGCCCGTGTGTTGCCGCCTGGAGAATCCTTGGACCACCAGGAGCTCCACCCGGGTGATGGCGTGGGAGGTGGAATGGTGTGGGCGGAAGCCAAACTGGTGGTTTGGGAGTAGGTGGTGGTCGTTGATGATGGGGAGGAGGCATTGGAGGATGGCCTTCTCTGTCGGTCGGTAGGAGAAGGGGAGGGAGGGTGGGTGGTTTGGTTGGTTTGGGGATGGGGCAAATGATGGCGTTCTTCCATGAGGATGGGAAGTGGCAATGGAGAAACATGGCATTGGTGATTTTGGTGAGGAGGACTAGGGCTTTTCTGGGTAGGTAGCGTAGGAGGGGGATCGGGATGGAGTCGGAGCCCGGGGCTGCATTGAGTCGGCAGTGGGAGATGATGGTCTGCAGCTCCTTTGGGGTGACCAGGGGGAATGGTGGAGTCTCTGGTAGGATGGGGAGTGTCGTGTGGCGGGATAGGTGGGGAGCCTCATCTTCTGACGAGTCAGAGGACAGAGAGGTGTTGATGGCGGGTGTGAAGGTGGTTTGGAGGTAGGCGGCCACTGCCTCGGATCTCTCCTGGGCAGTTTCCGCCACTCCTGTGGGAGTGGTGATGGGTGGGATGGTGGTGGGGGTGGCTTTCAGTCTTCTGAAGTAGGCCCAGAGAGAGCCTGTGGAGGAGGAGAGGGCTGTGAGGCGCTTTGTCTCCTGTTGAGCCCTCCAGCCCGCTGCCAACCGACGGCACCATCCCCGTAGCAGGATGTAGATTATCCTGCTGATCGGGGATCTGGTGGCCTGCCAGCGCGCGCAGAAGCGGTTCCTCAGGGACATGGCCTCACGTATGTGTGGGGGGGAAAGGGATGATGCGGGATCGGGGGGGGGGAGCCATGGGGATGTGGGAGTGGGCAGCTGCCGATATGGCCTGGGTAAGAGTGGTAGTGTGGGCGTCAATATCGGCAGGGGAGTTGAAGGAGACAGTTAGGTCGAGGGAGTGGGAGAGGGTGGTGCGAAAGGCTTGCCAGTCAGCCTTTGGGAAGTCGAAACAGGGGAGGTGGAGGTCGGTGTGGGGGTGGTAGTGTAGAGAGCCAATGACTGGGATGTGGTCTGAGGTGCCGAAGGTGATGGTGCGGAGATCGGTAATGATGGGGAGGTGTACCGAGAGGGCGAAGTCAACGATGCTTAGTGCCGGTTCCGTTGGGCCGGGTTAAGGGTGGGGGTGGGCGGGGCATGGAGGGAGAGGTGGGAGGTCCGGAGGAGTTTACAGAGGGAGCTGCCCCGCCAGTTGGCAGTGATGCAGCCCCAGAAGGGATGGGTGGCGTTGAAGTCCCCAGCCAGCACGACAAGGGCGTCGAGTCGGCCGAGGGCAATCACGTCGGCGGTGGGGAAAGGGTGTTGTGGAGGGAGGTAGAGGGAGACGAGGGTGAGGGCATAGGACCACCGTGCAGCCTCACGGCGACTACCTCGGTCGCGGGGGAGGTGTGGATGTGTCGGCGGTGGTGGGTAATGTGGGAGTGGAGCAGGAGTGCCACTCCACCGCCTCTCCCATCACGGTCAGCGCGGTGGGCGGTGTACCCTGGTATGTGGAGCTGGTCTGTGGGGGTGAGCCAGGTTTCGGAGAGAAACACGGCATCTGGGGTGTGGGTTTGGATCAGAAAGAGGAGGTCAGGGAGCTTGGGGAGGAGGGAGGAGTTCCAGATGAGGAATTTAAGGGGAGGGTGTTGTCATCAAAGAGGGACAGGACAGCTTGTATGATGACTTCAATTTTGTCAGCTGGGGTGCGTGCGCAGGAGAGGGCTGTCATGGTGCGGCGGATGATGGGTAGGTAGGTGTGGAAAAGGTTGAGGATGTCTCGGACGGTGTCGCCGAGGGAGGTGGTATCAGGGACGGTAGTGGGTGGTGAGCGGGGTGTAGGGTTTAGTGGGGCATTGGATGTGGTGTTGGGTGGGGCACTGGGTTGGGTTGTGTAGAGTGACCTTGCCCACACGTTGCCCTTCATGGCAGGGAAGGTGCACTGGGAGGTGGCGTCAGGTGGCGGAGCAGTGGTGGCGGTAGGGGTGGTGTTGGGATGTGCGTGGGGGGTGGCAGCGTTGGAAGGCGATAAGGTTGGGGCAGTCAGGGGAGGTGGCGATGCAGGGGCCGTCGCAGAGGCAGCATTTCCTCGCCTCGGGGGGGGGGGGGGGGTGGGGGGGGGGGTGGCGGTACAGTCGCGCGACCGGTGTTCCCCCACGCACTTGAAGCAGCGGAGGGCACGGTCGCATCTGGTGGAATTGTGACCGAGGAGCTGGCAGCGGTAGCACTGCCGGACCCTGCCGGACCCGCGGTACCGCTCGACCTTCACGACCCAGCCGCCAAAGTTCTTGATGGCCAGGAGCTGGTTGGCCTCTCCCTGGTAGTTGGTAGCAACCAGGAAGGGCTTGGTGTCTGCATCCGGTGGCATCCGCAGGGGGAACATGGACGACACGGGGTACCCGTCATGCAGCTGCTGGAGGAGCTCGTCAGGGGTGGTGGAGAGGGGTAGTCTTTTGATGACTACCCTGTCCTGTCGTTCATCATGGCGGAGGGAGGTGAAGGGTTGGTAGCCAGCTGCAGCCAGCTTTTTGTATAGGTAGTCATGGTCACGCGGGTTGGTGGTGTAAAATGATGTCCTGTCACGGATGGTGGAGATGTAAAGGGGGCCGGTCAGTTCTTTCTGCAGCTTGGCTGCAGTCAGGAAGGGTTGGCTGGTGGTGGAGACAATGCAGGAGATGGGGGGGCATTTTGGTGGTGGTCTGGTTGGGGAGGCGAGGTGCAGTGGGGGCTCGGGAAGTGGATGGTTGTTGGTTGTCAAGGGGTAGGGGGGTCCATTTTGTCTTAGGTTTTGGTGCTGGTTTTGTCGGTGGTGGGGTGGCGTCGTCGCCCATGTCATCCAGGCTGAGGGTGGTGGCGAACCTGTTGCTAATGGTGAGAGAGACGTCTGATGCAGTGGAGTTGGCTCGGCGGTGCTTGAAGGTCTTCCAGGGTATTTTGAAACCCGTCGGGGCCATGTCGATGTCATGTGGTGATGCGTGGGGTGGTGGTGAGTGGGGGAGGTCTAGCAAGGAGGGAATGCAGCTGGCACTGGTGATGGGCTGTGGGTTGGGTGAGGTGGTCATGGTCGTGGCTGTGGTCGTGGTTGTGGTGGTGATAGTCGGTCCCTATGAGCTCGTCGAGGAGACGCAGCGGCGACATTTTTATGCATGTTTTTTTTGCTTCTGGGGCCTTGTTTGTTGTCTGGTGCGTTCATTAGGTTCTGGTTAGTTGTCGCACTTGTGGCACTTTGTTCGTCAGTGTATTGAGTTACTTTCTGTCCGTAGGTCCTTTTTGGTGGTGAAGACGCAATGTACGGAAGCGAGGGGTAGTTGTCCATTGATATTGTTTCCGCCATTATTACACTTAAAGGTTCAACTAAATTAACTAAGGAGAAATACAATTAAAAATTAAAAATAAAGGTGGGCGCTTTGTGGTGAAAGTCAATACCGCACACATTACACATTAAAACTTTGCACTAAGAAAAATAAAAGAATTGATTATAATAAGAAATAGAACAGTAATAAAATAACATGTACACAAGTTTTTTTTTCAGTTTTTGGTTATTTGGGTTTTACGCACAGTCGCGATTACCATTAAACCTCCCTCAGTTCACGGGGCAGCCGGCAGAGGCGCGCAGAACGGCGGTGCGCACGCGGCCCTGGTGGTGGCATCGCGAACTCGATGTGATTTCAGTTTCTGGGCGAGATAAATGAACTATTGGCGATATTACGAGACAAACCAAATCACAAAAACGAAATAGGCACTGAAAAAATATAAAGGCGGGCATGGGACTAATTTAAATACACTAAATAAAGTTCAGACTTGATAGACGACAATTAAAATTAGGATGAAAATTTAAAAAAGATATTTGACTTTATTATTATGAATTGAATGTATCTAGTTTTTTTAACAAGCAAAATTATATTGTAAGAAGGAAATATGTATTTAAAAACAAAAAGGTTTCAGTTCCCAGTCGATGTCGCGCACAGTTAGTCTCGAAAATAGTTTATTTTAATTGAAAAACACAGGCTGTTATCGGGAGCAGGACATGCCGCCGCGGCAGTTGGCGACACTAGAACACACGAAAGTACGCCATGTTGTTTTTAGAAAGCAAAACAAAAATAGACACTTTTACAAATGCAGTTTCTGTTCGGAGTTATGTAAGAAAACACTCACATTTATTTGTGCAGCTGTCGGAGGCGTCCTGGATCCATCTCGCACACAATTCACAGCCAGCCGATAGCGAGCAATTTTCACTAAAATCCGCGAATCGCGCGCAGGCATGGGATGTGCACTCAGTAGAGAGATGCTTGAACCATAGAGTAAATAAAGTACTAGTACAGAGTGGACACTCAATGCTATTGCAGTTCTACGTTTTTTTTATTCAGCTCTAGTTGCTATACAAAAACGCAAACTTGACAAACATTAAAATGAAGTTGCAATGGCTTAAAACCGAGATAAAATACCTTCTGGAGTAAGACTTACGTTTCAAATTATAAGTAAATTTTAATTTAAATACAACATTGTTCGTAGAAAGTACAATTTGCAGTTAATATGCTTAAAACACTAACTTGAATAGTAGGGAAATTTGTAGCTTCAACTGAATGTTGGCGAGCTTGTGACTTTTTTCGTGCATGCATTAATATTTGTAAAAATATGGATTTTAATTTTTTTTTCCTTATAAGCAAATCATTTAACTAAATATCGCTAAACGTAACATAAAATGATTTAGGAGAGCAATATTTTTAAAACAATAAGTAAATTTCTTACCTTCGGGACAGTGTTTGCCTTAACCTCATTTCGGTTAAAAATGTTTTGTTTACGTATCATAACATTTGTTAAAATGCATAACATGTAACATATTTTTGGATTATATTAAATTGCTGCATTTTTTAATGTCCAAGAAACAATTTCTGTTCTAGTAGAATCACGTTGATTGAAGTTAAGGTTAGGATTTTCGTAGGGACCTACCGAATTGCATTACAAATCGCAAACAAAACTAATGCATAAAAAAACGTGCAGAAGTATTTAATCATTAACACAGGCAATGTGTATTTCTGGCAAATTTAACTGCCTAAGTTGTACAATTTTCCCACAAAAACTGAAATGAAGCTGTTACCAATGGCATCAATTCTTTATGGATTAGGTGAAAGTACAAATCATTCTCGTATCTTCACTTCTTGAAGACAGGTGTATAGCAATTGTTACGGAAAAAAAACCTTAATTTCAACATAAAAATTTAAAAGACACTTCATTTTATCGCAACCCTCACCTCGGTAATTGTTCCGTACCACGTATCCAAGTTTATCCCTTGATACTGTTGGCATGATCATGTATGATTTATCCGGTGGCACATGATGCTTGCTGTTTTAATTAATGTTAAAACAGCAAGAATCATTACCACAGGATAATGCCATTAGTATCAAGGGATAGACTTGGATACGCAATACAAAATTTTTACCCACACCTCCCTCTCGACCAAAAAATAAAATTCATACAAAACATTTAGACTAATTAAAGTATATAAGTATCAAGTTTGAGCAGAATTTGAGACTCATTGACATTTAGAACAGTACCTAGGTATCAATGTATTGTGTGCTTGTCCTCAACGTGCGACTACACACAGCCTAAAAAGAGGAAATTCTGTAGGGCATGAAAACAAAATACTCATCACTATTTTAATTACACAAAACTTTTATTTTGTATCGTTTTAATAATTTACACATACCTAGTTTCGTCAAGCGGAAACTTAAAGTAAAATTAATTATTATTATCTCTTCTCTTGTTGTACCAGTAGTTAACACAACACGTAGCCGAATCAGGCATGTTTCATAACAGTCAACAGTGATTTATAAAGTAGTTCATGAAATCATTGATATTATTTAACGAGATTACTATTTCAACATGATTGAAACAAAATTTCCTTAGAAAGTTTTTTATTAAACCTAATATTACTTAATTCAACGCCGACGCCATTAATTATGGTGTTGGTTAAACAAGTGGTTCAACATGCCAACGAAAATTTGTTTATTTTCTTTTAAGTAAATATATTATTTTCATTTCAACAATACCAATTTATGCCATAAATTTGATAAAATGTTAAAACAAATGTAATATTTATTTAATCAACGTGGTATTTTGATTATAATTTTCGTGCTCAGATGTTGGATAAAACTGTATAGCAACTGGAAAAATGCGATTGCCTTGCCCTATGAAGTGTCCCCCCCCCCTGGCTTGAACAACGTTTTGTTTGTGTGCACGGCCGTAAGAGCGCTAGTGTGCTCACTGCTCAATGTTTGTTTACGTTTCGTTGCCAAGAATCATTTGTAATGGCGGCAATTTTTCTTTCATATTTTTGATTAGGACTTTAGGTTATTTGCGTGCTACTTGCTTATTGCTTCGTAGGTGGAAACTGGAAAATATCTGGCGTTTATTTATTCAATTATTTAGGGGTAATATTTTCATTGAGGTAAGATTGTTAAATTGAGTATAAAATTACGTATTAAGTAAAATACAATGCCGCCACGTGTACGAAAATGCTGTTTGCCTGGTTGCAATGATAAATTTGCTGTTAGACACCGCTTCCCAGTTTACGAAGAAACAGTAGGTATACAATGAATGGATACAGATAATAAACGTCGAGAAGCTGAAAACTCTCTACCCTCTTAATGCTGTAGATGTGATTGCAAACTTCAATAGTAGTCTGTTAATATGTACAACTGCCATCTGTGTTTTAGTTAAATAAAGAGGAGGTACGACATCGACTTGGTGACGGCTATCATTCGCGATTCAAATTTAGTGCGAAAATTCAATTAATGATATGTTCGGCAAGTCTGTAAACATGTTAACCTGGATGCAATTTTTGTCGGAAAGACCAACTATGTTACAAAAAAGGGGAAGGACATTACATTTATTTATTTTATTTATTTATTGTGGCCTTCTATACAACCCAAGCAGATGGGAAGAAGTTGTCAATTTACAGAACCACATTTCACATACATATATAATTAGAGAATCGCAATAAACTACTACATAAGTATTACATATGAAAACAAATACATATTCAAACAAATTCAAACAGGTAGAAGTTGTCAGTTTAAAAGCACAATATATATAACAAACAACATTAAAAAAAAAAACAATAAAACATATATATATATATATATATATATATATATATATATATATATATATATATATATATATATATATATATATGTTACACATATGATCATAGACAAATAAACAATTTATAAAAACACATTACATATAGCAAACATCACTAAAATACAACAATACAGAAATACATATTTACATGATACAAAATAAAATAAAATACTATTTATCAAAGAATTCTTCTAATGAGTAGTAAGCTTTTTGTAGTAAAAAGGTTTTAAGTTGAGATGCAAATGTATGGTTATTACTATTTTCCATAATACTTTTTGGGAGTTTGTTAATTAATTTCATGCCCATATAAAATGGATTTAGTGTATATTTTTTGGTTCTATGCTGTACATTATGTATTTTATCAGCGTTTCTTGTTAAATATTTATGTATATCACTATTTTTTACTAATTGTATATTATTGTTATAAAACAATATTGTTTTATATATATATATATGCTTACCACAGTCATTATTTTATTTGTTTTAAAAATTTGTCTACAGTGACTTCTGTGTTCCTTACCACATATAATTCTCACAATTCTTTTTTGTAAAATAAATATTTTTTTCCAATTTGAGGAATTCCCCCAAAATATAATACCATAAGCTAATAACAGATTGTATATTTGAATAGTAATAAGATAAGACAGCACTACTGGAGCACAATTTTGTTAATGTATATACATATACCAAAGCATGTTGAACTTAATTTTTTGCAGATGTTATCAACATGTGCAGTCCAGGAGAGAGTGTTATCTATAGTAAGACCAAGGAATTTATTACTTTTTACATAGTAAAAAATATCATCACCTATCCTAATGTTATTTTGTATTAATGAATTGCTTCTTCGCAATGCGAATTGCATAATAACAGTTTTATTAGAGTTTAAGGTAAGATTATTTGTAGAGAACCATCGCAATGTATCAGTAAGTGTTTGCCTGGTTTTTGTTTCTAATGTATGTCTATTTGGGTCCATAATTAATATACTTGTATCGTCGGCAAACAATATTGGATAACCTAATTTTAAGCTTGTTGGGAAATTGTTTACATAAATGTTAAATAAGATGGGACCCAAAATAGAGCCTTGCGGCACACCTTGTGTAACATTTTTTGGCTCAGAAAAACATGCTGTCGTATAATTATTTTCAGTAAATATGATTGACGTAATTTTTTTTCTATTATTAAGATATGATTTAAATAAGTCATTAACCACACCTCTTATACCACAGTTTTCTAGCTTAATCAAGAGTAGATCATGGTTAACACAGTCAAATGCTTTTGAAAGATCAGCAAAGATGCAATTAGTAAGACATTTTTTGTCACAAGATGTTAGAGTATTATTAATAAAACGAAAAATTGCTTGCTCTGTTGATTTTCCTACCATGAAACCAAACTGATGGTTAGTTATTAGTCTTTGGTTATTTAGAAATTTAGTCAAAGAATTTGCTATAACCTTTTCTAAAATTTTTGAAAAGGAGGAAAGAAGAGCAATAGGCCTGTAATTATCCATCTCTTTTTTGTCACCTTTTTTATAGATTGGTACAATTTTTGCAAACTTAAGTCTATCAGGAAATATACCTTGTGATAGACATTCATTAAATATGTATGTTAATGGGGATTTAATCCAATTGGAGCATTTTTTTAAGATTGTGACTGGAATACCATCTAATCCAAAGGAATTTTTATTTTTTAGGCTATTTATAACATTGACAATGTCATCTGTAGTAATAGGTTTTATGAATAACGACTTATGATGCATATTCATAGGTTTATGATGGTCAATATCTTGATTATAGTCCTTGTATTTAAGGTTTGTTTCCATTTGTATCTTTTGTGGGATTTCAATAAAAAAATTATTAAATTTGTTCGCTATTATTGTACTGTCAGTCACTTCTACACCAGAGATATTAATACTTAAGTTATCATAACTTTTACCAGGTTTTATTTCATTATTAATCATATTCCACATCTGTTTTGTTTTATTGACAGCAGAAGTTATTTTCTCAGTATTGTACTTTTTTTTTGCCAGTAATAGCAGTTTACTATAAATACTTTCATATTTTTTATAGTATGCCTTTTGGGCAGGGTTAGATTGCGACCTTAAATTAGATAAAATTTGAAGAAAGAGATTTATGTTATCACTCGAAAACTTTTGTAAACATACCTATCTTTAACTATGGGTTGTTTCTTATTTCCTAAACAATTCACATTGATAGCTATAATCTGAGCGAGATGGTCAGATAGAGCAGTTTCATTATTGAATGATAAATAGTGATTCAATGGAATGTTGGTAATTATGTTATCTATAGTTTTGAAGCAGTTTTTCTAAATTCTTGTATTACCAAATATTGTGTAATGTAAGTTGTACAATTTTAGAATTGTTTTTAAACGATTGCAATTTACATTTTCTTCAGCAAAATTGATATTGAAGTCACCACAGAGAACTAAGTATCCTTTTAGTGTAAAAGTTTTTTTTAATAAGTTATCTAGCTTTGTGAAGAATTCTTCAATATTACAACTATTTGGTGGACGATACAACACAATCAAACACAAATTATAAGTTGGGATTGTAATTCCACATGTTTCTAGGGTTTTTTCATTACAGAAGGGCTTTAAATCGATTTCACAGGTTTTTATGTGAGTCTTTACATAAATGCACGTTCCCCCACCCCTAGCTTTACTTCTACTAAAATTTGATGCTAAGTAATAATCCTCAAGCTGACACTGTTCAATGTCATCTGTTTTTAGCCAATGTTCAGACACACAACAGATATCAATGTGGTTTGTATGTAACACATTACTTAGGTTTAACCTTTTATTAGCAAGACTACAAATGTTCTGATGTAATATTTTTATATTACCCAATCCTACATCATGTGTATAACAAGAAATACTATTTGGCACATAACTCAGACTTAGGTTAAGATTTGGAATTTTGAACATTTGTTTAGATAAATAGTGATCCAAGTTAGTGCCCTCACTCAATTTTTTGATTCGACTTGCAATGGTATTATCAATGAATTTGTCACATTTGACTAAATGAAGAATACTTACAATTTCCTTAGCCACCTTTGTTTTTCCTCTAGAGTTTGTATGTAAACCATGAGCTGTGTAACAGTCCCTCGGTAGGTTATGAACATCAATTAACCTCACATTACTAAACTTTGAACAAAAATCACTAATCTTCTGGTTTTTCCTTTCAATTTCAATGTTTACAGCTGAACTAGCAATCAGGTCATGACGTTTGTGTATATTACATACCACCACCTTAGTATGACTCAATGTTGGTAGAAGTGTCTTAATACTCCTTATTGCAGCACTAGCTTCATTCTTGTATACATCATTTCCACCAGCATACAGCACCACCGTATCCTTCTTGGTAAAGTCCTGCGTGTCCTTGTTTACCTCCTTTGTCACTTCTTTATGACGACCTCCTGGTTTTATCATACCACATACATTCACATTTTCCTTACACTGTGATTTTATTTCACCCGCTAGGTTTCGTCCCTGACTGTCAGCGTAAATGAGTACCCTTCCTTTTGAAGTTGGCCTAATTCCCCGCAAAGTTTCACCCATATTCGCATTGGGTACACTAGTACTCACACCATTTTGTAATGGACTAAATATATTCACAGTATTAATAACAAATGGCCGTTGAACTGCTTGTTTACCTTTTTTAACGACCTCAGTCCATCGGGAATCGGTCGAAGTTTCCCCGTCTATAGTACTTTCCTTAAATTCAATGTTCTGTTTATACATATCACGAAAAGCTGCAATTTCCTCTTGTAGAATTTTATTATCACTTTTAACGATTTATTTTCTTCATTTATTTGATTCAGTGCAGAATTAAGCATATATTCTATTCCTTCTTCTCCCCGCTGTACTACATGTTGTTCAATGTTTTCATTACTTTGTTCACCATCTTCACTGCACCGTATACAAAACCATTCATTTTGAGGAATGTCAGTATCCAGTACTTTACTACATTTATTAAAATGATACCATCGGTCGCATTTTTCACAGTAGATACCGTTCCTCACCTTTTTATTACACTTACCACACTTGTGGCAGTAAATTAACGGACAGCCTAAGTTTCACCCCCATAGATCGACATGCCCTTCGGGCTGGTTCGTACATGTTCGGGTTTGTTTTTTATTTTTTTTATCTCTACGTTCAAAACAAACATTGCATTATTGATCAAAAAATTGTTGACCAATGTTATTTTATATTTTTTTAAGAGTAAAACAAATGTACACAAATATTTCCTTGTTACTAATTATGAGATTTTTAGGTAAGTTATTCAGCTATTTCTGTTTGATTTGTTAGGAAATTAGTTTTGTCCGTTTACAAGTTAACATTGCTTGTGTTATTCTTGGCAAGTAATCATTTCTTATATAAATTCTTGTACACTATAGGCTTATCTTTTTAAATTTTAGGTAGCGTGTGGAGATTTCATCTTATGTTCATGAGCGCACAACGTATAAAATCATAAGAAATGTTTTCTGTTGGTGTGTAGCAGTTAACCGCATTTAAGTAAAAATATTTTAAAATAATTTTTACCAGAGCTGAATTACATTCAGGTGAGTGCACTTAATATAATTTGGGGTATTGCAGGAAAAATTATAAATTCCTAAAGTGTTTTTTCTTCCTGACATGTTTAAAATTATTATTCTCTATGAGGGTTGTTTGATACTGCAAGTAGTTTATCATGTTTAACATGTGGATAGGTTAGGATTATTTATTACAAATCTGTAATATTGAGATACTGCCCTTGGGTTAGCAGGATTAAAAATACAGTGAAATTTGTTAGGTTAGTAACATTATACGTACAGTGATTCTAAGTACAGTGGAATTTACATTTGGTTAGCTTCGGATAGCGCCAATTAAAAATTCTGTAAAATCAATTGAACGGTTGGATGTTACTAACTTAATCTAACCAACCAATATACATTTTACAGTGATTTTTTAATTTATCATCTCACGTTGCTGCTTTTTGTATGCAAAATAAACTTTGGACACTTTTTTTTAAACTTTAAATATGTACCTGTATTTACTCTGAAAAAAGTTCTTCTAAATTCAGACTGGGTTTTGAGAAATCACTGTTTATAGGTTACATTACATTACCTGTGCAGTAAAGGGCCTGTCACAATGTTGTTCTTTAATTGAGTTGCAGATCCTGTTTTTTTTATACACAAATTGTATATTTTTTATTTGGATAATGCAATGCAGAAACGTAAATTAACACATTAAAAAAGTTATGTGACTCCTTATTGTGCATTCCAAACCCAAAGCATCAGTCCTTGAGAGCGATATTTTTTAGCAGTTTATAGGTGCAAAATTCTGATTTTTTACGTGAGACAACACATAACCTGACATATAAAATAAATTTTCATTTTGTAACAAATGATTCCTTTCATATGTCAGGTTACGTGCTATTGCAGGTAACTAATCTGCGCTTTGCGCCTCCATACTGCTATAAAAAATCCCTGTCAAGGGTTGGCGTTTTGGTTTGGATACACATTAGAGACTCGTAACTTTTTTAAAACTATTATTTATGTTTCATTAGGTTATAATATTCAAATAAAAAATATATACATTCTTATATATATGGAAAACCACAGGATCTGCAATGCAATTAGAGGGGAAAATGGCGACAGCTGCTTCACTGCATAAGCTATCTAGTGTGACCTGCAAAATGTGATTTCTTGAAAACCAGTAGGAATTAAGAAAAACTGTTTACAGTTTTAATAGAGGAAGGTTTTTAGTGTCTGAAAAGGTATTTTCAAAATTTTATAATTTAATTTATGGATAAGCAGCAACAAAAGAAAATTACCTTTTTTTAAATTTAGCTAACCAACCATTCACATGATTTTACAAATTTTGTATTGTTTATACTTACCTGCTTTAACATTAAACTACTGTTAAACAATTTATTTCAATTTTTCAAAAATATCTTTGGGAATTAGCGCAGTATAATCGAAGACGTTTACTGTATTGATGATTGATTTACTTTATTGATGCACAACAAAGTTGTATAATTGTTGGATTGGTTAAGCTAATTCAAGCATCAAGGGTACTGATCAATGGTTTTTAACATTATATTTTCTTAATGAGTCCATTGGTAAAACGTTAAAACACTGGAATGGCTAAATTTCCATCGACTGCTTATGTTTTTTTCCGCATGCTCACTTGAAAACAATTACAGGGTTATACTGTAGTTCACATTTGCAATACTTGGTTAGGTTAGTTACATAAGTGCTGTTAAATCATGAAAATGGTTAGGGAAAGGTAACTTCTTCATAACTACTGTAAAATGGTGTAAGCAATTATTCTTTAGGTAAGTTTTACCTAGACTTTAAAAATAATTTATTTGGCGAAGTACATAGTACTAAGAATTACTATTTATCAAATTTGGTTTGTGTGGAAAAGTTGTTACTCTAGGAAATTTCTGAATCCATCTTTGTAGGAATATAAACTAATATTATTAGAAACAAAAAAAACAATGTGTGGTATATTTTAATTTTCTAACACCCTCTGAACTCTGCAGTTATGCGATTACCGATAATAATTGTAAATCATTGCAATATACATCCGACACATTTTGTAGTGATTTCACAACTGTACTATGAAGTAATGCCATCGACTGCTGCAAAATAACATGCTGACATCTATTCTCATGTAGGAATTTTGTTGATACGACTAAAATATGA
Organism: Bacillus rossius redtenbacheri; assembly: GCF_032445375.1. Classification (NCBI taxonomy): domain Eukaryota; kingdom Metazoa; phylum Arthropoda; class Insecta; order Phasmatodea; family Bacillidae; genus Bacillus; species Bacillus rossius. The sequence continues at coordinate 25,417,672 of NC_086338.1, read as the reverse complement.
CCATATAGGATATATATATAGAATCTTACAAATTTTGATAACCTACCTACTAATACTCTCCCCGAAGACTTTGGGCATTACGTGAAATTAATTCAACTTGTAAACATTTTGCTTGAGTCAAAGCCTAGATTTGCTTAAGCTAATAACAAGCAATTACATCACTTGAGGCCCTGAGAAACATACTTCTGAAATTGTGTAGTTACTTGGATTGTTAAATACCTAATTTTTCTGCAATAATGGGCACAAGAGCAATAGAATTATGTTTTTCATATAATTTTTTTCACATAAATGAGTTTTTGTCAAAAAGTATTTGGAAAAAAATATCTGTTTGAAAGGACAAAGAAAAATGTTAATTGTAGTACATAAATGAGAATTTACCAAAATATTGAAAGTATCAAATTTCTAACTAAAATGGTTTTGAAATTAATTTATCATTCTCGTATGCATAACTTTTTTCTTTGATACATTTATTTATCAGTTTCATTTCTCTTTAGTACAATATCTATCATTTAACTTTGATTTATTTTTTGTTTCAGGCTTGTGGAGAACAGCTTTTTTTTATCTACTGTTTGGCTGGCCAATGTAAATAAACAATGATTTCATGAATGCAGCGAGAGAGTTTATTTGATGTATTTTAAAATCACTGATAATATTTATTGATGTATTTTAAAATCACTGATAATATTTATTGATGTATTTTAAAATCACTGATAATATTTATTGATGTATTTTAAAATCACTGATAATATTTATTGATGTATTTTAAAATTACTGATAATATTTGTTTTGTGGCTGGAAGATGGTAACCATGGTGACTTGTGAATTTTTATGAAGATTAATAAAAAGCAGTAAAAATTATTAATGGTTGTCAGAAGGAATTTTTTTTTCAATAATCAATCAATCATCTACACTCTACAGTAACAATTTTCCTTAACTCAAATAATATTTCAATACATATCTTATAAAGTATTCATATATGTACAATATAGACCAATTTTGAGCTAGTCTGATATCAGTATATTAGTTATTATGAACATATACTATCAGAACTACCATTTGCATATAGTGCACATACATACATAACACTAGCCAACAACCATTAAAAAAAACACTATACACTTACATAAAAAAAAATCATAGACAAGTACAGATTATTCACTATTATATTCTAGAGCCAATTCCAATAAGTGTATTATCAATAAAAGAAAATATTTTTTTTTAAATAACAATATTTCGATATGAAGGAAAATCTGTATTCTGAAGTTCTTGTATATGTTTGGTATCAATCAATGTAAATTAATCAATCTTTGATAAAAAAAAATCCTGAAAATGATTAGTAAATTAAAAAAATTATTGCCTACCAGCTCTGGGTTTTGCATGAAGGTTCAACTTCTCTGACTTCTGAGATTACAGACAAGATTTTAATTAATAATACTATTGGCTTCATTACTAGATTATCTTTCAACCTATAATTTATTATTTGAATCAGTTCATTAAACTGAAATATTTGCAGCAATTTCTTTAAATGTTTATGAACTTGGATTATTTAAAATACAAATGTAGGTAGGCTTACTAGACCTTTAATGCCATAAGATTGTAATCACATAGGCCTAATTTCACATTTACAACTTAAGTCTTGGAGCTGATTTACATTAATATTTGTGCTAGACTTTGTAATTCTTAAAATTTTATTTTCTGCAATGTTCCAAAGAGCATTGCTCTATTTTGGAACAAAACAATTTAATCTGACAGTTTGTTACAACACTATTCTTCATAAAACAATGCACATTAGCCTGTATAGTATGAATTAGATCTAACAAGAACTACAAACTGCACATTTGCACTTAAAATATTCATCAAACCGTTAGGGAAAGAGATTAAACATAACATTTAACTCTTAATATTGCCATACTTCATTTTAGTTATCACACTTATGCTTGTATGTGAACGGGATCAGAAATTAGCACTGCAAATGCACTTTTAACACTAATAATTAATTAAATCAAACACAAATGATATCAGTAACATCATACTTCATTTTTGGTGTTACAGTAAGCTTCCATAAATGTTTCTTTTTCTCAGAACATACATCAGAAAACTTTTCTTGAATTTAAACATTACAATAAATTTTTAAATACCTAATGATTTGTTACATAGCAAACCTTCAAAATATGATATACTTCCAATTTTTGGATAAACGGCATTGAAGTTTTGCATTGTTTGCCGTGGAAAACTATGGAAATAAATAAACAAATAAATAATTAAAAATATAAAGACACAACTGAATCAGCTGTAGTTGAACGTACAGAACCAGCGAGGAGAATAAAAATATAATATGTTAATATGTTCACTAAAGGTATGCAATGGATGGAGGATGCCCTACATTAATAATAATTAGTAACAGAGAACAAAGCAAATTTGTAGAGAAGAGACTTAACAGTAGTAGAATAATAAAATTCCGAAAAGGGCTGTTTCAAAAATTGCAAACATTCCTACACATAAGAAGCCCTTAATCTCAAAGACTTCATTCAGTATACTGGTCATTACCTGCTGCTTAAGATCTGTAAAGGTAAGGTAATTAAATTAATGGTGGAAAAGGTAATAAGCTGTCACCAAAGTGATCTGGGTTTGATTCTCAGCAGGGTCATTAATGGATCTTTTGATAGTGGGGAACATAGCAAACATTGCAGTGGTTAGTTGGTTTTCTCAGAGTTCTTACGTTACTTCACCCATCAATTCTGTCATATCATTAGCATTTTATAGCCATTCATTTTTTTGTAATGATCTAGAGGTCACCAAGCTGAAAGCTCAATTAATTTCCTTCATTGACAGATATAAGGGTTGAGGATTTGAAGCAAGCAAGATAAACATTTTAATGTTGCTTGCTTCGTCTTCTATAGAAAATTTAAATCTAATATTTTAAATTGCTCCTGTGCTGCACTACTTCTAACAGAACGAGTAACCTGCACTTTTTAAGGCATCAAAGAAATTGTTATAACCGATTTCACTGTCTACATATCCCGGAATAGTGTTATCTTTATCACTTTTGGTACAATTTTGCAATTTATCTCTTGCTAGATCAAAAAACGATATCATTGTTCACGTTCAAAAGCTGTAGCTATAGCCCGCGCTTTTCTACTACCGAAGTTACCCGATCGAGCGACGTACTTCGGAACTGTTCGTGCATGTCGATCTATGGGGGTGAAACTTAGGCTGTCCTAAATTAACTTAATTTTACTTGAGCTATCTACACAACCATCCGTACTCGACGCCATCTTCCAACCAGAATCGTATCTATATCAGTGGCGTAGCGTGGGTGGGGCGGAGGGGGCGGCCCGCCCCGGGCGGCAGCCCGCGGGGGCGGGTCGCCGGTGAAGCGGGTTGAGATCTGATCTATGATTCATTCATTACATGTGTCAGACACACTATAATGTTCCATTTTTATCTAAAATTTTGCGCACCAACTATTTTTTAATATTTATTTAAAAGAAAAAATGCGAAATCACTGACAGAGCTCTTTATAACGTTTGTTTGTTTACATAGGAACGGCAACATCGCATCGCGCCGCGCCGCCCGGCGCGCGCGTGCCGAGTTGAGCGGCACTCCTTATTATGTTAATTACTCATACAAAATCTTTTGTTTCACGCGTCGGCCCGTGTCGATGCCTCTCTTTCGCACTCATTGAATTTAGTACTACTCATTGTACTGTAAAGTTTGACCTTAACACAGGGCAAACCAAACAACTTCCGCAAACCGGGACACAGTAAAACTCATATATTTCCCCGTACCGCGAGCGCAGGTAAACCCAAAAAAATATTAAAACCCAAACTAATAGCAGGCTTAAAAAATACTAATAAGGTTGCGAACAGTGAGAGGAGGCAGCAAGTTAAAAAGACACAAAATTTATATGACAACATTTAATATATATATATATATATATATATATATATATATATAATATATATATATATATAATATATATATATATATATATATATATATATATATATATATATACACACATCATAAAATCGTTTCATCACAATTCGGTGCATCTATCATGAAATACATAACCTATTACTACTTATAAAAATAGCTATATAATAATACTAAAAAAATACTTTAACAATTCCCCCGAAAAATTATAATTTGATCATATACTTCGGAGCTCCGAAAATTAAATATAATTACCAAAAAGGCATTAAAAATATATAAGAACATAACTCCGCTAGACTATCAAACTTGACTATATTGTCGATTGAACAAGAATTGGCTGCTAATATTGATTTTGACAAAGTTATTTCTGACTTCGCTGCTCATAAGGCCCGTAGAATCCGCTTGTAAAACCGCTCATCCTATTTTAACTTCAATAAAAGGTACCTCATTGTATGTGAAATTTAATTTTAATTAAGCACCTATAGAATGGGGGCGGCAAAATGGGTTTCCCGCCCCAGGCGCCGAGATGGCACGCTACGCCACTGATCTATATATGGCTATATGTTTGTCAAACGTAGCTGCGGTCAGGATTAGTCTATAATGTAGTCAAGGTCACATGAACTTTTAAGCTGGTTGATGAATATATGGGTTCATTCTCCTTTATTATAGCATTTTGGAGTTACCAGATACAATAATTTAAAATTTTCTCCCGGAAAAATACGCTGACTTGACTTTGTATTTATTTTGCTTTCCGTCAGATGAGAGTTATTGACATCTTACGCACATACCTACCAGCTGTTCGCGAATTTAAACAAATGGCCGCCATCTTCTTACCTGAACAAACTGACTACAGTGCTCAGAGCTTATGCTCCATCGGTAACTTTCTCTAATCTCTGTACAAAACGAGTGACAGCATTAAATAGTAAAATATTTTATTTAAATTTTAGTAATATTCTATTTGAATTACTTTTTTTTCTTTTTTGGGTATGTATATTGAGAGAGTACAACTCTATCGATCATGTTACTCTGTGTAAGCTAGAGATCTGATTGAAAAGAATAAACAATATCCCTCTGGGCGGTATTGAGATTATAATGTTTAATTAACATACACAATAATATAAATATTTTTGGTAGTCTATATAAATATTTTTTTAAATTTTATGCGTATTAACGTTTGGTTTATATTAATTTATGTTTGTTTGAAGGAACTGTATACGTTTGGCGTCCGTTGGTTTGAACCACAGCCTGCCAATCAGAACATTTCTTTTGAGTGCATAGGAAATTTTAAAACATTCCGAATAAGAAGAACATTCTAATCGCCATTGTCCTCGGATGTGGCGTGTAAATAAGTGTGTGTATCTAGTTATAGTTAGTTATTTACATGTTAATGTGTGGAATTTGAGTCACTGTAACTCCATAAAGTGTCAGAACTAGGTCAATTTAACACGGAGTTCAAAATATCTGCAAATTCTCAGTAAGTGTTCTTACGACATAACGACTTTCAGACTTCACTGACAGTAAAGTCTTAAAATTCAAACATAAGTATTGATTGAATCAGAAAGTATATCTACTGTTTTTAAACGTATGTTAACGTGTTGACTAAACAATAAATGAATCTCACTGATTTATCCACGTTGGTAAATGTCAATGAAAAGAGTTCACATTACTTATGAACTATAATTTTAGGTTAACTTTATTTTTCTCCCCAGTAGTCCAGGAAATCCGAGACTGGTGTCACCCTGAGTCTATACTAGCCAGACAGTAACAAGTAAATATCATACACTTGTAATTTAATATTTTGGGATAGGGTAGAAGGGGGCACATTTCCACAAATTTTATTGTATAATTTTTTGAAATTAAATATATTTTTTCTTGGTAATTAGCATCATTAGTTTTAATAGTATGGTGAGCGACTTGTTAATTTTAACTGCAGTCTCTAGTCTCAATTATGAGGCAATATTTTATAATTAATGTACAGTTTACCTTTTTTTAATTGTACCCCTACCCTGGGGCATGGCCTAAGTATATACAGGCCTGCTTGATCCGCGGACATTTTTTTTCCGTTCTGTGCACCTACGTCACGGAGGGACTGCAGATGATATTGGTGCGCGATTAGCATGTTAATGTAACGGAAATTTGAATGTTTGTCAAGCAAAAATGCCAAGTTGTGCCGTATATGGTTGCCGAAATGAAAATAAAAATACAAAAGGAAATAACATAAAATATTATAGTTTTCCCAAAAATGAGGATTTAGCCAAAATTTGGGTACATGCATGTAAACGCAAGGATAAAATAAATTTGAAAAATGGTAAACGTGGTTACTTATATAAAAAGAAACAGTATTGCAGCCGACTTTTATAATTTAACACAAATATTTTCTATTAAAGAAAAGCTTTTATAATTATATAGTTGTATTGTAAACAAGTTTAAACATAATAGCCTCTGTCATCAGTTAAAATGTAAAATGTATAAGCCTAACCAATCTTTATTTTATTGATGTTTGTAATGTATTTCTTACAATAGTGCTGCAACTTTTAGGTTATAATTGTGCAATCCCCAAATTAAATGTTTCACAATTGCAATATTTTCAAGACATGCTAAAATTAAGAATGTAAGGATTAATAATTTGGCATGTAGTGGGTACAGAAACTGTTGGGAAATATCTTGTCTTTTACACATCTAAGTTTGTAACAGGGTCATTCCATGGTTGCGTGTGTGACATTTTGACAGTGGATTTAATAATATAAAAATTATATAATGAATACGTCATAATAAATATCACTTTTTTTCTTATAATATATTAACCTACAACTAGATAAGTATGTCATAAATTTTTCAATTGGTTAAGGAGAATAACACTTGCAAAAAAAAAATTGTTAATCTTTGTTGCGTGCGTGACAAAAGCATACACCCCTCTTTGATGGAAATGAAATCAATGTTAAAATTCTGTTTTATTAAAAGATAAAAATGATCAATACTTGCTGGTAGCACAAATAAAATGTGCACCTTTAAGATGATCTAGTCAATGTTCCTCAAAACCAATATTTTCACATGCAAACTTAACTTTGCAAATGTTGCGTGTGTGACTGTTGCGTGTGTGACACTTTGAGACATGTATTTAAGCTGGTATAATAATCAGCTGCAAATTGACAAAGATATGTTCGGTTGCAAAATAAAATAAATATTTACCAAGATAGCAATAAAAGTAATATTATATTACACATAGAAAAAATATATACTGATTACATAAATGAAAATTGAACCCTATCATTTTTCTTTGCATCCTTAAAATGTTTAGACTGTTTTCTTTTTATATATGATGTAGCTTGATTGCTATCATCTGCATCTGTATTTTCTTCACACAGTCAGATACTGTTCCAGTTTCTGAAACAATTTGGGGATGTCCTTCCACATTTTTCCACTGTTTCCATTTAATTTCATTAGTCAAAGTTTCTTCATCATATTGACTTATAATATCTCTGACAGAATTGCATGCCAACGTACATTTCTCACATATATCTAACATGCAATCAAATCTTTCAACATCACAGACAAGAATTGCTAGTAAATCATTTGTACTATGTGGGAAAACATTTACTTCCTTTGCCAAACTTTCCACCAAAAAATGCATGTTCGCGTGGTAATGACATACACATGTGTTATGACTCATAGTAGAAACGGGATATACAAATTGCGGTCGAAGCTCAATCAGGATATTCCTTCACAAACTCTTCATAGGCCTCCGCAATGGTCATCGTCATATTACGTTTCTGTACAACATCTTTCTTGCCAGACTGAACATTCTTAACAGTGCATTTGTCCTTTCTTCCTGGTTCAGTTCTGCTTATATCATCACGGAGATAATACTGCGTCACTTTAGCTTTGGTTTCTTCATTTAGTCTCTGGCCATGTTCTTTTTTCATTTTATTTAGCAGGTTCAATCTTTTCCCATATTCTGGTAATTCATCAACTAACAATTTCGCTACTACTGCTTTACGCTTTCCTGGGCTATGTGGTAAAATTCGCATCAATTAACAAACTGCTTTCCCTAGGGATCTGTTACTTCTATACAAACTCTTTTCAGGCAACACATTACTATTACTCTTAACAGTTTGTGACTTTTTATTTTCTCTGTGCTTCCTCTGCCTTATTCTGTCTTGCTTTCGCTTGAACTTTAACTCCTTATCAGTTTGAATACGTTTTTGTTGGTCCCTTCGTAATTTAAATCTTTCACGTTCTTTTCTTAAGTATGCTTCATACTTCGCTGGGTCTTGTTTAAGCCTTTCTCTAAAAGCCTGTGACCTATTCGTAGATGTCATAGTTCTTCTGCAACAATACCAGTTATAGATTTAACATTAACCTCAAATAAATTTTAACCAATAACAGCATGTAACACACAAAGGCATTTGCAAAAATGGTCATTTAAATTTAATGTTGGTGTTCAAATAGAAACTGTGTTACATGCAATCCTCTTGGTTACAAGTTTTTTTTTTAGGTTAGTTCATAGTTGAAATCAAACCAGAATGCATCTCTTTTGTGTTGTTGGAGTTGCAAGCTTATAAAGCTTGTATTTGACGGTGTCACACACGCAACACTACTTCCAGTTAAAAATATAAAAGTTGCCAGAAAACTTTGTTATAGTAAAATGTAGGCCATGTGGCACACCTCACTTCTAGAAAGTTTCACATTGATATGTCAATTAGTTGTTTGTAAAAACTAATTTAACCATGTTTTGTGTTGCGTGTGTGACACAAAATCATTACATATTTTCATTTTATGCTGTGCAATATATGCTCACCTGATTTGGTCCAAAATGGTATTAAAAATACTTCCACATCTGTACAGTATGGTCTACATAAAACAATGGACATAACTCAAACAGGAAGATAATCAGGGTAGTCAATATGGAGATGTACTTTTCCCTTTTTGGCAACAGTACTGTTAGCACTAAAGTCTAACATTGGAAAATAAAGTTTTAACTGTGCAAATAATTTTTTAATTTTGCATATATAGTAAAAGGATTATTAAGTAATACAAAAATGCACTGTACAATTAATTTTAAATATTTTAATTTTTTTTATACTTGGGTCATCTTTCATGGAATGACCCAACAGATAATTGATTTTTCAGGAACAAATAAGTGGATTTAATTAAAGGATGGATTAAGTAAGGACACTTTCAGAAACAAATTTCTGCTTAATATGTTAGCATCTCTGCCTATGAATAAAAATAACTGGAGCACAGCTACTAAAATGACTCACTCTAAACAAGTATTTGCAACAAGCTAAATTATGCCTTAATGCAAGACTTTATTGATAGCATTCACAATGACTGATCCAAATTATATTTTTAAGTATAATTAATGTCAATTATTACTTCTCTATGCTCCTAAGGGGATCATCAGTGGCAGTGCCCACAAATATATCACATTTATTGGGCGAAAGCAGGTTTTGTAAGCTCACTATATTCTTTGAAGTGTTTACTTTAAGCCTCTTCACAAACCAAGATAACTCCTACTTTTACGTTCTTCAGTAGATGAATTGGAATATTGAGACTCCCCCTTAATAACATTAAGTGTAAGCTGAAATGTAGGCTTATGGGAGTAAATTACAATCACTCATTTCATCATGATGAGCACAGATAGGCCCTATCTCAGTTGTAACATAGCCACTTTCAAATTAATAACATAGTATGTGATATACAAAGTCAAAGATAGTTTGGGACTTCTTACTGGGTACTTATGCCTATTGCTTCAACTGATATAAATCCATTTTGGAAGAGAGAAAAAAACCACAAACAAATAGAAATTAATGATGAGAGAAGTTTAGCAGAAAATATAAGGCATCAAAACCTTATTCGATAAGCTCAGTGAGCTCAAGAGAGTTAGTTTGTTTTCAGATTTAGCATGTATGCTCTTTTTGTTTATTAATGATGCATCCAGTAGATCTTTATTTACATTTTAGGGACAGAGATTGGGAGAGTCTTGAGGTAAAAAAATATAATAGAAAACTTTTGCAAAATTAAGACGTGTACAAAGCAAACCTGTTTTCACCTCAACGATCAGCTCTTACAGCTCAGTATCAAACATGGTGACATCATGCAGTGGCATGGTGAGGAAGTCTCAGACCACTCAGTCCTTAACACCGGAAGGCAATTTCCCATTATTGAAAGTTTTTAACATCTAGGTTTTTGTTAAAAGGCAAAAAGTTTAGATGAGATGAGAATGGATGACTGACTAAATGAATGCGTTTAGGACGCATGACAACGTTCGCAGCGGTTCTTACTACACTTTGAACTGCAAGTACTGTAATCTGATTGCTTTACCATGGCCTCCACTATGTAATGCCAGTCTATTTACCTTACATATTACATAGGCTTTCAAATGTATTATATAGGTAGTTGCTTTTTCTTTACTCTCAACAATAAATGAAGTATGATCTTATGTACATATTTTATTATCCTACGATGAATTGTTGAAGCAGTTATTCAATGTAATTTTGCATGATCTATACTAATTACATATTTTTTTAATTTTTAAAGACCAAGGCAAAATCCACAATTTGCAATGACAAAATTTGCTTTTTTTAACACCACATAATCTTGGCTCTAGTTATCAGTTATATTTCAAATATGTACCTACCTGACATGTAACTTTTTCATGTTCTGCACACAGTACACATCCCATTTGCATATTTTATGAAACAGATACTTCATTTAAATGCATTTGTTGTTCTATTGAGCTTAATATAAAATTAGTTTTATTTGGCAAAGTTATTTCTGAAAGTATATAGATTATTACTAAAATGCTCCTCAGTCAGAGAAGATAGATATTTTTGTAAGGGTGTCTTACTGAATGTCAAAGGAGCTATTTCTAGTGTATTCAACCAAAGTACGGTACTTCTGTGCAATGATTCCTTTCAAGTGGGTATGTATTAGCTGCCTCATGAAGGATTGAGTGCTACACCTGTGTAGCTATTTTCTTTGATCACTAATTATCAACTTAACCCATCATTGGTCCTGCTATGATCATTTATCTGACACTGAAAAAAAAAATACGGTTTTATTTTTGAATACAAGTCTAAGCACTATTGTATTTTTGTTTAGCTGGGTTTTCAACTTTCAATGGCCAACACCCAAACTGGTTGCAACGAATGATGCATTGTTGTCCTTGTGACAGGTCTCTGTTAACTGGTGTGCATAGTATGTGTGAACTTTTCTCATTGCGCAGCCAGTCACGTTTATAAAACTGGAGAAGACAGGTATCAATATTATCGCTATAACACTGCATATTGAGTTTGTTATGTTTTCTGCAGTGGTATTGAAACATATTTCCTTAAGTTAGATATGTTCATTGTGTGAGGCACCCATCTGCCCAACCTGCGAACATAAAAATTCTGTGGGGTTTAAAAAAATTAACTTATAATTATACTTTACTATCTTGTATAATCTAATTTTTTCATGTGCTTAAATCATTACTTGGGTATAATCATGCAAAGTTAAAAGTAAACCGACTTCTATTTTAATAGTTTTTGTTGTATTTAAACACTTATGTCAATATGTATAATTTTATTCACTCAAATATGTTCTTATTATTAAAGAAGCGAATGTGAGAAAAAATTTCACGCACGACTAACAGTGTAACATTGTAACACGTGACCAACGACGAGTTAATGCAAGGATTTTTGAGTTAAGTCATTAATGCACGTTTAGTCCCGCAACCATATGAGCATGACCAGTAAATACTTGGCCACCAAAGACAAACTTTGAAATATCATTATGTTGAAACACACCCTTAAGCAATTATTAATATTCTGAATTGTTACACATAAAAATAAATAATTACAATTAACTTAAATTTCAAAAACAAAAAATTTAAAAATTAATTATTAAATTAATTTATTATTAAATTAATTAATTATTAAAATACATTACCATTTATATAATTCATGAATTTAAATTATATATATATATAAAATACAAAATAATATGCACATAAAAAAAGTATGAATTAAGTCTAGGTCACATAAATTTACAAAATAATTACCAGTCTGATTAAATCTAAATTAAAGAATTTTGTTTAAGCCATTATCTTCGTTCAAATTTTAAATATAACACAACCAGTATTCTAGCTATTAGTTGAATCTTTACTATGTAAATACAGTAAAATATGATTCTGAGGTAATTATTTTATTGTGATTTTAATAAGTGTGATTATGATTTAATTTCAGCTCGAATATGTTCATTTCATTTCCATGAGAGATGTTATCAAATTCCAATGCAACAACGACTCTTGAATTACACACCAAGAAATGCAAGAAATTTAAAACCAGATGCCATCCCAACTGAAAATTTGTATAACTGTCACTACAAAATAAAAAAGTGTTCTGATATGGAAAGGTCAAGTAGAGTGGAAAGACGGAACTGCAAAATTGAATTCAAGACTCTCATCATGGAAATGCTGACACCTGAAACTGATTACATGCCTGACACTTGTAACATGTCTGTAAGTCTTGATATTACAGCAAGAGACATGTCTGACAATAGTAACACCTCTGAAAGTATTCATGTTACTGAGCCTGAGCCCAAAATTACAAGTTTAGAATCAGTAATAACATGAAAATAAAATCCAGGACTTGAACAAGAAAATCTTAATTTTGGAAAAGAAAAATTATGACGAAAATGAGGTTTGAACAGCTTTCACGAGAAAAATCAGAAATATCACAAAAACTCTTAAAAGCAAACAACACTGAAGAGTAACTTCAAAATATTTTAAGTATAGTTTTCACACCTGGTCAAATAAACATGCTGCGAAATCTAACAAAAAGTAAAGTGAAATGGAATTCAGATGATATTACATCTGCTATTTCCTTAAGAAGTTCAAGTCCAAAAGCGTATTGTTTTTAAGAGCAAATAATTTTCCTCTGCCAGGACTTTCAACACTACGAGCATTGGCTACATCTTTGGAGTGGAGTCCTGGGCCTCTAAATGAAGTCATCCATCTCATGAAAAGTAAATCACTTGGATAAAACATTTTACAGCGTTTGACCATTTTAACTTTTGATGAGATCTATATTTCAAACAAGATTTTCATTGACAAAAAAAAATCAAAAAATGTTAGGACCCCATAAATGCTGCCAAACAGTAATGGTTCGCGGATTAATTGGCCAATGGAGACAACCAATTTATTATCAGTTCGACCAACCAATAAATGAGAACATTATCTCAGACTTGACATCAAAATTGTATGATGCAGGTTATGTAGTAGTTGGCATAACATGTGACATGAGGATAGGAAATATGAGTTTGTGGTCACAACTTGGTATTAAACATACCAGCAAGTGCTATATTTATCATCCAAGAGACAAATGTTTGAAAATCTTCTTCTTTTTCTGATGTTCCCCATTTGCTGCTTCTTTGCTGATGTTCCCCATTTGCTGAAACTGCTAAGAAATCACTTACTTGATCATGGTTTTGTTACTGATGGTACTACTGTTGACAAAATATGTTTTGAATTTTTACTGATGGCTTCCAGTACTGAGATAACACTGGCACATAAAATAAGCAAGTATCACCTGGATTTAAAGGGAACTGAAAGACAAAAAGTGAATCCTGCTGCCCAGTTACTCTCCAACACTGTCTCAAAAGCAATTGAATATTGTGGAGCTAATGGATTTCTAAAAGAAGTTAACTGGGAAGCAACTTCAAAATTTGTAAAACACATCAATGACTGGTTTGATCTCTTCAACTCTAAATCAAAATTGGGGAGTCATGTTGGGTGCAATGCTTTTGGAACAGATATAGTCAATCAAACTACCCTTGTGAATGAAGTTACTCAAGTAGTGTCTATCATGACTGTGGGTAATCATAAGTCCTTGATTCAGTTTCAAAAAAGAATCATACTCAGCAACACTTCTTTGCTGCAAATGTTTGCCTATTTACAATCTCACTATGGCATTGACTATTTATTAACATACAGACTTAACCAGGACATATTAGAGAATTTCTTTTCCTACATACGAGGTAGGGGAGGATCAAATGACCACCCTACTCCACTTGACTTCAAATACAGGGTATATTCTTGGAAAAAACTCTTCTGCTATATTCACACAGAGCACAAAGGATATAGAATCAAATGCAGAAAAATGTTTGGTCGAGCCTTTGGATGAAAACATTGAAATCTGTATAACACAATTGATGTTGACAACGATCACCAAATGAACACAACATATGTTGAAAGAAGATACAACTGAAGCAAGTGATTTTTCTTCAGAAGTTTTTGAAAATGATAATCTGGATACTAGTCAACTCATAAATTTTGAAATAACAACAGAACTGGAAAGTTTGATTGGAAATTTTGAACAAAAAGAAATAGTCAGTAATGAAGGTTTAAAATATATTGCAGGCTACATTGCATATCGATTTAGAGATAAATATACTTATCTTGGGGTAAAATCTGCTAACCAAAGCAGTGAAAACGAAGGAAGAGACTGGCTTCATCACATATCACGAGGAAATTTATTGTATCCATGTGAAGAGCTAATGAAAGTTACAGCACAGCTTGAAACAGAATTCTACAGTATGCATGGAAGCAAACTTTTGAATACAGATCTTTTATTTGACAAACTTGCCAAAAAAACTGTCGCAGAACTCCCTGAACCTGTTAGACTGAAAGTTCCTTTTGAAGTTATTTTGTGTTTAGCAAGAGTAAGGACATACATAAGACTAAGAAAACTAAACAAAGAAATAAGTTTTCAAAACTGCAAAAAAATTAAAGGAAAAATTGCCAAGTACACAAACTGTAAGAGGTAATGGAAGGTATTCAGCCCAAAGACCAGTGCTAGGGTCAGTGTGAATTGAATAAATAAACTATGGCTTTTACATCACTTAAAAATACATATGCAATATATATATTCAACGTAAAAATGGAAGAATCAATTTCATGTCCATGCTACATCAATGTGATTTCTCTGAATTATTATTTTACGTTGAAAGTATTTTTACAATATTTTAAGTGTAAACAGTGCACTGGCAACATGTCAATCAATATTTCACGTGTCTAAATATTTAGTCCTGTGATTTTAAATATGATCTTCAGGAGAGCAGAAGGAAGAATAACTGTCGTTCTGAATGACATTTCCATATGAGTAGATGACCTAGGATATTTTGTGTAACACCAATGGCAAATTCACTGTGAATCATGAATAGGTTTGTAAAACTTTTATTTATTCTTAGTATTTTAATTTTTATAAAATCTCCAGTAATTTACATTTTAATACCTATGATACAGTTTTTATTAATATAAATGTTTAAATTTATAATCTAAATCAAGGGGGTTTAGGCCTCTCAAGCTTAAAATTCCAATTATTTTGTTACCGCTTGCAATAAAGCTCCCGTGATCTTTTAGGGTTTCACACAGCATAGGACTTAGCTCTGGCTGCTTGTTGAAGTCGACACCTGTGAACTTGTGTGATTATCTTTATTGTTGAAGTTGCTCATGTGAAATAAAAAGTTATTTCTTTGCAGCGCTTACACTAGAGTCTGTGGTAAATATGTGGATCTCAACAAGGTGTAGTAGGTCTGGGAAATACGATTTATGCCTTGACATGCTGAACATTGGGGTAAATAGTTCAAAATTATAATAATAGCAAAAATATGAAAAAATTCAAGATGGCGTGGCTATTAGAGGGTAATTGAAATGATTCACAATTCAAAGTATTTGAATAATTTATAGATAAAAATAGAACATTAATCAAGTGTAACAAGAGGTCATAATTTTTAAAGTTAGTATTTTAAAAGTTATTATATAGCCAATTCAAGCACGTGCAAAACTTATAAAGTACGGGATAGTGAACTCACAGATTGCACACATTTACCTAATACGACTACTGAATTAAATTAGGAAGAAAAAAAAATACTTCTGGGCCTTTTATGTATCCGGCCCCAACAATTGGATTTCACTCATTATTAAACTATCTAAGCTACTCAAAACTGGTTGCATTAATTAAATACTCACAAAATTTGTCACACACAGAGCATAGAATTTGACTCTAGGAAAAGAAATACAAAAATGGAGCACAAATTAAAATTCACAATGTAAATAGTTTTTTCTTCTCACTGCTCCTGTAATCTCAGCAACCACACTTCATTTTCTGCAGGAAATCCTTGATGTATGCAGGGTATACTTGTGTTAACTTTCGCCCCATCAGGGAGCCATCTGATATGTACTTGGTGTATCAGGTTCTATTTCAGGGTTCGTACACCTCCTTAAAATCCTTAAAAAAAAAAATTGGTTGTCTGTAAAGTCGGTTTACGGACCATAGTTTAACGTGACAACGTCATAACAAAACATTGATGAAATGATTAATCCAGAAGAAAAGGAAATATCATATTCGGCCTGAGACTGAGCCGTAATAGGTTTTTGCAACCAAACCATTTAGGCATTAAAAATATAATATTCTTTGAGGAAGAATTTTTTTTAATTTTTCTATCTTTTGTATGATAAAATCTATCTCTGCATACTTAATCAAGGTGTCTAGTGACCGGGAAAACCGGGAAAGCCGGGAATTGTACGGAAATTATAACTGCCAGGAAAAATCCGGGAATTGTAACAGGAATTTTTCATAAATCCGGGGATAAAAACAAAGTTTTATTAAAACGTGTTATGCTGCATTTCATTTCTGGATCATCATCGCTGACCAACAAATACCGTTAAAAACTATCAATAAGTTTTAAGTGGGACGCGAGTCTTCACAGGTCCATGCGGCGCCCGGAGACAGCGCGATAGACTTGGCAACACTGCTTGTGTGACTCACCCACGCGAGCGCACGCACACACACCAGTTCACAATCTCTCGTTCAGACGTCTGGCGCCGTCTAACAGCATTCTGCCGCCGTTTTCCGCTATCCAGTGTTTGTGTTTCGTTGCAATGCATGTATGTGGATTATTAAGTATTTACAGTAAAACGTAAGTACTGCTTTAATTTTCCAAAGTGGAATATTTGCATTCAGAGGTGGCGGAATTTGTTGCTAATAATTAGAGACCTGAAAAAATCGCGATCGCGATAAACTCGAAAAATAACGCGAGTTGTAATGTTTTGAAGTTAAAAGCGATTTCATAATTTTTTCAGACTTTTTCACGAATTTCTACGAATTTTGCATGAATTTGTGCATTTTCACGTCTTTCCCATCTCAGAATACAACACCAAAACCACCCAATATCGTCACGTACCAAGCTTAGCTGAAAAACTACACGTTGTGCATCGAAACAGCGTTACGTATGCCTATTTTAACCGCTGCTGATTTTCATAACCTCCTTTAAAATGTCCGGGAAGGTTGCTGTCTTTTGATAAGTAAATTCAAACATATTCTGTTTGAATTTTTATACTCTTAAGTTTTAAATTTAAAAGGTAAACCAATCACAAAACAGAATCTCTGTAAAATCTTATTTAAACATTTGGTTTCGGTTCAGTTTTTTTTAATTATATGCAGTCAAATAAAATTGCAAATAAAAGTAAAATAACCTCGCTTTTTGTTGCAAATTTTGCGAAAAATAACACCGCTTTTAAGAAAAAATAACCACTCTTTTTTCAGGTCTCTATATAATAATGTATGCATTGACAAAACACATTTCTTTGCGTTGTTTGGCGTTCAGTTTCCTTGCAAAGGTCGTATCCCTATGCCTAAGCAAAATTAAATACTTTTCCAACAAATAAGTTACCTTATTTACCCGTGTAAACGCCCCATTCTAAACTTAAAATATTTTAGAGAGAAAATTTTTAATGTTCTTTTGTTTACTCTGGAAGGCACAGTACTCCATCAAACTGCGTGCGCACATACATTTCACTAGTCAGTAATTTTGTGAACATAATTCTTTTATTGATAGCCTCATTGATAAACGTAATAAATTGAAATAGTGATAATAGGCGGGAGAAAATAGCTATCACGTGCGTGCGCTTGTCCCGTTCCTGGGTAAACATACTGTATTTCTTTTGTACAAATTGTAAACACAACTTTGCAATTTTCGTGCCTTGTAGCTTCCAGAAATTATATAAAATTTACTATCTTGCAATATTATGTGGTTTGTTGAAACATTTTTTTGTCCGTCACCCGATGTCTGGGACATCGAGGTCTGAGATATATAGGGTTTACTGTATACCTGACAATACCTGCTACAGATATTAACATTTTGGCCAAAAAGAATAAAGATTACACTACATATTTGTTAGAGACATAGTATGAAGCATTCACACGAGTAAATATGGTAATGAAAAATTGAAGTTACCTAATAGTAATTTTATAATTTTTAGGGACTTGAAATGGCTCGTCGGGTGAGAGGGAAAATTTCGTTTCAAACGGATTGGAAAGTAGAATTCCCTTGGGTTGAAGACATCAAGGATGATCGTCACTCTGCTAGGTGTGCAGTCTGTGGGACTACTTTTTCCATTACTTCCATGGGAAGAACAGCTATTACAAGCCATGCCAGTGGAAACAAGCATAAGAAAAATGTGAGTAGTGTAGATAAGACAGCGCCAATTCAAATTTGGGCTACTACATCTGCCCCTGAAACATCTAAAGCATCTGAACCTTCACCTTTACCATCTTCATCTGTAATTCAACCTTCGTCAGCTGCTGTTATTCTTGGTGCGAGTATGAATCTACCTGCTGAAGATTCGTTAATCCCGAAATCTGCTTCTACAACCCGCTGTTTGGATAATTTTCTTCTTAAAGACGATGTGACTCGTGCCGAAGCTTTGTGGTGTCTTGAAACGGTGATGAATCATAACTCCTTACGCAGCGCTGCTAGTAGCGTAAACATGTTCAAGCGAATGTTTCCCAACAATCGTGTTGCAAACAATATGAAACTTCAAAAAGATAAAATTTCATATGTCATAGTTTATGGACTTGCTCCTTATTTTTATGATAAGTTGAAAAGTGTTTTGAAAGAGTGTGAACATTTCGTGTTGGGTTTTGATGAGAGTGTGAACAAAATTGCACAGAAACAACAGATGGACTTGTCTGTCAGAATTTGGGACTCAAATGTAAATAAAGTTATGTGTAGGTATGTAACATCCATCTTTTTGAATCACGCTACAGCTGAAGATCTCTTACAAGCCATGAAAACTGGCTTGGAAGGATTTGACATGATGAAGATTATCCAATTATCAATGGATGGTCCTAACGTAAATTTCAAAGTACTTAGGCTTTTACAGCAAGACAGTAGATCTGACCCAGAATCCCCACAGTTACTAGATATTGGTTCTTGTGGTTTACACACAGTGCACAATGCCTTTAAGACAGGCATCAAGAAATCTGGTTGGGAGATAATTGAGTTTCTTAGAGCCCTTTACAATTTGTTTAAAGAGGCTCCAAGTCGACGAGGAGACTATACAGAGGCTTCAAACTCACACGTGTTTCCTTTGAGGGTTTGCTCAATTCGTTGGATTGAAAATGGCAAAGTAGCGAGGAGAGCAATGGAAATATTGCCACTTGTTGAAAAATATGTCAACATAGTCAAAACCACAGCAAAGGAACCATCTTGTAATAGCTTTTCTGTTGTATGTAAAGCCCTGCAAGACAAACTCCTGCAAGCGAAAATAGCTTTCTTTGAGGCACTGGCAAGTGACGTTGAACCATTTTTGGTAGAATTCCAGTCTGATTCTCCAATGGCACCATTTCTTTTCGATAGTTTGACATTTATTGTAATGACTGCTATGAAAAGAATTGTGAAAACCGAGATTATTGAGAAAACTCCTCTTCACAAAATTGATGTTTTCAAACAGAATGCAGATAAGACTTTTGTAAATCTCAAGGATGTGAAACATGTTGAGCTTGGTTACAGTACCCGTGCAGCACTAAGGAAGTGTAAGAATGCCTCTGAGAAAGATATTTTAATTTTCAGAAAAGAGTGTCGGAATGTCCTGCAATTTTTTGTGAGTAACCTGTTGCTGAAGTCTCCTCTGAAGTATTCTCTTACCAAGGCTCTTACTTTTTTGAACCCTTATCATATTTCTTCCAAAGATAGTTGTGTAAAACAACTTACTACTGCTCTTGACCACCTCCTTACGGCCAATCTTCTGCCAGCTAGCACTGTTGAAAGGGCTGATAGAGAGTACAGGTTTCTTTGCTCGCAATCAAATGTCATTGAAGAAATGAAAACCTACTCTAAGTCTGAAACTCGCTTGGATACCTTCTGGGTGCAGCTTATAGAAGGAAAGAAGGAATATGAGAACCTCTTTAAAGTAGTCAAACTACTTTTAATTTTGTCTCACGGCAGTGCTAACATCGAACGAGGATTTTCAGTGAACAAAGAAATTTTAGTCGAAAATCTGAAAGAACCATCACTCATAGCCCAGCGTCGTATTTTTGATTTTGTTAGTAATGAGCCGGGTGGACTGATGAAGCTAGACATTCCTAAAGCCATGATTCATGCAGTGAGGAATGCTTATTCCATGTACAGTGAGGCACTTGCAGAGCAGCAGTGTGCAAATAAGAAAATTTTCAAGCTAGCGGAAGAAAGAAAACGTGCAGCTACTGAGATCAAACAGCTTGAGGCGAAGAAACTCATGTTGCTTGAGGATGTACAGCGTGCAGTATCTGCCATCGATGAGAAGGTGAAAGATCTTAAAAAATAGTATAGGGCTGTGTATTGCATGACACTATACAGTTAAACTTCTCACAGTTTTGTACTAGTGTGACTATGGACCAAACAAGCTGCAAGACAATTACTATCGAACCAGGACAAATGAAAAATTCCAATGTTTTAATAATGAATTTGAAGTTCCAACATTTCCAGTGAGAAGGTAGGCCTGCATATGTCTTTGATGTTTATAGCATCTTTAGATGATCATTTTGTTAAAATGCTTTTTCTCATTACATACAGTAGTAATTTAGTAATTTATTGCATTTGTTCAATTTTGCATGTACTATCATGATTTTGGGGTAAAATTTTATCGCGTATGATTTACATGTATTCTTTTCATTTTTGACATGTACAGGAATGTACAGGAATTGTACAGGAATTTTTTCTGATCATTTCCCTAGACACCCTGTTAATGAATAAAATTGAATCATTTTTATTGAATTATGACTATTTTGTATGGATACAAAGGAGTGAAATGAAATTTACAATTTAATTAATAAATTTACTTTTATTTGCATTCATTATTCAAATATATTTATTACTTTTGAAATGTTACGTGCGCCGTATTTATTTTTTACAAGATCAAAAAAAACTTCGCACCTGCCGGGATTCGAACCGACAACCTTACGATTAAAAAATAGCACTGCTGACCGTTCAGCCACGAGGCCATATTTGATAGTAATAGTTTCAGATGTTATATATATGTTTATAAAAATTTTGTTCACGGTAGGGGAATAATATTATTTCGTTTTAATAACTCGATTTTATAACAAATACGCATCCCAAATACACAAAACTTATTTATAAGGTGTTACAATATTTTTTAAAACATTGTGCAAAAGATCCCGGTTGTAATTTCAATTATTATGTGCAACTGTAAAACACCATTGTTGGTTCAAAACTTATTTCAATATTTAACATTACTTTTAAATAACCGTACCGATTGTGCTGAAAATTGGTGGATGATCGTTAAATTACATAATATTAATAATTCAAATGACGAAAATATGATTGAAATGTCAAATCAATGGTCGTTCCAATCGAGTGGAAGAGAGATGCCACGCATGCGTACAATGAGCATGAAGAGAGATGCCACGCATGCGTTCAATGAGCAAACAGGATAGTACATCCGTAGTGGGACATCCGTAGTGGGACACTTTTTCGTGCGTGCAGCCGGCGTTCATTGATTTATTAGACGTCACGTCAAAAGCCCTTAATATTTCATTTATGGAATAAGGGCCCTTAAAACTCCTTAAATTTTACCAAGAGTCCTTAAGAACTCCTAAAAAAACATCGTGCGAACGTAATGACTACTGGTATTTTCGTTTCTTTTCCGGCTTTTTATAGACTTTATGTTTGTTCTATGTCTGAGAAATGCTATTATATTTAAATTTGAATTATGGTCTTTGTAGTTTATTCAATTAGTGGGATTAAATGATGCTACGTTTTCCAATATCTACATGGAACAGTATTGTTTTATTTTATTGTTGTCACACGATCACACGTGATTTTTATAAATTTCTCTGGACTTCCTACATGGGTATTTTCTACCAAGGTATATGACTTAGTTAAGCTTGCTAGGCCCGTTTATGTAGGTTACCTAGATATTGGTCACGAAACACTCATTTTTCCTATGCCATGTAGGAAATGACTAATTTCGAGCTACATAGCCAAATTTTGTTTATAAAAACGTATTTAATATTTTTCATACTTTGCATTTCACATTTAAACTTAAAATGCTTGTTTCACTATTTTACTTTTAACTGTTAAATTAGCGGTTATTAGGTATCAAATTATATTTTAGGATTATAAATATTTTTATGGACAATATACTTAGCTATAAGATGGTGAATCACTGAACCAAAAAATATATTTTTTAGCATATACATACCATATTAATGTTATTTTCTTGTGGAATTTTGAGATTTTACACATAGTTTTCTACCCCTCAGTATTGGTGAAGGCGAAGTCAGCTGATGAGTTGAGTGAAGCAGCAGAGCTTACAATATCAATCACACTGTGCTGCAAGTCTAATAGTTTAAGAAAAACTGCAAAAGATAAAAAATTGTCAATTGAATCTCTGGTGCAACAAATAGAAGAGAAAGTGAAAGAATTGAAAAACTAATACCTTTGTCAAATATCTAGGCAACATAAGATATTTGTGAAAAAAAAGTTTTATTTTTGCATATTATTTTCCTTGCTTTCTATCAGATAAATTTGTGCAATTTGTGTTGAAAATGAACATCATAATGAGATTTTAGTTACTATTTCATTTAAATGTGAAGATAAGGTCAATCAATGTACCTATTTGTGTTCCCAAAATTGTAATTCGTAATATCACATGTATGGTATGTACTAGAGACTTCAAAAATAATGCCTTATTTTACTTAAATATTTGTAGGTATTCATGTATATCTTAAATCCTTAAAATCCTTAAAGGGGTCCTTAAAAACTCCTTAATTTTTGATTGCCCAAGAGGGTACGAACCCTGTATTTTGATAGTGTGCTTTGCACAAGCAACTGTGTGGAAGGGCACACAGACCCTACTGAAATACAGTCGCCCGTGTAAGGAACGAGACTTGAACCCCTTGGTAGCACCCTAACACAGACCAGGCCAGATCTTAGCAACAGGCACGCTTTCGATGTTATTGAAGTGATTTGCACTTGGGCTCTTTAGGCATCCCACACGCCTTACTCCTTCATGTAATCAGCTCCTGATACACAAAAAAATACACATTGTTTCAGAAGAACATATTTATTAGCACACTTTGTTACACTATATATATAAAATGTGATGGTTAAAAGGCTCTGCTTTGCAAGTGACTGGCGTGATGACCAGACCACGCTGTGTGGTCCACTATTGCCAGAAAAGTGATGGGAGAAAGAGAGCAGCGACATCTGCATTTAAGAGGTTAAAATGTATGTTTTAAAAATTTAAAAATAACTGTTCTCTGTGCTAATTTACATATTGTTTGCTTTTAAATTTTCTGTTAGTAATAAAAAAATCCTTCAATGTGAGCAGAGCAAACCCAGAGCAAACTTCCATCTACCAGTAATGTGTTCATTGCTTAGTTCATTGCTTAGCGCTTGTGCGTTGCACCATTCTAGGGGAACACACACGGAGTCCTGTCACCTAACCACTGTTACAACAAAAGGAACAACAGTAAATATATACAACAGGGATTCAAATCTAAACCCTTCATAATGCGAGTAGTGTACCTCCATGCTCCATCGTGGGGTGTGAAAAAGAAATAAAGGGAGATATGGTGCACTCTAGGTATTAAGTACAGGTAAGGTTTTGAGTCCATATTTCTGTACCAGTTTTGTTCAAAAAATAATTATCATGCAGAGGTTTTGGGATCAAAAGCATGACCTTAATCACAAAATGTGTATAGTTATTTTTTGTCTAGTCTTGTTGTCTCTGTAAATGTTATAAAAATGTTGTTTATTGTTAGTAATGTTGTTTATGTGTGCATTTTGGTGGAGGTATCATCTCTTGATGTAATGTCATTATTAGAGACATGCAAAATTCGCGGATTCATTTCGCGATAGGCTAGCATCAAAACAACTATACCTTCGTACCGCTTCTGCGATTGGCCCACATTTTATCCGGGAAACTGTGAGCCAACGGGAAACACTAAACCAAGAAAGTGCTGAATTATGGACAGCCTAGTTGAGACGTCTCACGTGTCAGTAGCCAATGAACAGGTGTCATTTCCGTGAGTATTTAAAGGACTGTGGAGTCTATCCTAGAGGTCAATGAATCTGCGAATTTTGCAGGTCTCTAGTCATTATATACGTATTCTTTATTGTATTTTTCCTATTTCTAAGGCATGGCAAAATGAAATAAAAAAAATTTGTGACAATTTTTCTGGAATCACAATAATGAGTAGGCCTACACAGCGCAAAGTAGGCTATATGATGCAACAACAAAATATTTTGTTATTATCAGCTTGCTATTTTTACCAGAGTGAGAAACAAAAATCAACAATAACATCACATGCACTACACACACAAAATCAAATTTTTTTACTAGATAAGTTTAAATAACATAATTAACTTTAAAATAACAGATAAAATGTTACAGGTAGACAGGTGTGGCCTTCACTTACACTCTTGGAAGAAATGTGATGCAAATTTGGGAAGTACAAAGGTAAAAAGGTGGATATTTAAACTTTAAACGAGAGAGAACGGTAATATTCTTATGTTACAGATTTTCTGTAAATAAAATAATAAAATTGCGAAAATGATTTTTTGGAATATTAAATTAGTTTCTCTACTTACCCTGACAACAGCTTTTCTAAATTCTTACTGGTTTCTGAGAAATTACTGTTTATAGGTTAGTATGGGTAGCTTATGCAGTGACACGGCCACCGCAATTGCACTTTAGTGTAGCAACTTAATAAACATTTCACACCAGTTCATTCTGATGCTCAAACAGTTCCAAAGTTTGCTGCTCGTTCGTGCAACTTCAATAGCACATATTATAAGAATCAGAGAATTTTCGAGCTAAAATTAAATTCCATCAAAAAATATGGACATTGATTAGGTTAAGTTATCTACAATATAAATACTGTGAAATTATGTGTACAGTTGGTTAGGTCAGAATAACTACATCTTAAATTGTTAATTCCTAACTAATCATTAAAATTATTTTCCAGTATGTATTTTAATGTAGCTATACTATCATAATCAACCATTCTCACAATATCACAATTTTGTAATATTTACACTTAAAAGCACAAATGTGGCCTCCGAATGGACTGAGGTGAAGAATGTTACGTTTGCTGATACAGTTTTCCTAAACACACACAGACCCACCAGGAAAGCCAAAAATGGTGATGGCCACGTCAATGCATAGGTATTGTAATGTAAGCTGTAAACAGTGATTTCTCAGAAACCAATAAGAATTTATCAACATTGTTTTCAGAGTCAAACAAAGAACATCTGTATATTTTATTTACAGAGAAGGTGTGACGTAAGAATATTACCGAGCTAACCAAAATGTTTAGTCCTTTTACTTTTTTTTCTAAAGAAAAGCCTGTAGCTTCACACATTTGCAGTAGGTATAATAAAAAAAACTATAAACGTATCAGTCCAATGTGACTGCATGAAAATATCAACATGTTTATATTTCTCTCTTCACCTAGTAAACCAAATTTTAAGCATTTTTATAACTACTTGTTATTAAAAAAAAACAATATTTTTATCTATGCTACAAACTGACACTCTAAGTTCTCGTCCATTTGCAACCAAGGAGTCTGGCGGATGAAGAAACAAAAACGGGGGGAAAAACATTTAAACATATATTTTCTTGAAGAACTAATATTATAAGTGAAAAATGGTTCTTCATCTTTATTTTAAAACCACATCATACACTTGTATGTTCTTTTAATATTCGCAGTTTGAAAAGTACGTGAACACAGTTTACTAAACATTTTGCTATACCAACTAAACAAGTCCCTCTAAAGTGACGTCACAAGTTGTTAGACAGAGACAGAGATAGGTGCGCAAAAGCACACCATTATAGTTTCACGAAGCCATGGGGCACATTTCAACTGGTGGTGGGGTACTTTTCACAAATAAATAAATATATATATATTTACTTTCAAATCAATTAAAAATGGATTAGAATAATTCAAATAAGCTAATATATAATATGTATAAAAATATACAAATACAACAAAATTAACAAAAATAATAGATATGGTTAAATCATCTTATTCACTTAAAGCGTAATATTTATGTTTTACATTGTTTTCATTTTAACTGGAGGTAAGTTAACACCAAATGCCATAGAAGAAATGGCTTGAAATGTTCCTCCACTCATGATTGGCTGCGATAGTTTCATCATAATGTCACTTCTGTCACAGTGCTGATATATTGTATTTTTTGGGGGGGTTAATTTCCACAAATCTTCATTCCTTTGTGTGAATCCAACTTTGTAATTGTTTTTTTCTTGGTCGTCTACTTATCCTACAAATAGGACTTTGAACTTCTTTCCTGCAAACTGAACTAGCACAAAATCATTTATTTGGATTACTATATCGTTATTTTCCAAATCTACATTTTCTTCAAACTCTGATGTGGAAATCAAAAGTTGATCTATATCTTTACAATCAGACTCCTCTTGCAAAAGGATTTCAATACCTTCACTATCAGAAGATTTATTATTGAAACATTTTCTTGCAGGATTGTGTTTTACAGTTTTGATTATTTTCTCTAATTTCATTTTCTTTGTGCCTAATTTTGACATCTTTTCTAACCTTTTGAGTTTTCCTCTTCAACTTTTTTTTTTTTTCCCCAGTAAGTATTGATGACTTCTTTTTCTTTCTTGTTTCTTCCAATTCTTCTTTTTGGTTCTGCTTTTGGAAAAGGCCAAACATCTTCAGGTGTCAGAATTCCTTCAGGCCTACTTATATTTCTTTCACATTGTTTGATTTTTCTGGTGTGCAGTTTAAAACAGCAGAATTGTCTGCTTGTGTTTGGTTTTATTTTCAGTTGTACAACTCAATACAAAAGGTGAAAGATCAACAGAAGGGGTTGATGAATTATGTTGTATATGTTACTGTTGTGTTACTGATAGGTGCACTAGTGACATGTGAGGCTTCAAAATCTTCCTCTGTAAACACCAGACGAGACACTGGCCAATATAGATCTGTTGCTTTAAAAGCTGCTTTGATGTTTTAGGAGTAAATGCTATGTCCGTCAAAGCAGCTCGGTTATGAATGGTTACGGTTTTGCCTTTGCTGGGATTGATAACAGACCATCATTTTCTGCAATTTTCAGTTTAAATTTAAATTGTTAATTTAGTTATAATGTAAATACACAGATAATCCATCAATTTTTAACCTAAATTTTGATATTTTATTATAAGTAAAAGTATTAACATTACATACACATGTCTAATATTTTAATGATACGTAGTTAACTTATTTTAGGCATAGCATTTGACTTAGCCATTTTATTATGGGCTTAAGCATATTGCACTTACAAAAAAGATGTAACAGCCCTATGTTATTGCTTAAATGAACCATTTACATGTACAGGGGTACATTTCAACTATGATATCTGCTTGTTTCTGTTTTAGAAAACTTTTGTGTTTGTTTTGTCTTTTCGTTTGGTCGTGTTTTTGTCTAGTTTTGACTGTTGTGCTGAATTTTTTTGGGTTCAATATTTTTGTGCTGTAATCATTTGTGGGGGGTGGGGTTTTGGAATTTTTTTTTTGTTTTTGGAAAACTATTGTGTTTGTTTTGTCTTTTCGTTTTGCTGTGTTTTTGTCTCGTTTCAACTGTTGTGCTGAATGTTTTGGGTTCGGTATTTATGTGCTGTCATCATTTGTGGTTTTTTTTTTTTGTTCTGTTAGTCCATATTTCTTTGTTTTTCTTTGTTTGTTGGCCATATTCCTGTTGTGGAGTTTTGTGTGGCGTTGAATCCTGACAACAGCAATTTTTTGCTTAATATTTGTGTTTTTTATCATTTGTGTTTTTTTGTAGTTTTCTTCTACAGACATACATATGCTAAGCAATGGCGTATGTCGAAAAGCTTACATCAAGTCATGCACTCCCATTTCACAAATCTTTCAAAGATAATGATATCTGCCCCATTAACAACATTGAAGTTATAGTAATGTTACTACTTTTAGAAACTGTTTTTAAATATGTTCATATTATTTTTAGATGCAGAATTTCTTATTTAATTGGGTAAATAAATCCTACTTACCTCCATCAAAGTAAAGACTGTAAAATGTGTTTACTGAATCACATAGCACTTATGAAAAGAAAGGGAAGGAAATCCATTGCTTACTGTTCTGTTGTGGAACTTGATTGGTTTCTTATTAACCAATTAAAACCAGGTTTATTGGCATAAAATTCAAGCCGTTGAAATGTGCCCCCCCTCTCCTCTTCATATTGATACCATTTCAAAGACATACATTGATCTAACTTTGTGTACTTTCATGTCAGTGATAGTGTAGAATCTGAAAACTGAACTGTTGTGTTTTATAAGTGCCCTGCATAAATGTCCATATCAGTAGCAAAAAAGGTGTACAGTTCTTCTAAGCTGTATTGTTTTTAAATTTTAATTATTTATTCAAACCAGTGATCGATCAATTTACTGTTTCTTTTACTGTATGATTTTTCTTGTGTAAAATTGATATTTTTAATTTGCCATATTTTTCTACTATTGAAAGAATATAATCCACATATTTTTGTTATTTTTAGTTATCAATACTCATACTATAGTGTAATGAAAATTGTAAAACTGCCATTTATTCACCGAAGCCCCTAAACTCTTCCCCTTCACTATCTTCTACTGTGCTCAGAGCTTCGCTTGGTCCTTCTTCTATCCGGTTCTCCACTTCTCCTTCTGCTGCTGCTGCTGCTGCTGCTGCTGCTCTCGTTGTCGTTGGTTCCCCTGGCGGAGATGCTGCCCCCACTTCCGATGTCTCCTCCCTCTGGATTTTCCTCGGTCCGGTACCACTCA
The DNA here is from genome assembly GCF_032445375.1 of Bacillus rossius redtenbacheri. NCBI lineage: Eukaryota > Metazoa > Arthropoda > Insecta > Phasmatodea > Bacillidae > Bacillus > Bacillus rossius. Next base: position 25,388,614 of record NC_086338.1, on the reverse strand, counting down.
CTGCCCCTGCTGCCCCCTTCCAGCTCCGGAATTGTATCTCCTCTTGCAAATGACTCCTCCTTAAGTGATCCTAATGGCAAAATCTTATTATTTCCCCTACTTTGACTCTATATGTAACCATGCTCACCACCTCTACAATCCTTCCCAGTATCCACCGAGTCTGTTCTCTTCTGACGCACTTTACCCACACCTGATCGTGTACACTAAACCTGAGTCCTGGCCCTCCTCTCGACCAACTTGGCTTTTTATGATATCCCGGCAAGTTTGGTTTCACCAACAACAATTGTGTACGAGGCTTCCTTTTTAAGAACATTTCCGCTGGGGTCTTCCCCGTTGTGGTGTGAGGTGTGTTGCGATATGCAAATAACCACTTATCCTATGTATGCTGCAGGGAGAGTGTCCCTCCCGTTAGACCATTCTCCACTGCTTGCTTCAGAAGGGCTGTTTTTACTGACTGCACTGTTTTCTCCGCTGCTCCATTGGATTGGGGGTGAAACGGTGGTGTCAACTGCAGGTTGATGGCATTTGCCTTGCAAAACTGCTGAAATTCCTCCAAGTGAAACTTAGGCCCATTATCCGCCACCAGGCTTTCCGGCAAGCCATATGCTGCAAAAGCCGTTCGCAACTTTTCAATCGTTTTCTCTGCCACCATGCTCTGCATTGGCCATACTTCCACCCACTTAGAATAGGCATCAACCAAGAGCAACAACCTTTTCCCCTCCCTTTCAGCAAAGTCCACATGCACTCGTTCCCCCACTCGACAAGCTTCCGGCCACGGCACCCAAGACTTCTGTGGTATGCTATGCCTAGTTAGTTGGCAGGCTGTGCATTTCTTTACCGTATCCTCAATCTTGTTATCCATACCTGGCCACCAAACATAACTCCTAGCCAGCATCTTCATCTGCACTACTCCCGGATGACCCTCGTGCAACATCTGCAACACTGTTTCTCTCAATACTTGTGGAACCACAACCCTGTCCACCCACATAATACAATTATCTTCTATCGCTAACTCATCCCTTCTGGTGACATAAGGTTTCATACTTGCTACCCCATTATGCTGTGGCCATCCATACATAGTATAGTTTTTTACCCTTTTCAAGACTTCATCCTTTTCCGTTTCCTTCGCAATCTCCTCCGCTTTGATTGGGATGTCCTGTTGCACCAGGAAAAATGTTTGTTCCACTGACTGCTCATAGGCCAGTGGTAACCTTGACAAAGCGTCTGCATTACCCATGTCTTCTCCTTTTTTGTATTCTATTGAATAGTTATAGGTCGTCAGGAGAAGAGCCCACCTCTGTAACCGGGCTGTGGTCAAAGATGGAACTGCCTTCTTTGATCCAAAAATCGTCAATGGGTGATGATCCGTATACAGCGTGAAATGGTGACCATATAAGTATTTGTGGAACTTCTGTACTGCAAAGATGATGCTAAACGCCTCCTGCAATTGGCAATAACCCTGCTCCGCCTTGGACAGGGTTTTAGACGCAAAGCAAATGGGCCGTTCTGTGCCATCTGGCATCCTGTGTGACAATACTGCACCCACTCCATATTGTGAGGCATCACTAGCTACAATTAGTGGTTTCTGTGGGTCAAAGGGCACTAACACTGGAGCCTGAAGTATCCATTCCTTACTTTCCTCAAAAATTTGTTGACAGTTGGCATCCCATGTCCATGCTGCTCCTTCTGCCAATAAATTGTACAGCGGTTTCAGCTTGCCTGACATTCCCTAAAACAAATATATAGAAATTGATTAAGCCTAAATACGCCTTCAACTGTGTCACCGTGGTAGGTACCGGTGCCTTTTGAATTGCCTCTTGTAGATCGTCCGCCGGCCAAATACCTTCCCTACTTATAGCATACCCCAAAAATTAAACTTCTTCCTTCAAGAAATGGCATTTTTGTTTCTTAACCTGTACACCCTGTACTTGCAACCTCGCCAACATTGCTTCTCGTCTCTCCAACCCCTCCTCCACTGAACCCCCCGTAATCAGAATGTCATCGAGATACGCCACCACTCCTGGAATACCCTGTAACATCTGCTCTATCACCGCTTGAAATATACCAGGAGCACTCGACAAGCCGAACGGCATCCTACGATATCTATAGAGGCCCCTATGGGTGTTCACTGTCACCAATTCCTGTGATTCCTTCCCCACAACCAACTGCTGGTATGCATTAGACAAATCCAGTACACTAAACACCCTACCATTAGCTACGGATGCAAACACATCATCAATGCCTGGGAGTGGCTGGCATTATAGTTCAATTCTAGGGTTCACCGTCCCCTTAAAATCTGCACAAACTCTTACCTCGCCCTTTGGGACAATGACCAGTGGGCTCGCCCAGCTGCTGTATTCCACTTTTTCCAATATGTGCTGTTTCTCCAAATTCTGCAGCTCCTTGTCCACCTTGTCTCGAAGTGCAAATGGTACAGTCCTTGCCTTGAGGAAAACTGGTGAGGCCCCCTCCTTGAGTGTAAAATTAGCCACATAATTTTTAATTTCTCCAAACGCCCCACTAAATATTCCCGCATACTTATCCAGCAGCCCCCTTAGCACTTCCTTCTGTACCCGCCCCAGATGTCTCTGGCTAACACTCGCTGCACAAATACCGTTCCAGTCCAACTGAATATGACAGAGCCAATCCCTTCCCAATAGTGATGGAAGCCGCTGTTGACCCGAGTCCACCACTAATAGCTGAAGTCGGCTCCTCTGTTCCTTATATTCAACTTCCACTTGAGCCCCCCCTTTCACTGGTAGGTCATCCCCAAAATATGTCCGCAGCTTGACCTTCGATTTACTTAACTGCAAGTTTGGCTATTTTGCTAAGTATGTTTCATTTGACACCAACGTTACTGCCGATCCGGTATCCACTTGCATCACCAGTGGTTTACCTTCCACCCTAACCAGTACCTGGTACCCCACTGAAGCCACGCCCTCCGGGTGCTGTATGTTAAACAACTCCACCACTTCATTGCTATGGCCATCATCCCCTCTGTTCCCCTCAACGGGTACTCTTGAGTCTTGGTTTGCCACCCCCCACACAGCTGCCACCTTCTGCTTGCGACATTTCTTAGCCAAATGTCCTACCTTTGAACAGGTGTGGCACTTGTATTGTGAGTATGGGCACGCTACCGCTATATGCTCCCTACTACCACACCGATAGCATTCCCGTTGACCAACACTAGTTCCAGATGCTCCCGTCCCTGGCTGATGTTTTTGTTGCACCCGCACTTTATACACTTCTTCCGACGATGCCTGAGGCCCGGAATTTATATTGTGATTTTGAGAAACATGGAACAGTTGCTGTTGTTTTTCCGCTTGCTCTAGTGTCGTTGCCAATGCATAGGCCTGGTCCAGCGTGTATTCCGCTTCAATTAACTTTTGTTGGATATTTGAACTGCGCAGGCCGCTAACAAATTGGTCCCGCAAAGCCTCCGGCAAAAACGCACCAAAATTGCATGTTTGTGCTAATTGCTTAATGGCTACTGAGAACTCGGATATCGATTCATTTCCTTTTTGAATACGCCCATGGAATTTGAACCGTTCTGCAATCATGAGCGTCTTTGGGCTATAATGAGTTTTCAATATTTCTTCTAGCTCTACGAACGACTTATCTCCCGGTTCACTTGGAGACACCAAATCACACAAAACCCAGAACGTCGTCTTCCCGATCACAGACAACAACACCGCCACCTGTTTCCTCTCTGGCACCGAATTCGCGTCAAAGTAGTGCCGTAACCTCTTCAAATACGTCCCTATAGTATCTGAACATTCCTCGAACTCGTCCATACGTCCAAACGAAGCCATTATTCCGAGAAACCAAGAACTTATTAAAAAAAACCACCTCGTCGCCAATGTTATGTACTGCGCTTGTCTGCCATCTTCCCAGACTCAGTCTCGCCAACCTCGGAAAACCCACTCGCTAATCAATCTATACTACAGTATCTCAAGTTGGGTCTTAGTAGTTAAGTAAAATTGACTTTGTGATTTTGTGTAGTTGTGTACTTGTCACTTGTAATACTACATCATGTCACGACACAATGCAGTAACATACAGTCACAGGAACTGCTCAGATGTTTCTGATGATGAAAATATAGAGGCTGAGGCACATTCTTCAGGTTCAGGAAGTGACACATTAACAGTGCACTCTGAGGATATAAACATGATGTAAAATACTTCTAATGACGATCAATTGTTAGCTACACAGTCATGGGTAGGAGTAACCAATAATACCTCTGCATATCTGCCTCACATGCCAATTCCTATATCCAACTACTGTCCGGACCAAACGTTGTGGTAGCTGGACTCCCTAGTGCTGTAGGCGCGTAATGTCGGCACAGTCCGGCACGGCCCGGTCACACGCGGCGCACATTCGGCACGGCACGGCTCGGACGTGTTGTGTCTGTTACAAAAACATATGCGTGTATCGCTTTCTCATCGCTCCCCAGGCCACAACGCTTTGGGGTTCACTTGTCCTTATCATGACACCTTAGGCCCATATCATTTCTTTACTGTAAAACCGATGGTGTGACTGATATTAGCAACCCAAAGACGGCAATGTAATCAACCCATATGAATGCAATGCACACGTTACCAGTAGTCTGAATTTCACCTCGACAGATATTTTATCCAATAATCATGTCTCCAAATGTTGTTAGCTGAAAAACAAGGTTAAATATAGATCTGAGTCGGTATCAACATCAAGGAATGTGTAATGAGATAAATATGTTACACGCAAATAAATTTAGCAAATGAAGTTTACTGCAGGGGGAAAAAAAGTATTTTTAATATACCTCGGCACAAGTATAACTTTAACAAAATGAATTACATGAAAATATAATACTCTTTTGGTAGTGGTGCCACATACTGTCAACAACGATCTTACGAATTTTCTTCGGCCTGCAAAAAGTAAAGGGGTATATTTCACTTTTCAGTATCGTATTTCTCGTTAGACAAAAAGGCGTAGCATAGAATTGAAAAAGAAACCGTTAGGTTGAACTACAATTTCATTAAACAATAAAGAATATTTGCGATTGTTAAGGTCATTTGTACGAGCATTTCTAAGGTAGACTTAATTTACATGAAAATGCAAACACATGTGTTTATCTACTTAAATACTATTACTTTCTCACTGGCATAAATGATATCCCACAAATTCGTCATAACACGGTCGATACGGCCGCTGTAATTTATGCCGAAACAGAATAACTAACGTGCCTGCATGAATTAGTCCGCAGTGTTAAGAAAATTATTTATATTATTATTTGTGTTGTATTTCAAAACACCAATATGGGGTGTGGGGCCGATAGTTGGTGCTTTTACCCTAACAATAAATACTTAACAACACGAAACAAACACAAAACTGAGATTTTAAAACAAGCTTTAAATTACTTAGTGATTGCACAACTTTCACTCAACTATGCATTTACGGCCATTGAATTTCTATCTATGCTGCTTTTGTGATTTGTACTTTTACATTCCAGTACGGACGCGAATATCATAAAACCGCATAATAGAAACGTTGAACATTGTTTGTACCATGTACACTGGAATTTCACATCATAATTATATAATTTAGGCGAAAAATACAATTATTTAAAATGTTTTGCTTTGAAAACAAGTCGGGTACATTGTACATACGATATTCATTAAACAATTTATTACTAGGTTTGACGATACCAGCTCCCTTTAATTTTATAATTCAACCCGGAAACATTCGATTTTAAAACATATCACTTTGTCACCAAATGGAGTAAACAACATTGCTCGCCGTTTTTTCCCTGGTGTTCTCTGAGGGTCATTTGGATGTTGTCTGCTCCATTTCCTTATCCTCATTATGCTGGACTCACTCACACCTGTATATATCGCTGCTATTTACCTTCAGAATTGGTGCTGCGAGACATTTATTTTCTGATTCACTATCACAACAACTCACTACTTTAGCAATAATGTCTCTTTCTCGACTATGAATAACTTTATGAGGCCGTCGGCAGCGTCCACGTTCGTCCATTTCCGTACGTCTCGTAACACGCGCTGCGAGTTGGTCACGTAGCAATGTTTTCATGCTGAACGCTACACGTACCGACCTCCGCGTGCATCGCCTGCCCCTCCGCTGCCTTGCCCCTTCACCCCCTTGCCCCTTCACCCCCGCGCTGCCAGCTATCACAACGTTTGGTCCGGACAGTATTAGTAGTGTTGCCCACTTCTAACCTAGGCAGTGCAACTGGTGGTGTGCACAAAACATTACAAACTAATGCATCTTAGATTAATGCAGGGTAGTTCAGCCTACCAGTATTCCTATTGTGAGTACAGCAAATGTACCTACACCTGCAAGTTTTAGTATGGAGTGGCTACAACAAATGTTGGTTAAAATTAATTAAGGACAGTCTGATCTTAAGGCTGACATCAACCAAGTAAAGTCTTACATCAACAAGGTAAAGTCTAACATCAGCAACATGCAGTCTGAAATGGAAATCCTGCACACAGATTTCCATGGACTGGAGGATGGCATAGAAGTTAGTATTGCAGAACAGAATGTCGCGTTGGACAAAATGGCAAATCAGTTAACACAGGGACACTCAAGAATGGACGAGAGTCAAGAACAAAAACATTGCTGGTGGCGGCTAGAGAGAAACGACAGCATATCCAGGAGCAGTGTTCTCACAACCCTGTAGTATTGAAGGGAGAACTGATCGAGCAGACAGGGCAGCTACATGTTCGCCTAGAGCAGGTAGAAGAAGCTACCGCGACTCTGAACGGCCGATTATATGTACCGTATTGGTTCGAAAATAGGCCGACCCCTTCTACAGCACACTCAAAATCAGGGAAAAATAAATTTTAACTAACTAAAATGATTATCAGCAGCATATTACCACAGTAACACTTCAACTAAGTCAGTATTTATTGAACTGACAAAATGTGTTATTCTTACTTACCAAAATATTTGATAGTTCATATTTAAATAGGCATGGGCCTAGTATTAAAATATAGAAATTACAAATTACACAATGAACACAAAGCACATGACTGAAGCATTGACTTTCAATGACTTTTTATTCACTGTCCGTTGTCTCATCAGTTTCATTGCTTTCATCACTATCACTACTATCAGATTTCCTACCACCATCTTCCCACAAAACGTCATCTTCCAAACCATCCATGGAGCTGGAAAGGCAGCACTTTTTAAAACCATGCACAATTGACTCTGGAGATATTTTGTCCCAGGCTGCCATAATCCACTTACAAATCTGACTCACAGATGGCTTCTTGATCTTTCCCCCTGGAGTAAGTGAATGATCCCCCTGCAGTAACCAGTCTGAATATTGCCTCCTTAGATTATCCTTGAAAGGCTTGTTCACTACTACATCGAGTACCTGTAACTGCGATGTCATTCCCCCAGGAATTACCACGAGGTCAGTATTACATTCTGCGACCTTTTTAAATTCTGGTGTGAGGTACCCCTAAATGCATCCAACGAAAGGAATCCTCGCTTTCTGAGAGCAGCCCCTGGTCGCCTATTCCACACTACAGACAACCAATCAAGCATTAATTGACTGGTCATCCAACCATTTTCATGACACCTCACAACTATGCCAGGCAGGAATTTTTCTTTCGGCAAGTTTTGCGCCTCAAGATGATGTATTGAGGTAGTTTGCGTCCGTCTGCAGTTACACCTAACATTGCAGTGATGCGCATCTTTTCGTTGCCAGAAGTTTTTAGCAACACAGATTTGCACCTTTTGCTTTGACAATAGTGTTGCTAGGCATGTCGAAGTTAACAGGCGTTTCATTGGCGTTGCCAATCTGGCCAAGGAGGTAATCATGTGTTTTCCGTAGGCTTAAAACATGTTGCTGGTAAGCCAACAGCTTTTCATGGAAATGTGATGGCAGATGTTGAGCCAGAGATGTTCTTCTAAGCGAGAGACCACTTCTTCGCATAAATCTTCTGCACCAACCAATACTTGCCTAGAATTCCCTTCATGGCACATTTAATTGATTGGCTATTTCCAGTGCCTTGATCTGAATTATCTCTCTGCTAATCTGAAGACCTTCACTCCGTTTTTCTTTGATGAAATCTAGGACTTGTTTATCGATTTCTGGATTTCTTCCACTTTTGGGTCCTCGGAACGCTTTTCTCGTTAAAACTGCATTTTTCAATTTATTTGCTTGAGCCCGCCAGCGACGCACATTCTTCTCGCCAACACCATATTTCCGCCCAGCTTCCACTTTACTTGTGGTTTCTGCATATCTTTTTACACTAACTTTGAAATTGGCAGAAAAACTACGCCTAATTCCCCTGCTAGTTGAAGCTTTAACCTTTACGTGATCAGCCGTTACGAACGAACAATGGCTTTGTGCACGGTACTCCGTAGAGTCTAGACCCAATGGGTGCTTCAAATACAGATCCGGGATACATGTTCAAAGAGCTGGATCCAGAGCTGTGTTTCCGTTTATCTTCACATTCTTTTGTAGTGGTGCCAACATTTTATATGGCAATGGCTACATTTTCTAAGTTCATAGAAATTGTGACGTAAAAACATTTACCGGTACGTTTAATTTTGACGTAAAAAAAAACAAAATGGTTTATGTAAAACGTGTATGAATCAACCATAAAACAGCCAATATTGCAAATAGGTTTTTTTCTTGTTACTGTTGGTATGTACCGGTATTTGTCTATTCGTGTTGCAACTACAAGTTGCAAACACTGGTGCCATTTACCTTTTTTGATTTTCCTGTGGTAGAAGAGTAAATAAAGCATACTACGGTAATTAACCTTACGGCAAAGTTGCTGTTTTTACTAATTGTTTACTGTAAATACCACATTTTACAAGCAAATAAATTTACCGCAGCTTGTTAAATACAGTTAAAAAATAACCAGACCGAGCTTTTAAAAGCTATGTGCTACAAGTGACCACATCTGTTTACTTAACTTAAAATATGATACGTTATTAGGGTTAAGTGTGTTTACTAAATTTCTAAGTTGGAAAAATTACTAATTCCACGTAAGTACAACGTAATTTTAGGTCAATCAATTGTATACATTTGACAATATATAACATTTTTATGCCATAAGTGATTCTCCTTGAATTGTATGTGTTTAATTATACTATTTTGGCTAGTGCCCCATTATAGGCCGACTCTAGATTTCAAGGTTGACAAAACTGACAAAAAAGGTCGGCCTATTTTCGGGCCAATATGGTAATAAGCAATGACTGCACAGATGCAGTAGAGAAAACATCTGGTCCTCGTGTGGCGCAACTGTGCCAGCAAATGGTGAGGGAGCTGGAGCAGTGATTCCAGCAGCTAGCTGTAAACGTGTTTCATTGACATCCCACCCAGCATGTAGACATGCCAGTACATGTCTCTAGAGGTGCTAGCATACAGGAGGAATCACTGCCTACACCGACACGAGCACAACTTGCATTGAGTGCGTTAATGCCAACCGTCTCTTCGAGCGATGGAAAACACTATGCTTTTCTTGAAGCAATTCGAAGAGCATTCAAAGACATTTGGACTGAGCAATGCAGAGAAACTGAAATTCTTAATCACTGTGCTCAAAAGCCGTGCTTTATACTGGTATGAAATGCTGAAAACCACTATAACATCATACCAGCAGTTCAAGGAGGAATTCCGACAGCACTACTGAAGTCTGAGAACTCAAGGCTTCCCTTAAGTCTTAATGAAAAATATAAAATATAACCATTTCTGTTAAGTCAAGTCATCATATGGTTCGCACACGACCCGTCAAAATTCACACACGACAATCATAAACGATTCCACTAGTTTACATAGAGTCATATGGTAAGTACACGACTAAGTCTTAAGTCTTAATTCTTAATTTTCAATCGTAAACCCACCTTTAAGGGAAGCGACCAATCACAACAAACCGGAACCTTTCAACCGGAAGTTTATGTCTTATTATTGGACCGAGCGAGGCAGTATTTTGGGTTAGAATTCGTATATTTGTCATTTGTAATCATCATCCATTTCGAAAAATAGATATCCCATTTGTCAATAACCTATTTCAAACCTGCTTCTCCGTTTCGAACAATGGCCGACCATGTGTTTTGTGCTGTGATTGGTTAGAATTAACGACTTCTATGTCAATCATAAACTGGAAAATCTAGTTTTGACTTAATTGTGTGCTCGATGTTAAGTTATAATTCTTAATGAAATCAATCGTAAACCCAGCTTAAGGATCCTTAGGTAAGTATCCTTGGTAAAGTACTGTATGGTATATACAAACAGCAAAACTAGAAACAAGATGGTGCAAGGATTCTGAAGAGACATTATACTAGCAGACACAAAAACATTAGAATTATTTGTAGAAAAAATACAAACAAAACACTATTATAAAAGGATAAAAAAACATTTTTTTACAAACCTTATCACATTATATGTTAATTTAATTATTTAAGGAAAACTATTTTAAAATTTACATTAATAAACACCCTTGCTCCCTGAAATTTACTAAATTTTTAACAATTCACTGCAATTAAACTGAGTATTGTGCACATACCAACTACATTCAGCGATTGCTCTTATGTTTTCTTTACATTATGTACTGTCCACTTTTTCTTAATCGGTCGACAGATTTTCTGTGTATGCTTAGCAACAACTGCGTGCATTGAATACTTGCAGTATGGCGTACAAAATAAGCTAATAATTGAACTTTATAGTATCTTATTGTTTTAAATCTTTCAACGTTGTAACTTTCGAATATATATTATACTGCTGATAATTTAGATATATTTTTTTTAATATTAATTAAATGTAAGTGATAGTTACTATTTTATATTTAATTTGAACAATCAAGAATATACATGCTTAAGTTACAATACATGTAACAACTATATCAGATAGATCACAACAAATAACAAATGTGTTGTGATAATGCTGTGTATGATGATATAGGCCTAGTTTTTATACCACCAGATAAACCAATGAGACAGGGAAATTTGCTGTAATAATAATAACATGGAAAATCTATGCCTACTTAACTAAGAACTACGTAATGAAAACCAAAAATATTTTATCAAATTAAATATATATGTTAGTTTCCTTTCTGTGTAGATGCGAAGTAACTTAGAAGAGTATTTATTGACGACAGTACCAGTTATATTATTGGACCAACACAATAGTAGATTATAAAGGGCTGCAAATATTATAGATAGCTTTACAACAACTTACAAGTGATGAAATATTTTGATTAGCGTGTGTCAGGTCATTAGCAGAATACCATTTGGGGTGTGATAGAATAATACTTAAGTAATTAATCAAATGCAGTTAATATCACAGATATTTAGAATGTGCAATAGCATACACTTATAAGTGCATGACAAGCACTTCACGGCAAGCAGCACTTATTTGCATCGCTGCTATCCTACTTTGCCCGCGGTTTGCTTTCAATTTTTTTTTTTTCTCTTTGTGTACGCCCCTGGTTTGTGTCTTATAGTAGGCCTTCTCAGTCAGAATTATGTGCTTTTCCATGTTGGCACCTTGTGAGTTTCTGCCCATAAAATGCAAATTCAAATGATACATAGCATGAAGGGCATTCCCAACTCAAAATGAGATAAGAGTAATTCAACCTCTTTCATATTTTTGCTAGGTTTATCACCTTAACAGGAATGAAATGCTTCTCACAGATTACGCAGTCTCTATTTACCGATAAGTCTCTTTAAATTGCAGAAATACCAGATACCACCGTCTTTAAAAACCTAAGATGTTTGTTGTATATACTTTTCCTCGTTTATTTGAAGTATCAATTCAGGAAATAAGGCAGCGGCCACTCTTGCTTCCCCACTTGCTGTGCCCTGGCTTTCTATAGTATGAGCTTTCATTATTAGATTACAATAATGTTCACATAAACTAAGGTACATATTGTTATGGAGAAAGTGGGGGCACAGCCATGCGAGGAGGACCATTGGGCCTTTGAGCTGTCATCTGGTCCACTGCATACCTCAGAGGATTAGCTACCTGGCCACGCTACCCTCCTTCCCTGGCTCCTTGTCACCGATCTCGCTGTGCCTTGTGGAGAACTCTGCAAGTTCCCAGGCTGCAGTGCGGATTATCTTTACTAGGACGCTACACGTCAAAGGATGCAAAACCGTTTAAGAAGGATTGCAGACGGGGATAAAAGCGGCAACTCCAGCCTTTGAACCATAACAGTATGTGCCATGGGTTTAGCTTTTGTAACTCTATGGTCTAGCTGAATTGTCTATGCTATTAATAATTATATTTACTAAGTTAACTTGTAAAATAATTGTAATATTGTACTACATCCTTTACAGTAGATTCCAATCAATTAAAAATGTACAATATGGCAGACGATCAACTGCAGGCAATGTGCAACAAGCACTAAGTCATTAGTAATGAGTTTTAATTGGTTTGTTGTATACCACATTTACAATGTTCAATAACTTTTACAGGAAATGGAAAAGAAGTGTCGGGTACTGCACGGGAGGTGCAACCCTTAAACAGGCATTGAGAAGACTGAAAAAAAAATTATCTATGTTTAGAGCAGTGTCTTTTCTACTGTATTGGTAAGTACCGTATTTACTCGTGTATAGCGCGCACCACGATTTTTGCAACAAATTCCAAAGAAAAAATATTTGTTTTTCCCGTAAATAAATTGTACTAACATTTTGTGCTACCTGTTAAGTAATTACGTATGAAACAAATGATAATTTAAATTGATGTGTGGTGATGCGTCAGGAAAATACTTAAACTCTGCTGTGTAGACGGAAGATAATGAAGCGCTGTATCGTCACAACTGGTACGTGGGCGGGAGGAAGGGAGGGAGGCAGGCAGGAATGTGACACGGAGGACTAGATGACTCACCGGTAGCAGCTGCGACAAAGCGAAGGAAGTGGAAGGAGGGGACTGGTGTCAACATTCTCTCTCTCTCTTTTTTATTTTACTAGCTGCGTTGGCTTTCTGTAGAGGGGGAGGTCTAAAAATAAACAAGAGACCTGCGAGCTTGCGTGCGCACGTGTGTGTGTGTGTGTGTGTGTGTGTGTGAAAGAGAGACCAGGTTGTGTGCGTGCGTGTATGTGTGTGTGTGAAAGAGAGGCCTTGTTGCTTGTGCGTATGTGTGGGGGGCTGGCCAGAAACGTCACCCGTCACCGGCAGTTAACGTCTTCCACTCCCCGCCGCATCTACTCACTTTTTTTTTTTTCGTGTATAGCGCGCATCCTTATTTTTTTCCTTTACTTGAGGGGAAAAAGGGCGCGCTATACACGAGTATATACGGTATTAAGTATAATGAAGCATTACTTACGTAGTGTCGTTGTGCAGAAGGCTAATTTATGTTATAATACGTACGTTTAAGTAGCTAATACAAATCTTGAAAAGTAAATGCAGTAGTATGTATAGAGATTTTCAAGTACCGGCCACGCTTTCATTTTTAATGACTGGATTTTTTTTTATTTTATAGCTTTTATCACTCCTACCTGTTATCTGAGAGGAATACGTGACATTGTCATGTTATAATTCCTCCAAACACTTGATCAGTCCAGGCCGATGAAAACATTAAGTCGAATCAGATATTCCTTCCAGTTCATGACTAAGCTAATTTATCCGTAAATGTTGCAAAAAATAAATACATGCAACAGTAAATTAAATCATACTCAGTATTATGATAGCCTTATTTGTATAAAGCTAATTGAGGATAGGGAAATCATTGTTGGCTGTTAAAAGAGAACTATAGTTTTCCGTTTTTAAAAATTATTCAAGCAATCAATTTACGATGGTTTATAAACATACAGTTAACTATTATTAAATCAAATCTTTAGATGTTACACAGTTTTACATGTGGACCCATTTCTAGACACGTTATCTGAATTACTGGCCTGCTGAACCGTGGATGATCAACAGTACAGGAACTGCTTTTTACCACCTAGGTAGAAGGATGAAAATCTCCCCGTAACGATCACTGCTGATAATGATAACATTAATATTTGGGTGAATATTTGCAAAGTGACACACATAATGTCCCTAGGTGAATACTGTGCTTGTTATAAGTACTAAAACATTCTTTCAATTTTGATTTGTATTTTAAAACCATGATTAATCTTATCATTATTAAATTTATTTTATAAGTACATTTTTTAAAATTAAAAATAATGTTTTTATGTCAAAATGTCAGTTCCGTAGAATTTCCCTTCTGGAAGTGGTTTTATTTAAATTCATCTTATTGTATATATATTCAAGTTACAAATTTACAAATTTTAGTCTGATTTCATAATATTTACAAATTTACAAACCATACTATAAAAAGAACCAGCATGTTTAATTTTTTTTCACTAATTAGTTAAATCTTGTCCCCAAGTGTTTTGTGTTAGTCCCATAGCTAATGTCTAGTTACAGTTATTTATCATATATGGCAGTTAAAAGCCATCTGCATAAGCTCAGGCTTGTACCACAGATATTTGTTGAAAGCCATGTTGTTATTTCTCTTTCAGTGAGTACCTGTGTGTGTATGTTAGTGGTATTGTGTGTGGAATTTGTGTTGTAACTAACAAGGTGGTCAGTCCCAAGCTGCCTGTGAAATTTTTCTATGGAAAGATAATTTCACTGTTTTATTTATTTTTCTTTCCATGTAAGAACACCTACAGATGACCCAAGAATATCCTAGGTATTCCATTTCTCTGATTAACAGTGCCAATTTAACCTCAAATTTGTTAGTCCCGTGGTGTCAGTCCCGTGCCTAGCAAGACGACACGGAACTGACATATTTTCCATGGGACTGACATTTTCCATCAAAAAATTCAATTAAAGCCACACGGGGTGGATAAAATAACCTTAAATATAATGATAGATAAAATTGTTTTATTTTGATGTATGCATTATGTAAAAAAAATGCTTTATTTGTACATTTCAAGATTCTTATGTGGCAACAATGAAAACTATAAAATATTATGTAGGCTTTAACTGGCCTTTGATATCATATTTTAACTTCTTTTAACATTTTTGTTATCACACTGGCTAATTTATTCATTGTTTGACACAATTTTTTTTGTTTGTTTGTTATGTTACTGGAATAATGGCCCCAAAGAAGGGAAATGAAGAGAGGCTGTCTAGAAAGAGAGAAAAGGAGAGAGAAAGCAGAAATAGAAACAGAGAAGATTATGTGAAAAGAGAATAGCAACTGCAAAAAGAAAGGCAAAAATCCTTGAGGCAGAAAGAGCAGAAGTTACGAAGACCGATA
Organism: Bacillus rossius redtenbacheri; assembly: GCF_032445375.1. Taxonomy (NCBI): domain Eukaryota; kingdom Metazoa; phylum Arthropoda; class Insecta; order Phasmatodea; family Bacillidae; genus Bacillus; species Bacillus rossius. The sequence continues at coordinate 25,373,402 of NC_086338.1, read as the reverse complement.
ACAGAGTTGAATCCTAGAGAGCAGCATGCAAAAAGAAGACAGTGGAAAGCCTACCAACAAATTTCAAGATTAAAAAAAAAAAAATCCGTGAAGGAAAATTAATATTTAGAAGCACACACACCTCCAAATTCAGAAAATGTAATTCAACCGCAAAACTGTTCAAGATCTGATTCTTTCAAGAGGTAACGTAACAAAAATAAAATCAAAAGACATAGAGAAAGACAATCCTTTTAAGAAGCAGATTAGCACTCTCAGAAAAAACTAAGACATATATAAGAAGCGATACAAACATTTACAAAAAGAGAAATATTGCATGGTGAAAACACCAAAAACCCGTGTGAAAAATTATTTAAGAAAGTCAAAGCCGTGTTGTCAAAAGGCAGAAGTAGTCAGTAAAGTTGTTTTTGGTGAAGTACCAGTAATAAAGGATCATTTATCAAAAACATACAAAGATCTAAGTCTAATAAAGAGAAACAGGTTTTTAAGAAAACTATGGCTGGAAAGATTTTGAAGAAATACGGTTTACAATCAGCTTGCGCAAGAGTTTTAAGATATAGGAGGAAGGAATAAGCCATCTTTTGAAACAAGAAATATTTTGAAGTATGAGTACAAAGAGAAAAAATGCTTACATCCATGAGAAGAAAAATAGCAGAATTCCTTCAAGAAGATATAAGCAGTAGAATATGCCCTGACAAGAAAGATTTCATCACACGGAAAAACGTTAGAAAACAAAAGCGTTATCTAACAGATACTCTAAAGAATCTACATCAGCACTTTTTGAGGAAGTACCCAGAAGCAAAAGCTAGCTATAGTTTTTATTTTTTGTCTAAACCGCCCTTTTAGGGTGCTCCCACTGAAGGTAGAGGAAAGAGATACATGTGCATGTGCTGTACATGCAAACATGAAACTAATTGTAGAGGCTTTGCATTTAAATGGCGTGATCTCTGAACAAACAACTTCTGATGTTATCAAAAAATTTTGCTGTTCTTACAAAAATGAAGTGTTTGCTGTGTGACTGTAAGAACTGTCTAGAATTTGGAATAATGTATAATGAGTTTGAAGGCAACCAGCCAGTAAAATTTCAATAGTGGGTACGTGGGAAAGAGCACTACATAGATAAGAAGACAAAACAAGTGAAGACAGCCATGAAAGTAACAAAACAGGGTAAGGAATCAACACTACTGATTCTTGTGAGTACGTACGAATAGCAGCTTTCTCGATAATTTGACAGATCACGAAATCATCATACATTGCGACTTTAGTGAAAACTATAATTTAAAGTTCGCAGAAGAAATCCAATCATTCCATTTTGATGGTGCACGGCAACAAATATCAATGCACACTGTTGTTGTTTACAGAAAGTCCTTGGGAACTCTAGAAACAAAATGTTTCTGCACAGTATCATGCTCTCTGCAACACAATGCTCCAGCAATTTGGGCTCATCTGTTTCCGGTGATGAATGTTGTTGTTTCAGAAAGTATTCACACGGTACATTTTCTTAGCAATAGTCCATCTGGCCAGTACAGAAACAAATCAATGTTTTCGTTTCTAGCCAATCACATAGGAAATCGTTTTACAGGTGTTACAAATGTTAAATGGAACTATCAGGAAGCAGGCCATGGCAAAGGCGCACCTGATGGAATTGGAGGTGTGTGCAAACGCACAGCAGACAGGATTGTGGCTCATGGAAGGGATTTGCCCAACATAGATACTTTGGTAGATGTTCTTTAAGAGAATTGTCCGGGATTCAAATTTTTTTTTAGTTTCCGAACGGAGATCACAAAGATTTCTGATGTGATTAAAAAAGGGAAAGTTTTGCCTTTCAAAGGCACACTGAAAGTTCACCAGGTGAAAGCAACCAATAATCCAAACCGGCTTAGTCTGCGAAGACTATCATGTTTCAATTCAGATAAGTGCTGTCATTATGAGATTGGTACACTGACGTATGAAGATTTACCAACATCAGGTCTTGATAGTGAGGAAGAGCTGGGTATGATATCCAGCTACAGCAGCTCGCGAATTCAATACGAGGACGTGTATAGCGATACTGAAACTTTATGCACAGACACTTCTGAAAATGGTTTTTCAAGTGTTACTTCAGGAATGTATGTGTTAGTAGAAGTTCTCCAGGTGCATACAAATAAGAAGAAACAAGAACGTAGTAATAAGAAGTACATGTACGGCAGAAGTCGAGAGGGGAACTTTTTTCCATTCGCAACATACTTAGGGTTTCACAAAATATCGTGTGCAATGTCCCACGAGGTGTTTTTCGGACTATTCGCGGCTTCAGGCTGCACGACCGTACACTATTTTCACCATTAGTGGTGTTTCGCACATTTTTCCTATATAGTCGGTATCTGCAAATTTTCAACCGTGCTCTGGTTTCCCTTCATACGCAGAAATCTTTCGCCTTTTACTAAAGATTGCGGGGAATTCAGAGCATCTGACCAGTAATTTGCTGTTTCTCTCCCGCAGAAATTATAGGTAGCAGCCGAGCCGCTGAGACCAACAGCAGCGAGTTCCAGCGCCGGCTACCAGGAGCGCCCAACTCGTAGTTCCTAGATTTCTTGTGCTTGTGCCCTAGATCCTAAGAGGGAAGGTGCACCACTGAGCCACAGCCTATAGGAGCGGCCAAGGGGGGAGTCTGGAATTGACTCCCACCCCACGACACTGAACCTGGGCTGTGGTGGCTTCGGTCAGAGGCCCGTGGCCGTGGCCACTACATGTGATCGACCACCAGGTCGCAGCCTATTGGGGCGGCAGTGGGGGGAGTCTGGAATGGACTGCTGCCCCAAGACGTCAAACCAGGGCGGAGGCGACCTTGGTTTGAGCCCTTCGGCTGAGGTCATGACAAATGACGAAAACCGACTACGACCACCACACAACTCGACTGGAGAGGCGGACACTGCTGGCGCTGGGGAGGGGAACCTACCCACTCTCCTAGTGCCGGCCGGGCTGCGCTCCCAGCGAGCGCGTGTGAATATTTCGAGCCAAGACACCTGCTGGGATTTCAAGTACCCCCACCACCTGCAGCGACCACCACCACCACCACGACCACGACCTCCAGCACCGCTCCAGTCATGCCTGCACCACTTGCTCGCTCCTCTTCACTTTCGTCTCTGCACACCGACCAGCCCACCATCACACCACCGCAGACCACCGCCACCATGGACTTCGTCGCCGCCTCCTCCTGGTTCGTGGTCCTGCCACGAACTGGGAAGAGAACCAGGAAGGTGATCCACTGCTCCGACGACGCCGTCCCGACATCAAACCGCTTCGGCTCTCGGTCTTCACTACCTGACACAGACTGCGACAGTGACGGCAGGACCGCCTCGCCGACGCCACTGCCACAACGCCGCCGACGTATCGCGCACGCGAAACGCATGAAGCAGGACGAGACCAAGACCACGGACCGATCCTCTCAGCCTCCTCCCACCACCTCCCAACCATCCACTTCCGCCAACCACTCACACCACCACGAAACCACCCAGGATGCCACCAATCGCCTGTCTTCTGAGACCATCCTCGGCCCCATCCTGACCGCACGCCACCCCCAGGACGAACTGACCGGACCGCTCACCATCTCCTCCATCAACGACCGAACATCCTTTTACACCGCCAATGCACGTGACCACCAGTACCTCTTTGACAAGTTGACTCGCCTCAGCTTCAAGCTGTACACTCACCTGCGACCTGACGAGAAGACCGACAGGCTTGTCCTCAAGAAACTACCACTTGCGACCACCACTGAGGAAGTCTAGGATGCACTCCTCAACCTGAATCTCCTAGTACTCTCTGTCCTGAAGTAGCGCACCTCCCCCAACTCCTCGACCCAACCGTTCCTTGTTACCACCGGACTGGGCGAGGCGGGACGTTTCTACAAACTGACTACACTGGCTGGCTGGCGGGTCTCCGTCGAGAAGTACCGCGGCTCCGGCAGGGTGCCGCAGTGCTATCGCTGCCAGCAACCTGGTCACTTCTCAACCAAGTGCCAGCGGGACCTGGCGTGCTACAAGTGCGCCGGCCCCCACTGGTCGTGCGACTGCATCTCCACCACAAAAGATGCAAGGTCTGCGGGGTGGGACACTATGCGACTTCGACTGACTGCAGGACCATCCAAGATTACATTCGACGCCACCCTCAGACCACCAACAGTGACGAATCCGCTGCTCCGGCACCATGACAACCCGCTCCCTCCCTGGCTGACGACCGCACGTTCCCCGCTCTCACCACATATGCCTGGACCAAATGTCCCTCCCCCCTCTGCTCCTGAGCCCCCGCCATCCACCTCACGCGCACCAGCACCCACTGCACCATCATCTCACTCCACCGACTGCTCATCACTGACCACCATGTTATGTGACTTCACGACGCTCATCAATAACTACCTCCCCCTCATCCGACGCACCATCACGGCACTCCACCAAGCCCGCACCCCATTGGAGAGATTCGAAGTGCTCCTCCAAGCGCTCTTGAGTTTCTTTGATGAACCACACCCCTCCCCTTAGTTTCCTCACCTGGAACATATTCTCCCTCCTCCCCAAGCTTCCTGACTTCCTGCACCTTGTCCGCGAGGAAGCTCCCGATGTCATGTTCCTTTCAGAGACATGGCTCGTCCCCAACTCCCCCCCCTCCACGTTCCCAGGTACGTCATCCACCGTGCCGACCGCGACGGCCGGGGCGGTGGGGTGGCGCTGCTTGTCCGCCACTCCCTCTCCTACTACCGCCGCCACCTGACCCCTCCCCCGGCCCCCGGGGCTAAGGCTGTCGCCGTGCGCCTGCGCGGCCTCCCCTACTCCCTCACCCTGGTCTCCCTCTACCTCCTCCCTCAACACATCTTCCCCACCGCCAGCATTGAGGCCCTCGAGCAACTCGACACTCACGTCCTGCTGGTCAGGCCTTCAATGCCACCCATCCCCAATGGGGCTGCGTCGCCGCTAACCGGCGGGGCAGCTCCCTCCGCCAGCTCCTTCGGCGTATTCACCTCACCCTCCATGCCCCCCGACCCCACCTTCTTCCCTGCCCAAGCCAACCGCCACCCCAGTATCATCGACATCGCCCTCTCCTACCCCCTCCCCATACTTTCCGACCCCGCACCATCACGACCGGCATCTCCAACCACTTTCCCGTCAAGGGCACCATTCACTTCTACCCCCACTCCAACCCCCACCTCCCCCATTTTGACTTCCCCAAGGCCGACTGGGATGGATCCCAGCACTCCCTCTCCAACAGCCTGGACCTCACCCTCCCCTTCCGCACCTCGAACCACCTCGACTCCAATGTCACCACCTTCGCCGAGGCCATCTCTGCAACCGCTACCGCCCTCTTCCCCACCTGGTGCGCCTCATCTGCTCGTTCCTGGGAGGCCGCACCTTCCAGGTTCGAGTGGAAGGGACACTCTCCGATCCTCGCCACATCTCCGCAGGTGTCCCTCAAGGCGCAATCCTCTCAACCCTCCTCTTTGCCCTCCACATCTCAGACCTGAAACCTCCTCCTGGCACATACCTGGTGCAGTACGCCTACGATACCTGCCTCCTCGCCTCCTCCGTCCACGAGCGGATGCTCGGCGACCGTCTCTGCAGCGGTCTCTCCTCCCTCCACACCCAATTCCTCGCCCACGGCATCGGGCTGAACCACGAAAAATCCACCTCCATCCTTTTCTCCTGCCTCCATCCTCGCCAAGACCTGTCATCTCCAGAGTAGCCATCCCCTGGTCGCCCCAACTCTGCTACCTGGGGGTCACCCTTGACAGGTCCTTCACCTTCCTCCCCCACCTGGAGACCGTCCGCTCCAAATCCAGTGCCGTCATGGCCCAACTGGCCCACGTACTTCGACCTGCATCTGCCATTCCACTCCCTGTTAGAATCACAGCATACCGCACATACAACATTCCGCTCTTCACCTCACCAGACACCACGCAACGAGCAGCAGAGCCCCAGGGACGGATCGTCGGAGGAGCTCAATCATTGTACATATGTGTAAATAAATAAATAAATAACTGTCGCCCTGAAGCCCTTGCGGCCGTGTATATATTTGTTTTTCATTATTCCATGTACATATCTATTTTAATAAAGATGAATTTTTGGTGAGGACTTCCCTAGTGGGAGACCTCAATACAAAATAAAAACAAAAAATTGTGTTTATCTAGTTATAGTTAGCAATTTACATTTTAATGTTTGGAATTTTTGTCACTGTAACTCCGTAAAGTGTCATAGAAATAGGTCAATTTAACAGGGAGTGCAAAAATCTGCAAATTCGCAGTAAGTGTGACTTTCTGACCTCACTGACTGTTAAGTCTTAATACTCAAAAATAGGTATTGATTGAATCAGAAAGTATATCTACTGTTTTTAAACGTATGTTTACGTGTTGACTAGAAAATAAATGAATCACACTGTTTTATCCGTGTTGGTAAATGTCAATGAAAAGAGTTCACATTACTTATGAACTATAATTTTAGGTTAACTTTATTTTTCTCCCCAGTAGTCCAGGAAATCCGAGACTGGTGTCACCCTGAGTCTATACTAGCCAGACAGTAACAAGTAAATATCATACACTTGTAATTTAATACCTAGTTTGGGATAGGGGAGAAGGGGTCTCATTTCCACAAATTTTATTGTATAATTTCTTCAAATTAAACGTATTTTTTATCTTGGTAATAAGCATCATTAGTTTTAATAGAATGTTGAGCAATTTGTTAATTTTAACTGCAATCTCTAGTCTCAATTATTATGAGATAATATTTTATATTTAATGTATGTACAGTTATCTACCATGGGGCACATTTCAGATGGTGGTGGCATACTTTTCATAAATAAATAAATAAATAAATATATATATATATATATATATACATACATATATACATACAGTAAACTCTCGATTATCCGTGTTAATTGGGACCTTCCGATGCCCGGATAATTGAATGCCCATAAAAAAAAACCGGATAATCCGTTTCACCACTTAAAAATGGTGTATTTACTGGCAAAAGAGTGTCTCTTCAGTAGAATTCTGAGTACAAGCAAAGGCTTTGTATACCCTGTCCCAGCTTATTGGACCGTAAACAATACTGGCACTGTGTTGCCGCCATCCTTCTCCTGACCCCTTTATTGCTACGGGAGGGAGAGCGAAGGCAGTCCCAACTCAGCATCTCCCTCCACCCTTTTAACGACCTAAACCAAACATACAAAGCATTGTCAACATCTGCGTGGGTAGATGGTTTCATGCTTTTACGTTTAGAAGGCCCTGCCACACTGTCTGATCTACTAGCAAACTGCAAAAGTTTTTCTTCACTTTTACTAATGTCTCACATGGTTTGTATTCCAATTTCATATTCCTGTGCTAATTTCGCGGCAGTTTCTCCTTTTTTTAACCTGTCCACAACATCTAACTTCTCTGCTATTGTCAGCACTTTACGTTTCCTTTTACCAGACATGATTACAAAAACAAATGTGCCTGGGAGAACTGATGTAAATAACTGCGTGAAAAATGCCTCTTCCAGCCGTCAGGAGTGTGAGAAGATAAAAGAGGTAAAGGGACTTTTTTTTTTAGCGTGGCGGGCACTGTGAAAAGAACGCTTGAAAAGAAAATGAAATGGGGGGGGGGGAAGCAGCAGTCAAAGCATTCCTTTTAGGTTTAAAGTGTGACAAATTGATGGGGGAACGAGGGTCTGAAGTCTGAAGGGTCAGGTAAATAGCTTTCTGACACAGCAGTAAAAAAAAAAAAAGCGCAGATTAGTTGCGTAGCTACACCCCGTAATTTTTTTTTTACAACTTCATAAAAAAATCAAGCAGGAATAACCCGAAAACCGGATAATCCAGGCCCGGATAATCGAGAGTTTACTGTATTTACTTTCCAATCAGTTAAAAATTTATCAGAATAAGTCAAATAAGCTAATATATGTATAAATATATACAAATACAACAAAATTAAAAAAAAAAAATAGATATGGTTAAATCATCTTATTCACTTAAAGCGTAATATTAATGTTTTACATTATTTTCTTTTTAACTGAAGGTAAAACACCAAATGCCATAGAAGAAATGGCTTGAAATGTTCCTCCACTCATGATTGGCTGCGGTAGTTTCATCATAATGTCACTTCTGTCACAGTGCTGATATATTGTCTTTTTTGGGGGGGATAAAATTTCCACAAATCTTCATTCCTTTGTGTGAATCCAACTTTGTAATAGTCGTTTTCTTGGTCTTCTACTTTTCCTACAAATAGGACTTTGAACTTCTTCCCTGCAAACTGAACTAGCACAAAATCATTTATTTGGATTACTATATCGTTATTTTTGAATTCTACATTTTCTTTAAACTCTGATGTGGAAATCTAAAGTTGATCTATATCTTTACAATCAGACTACTCTTGCAAAAGGATTTCAATACCTTCACTCTCAGAAGATTCATTATTGAAACATTTTCTTGCAGGATTGTGTTTTACAGTTTTGATTATTTTCTCTAATTTCATTTTCTTTGTACCTAATTTTGACTTCTTTTCTAACCTTTTGAGTTTTCCTCTTCAATTTTTTTTTTTTCCCAGTAAGTATTGATGACTTCTTTTTCTTTCTTGTTTCTTCCAATTCTTCTTTTTGGTTCTGCTTTTGGAAAAGGCCAAACATCTTCAGGTGTCAGAATTCCTTCAGGCCTACTTGTATTTCTTTCACAAAGTTTTGATTTTTCTGATGTGCAGTTTAAAACAGCAGAATTTTCTTTGCTTGTGTTTGGTTTATTTTCAGTTGTACAACTCAATACAAAAGGTGAAAGATCAACAGAAGGGGTTGATGAATTATGTTGTATATGTTACTGTTGTGTTACTGATAGGTGCACTAGTGACATGTGAGGCTTCAAAATCTTCCTCTGTAAACACCAGACGAGACACTGGCCAATATACATCTGTTGCTTTAAAAGCTGCTTTGATGTTTTAGGAGTAAATGCTATGTCCTTCAAAGCAGCTCGGTTATGAATTGTTACGGTTTTGCCTTTGCTGTGATTGATAACAGACAATAATTTTCTGCAATTTTCAGTTTTAATTTAAATTGTCAATTTAGTTATAATGTAAATACACAAATAATCCTTCAATTTTTAACCTAAGTTTTGATATTTTATTATAAGTAAAAGTATGAACACTACATGCAATGCTTAATATTTTAATGATAGTTAACTTAATTTAGGCATAGTATTTGACTTAGCCATTTTATTATGGGCCTAGGCATATTGCACTTACAAAAAAGGTGTAACAGTCCTATGTTATTCCTTACAGGAGTACATTTCAACAATATCTGCCCCATTAGCAACATTGAAGTTATAGCAATGTTACTACTTTTAGAAACTGTTTTTAAATATGTTCATATTATTTTTAGATGCAGAATTTCTTATTTAATTGGTTAAATAAATCCTACTTACCTCCATCAAAGTAGAATCTGTAAAATGTGTTTACTGAATCACATAGTACTTATGAAATGAAATGGAGGGAAATCAATTGCTTGCTGTTCTGTTGTGGAACTTGATTGTTTTCTTACTAACCAATCAAAACAAGGTTTATTGGCATAAAATTCAAGCCGTTGAAATGTGCCTCTCCCCCCCCCCCCCCCTCTTCATATTGATACCATTTCAAAGAGACATACATTGATCTAACTTTGTGTATTTTCATATCAGTGATAGTGTAGAATCTGAAATCTGAACTGTTGTGTTTTACAAGTACCCTGCATAATTGTCTAGATCAGTTGCAAGAAAGGTGTACAGTTCTACTAAGCTGTATTTGTTTTTAAATTTAAATAAAATATTTATTTAAACCAGTGATCAATTTACTGTTTCTTTTACTGTATGTGTTCAAATGTGTAAAATTGATATTTTTAATTTGCCATATTTTTCTACTATAGAAAGAATATAATTCACATATTTTTGTTATTTTTAGTTATCAATACTCATACTACAGTCTAATGAAAATTGTAAACAATTAAGGTGCCCAGATAAATATTATTATTATTCCAATCACATGTACACAGACAGAATTATGTGGGCCTAACTAAATTCGTATCTCGGGTCTTAGTAGTTAAGTAAAAATGACTTGGTGGTTTGTGTAGTTGTGAACTTGTCACTTGTAATACTACATCATGTCACGACACAATGCAGTAACATACAGTCACGGGAACTGCACAGAAGTTTCTGATGATGAAAATATAGAGTCTTCAGGAAGTGACACATGACAGGGCAGCTACATGTTTGCCTAGAGCAGGTAGAAGAAGTACCGCGACTATGAACGGCCTAGTATATGTACCGTATTGGTCCTAAGATAGGCCGACCTCGAAAATAGGCCGACCCCTTCTACAGCACACTCAAAATCAGGGAAAAATAAATTTTAACTAACTAAAATGATTATCAGCAGCATACTACCACAGTAACACTTCCACTAAGTATTTATTGAACTGACAAAATGTGTTATTCTTACTTACCAAAATATTTGATAGTTCATATTTACATAGGCATAGGCCTATTATTAAAATATAGAAATTTCAAATTACACAATGAACACAAAACACATGACTGAAACATTGACTTTCGATGACTTTTTATTCACTGTCCGTTGTCTCATCAGTTTCATTGCTTTCATCACTATCACTACTATCAGATTTCCTACCACCATCTTCCCACAAAACGTCATCTTCCAAACATCCATGGAGTTGGAAAGGCAGCACTTTTTAAAACCATGCACAATTGACTCTGGAGATATTTTGTCCCAGGTTGCCATAATTCACTTAAAAATCTGACTCACAGATGGCTTCTTGATCTTTCCCCCTGGAGTAAGTGAATGGTCCCCCTGCAGTAACCAGTCTGAATATTGCCTCCTTAGATTATCCTTAAAAGGCTTGTTCACTACTACATTGAGTACCTGTGAAGCGGGATGATAAGAGCGACGCTCAATGGTAGTTCTAGCGCGGTAAAACCTCTAAGTGCAAGGCTCTGAACTGGCGCACAGTCATCTCGTTCCTGTCAGATAACTGTGAAATTTGAGCGGTGACCGTAACATTATATGGCGGAAAAATAAAGATAAAGGTGTAATGCATTTCCCTCTGATACTTTCAAGAAATTTGTAACGGGTTTTTTTTACACCTAAAACTTCGAAAACATGCCTTTTAGCCATTTTATTTCCTCTAAATCCTCTTGATCCGATATCAAAAGAACCAGTTGGGCATTAACAAATTCTTAAATGCTTTTCGTTAAACAGACCCCAGTCGGATATCTAGTGTAGTTTGTAAATCGCGTAGGTTTTTCTGTCTGCGCGGCACACGACTGTAGTTGCCGTGCGTCACGCGCCGAGAATATTGTCCGGCAGGAAGGGTGAGTATAGTTCATTTGCTGTAAAAATGAATACTTTTACGGCACTGCTAAATTTTTCCATTAAAGAAATTTTGAAGTTTCAGTGATTTTCCAGCAGAAATAATGTTGTGTAACTAACAAACAAATTGTATCAAAACAATTGACGGTAAATGGCTGTTGCGGGGCCCCTTAATTTTTTTTTCTTCATTTTACCAGAAATGGACTATACAAATCTGGCTTTCGTCGAACGCAGTTTGGAGAAGGGGAGGAAGGATGTTGACAGTTTCAGATGCCAAAGGACGTTGAGGGAGGAGGGGGAGAGAGACACGATGGTTTGTATGCCTGGGAGGGATGACCCTTGAAGCCCTCAAACGTCGACTCTAAACGGTCTTTTTCAAAATACTGTTTAATTGTTAGTGACAGAAGAAGATCGCTGAAGCCAGAAAATGCAGAACTTTTACAATGGTAGCATTTTCGTAATTTTTGTGTAAAAGTGTGCATAGTGAAACTTTCTGCAGTTTCTTATTTTAATGTGTCGTCCAAAAAATTGGAACTGTGATGACCTGATGAGCGATGGTACTTTGTAAGAGAAAATGTTTAACCAGAACATTAAAATGTTGATTACATGTAATTCTAAACAACATAATAGACCCAACTGCAATTTTTTATGTCACAATCGTAAAATATATTGTGTAAGGACCATGAATAGCTTAAAAAACCCATATTTTTTAAAAGACGAAATAACGACGAAATGTGTGGTTAAATGACGAAATCGGGTTCAAAATAAAACCATATAATCTTGGCTCTAGTTATTGGGGTTAAGTGTGTTTACTAAATTTCTAAGTTGGAAAAATTACTAATTCCACGTAAGTACAACGTAATTTTAGGTCAATCAATTGTATACATTATACAATATATAACATTTTTATGCCATAAGTGATTCTCCTTGAAATGTATGTGTTTATTTATACTATTTTGGCTAGTGCCCCATTATAGGCCGACTCTAGATTTCAAGGTTGACAAAACTGGCAAAAAAGGTCTGCCTATTTTCGGACCAATACGGTAATAAGTAATGACTGCACACATGCAGTAGAGAAAACATCTGATCCTCGTGTGGCGCAACTGTGCCAGCGAAGGGTGAGGGAGCTGGAGCAGTGATTCCAGCAGCTGTAAACGTGTTTCTTTGACATCCCACCCAGCATGTAGACATGCCAGTACATGTCTCTATAGGTGCTAGCATACAAGAGGAATCACTGCCTACACCGACACGAGCACAACTTGCATTGAGTGCGTTAATTCCAACCGTCTCTTCGAGCGACAGAAAACACTATGCTTTTCTTGAAGCAATTCGAAGAGCATTCAAAGACATTTGGACTGAGCAATGCAGAGAAACTGAAATTCTTAATCACTGTGCTCAAAAGCCGTGCTTTATACTGGTATGAAATGCTGAAAACCACTATAACATCATACCAGCAGTTCAAGGAGGAATTCCGACAGCACTACTGGAGTCTGAGAACTCAAGGCAATCTGAGGATGCCGTTGCACTCAGAGCGATATGACTCTAAAATATATATGTCATTGGAGGCCCACCTATCCAGCATGTATAAGCGGACTCGTTATTTAGATTTCATCGTGTCCGATGACAAGTTCATCGCTACGGTGCTTACTAGGCTTCCACTGAAGTACCAAATTTAGTTGGCGACAACAAAAGTCGCAGCCAAACCCCTAGAGAGGAGCCAGAACATAATACTCAACTTCAGAAGCATGTGCTCATCCATAACGAATGGAGGAACAGAGAAAATCGGCCTAATGAGGACTGACAAGCAACTGTGCACTACCTGAACAGGCAGTACCGGGATAAAACGTCAGATTACAATCATTCATCCAAGGGCAAATTGTCATAACTCGCACCCTAACAAGAGAATAATATAGTTAATATTAATGTTACACCCTGCTACTATTTGTTTAAGGCAATAGAAGTGAAAAATGAAATATTTTAACATGTATGTAAGTTACTACTAGTATTATCATGATCTACGAGGTAGTGGTATATCTATACTAATATTATAAAGCTGAAAAGTTTGTTTGTTTGTTTGTTTGCTAATCTCAGGAACCACTGGTCCAATTTGAAAAATTCTTTCAGTGTTGGATAGTACATTTATCGAGGAAGGCTGGCTATATTATACTATCAATAACATTAGGGATCCTTACTAAAAGTCCAATTTAGAATCTATTGCGTTGGAGGGGGTTAGATACAACATGCAGTACACATACGAAGTGTGTGTTGACAATGCTGCAGGCGCTAGAAGTTTATTTCCTATGGCCTATTAACATTTTTGCCATGCACTAGATGCCTTATCATTTTTAATTTTCCCATACAAGTAAAAAACACCCGTGTGATATTAACAACGAAGCAATCAGTACCCTCATAAGAGTTCAATTAGTATTTAAATACTTTTTATCACTTTAAATCGCAAACCTAAACTATTGTTTTTTTTCCTCTCTCTGTGTTTAATTTGTTTTTTTATTGCCCTTTTTTTCAAGTATATATATTTTACAGACTTGAAACTTCACAGTAATGTTCCTTATGTTACGCAGGATGACATTTTCCGAAAATTAGATCCCATGGGTGGTTAAAACCAGGCAACAGTGGGTACTTTGTCTGCATGCGAACAGGATTTTGCATTGTTCATGCCTTCTGCGTCTTCATGTCAACGGGCATCGCGCGGCAGCAGCGTACCCACAAGGAGGGGCATGTATAATGAGCGGCGCAAGAGTGATCTGCCTGTAGACTGCAGTAACGAAGTACGGGTAAATCAGTTGTACGTTGCTTGCACGAGTCGGGAAACCATCGGTGCTATTCATTTTCTCTCCGGTACATTATACAGCATTGTAATAAATTTTCACTGAATTTTTTTTAAATTTACCATTACTGTAAATGTGAGATGTGGCTTAATTTTTTTTCCTTTAGTATAGCCGTGCGAAGCCGGGTCGGGCAGCTAGTTATGTATATTTATTAAGTTATTTGAATAGAAATCATAGCGCTACAGCGTTACAGATGTTTCTTTCAATGTTATATAGTATGTCCACCATTATGTGCGTGTAATAAGGTGGCAGCATAGAATTTTCCAAGTTAGTTCACTGCAGGTCAGTTCCACAGAATGGTATGCTCTATGCATAAGAGGAAAAACCATTTATTGCAATCCACAGCGGTATGATAGAGTATTAGCAAACAGTGAACTCTTTGGATAGAATATTTTTGTTTATATAAATAATAAATAATAATAGGTAAGTATCCTTGGTAAAGTACTGTATGGTATATACAAACAGCAAAACCAGAAACAAGATGGTGCAAGGATTCTGAGACATAATACTAGCAGACACAAAAACATTAGAATGTTTTGTAGTAAAAATACAAAAAAAACACCATTATAAAAGTATAAAAATTAGAAAAACATTTTTTTTTAGAAACCTTATCACATTATATGTTAATTTAATTATTTAAGGAAAACTATTTAAAAAATTACATTAATCAACACCCTTGCCCCCTGAAATTTACTAAATTTAAAAAAATTCACTGCATTTAAACTAAGTATTGTGCACATACCAACTACATCCAGCGATTGCTGTAACTTTTCTTTACAAAATGTACTGAAAACTTTTCTAAATTGGTCGACAGATTTTCTGTATATGCTTTTAGCAACAACTGCGTGCATTGAATACTTGCAGTATTGCGTACAAAATAAGCTATGAATTGAACTTGAATGTTTTAAATCTTTGAACATTGTAACTTTCGAATATATATTTTACTGCTGATAATTTGGATAATAATTTTTTTTTAATATTAATTAAATGTAAGTTGTAGTTACCATTTTATATTTAATTTGAAGAAACAAGAATATACATGCATATGTTACAATACATGTAACAACTATATTAGATTGATCACAATAAATAACAAATGTTTTGTGATAATGTTGTGTATTATCATGGAGGCCAGGTTTTTATACCACTAGATAAACCAATAAGACACGGAAATTTGCTGTAATAATAACGTGGAAACTCTGTGCCTACTTAACTAAGAACTATGTAATGTAAACCAAACATATTTTATCAAATTAAAAAACACATATGTTAGTTTCCTTTCTGTGTAGATGTGAAGTAACTTAGAGAAGTATTTATTGACGACAGTACCAGTTATATTATTGGACCAACACAATAGTAGATTATAAAGGGCTGCAAATATTATAGCTAGCTTTACAAGAAGTTATAAGTGATGAAATATTTTGTTTAGCATGTGTCAGACCATTAGCAGAATATCATTTGGGGTGTGATAGAATAATACTTAAGTAATTAATCAAATGCAGTTAATATCACAGATATATAGAATGTGCAATAGCATACACTTATAAGTGCATGACAAGCACTTCACGGCAAGCAGCACTTATTTGCATCGCTGCTATCCTACTTTGCCTGCTGTTTGCTTTCAATTTGTTTTTTTTTTTTCTCTTTGTGTACGTCCCTGGTTTCTGTTTTATAGTAGGCCTTCTCAGTCAGAATTATGTGCTTTTCCATGTTGGCATCTTGTGAGTTTCTGCCCATAAAATGCAAATTCAAATTATACATAGCATAAAGGGCATTTCCAACTCAAAATGAGATAAGAGAAATTTAACCTCTTTCATATTGTTGCTACGTTTCTTACCTTAACAGGAATGAAATGCTTCTCACGGATTACGCAGTCTCTATTTACCGATAAGTCTCTTTAAATTGCAGAAATACCAGATACCACCGTCTTTAAAAACCTAAGATGTTTGTTGTATATACTTTTCCCCGTTTATTTGAAGTATCAATTCGGGAAATAAGGCAGCAGCCACTCTTGCTTCCCCACTTGCTGTGCCCTGGCTTTCTATAGTATGAGCTTTCATTATTAGATTACAATAATGTTCACATAAACTAAGGTACATATTGTTATGGAGAAAGTGGGGGTACAGCCACGCGAGGAGGACCATTGGGCCTTTGAGCTGTCATCTGGTCCACTGCATACCTCAGAGGATTAGCTACCTGGCCACGCTACCCTCCTTCCCCGGCTCCTTGTTACTGATCTCGTGCCTTGTGAAGAACACTGCGGGCTCCCGAAGGCCGCCGCGCGGATTTGCTTAGCTAGGATGTCACACGTCAAAGGATGCGAAACCGTTTAAGAAGGATGGCCGAGGGGTATAAAAGCGGCAACTCCAGCCTTTGAACCATAACCGTATGTACCATGGGTTTAGATTTTGTAAGTCTATGGTCAAGCTGAACTGTCTATGCTATTAATAATTATATTTACAGTAAACTCTCGCAAATCCGGACCACGAGAATCCGTAGTACTCAGAAATCCATGGTGTTTTGTAACTGAAAAATAAATGTTTTTTTTTATAAGCGTTCTGCAGTGTTGTGGTGCGCTGTGTTCCCACGGTAAAAAAGTGTGTGTGCCGCATCGTGTAACTACGATACACGCACTCGCATCTCTGTTATTTTTTTCTGCCTGTCAAAACGCGTGACATCTGACACGAACAAAATAAAAGACGTGCTGAGAGTGTAGGATATTTAGATAGGGGGGAAATAAATGTCTCACGATAGAGAGCAACTGCTTAGTGGAGCATTTACGGTAGCTCAGAGTAGAAGTGCACAGCAGTTGATTGTACATATTTAAAGGTTTTACTGAGTGTGGAGAATTATGAAGGTGAAAAGAAAACACGTAACACTGACATTTAAACAAAAGCTTGAAATATGTGACAAGTTGAATCGTGGTGTACGTGTTGCAGCAATCGCGCTTGAGTATGGTATTGACGAGTCAACCGTGTATGACATAAAAATACAAAAGGAAAAACTCAAAGCTTTCGTAGCAGAGAGTGAGTCGGAAAAGAACTGTTTGAAACGAAAAACTCTTCACACGCCCAAACACGCACTCGCATCTCTGTAAACAAAAGATTACATCACTGGTTACAGCCAGCTGGTTGGCGCAGCGCCGCGTGTCTGCCGTCCGTGCGGCCGGCTGGCTGTAAACAGTGCAGTGGGAGATGCTTTAGTACACAGTGTCAAAGAGACGTGGCGTTATTTTAATTTTAAGTAATTTTGAATCTTTTTTAGCAATGTATTCTGTTTTATGTAATTCCATTAGATAACTGCTAACGTGTCATTTACCTACACGAGGGAAGAGAAAAAACATGTTTTTTAACAGTAAAAAAAAATAAACAATTTTTTTACCTCTCAAAAATCCGGAGTATTCACAAATCCGTGGTCTGTAAATCCCCAAGAACCCCGGACTGGAGAGAGTTTACTGTACTAAGTTAACTTGTAAAATAATTGTAATATTGTACTAAATCCTTTACAGTAGATTCCCATCAACTAAAAATGTACAATATGGCATACGATCAACTGCAGGCAATGTGCAACAAGCACTAAGTCATTAGTAATGAGTTTTTATTGGTTTGTAGTATACCACATTTATAATGTTCAATAACTTTTACAGGAAATGGGAAAGAAGTGGCTGGTACTGCACGGGAGGTGCAACCATTAAACGGGCATTGAGAAGACTGAAAAAACAACTTATCTATGTTTAGAGCAGTGTCTGTTCTACTTATGATAGGTACTAATGATGTATTGGTAAGTATTAAGTATAATGAATCATTACTTACTACATAGTGTCGTCGTGCAGAAGGCTAATTTATGTTATAATACGTATGTTTAAGTTGCTAATACAAATCTTGAAAAGTAAATGCAGTAGTATGTATAGAGATTTTCAAGTACCAGCCATGCTTTCGTTTTAAAAGACTGGATTTTTTTTTATTTTTTATATATAGCTTTTTAGCTTTTATCACTCCTACCTGTTATCTGAGAGGAATACGTGACATTGTCATGTTATAATTCCTCCAAACACTTGATCAGTCCAGGCCGATGAAAACATTAAGTCGAATCAGATATTCCTTCCAGTTCATGACTAAGCTAATTTATCCGTAAATGTTGCAAAAAATAAATACATGCAACAGTAAATTAAATCATACTCAGTATTATGATAGCCTTATTTGTATAAAGCTAATTGAGGATAGGGAAATCATTGTTGGCTGTTAAAAGAGAACTATAGTTTTCCGTTTTTAAAAATTATTCAAGCAATTCAATTTACGATGGTTTATAAACATACAGTTAACTATTATTAAATCAAATCTTTAGATATTACACGGTTTTACATGTGGACCCATTTCTAGACACATCTGAATTTTCATTACTGGCCTGCCGAACCGTGGTTGATCAACAGTAGAGGAACTGCTTTTTACTAGCTAGGTAGAAGGATGAAAATCTCCCTGTAACGATCACTGCTGATAATGATAACATTAAAATTTGGGTGAATATTTGCAAAATGGCACACATAATGTCCCTGGGTGAATATTTGCAAAATGGCACACATAATGTCCCTAGGTGAATACTGTGCTTGTTATAAGTACTAAAACATTCTTTATATTTTGATTTGTATTTGAAACCATGATTAATATTTTTTTAAATAAAAAATAATGTTTTTATGTCAAAATGTCAGTTCCGTGGAATTTCCCTTCTGGAAGTGGTTTTATTTAAATTCATCTTATTGTATATATATTCAAGTTACAAATTTACAAATTTTAGTCTGATTTCATAATATTTACAAATTTACAAACCATACTATAAAAAGAACCAGCATGTTTAATTTTTTTTCCCTAATTAGTTAAATCTTGTCCCCAAGTGTTTTGTGTTAGTCCCATAGCTAATATCTAGTTCCAGTTATTTATAATATATGGCAGTTAAAAGCCATCTGCATATGCTCAGGCTTGTACCACAAATATTTGTTGAAAGCCATGTTGTTACTTCTCTTTCAGTGAGTACCTGTGTGTGTATGTTAGTGATATTGTGTGTGGAATTTGTGTTGTAACCAACAAGGTGGCCAGTCCCAAGCTGGCTGTGAAATTTTTCTACGGAAAGATAATTTCACCGTTTTATTTATTTTTCTTTCCATGTAAGAACACCTACAGATGACCCAAGAATATCCTAGGTATTCCATTTCTCTGATTAACAGTGCCAATTTAACCTCAAATTTGTTAGTCCCGTGGTGTCAGTTCCGTGCCTAGCAAGACGACACGGAACTGACATATTTTCCATGGGACTGACATTTTCCATCAAAAATTCAATTAAAGCCACACGGGGTGGATAAAATAACCTTAAATATAATGATAGATTAATTTGTTTTATTATGATGTATGCATCATGTAAAAAAAAATGCTTTATTTGTACATTTCAAGATTCTTATGTGGCAACAATGAAAACTATAAAATATTATGTAGGCTTTAACTGGCCTTTGATATCATATTTTAACTTCTTTTAACATTTTTTTTATCACACTGGCTACGTTATTCATTGTTTGACACAATTTTTTTTGTTTGTTTGTTATGTTACTGGAATAATGACCCCAAAGAAGGAAAATGAAGAGAGGCTGTCTAGAAAGAGAGAAAAGGAGAGAGAACGCAAAAATATAATCAGAAGATTCTGTGAAAAGAGAAGAGCAACGGCAAAAAGAAAGGCAAAAATACTTGAGGCAGAAAGAGCAGAAGTTACAAAGACCGATAACAGAGTTGAATCCTAGAGAGCAGCATGCAAAAAGAAGACAGTGGAAAGCTTACTAACAATGTTCAAGATTAAGAAAAAAACAATCCGTGAAGAAAACGAATATTTAGAAGCGCACACACCTCCAAATTCAGAAAATGTAATTGAACCTCAAACCTGTTCAAGATCCGAGTCTTTCAAGAGGCAACGTAACAAAAATAAAATCAAAAGACGTAGAGAAAGACAATCCTTATAAGAAGCAGATTAGCACTCTCAGAAAAAACTTAGACAAATATAAGAAGTGATACAAACATTTACAAAAAGAGAAAACTTTGCATAGTGAAAACACTTTAACACCAAAAACCTGTGTGAAAAATCATTTAAGAAAGTCAAAGCCATGTTGTCAAAAGGCAGAAGTAGTCAGTAAACTTGTTTTTGGTAAAGTACCGGTAATAAAGGATCATTTATCAAAAACATACAAAGATCTAAAGTCTAATAAAGAGAAACAGATTTTTAGGAAAACTATGGCTGGAAAGATTTTGAAGAGATACGGTTTACAATCAGCTTGCGCAAGAGTTTTTAGATACAGGAGGAAGGAATAAGCCATATTTTGATAAAATTGCTTACATCTATGAGAAGAAAAATAGCAGAATTCCTTCAAGAAGATGTTAGCAGTAGAATATGCCCTGGCAAGAAAGATTTCATCGCACGGAAAAATGTTAGAAAACAAAAGCATTATCTAACAGGTACTCTAAAGCAGTGGTTCCCAAACTTTTTGGTTCCACGACCTCCTTTTGGATACTAATTTTTGCTGCGACCCCCTTAAACATTTTTGGTACAGTGATAAAATTAAAACATATAAATATTGTGCTTCATTTTTTTATAAATTTAAAAAAAATAATAAAATGTGTATAACAAATATTTTTTTAGTCACCGAGCCATCGGATCTGAAATATGTGAAGAAGTAGTTCAAACTGTCCCCAAAAGATGGCACACAAAGCCGTGATGGAAAACGGAGATAAACAAAGCACTGGAGAGTGCAGTGGCTCGAGCGAACTGTCGTTTGGTGCGTTAATAGTGTTTTGTTCGGTCACATATTGTTTGCGTTTATTCTGTCATGGATAAATTTGTTAAACGTGCGGGGCCTTCAGTTTCTCACGATAAGAACGAAACAAAAAAGGCTAAGATGAGAAAGTACAATGACTGTTATATTAAGTACGGATTTACAGTGCTCGGGAATCGGCCACAATGTGTTGTGTGCAGTGAGTTGTTATCCGCCGAGAGTATGAAACCATCCAAGATGATTCGTCACTTGGAAACTAAACATTCAAGTTTGAAAGACAAGCCAGTGGACTTTTTTGAGCGAAAATTAACTGTTCTAGTCGGTCAGAAAAACTCGGTGTCTCAGTTGAGTAGCAATAATGTGAGTAAAAATGCTTTGCTAGCATCGTATCAAGTAGCTTTACGAATAGCGAAGAAAGGCAAGCCACACACGATTGCTGAAGATCTCATTCTACCGGCCGCTCAAGACATGCTTTCAACAATGGTTGGTCCGGAGGCAGCTAGCAAACTGTCCAATGTTCCATTGTCAAATAATTCAGTGGGGAGGCGTATTACTGAAATGGCTGAAGACTGCAAGAACCAGTTGAAAGAAAAATTGCAGAAAAGTGAATTTCTTTCTATTCAAGTAGACGAGTCTACGGATGTATCTAATTTGACAGAGTTTATGTGTTTTGTTCGCTACGAAAATGATGACGGTGTGGAGGAGGACATATTATTTTGCAAACCTTTGCCTGACCACGCAACAGGTGAGGAAATGTACAAACTGTTTATTTTTGCCACCGCTTCCCTTAACATTGACTGGAAAAAGTGTGTTTCGATCTGTAGTGATGGTGCCAAAGCACTGACAGGTAAAAAAAGTGGTTTCGTGAAACTTCTAATGGCTATTATGCCTAAGGCTGTCTGGGTACATTGCTTTCTACATCGTCAGGCATTAGCTTCAAAGAACATGCCCATCGAACTGAAAGAAGTTTTGAACGATGTCGTTAAATCAGTAAATTTTATAAAAAGCAGGCCATTACAGTGTCGATTGTTCTCACAGTTGTGCGAAGAAATGGGGGCGGAATACAAATGCCTCTTACTGCACACAGAAGTTAGGTGGTTGTCACGTGGGAAGGTGTTCTCTCGAGTGTTCGCTCTGCGCACTGAGCTTAAAGCATTTTTTCAAGTTATAAACAAAGACTTTGTTGGTTTGTTTGACAAGAAGGAGTGGCTATTAAAGCTTGCGTACTTGGCGGACATATTTCAACATCTTAACGATCTGAATATTACCTTGCAAGGTAGAGACAAAACTATCATTTTTGCCCAAGACAGAGTGAATGCGTTTGTAAAAAAATTGGCAGTGTGGGCATCCAGGGTTGAGAAAAAAAATTTAGAAAACTTCGAATTGGCACACAAATTTCTTACGTCCCTTGATGAACGCGATGAAGATTTTCCTGACGTCAGCGAGCTGTCCAAACTGATTGTTACATATTTGACGGGTCTACGAGAGCAGATCATCGACTACATTCCCGAAGATGAACATACCGATTTGAGGTGGGTGCTGAACCCTTTTAACAAGCATTCTGTTAACCAAGCGGACCTAAGCCCACATATCCACGACAAACTTATTGAGTTGTCTTGTGACAAGACTTTGCAGCTGTCTTTCAGCACCAAAGACGTGGACAAGTTCTGGCTGGATAGAAGAACCGAATATCCGAGTTTGACTACGGCAGCCCTCAGAATTATTATGCCCTTTGCAACGTCTTACCTCTGCGAGCTGGGGTTTTCAACACTGATTAATATAAAAACCAAGGCGAGAAATCGGCTGGATGTGGAAGATGATCTTTTTTTGTGTATCTCAAAAATTAAGCCAAACCTAGAAAAACTTGTTAACGAGAAGCAGGCACATGTGTCGCACTGAAGCCACATCAGTTCCTTTTTTTTACATATTTGCTATTTTTTTATTTAAAAACTTTATAACTGTAGCCGATTTAACATACATCGCAGGCCCAGAAGCCAAGAATTATGTAGCTGATTTATTTTGTATTAATCTATAATTAATAAATAGATATATTGAAAGTTTGAGAAGATATTTCATTTTTAATTCACCACAATCGTCTTTAGTGTTTAGTAATTAGTTTAATGGTAAATTAGTATTTATTTACTTTTAAAGTAAATTAATTTGTTTTAGGCAGAACTTCATTTTTTCTTTCGTTACTCTATTCGAGAGTATTTTTCGACTTTTTAAAATTATTTTGGAAACCTTTCGCGACCCCTCTCGAAACGATCCGCGACCCCCCCAGGGGTCGCGACCCCCAGTTTGGAAACCACTGCTCTAAAGAATTTACATCAGCAATTTTTGAAGAAGTACCCAGAAGCAAAAGCTAGCTATAGTTTTTTTTGTCTAAACCGCCCTTTTTGGGTGCTCCCACTGAAGGTACAGAAAGTGATACATGTGTATGTGCTGTACATGCAAACATGAAACTAATTGTAGAGGCTTTTCATTTAAATGGCGAGATCTCTGAACAAACAACTTCTGATGTTATCAAAAAAATTTTTGCTGTTCTTACAAAAATTAAGTGTGTTTGCTGCGTGACTGTAAGAACTGTCTAGAATTTGGAACAATGTATAATGAGTTTGAAGGTAACCAGCCAGTAAAATTTCAACAGTGGGTACGTGGGAAAGAGCACTACATAGATAAAAAGACAAAACAAGTGAAGACAGCCATAAAAGTAACAAAACAGGGTAAGGAATCAACACTACTGAATCTTGTGAGTACGTACAAAGAGAAGCTTTCTCGATTTCTACAGCACGAAGGTACGATTCTTCACCAGTTCAACGCCATGTCTCAACTGAAAGATAATTTGACAGATCACGAAATCATTGTACATTGTGACTTTAGTGAAAACTATAATTTAAAGTTTGCAGAAGAAATACAATCATTCCATTTTGGTGTTGCACGGCAACAAATATCAGTGCACACTGTTGTTGTTTACAGAAAGTCCTCGGGAACTCTAGAAACAAAATGTTTCTGCATAGTATCATGCTCTCTGCAACACAATGCTGCAGCTATTTGGGCTCATCTGTTTCCGGGGATGAATGTTGTTTCAGAAAGTATTCACACGGTACATTTTCTTAGCGATAGTTAGTGCCTGGAATTTTCGCAAAATTCGCACGAATTTAGCATGAAAATGCGAAAAGTAAGTACATTCGCGAAAACCACAACATTTCTATATTACACTATATTACACTGCGAATATATCCCCGAAAAGTACCATTACAGTAGAATCCCGCCGATGCGAGCCCCCTCTGATGCGTCCATTCCGTTTATATGACCGTTTTTTGAGAAAACATGAAAAATTTGAGCAGAGAAAGTCGAAAATTTGAGTAAAATCGGCTGAAAAACAAGTCTGTTACACTTTGTTGGGCTCTATGTGTTCACGTTTATCTTGGCGAGAGCTGTACTGTAAGCAGCCAGGCATACAAAAGACGTCTAAAAATAGATACCACCCCTCTAGACTGGCCACGCGGCAGTGTCTAGACGAGCTCGGCGCCTCCACTATCGCACGAAAAGCCGTCTCAGCTGTCATGTTATCTTACCCGCCCGGCGGCTTGACGTCATACGTGACATGACGTGATGCTTACCTCTCCCATCCCCTGCTAATTCTTCAAGGCTCATCCCTCCCAGAGCCACAAACCATGTAAAAACAATTCCCCCCCTCCCTCCTTATCCAACTAACATTTCAACACATTCCCTCCCTTATTTCAACCTTCTGCGTGAGAAACTGTCAGCGTGTTTTTTTTCTCTTTTTTTTTTACGCTGCGAAGGGACTTGGAAAAGATAATTGCTTGAGCTGTCAAAATAAACATCGCTGACGGCAAGGGCAGGAGCGCATCCTGTCAGTCTGTCGCTGTGATTATCTACTCCAAAAACATGTCACAGCATTTCAGGATAGCATTGTGTTCTTATTTCTTTCGTTTATAGCCGAATGTTTTCTACTTGATCCACACAAGGTTAAAGTATCCTTTAACCCAAGTCTTGTGTTTCAGCATAATTACCTTATTTTTACATAAGCCGTGTTCGTGTATGGTTTTGATGCTCAAAATTGATCTGGGGTATAGTTCACACTAAGTTTCTTCTCATTTGTGCGCTGGGGTTTGTTCAAGTGGCAACCCCGTGTTCCTCCATTCCATTAAATACGAGCATATCGGTATCAGAAACATGGGTTTTATTGTACTGACAATAGCACAGTGATGTGCAAATTTTGCAACTGTAAAGTTTCATGGGATAGAAAAGATTTCATTGACAAACACCTAAAGTCGGCTAAGCATGTGGCATTGGCAGCCAAAAAAAAAAAAAAAAGAAAATTTGTAGTTGCAAACATCTATAGCAACGTGTCTGTTTTGTGTAACTGTTTTGGATTTAATTGGCTGTTATTATGCATATTAGCCTATTCCTAGTATACATGGATTGTTTATTAAATATGTAAACTATTATATTCAATAACTGCACAATTTAGTAACATTTAAAATACCGGTAAAATTTCCATTGCATAACGAAAATACCGACTTTAAACCACCGCTTTTCTAATTTGAAAGTACCGCTTTTTGCATACTGAAAACACCGAAATTTTCCAGGCCCTAGCGATAGTCCATCTGGCCAGTACAGAAACAAATCAATGTTTTCGTTACTAGCCAATCACATAGGAAATCGTTTTACAGGTGTTACAAATGTTACATGGAACTATCAGGAAGCAGGCCATGGCAAAGGCGCATCTGATGGAATTGGAGGTGTGTGCAAACGCACAGCAGACAGGATTGTGGCTCAAGGAAGGGATTTGCCCAACATAGATACTTTGGTCGATGTTCTTCAAGAGAATTGTCCGGGATTCAAATTTTTTTCAGTTTCCGAACAGAGATCACAAAAATTTCTGATGTGCTAGAAAAAGGGAAAGTTTTGCCGTTTAAGGGAACACTGAAAGTTCACCAGGTGAAAGCAACCAATAATCCAAACCGGATTAGTCTGCGAAGACTATCATGTTTCAATTGTTCAGATAAGTGCTGTCATTATGAGATTGGTACACTGACGTATGAAGTGTACCGATACACGGCCCACATATAAATATATATGGTCAGTTGGGCGTATTTAGGTAAATATAAACTGTGTTTGAAGGGACCTAGTCAACAATGGTCCGCGCCATTGGTAAATATTCGACTTTTGAAGTGCTAGTGTGACGGCGCATGCGCGCCAGCGCCAGGAGAATTAGCGGCAATCGGCAACCGACTGAACTTAAAAACGAGCCAATAGGAGAGGCCGCTGGGGACGCTCGGCGGAGGTATAAAAGAGCCTCCTGGCGTTTTCTCTGGGAGTCGGTCCGCTGCACTGAGTCGGAGCACGTATCGCTTCGCGTAAGAAATTTTCGCTACCCGCGATTCCGGGCTGCGGAATCGCGACCTGAAGTTGAACTTTCGGTATTATCAACATTTGGGACGGTAATTATCGAATTCATCAACGCGTCCGCGGTCTGTGAAACGACTTCGCGCGCGCCGGAACTTCGCCTGTGTGAGTGCTCTGGTGACTAAAAGTGTGTGGTGCCTACTGGTGCATCTCAACGCACTTCCTGGGACAGCCTTCACGCAGACTGGAGACTGTAGAGCCAGCACAGCATTCGCAAGGTAAGGCGCAGTCGCCTTGAGTCGGCGCCAGCGCATTGTTGGACTGCAAACTCCCCTCATCTTACACGGTGATTCCTGCTACGAGACGTTATCGCAGAGACTGTGCCTCCTAATAGTAAATGTACGCGGTCCCCCCAGAGGTCCTGGGGGTAGAAATAGCCTACCGACAGAGTTTTAGCCCGGAGCAAACCCCACCCTTATTTAATGTGTAGACGGCATCTACGTGTTGTGTAGGATACCAACAATAGAGACTGAACGTGAATTGGACTTTTGTCGAGCCGGGTGCCCTTCGTAACGTCCTGCAGTTTCAATAACATTCTTGTTTTTGCTAGTCACATTGTGCCTCAGAGAACTTTAGCCATTGTCAAGTATAAGTCCAATGTTATGTTATTGTTTTTGCCTCAAATTCATCAATATTATTAAAATTTCTTGGAAAATCATATATCGTTTATTTGTACTACAGGTTAGTCTCCTTGATAATATTTTAAAGTTATGGCAAACAGGGCTAAGTAATGTTAGGCACTCGTGTATTGACAAATATCATCTACCATTCAGGCAGTCCTGTGTTTGTAAACAAACGAGGTGTTTGTTTACGTTTGGGTCACTCCAGTCCAGCATAACAGTTGTCTGTCGTCATATTATTAGTGTGTATACACCGTACAGAAGATTCACCAACATCAGGTCTTGATAGTGAGGAAGAGCTGGGTATGATTTCCAGCTACAGCAGCTCGCAAATTCAATACGAGGACGTGTATAGCGATACTGAATCTTTATGCACAGACACTTCTGAAAATGGTATTTCAAGTGTTACTTCAGGAATGTATGTGTTAGTAGAAGTTCTCCAGGTGCATACAAATAAGAAGAAACAAGAACGTAGTAATAAGAAGTACATGTAAGCAGCATTTTGTCAATCCAGTGTTGATGAAGATGATGAAATAAAAGTTGTATTTCTTAAACGTATCAAAAAATGAAAATGTGTTTCTCATCGATGACACTGACGTATCATAAATTAATACAGAGAATATTGTTAAGAGGATTAATCATAGGGAAAATAATTCTGCTCTGCCTTTTCAGTAGTCTTCGTACATGACGTGGTGGGCGGAAGGTTGAGAAAGTCAGTGGGGAGCAAGGCAGGCGAGGATGAGCTGTAAAATCAGCGGGTGGTCTGGGATGCAGAGGGGTTTGAAAAGGTCTTACAATGGCTTAGGTAAAGTGGTTGAGGATGACCGTGAAGAAGAAAAGGAGGGGGGGGGGGAGGTCCCAATGTTTCTATTCCCTCCACCAGACTGTAGTTTTCTGTATCATCTTTAGTTACCGCCGCACAAAAAATAAATCTGTGAATCATTCAAAGCTTTCCATAAGGTATCTGTAATGCATGATGAAGTGATAAATGAAAAATAATCACATAAAATTTAAAAATTATATTCAAAATAAAAATTTTTTCAAAACATTGTTTCATAACATATTATTTAGATTTAATACATTTGCAGACCTTTTATAATAGAAACGGGTACAACACTTCTCTTACAGATATGCTTAAAAAAAACCCAATCAGTCGTGAAAGTAACAAATGCATATAAATAGATATACAATTTTGTTGACTAAACTTTTTTAATGAAATCCATAACTAGTGAAAAAAACTATGTGTACAATATTCAAACCATACACTTTACATAACAATAACACAATCTATAGTTGTGCAAATTATCTGTGTTAAAGAATGTTTGTAAAAAAATCCTACTAATATTATAAACGCGAAAGTTTTTAGGTATGGATGGATGTTTGTTACTCTTTCACGTAAAAACTACTGAATGGATTTGAATGAAATTTTGCCTACAGCTAGCTTATAACCTGGATTAACACATAGACCCCATATTAATATGAAATTCCATCCCTAAGGGAGTGAAAAAGTAATAATTTCATTTTATAACAAAAAAAATCATAGGTCATAGACATACAAATAGTGAGTGAGTGAGTGAGTGTCATTTCTCTATGTCTGACACACGATCATACACATAGTAAGGTCTGGCAAATTAATATTTTTCTCCTTGGTGAGACCAGCCTGCTTAGTGGAGCTCGCAGCGGCTAGCAAAATAAAGGCGCTAATAACAGTTTTCTTCTTAACTTCGTCAATAGATAGAGTTGCCTTGAATTTTAAAGGCACCATCGTTTGATGCGTTTGTCATGTCTTTAATTTTCGTTTGTTTGTGCCGTACGCGTTCCTATGCCATTCATCCGATTGCGATGAAATTTTGGTGATTTGTTATGCGCATGCCCATGAAGGTTACTGAGACGGTATACCGTATTTACCCATGTACCACCCGCACATTTTTTCTGAAAAACAACATTCAAAAGTCGGGGTGCGGGTCATACACGAAATTTGAGGTTTTAGACAACAATGAAGACTGAAAAAATTGGATTTATAGTACATTACCGAATGCTGGACGCATTTATTACAATAAAAATACAGCGAAACCCCTTATTTACGTTACCGTTATTTACTTTTTCCCGATATTTGCACCATTTTATTTCGGTCCCGTTTTAACCTCATATGATGCAATGCAATAAATTGTCGTTGTTTACAACGCGCGTATAAACTGCTTCCCGCAATTTACGCGGTTTATTCTGAGATTAACGCTTTCTAATTTAAATAATCGTAATACGACGTATTCTGATGTGTTTTCAAGACGTTTTTAAAAGTATTAAACTTTATCCGTAACGTGTCGGGAGTCGCTGTAATCCACCTATAAAACGTAAACAGCGCCAGTTGGCATCATTCGGTATAGAGCGCGCGCACGTAGTCGAAGATCGATATCGATAGCTCGCAAACTTCTTGCTACGCGCGCGCTCTGTTTACAACCGAGTTAACTATAACTGGAAACCCGCGCCATTTTATGCGTATCAATACAACTCACGTTTTTGCTACGGGTTTTTTTACGTTGAATAAAATGGTTTTATGGCATCCTTTATTATTTTTAATTATTTGGCACTATGAGCTTTATTTTTATTTGCAGGATGTTGCAACGGACTGAAAAGTTGACGATTGTGGTTATTGCATACAAACATTTTAAAATTTATTTCACCAAATTTATGTCTGTTGTTTAGCAAAATTGATCTACTATTTTGACAATGAATATTACTGGTTTTTTTTCTTAATATTTCATGCATTTGTGTTAGTAAAATTCTGTGCTGCAGTTATAAAGA
This sequence comes from Bacillus rossius redtenbacheri, assembly GCF_032445375.1. NCBI lineage: Eukaryota > Metazoa > Arthropoda > Insecta > Phasmatodea > Bacillidae > Bacillus > Bacillus rossius. The sequence continues at coordinate 25,343,555 of NC_086338.1, read as the reverse complement.
GTTTTCTTTGTTGTTACAATGACAGACTCTTTTTCCCTATTTATGCAGGCACATGTAAATAGACATTACAGTGAAAAAAATTTTTTTCCAGAGATTATGTTGAAAATTTGGGGTGCGGGTCATACATGGGGGCGGGTGGTACATGGGTAAATACGGTAACTATTTTTCAATAGTTGGAGCACGAATCGTGTCAAAAAATGTGTTTATTTCATTTTATATAGTGGCACTTCATCTGTTTTGGTTGTATAAGTGCGCACGCATGACACAATTTATTTAAATATAAAAGAGAGACAGAGATAGAGTGATATATACATATAGTGAGATAGAGATGGAGAGATAAGTTGAGATAGAGCGAGGTATAGAGAATGAAATGGGTTAGATAAAGAGATATACCTATAGATGTATAGAACTATATAGAGACTTATATATAGAAGATATAGAGATAGTGGGAAGTAGCTATAAAGAGATAAATAGAGATAGAGAGATACATAGATGTATATAGATGTAGATAGAGATAAATATATATAGAGATATGGATAGATGATTTGTATATATGGAACTACTTCAAACATATTACAAAGCAAAACTAAATGAGGCATTGCAGTACAGGCCGAGCATTAGCTAGATAATGGAATCATTTCAATATTAGTAATCTCTTATTTTTAGCTTTTTTATATATTGCTTTATAAAGCCTAAATTACATACAGACCAGGTAAATAACTATAAACTGGCAGAACAACGTCTGTCGGGATCTGAAAGTGATATAAATTAATTTTCACATTTGACATTCAAATTAAGAAGACAATTACTAACTACACCCTGTGTTCAGCCTGGGCAACGCCGGGTATTGCAGCTAGTACTTATATCATTAATTTTTATTAAAATACCAGACACTTTTGCATTAAACCAAATAATAAATAATAGTTTTAAAAAACTAGAAAACACGCTTTTATAGAAAATTGAACTAAAAAAATAGAAAATAAATTTTAATAAAATTGAATTAAAAATAGTGTAAAAAATGTATTTTATTTTTTAAAAAAAGCGTGGGGTGCATGATGTCAATAGTTATAATTATTTTATTGACAGATATGAGTAGGTAGAAGGATTATCATTTTGATAATATCTTAAAAAGAATCCCACGCTTTTTTTTTAAAAAATAAAATACATTTTTTTTAAACTATTTTTAATTTAATTTTATTAAAATTTATTTTCTATTTTTTAGTTCAAATTTCTATAAAAGCGTGTTTTTTAGTTTGGTTTATTTATAATTTAATGTGATACTTTTTTATCGACGTATGAAAGAAATTTTATAACAATGTAAAAAAACTTGATAGTTATTACATCAATTACTATTAAAGTAGTTTTTGAATAGATATTGGCTGCAGTTAAAATAAAATTGATAAATATTGTTTTATCTCAGAAGTGTGTCTAGATGTGGCTAAATATTTTATTTATTACATGACTTTACTATTAAAGTGATGAGTAGATATTGGCTGCTTCTAAAATATATATCCAATATAGAGTATTGAAGAACTACAGTACTCAATAATTTCAATTTACTGCTATGAAAATCAATATATTCGGGAAGTCATTGATGTTTATTCTAAGTCAGCATATCTGATGGGTGACATCCTTTGTTTTCAAATGTCTCACAAAACATTTCCTCCCATTTGTTCCAGTCCGATTCCACTGTAAGTTTCATTTGCATGCAGTTGTAGCCTACCAAACTACACTGGAGTATTCTAAGAAATGTTTTAAAATTTCTATTTTCTTTTTGTCTTCTTTGATTAGCAAACATTCACATTCTTTGTTGAAATCTTTAATCCACTGGTAAGCAATTGATTTTCTGCCCGTGAATTTCTCAATCATGAAATCTTATGCAAATTTTCCCTAAATTTTGAGTTTCAGATAAAGTTTTTTTTCTTCAAGAAATTTTTTAAACAGGTTTTTCCAATTTTTTATTTGATCCACTAGGTATAGATTCAGCACTTTTTGTTTTTTCCTCAATTTCGTCGAGGTAAAAATCCTTCAACTGTATGTTTTGCTCTTTATCCAAATATATTTTTGATATATCATCTGTCAAACTTATCCATATTTTCCGTGTTTGATGTCTTTTATTTAATGATTTACTGACCTTGGCATAGTTTGGAATATTTGTAACTGCTTGGTGTAGATTTGCAGGTTGGTGTTTGAGTGGAATTTCAAATATCTGCCATCAGGTGTAGCTATTAAGTTTATGCATATGGTGTTTGATTTCCCATCTGCTGTTGGTTTCACAGAAAAATTAAACCTCAATTTTTCCATGTTTTGTGAAATATTTGCAGAAAATGTTGTTTTATAATAATGTTTCACTCTTGGTTAATTGGTAAAATGAAACAAATATGTATTTGTGTTTCTCTATTTAACGAAAGAAACAACATTTAAAGCCCTTATTTCAGGGATTTTTTCCTTCATATTTTTACAAATATAGATAATATTCTCTTCAAGAAAGTTATTGTTCACAATAATCATAACCCACTCTCACTTTTCATTTAATTAAATGTCACAATATTTAGTAGGCTTTGTTTATATTGCGCCAAAGACAAACTGAAAGAAAAGAGTTCGCACATGAGCGAAATGCGGACTATTTTCTTTCAGTTTGTTTTTGGCGCGATATAAACAAAGCCTACTAAATATTGTGAAATTTTATAAATTGACAAAAATCTTATTTTGCAAATTGAATAATTGAATAATCTTATCAAATTAGTGTATTGTCATCGGTCCTCGATAAATCTACAAATTTCGAATGAAATCTGGCCGTTTAAAGTGGGTCAAAATCGCACCCAAAGGAGTCGGTTACAAACATACAAACAAACATACAAACATACAAACATACAGGTGAAGCTAATATAAAGCGTGTAAAAATAAATCAATTATACTTATTTTGTAAACTTATATTATTACCCTTTATTTTATTTGTTGAGAGAAAAACATGAAACAGTAAATTATAAAACCATTACAGAATGGCAATTTTAACTGTTAAAGATATTAACATTATCAAACAACACTTTAAAATAAATATCGCGCGCTTTCACGGTTTTTGCTTTGCCTTTGGGTTCTAGCCGCATCACATTGGAAGTTATTTTGGCATTGCGGAGTGCATTGCAGCCTCTATATTTAGGGAAGCAGCAGCAGTCGTTTCTTACCTACTGTCAGTAACCGTAAGTAGTAGGTTACTGACGAACAGTAGGTAGTAGGTTACTGAGAGTAACAGTAGGTAAGAAGCGACTTCTGCTGCTGCCCTGAAGATGGAGGCTGCAACAAACTCCGAAACGTCGGAAAGAACTTCCATTGTGACGCGGATAGAACCCAGAAGACAAGAACATTTATTCAAATGTTTCTAGTTGATTTGATTACTTAAAGTATTTTAGTAAATTCTTGCTTATTACCATAATTTTCCTGATTTGTTATGAAGTCGCTTGAAATCTCGATTGTCAATGACTCCGACATCTTATCATGTTTATCATTGGCCAAACATTATTACATTTGCAAGAGGAATTACCTCACAGAATGTGCCAGCCAATTTCAAACTTATCATACATAGTTTATCAAATACAGACACAAATACAGACTTATTAGTACCCCTGGCCTGCGCCTCTTTTTCCTGTATGCTGATAAAAACAATCTGGCTTTGCTAGACTTCCGAGCCATTGATAGCTACACTTCCTTCTTCTGGCGAGTTGCGAACCTCAGTTTTGGGCTTTGAATATATATACTGTATAGAAGTCGCGAGTGGATAGGATTTACTCTACATCTTTCAGAAGCGTATGATGAGCAGCTTGGGAACTTCACCGCTGCAGTGCGCTGCCGTAACGCCCTGTATCGTCTTAGTTGTTATTTACACGTTAGAGCGCAGCGCTGTCGCCCGCTGTCATTCCCCGCACCCCTCATCCATCATTCACTGCAGCTCAAGGTCGTTCAACGGGAGGGGGAAGGGGTGTTTGAAGAGTTCGACACTTCTCCGCCAGGGACCACCACAAGTCGATGCCCTAGAGATGGTGGCGATTGCGACGGTGAATTAACCAACTACCTCAAACCGTATTAGAAATTTTAACCTGGGCTGGCGACTTCTATACAGTATATATATTCAAAGGTTTTGGGACAGCTCCACAGGAAGTGGTAACCCCCACCCCCTGCACTCTTCCCTATTGTTGTCAGGCTCGGACAGAGTCCTGCGCCCAGCAGGGGTCAGCTTAGTAGCTCCACAGGGGGCAGGGCTCTCGCTGTCTACACCTCTTCTTCTCTTCTCTGCCTCCCACCATGTTTCCCGTGCGACGATCATCTTTTTGGCCCAGAAATGTGTGCATTACTTTAGAAATACATAATTTTCATCAAATATCTCAATTACGACAGTGAAGACACAGAAATAAATTTATTTTATAAGGTTAACACTATGTTTCCAATGAAAAATATTTATGAAATATTCAATTAGAACTTCTGAAAATCACGCTGAAAACAGCTCAGAAACAGTACTTTCAATGCGGGATAAAACTTATTTAATCACAAAAATTAAAAAAAATTATTCACTAAAAACATTCCTTATACAGGGTGTCTACTGACCCTGGAAAACCTGGAAAAACAGGGAATATTGTAATCAGGGAATAATCAGGGAATTTTTTTAAAAATCAGGGAATTTTTGTTTGGTAGGTTGTAGTTGGCAATACATTTTTTGTTTATTGATCTGCTTGCATTGACGTAGCATCAAGTGAATCGCGCCCCTTTTTTTATTTTTGAATGGAAAATAACAAACTGTTCCCATGTCCATTTTCTTTTATTTACCATCGGATTCGGAAGTGGCGTTAAATCACGTGATACTAACTAGTTCAAGCTGGTCTGTTATCCTGCTGACGTACGTACTGCACCATGTGCTTCCCACGTTCGGATTATACAGACAGGTGGATTTAATTTTAAGTATCTATGGATGCCCTCAACGTAAACTGGGCATTTTTGTTAGCTTTGAAAATACATATCACAGACACTTTTGGTGAAGATTTGCCATCGTTGCTACAAAATTGGTAGCTGTGGGCTTGATACGGTCCATGGTGCTTTCAAAACTGGAATTTCTGCTGTACAATTGGACGTTGTTAGTTTTTTTGAGGCACAGTTACTATTTGTTTATGCATGTACCTACCTGCAAGGAGGGCAGATTACATTAGAATAACTGGATCAGAGCTTTTTTCCAAGAAATTTTGTGCAATTAGATGGAATAGGTACTGCAGTTGCTGAGCGTGCCATGAAAACGTTACCCCACCTAAAGAAATTTGTTAGTGAAGTTTCTACGAGGGTTATATTTTTTTCAACCTCCGATCGGCTGTAATAAAAAAACGGGAATGAATTGGGAAATTATTTTAATGTCAAAAGAAACGTACATCTTTACTCTATTTTTCCACATAATCACCATGCAGATTGAGGCATTTGTCATACCGATGCACCAGCTTTCCAATACCCTCTGCATAAAATGATGCCTCCTGCCTATTCAGCCACGTTTTAACAGTGCCCTGCAGTGTGTTTACAGTTTCATTTCTCCATGGAATGCCCATTAATCGATACCCTAATCGCTTGTACACGAATCGACACGTCTCGTAGTGTTTACCCCCTTCCACCAACCATGTGAAGCGGCCAACTCACACCTCAGTTGTGTTTGATCACCCTCCTTACAGTCCGGATTTGGCACCGAGTGACTATCACCTTTTCCCCACGTTGAAAAAGTGGCTTGGAGGACGACGCTTCAACACCAATGATGAACTGCAGAGTACTGTTAAAACATGGCTGAATAGGCAGGAGGCATCATTTTATGCAGAGGGTATTGGAAAGCTGGTGCATCGGTACGACAAATGCCTCAATCTGCACGGTGATTATGTGGAAAAATAGAGTAAAGATGTACGTTTCTTATGACATTAAAATAATTTCCCAATTCATTCCCGTTTTTTTATTACAGCCGATGGGAGGTTGAGAAAAAAATAACCCTCGTATTTCATCTGTGTCTTTCACTGTAGTGAAAAGTGCTCTTGAAGAAAGTAAAATTGACATTCTTCTACTCTTTGGCATCAGAGCTGGAATTGTTTCTCACAATGTTCCAAAGTGAAGCACCCATTGCACCTTTTCTCTATGATTCACTGTTAGACTTTTTATTAGCTTTGGCAGGAAAGTTTTTGAAACCAAAGGTACTGAAGAGCTTTAGGGAGAAACACAATGTATCTCTATTGGATGTAGATAACCAGGAAAATCTATTGACTGCTAACAGTATCAAGTTGGGTTATGCAGTACGCCATGCCATCAAGAAAGAGAAATTACCAGTAAAGTCTGTCCTGTTACTGAAAAATGATGTTAGGACTTGTCTAAAGGTTATGGTAAAAAAACTTCAAGACAAAAGTCCCCTGAAGTACAAACTTACCAAGGGAATTTCCTGCTTATGTCCGTCTGTGGCTTTAAATTCGGGTGTGAGGAAACAGTGTGTGAATTATAGTTTAGAATGTTGTCTTCAAAACAAGTGGCTATAAGCACAAGAAGCTGATTACATTCAGTGATCATATCAGTTGGTATGTTCCTCACAAGATTCTGAAGCACTGTTCTCGTCTTTTTCTCGAGAAGACTGGCGCCTTGATCACTTGTGGATGCTCATTCTTAAGGCACATACAGTAGCTGCCAAAACAGGCCTTCTAAAGTTTGTGAGAATGATGTTGGTACTTTTCCATGGAAATGCATCATTGGAAAGAGGATTTTCAGTAAATTCTAATTTGCTGACTGAAAACTTGCAGGAAGAAATACTGATCGCACAAAGATAGATGTACGACTTTGTTCAACGTTCTGGAGGTGTAGAGCATGTTGATATCACCAAGTCCATGTTACAGTATGTAATAAATGCTAGTTGTAGGCATAAGGAAGCCCTGCAAACAAAACAAAAAGAAAAGGAAGCTACAGACAAGAAGAAGGCAGAAAAAGAAGAGTTGAAGAGGAGATCAAGGCATTGCAGTTGAAGAAGGCTCGAGTGTTGGATGTGGCTCGTACTGAAGCACGTGCAATAGACACAAAAGTTGAGTCACTGCGAAATTGATGGGAGCTTTCTTTCACTTACGTTTTTGCAAAAGTAAGTGTGTGAAATATTTGTAGCAGCATGTTTTATTTGCCATCATTTGAGTCACTTTGGCTACGTTTGGAAGAAGGTATTTTTTTTTTACTAATTTAAGTGAGTTGAAATACTATGAAACCCGTCAATGTACTGTTATGCAGTTTTTTCAGTTTCGTGGAATGTCGTAATTGTGTTACAGAAAACCTGGAAAAGTTCAGTTTTAGACCTGGAAAACCTGGAAAAATCAGGGAATTTCCTTTACTAGATCTGGTAGACACCCTGCTTATACCTTTCAATATTTTTCAAAATTTTTATTTCTTTTTAGTATTAAAATTACGCCATTGAGACTTGGAAACGCGAGACCCTGCAGCACACAATTTTAGCAGCTGTGATGAATCCTCTTAAGGTTCTTCCCCAGCCATGTCTTCTTGTTAAAAGGGAACAGACTTTATTTTAAGTTTCCTTCTTTTGTAGAAGTGCACGAGCGTCAGTGACCTAATGAATGTTGTACCAAAATTCCGTTTTCTAAGTATTTATTATTTCTTTGTCACCTGCATAATAATGAATATGAGTTTTCCAAGTTAAGAGCGCGTGGGAGATAATATTTTCTCGCGCGCGGTCAGTTGAAGTGGTTCATTTTTTCCTCGTAGGATAGCGCTTCTATTCGGCCATGAGCGTACGCAGCGAGATCATGCGGAGATCCCGCGAACTAGTAGGAAAACGGAATGCCAACGTATTAGGGGGGGGGGGGGGGGTAGTGGAGTGAGATAGAAAGACAAAAATGAAGGACAGCTGATAGGGGTGGGATGAGTCAGCTGTAAGCAGCCAAAGTTAATGGCCTTGTGATGTGCTGAGAAGTACAAGACGACACTGGACTATCACAAACCAGACAGAGTGGATAGATTTTTTTTTTCGTTTAGAGGAACGCCGATTTTAAACTGTTTCGGTGTACATTTTATAACCTTTAGCTTCGTGGATGTTACTGTGTGATACAACACCACTTAGTTTAAATAAAAACCGTTAACAGTTCTGGTACATAAAATATTACTAAGTAAAATTATCACTCATGTTTATTTTACATTTTACTGCAAGCGAAAAAAAAAAAACTTTAGATACAAGTCTACACTACATACATAATAGTTTAGTATTGTCATCTGCCTGACAACTGCAGAACGAAACTTCTTATTTATACCTTTTTTAATACACTTGACGTTTCTGACTCGTGTTTTGTAACAAATATACCGTTGATTGGTAGAGAATAAAACACAACATAATTTGTTAATAGTTTGAGAAGATGACAGCATATTAAATTCTGAAAAATCGGCGATCTCGGCACTTTCCGCATTACAAAATATCGGCTTGACCTTTACTTTTTCTGCTCTTATCGCGCGAGGTGGCGTTAATACCAATGGCGCGTCATGATAGGCTGGAACAATTTTCCATTCTCTCTGGTCGGCGTCCCTGCACCCGAATTACTAGGTACTGGCTCAGGCAACTGAGGCTTAACTACTCCAGGGAATATTGTCCTAATCAGTTTGCTAGTTTACTATATTCTAAATGAAAATTTGTTAATTGTTTCTCCAAAGTTCGTTTCGAAGTTAAAAAAAAAAAAGTGAAGTCCGTGTAGTCTACGATTTTGATTGAAAAGTCAAACAAGAATTTGTCTTTTTTTTCCCGCAATGGACCTAGATAATAGTTTCTATATTTTCTGTAAATCCAAATGCCCATACTTTAATTTTAACTTTAATAAATATATGTTGTGTATAATTAAGTATACCTTTTTTTATTGATCAACATAATATTTGCTCCGTAACCAATTAAGTGAACTTAAAAGTCAATGTTACTGGCATTACAGTATATCACACATAAATTATTATTATTGCAATCACAACTGGTAACCATAATTTAAACAGAACTACTATTATCTATTTCGTTGTACGAATTATGACGTTTAGCTTGTGAGAAAGGTCTCTGTGAACAGGATTGCGAAGATCTTATTTTACCAGAAAACTATTGGACTGCCAGAAACTTTTTAAAAAGTGAATGTCAAAATTCGGACAACATGGACTTTATCTCAATGGAAGTTATTTCTGAATACAAAATATTACCATATAAGTTTTTCGAAATTGAATGACAGTTCACTATATTATCATTGTGTTAGGTATGTTGAAATTGAGCCAACTTCTCGCTACAGAAAGGAAACGTATGTCTCTTCTCATATAACCTAGAACATGGTCGTGGTAACTACCCACCTATATACTACCTCTGAAGGTACAATTAGTGAACTCGCATTCGCGGTGGCCTGGGTTTCAATCCTTTTCCAGAGAGTCTTGTTATATTTTAAGTAGTGTATCTATATTGCGGCAAATATTAGAATAAATAATATGTGTCGTTAAGAGCCATGGCTGTCTATGGTGGAAGGCCGCGGAAAGGTGTAGGAGGGCTTGCTGCCTGTCGCTCAGTGGCTGTTCTGTATTTGAAGCTACCGTATATCTAAATATGATACAGAGACTATAACAGCTAATGAGCGACAGCCATTATCCCTAGCATACCGCAGCCTTCCAATAAAGATGCCCACGAAAGAGCCTATCGAAAATTAATATTGAAACATGTAATTAATTTGAGTGAAAAATTATGTTTTACTTTATATTTTCTGGTTCATGTTACGTAGCGTTTTCTTTCCATAGGCTAGTCATAGGTTCACTAACGCAGGCCTCAAAGTCGGTCACTTTTTCCACTAAAAGTCACTTTTTGTTGTCATTGTCACTAAAAGTCGCTTTTACCAGTAACTGGTCACTTTTTCCACATATTTGGTTGGTATTCTCATGTTACAAACAAAATTACAGTAAAACCCCGATTTTACGTTACCGCTTTTTACGTTTTCCCGATATTTGCACCAGTTTTTTTCGGACCCGTTTTATCCTCATTTTATACAATGCAATTAATCCCCGTGGTTTACAATGCGCCTATAATCTGCTTCCTGCAATTTACGCTGTTCTTTCGGATATTACCGCTTACTTTTTTAATTAATAGTAACATTAAGTTTTCTGTTGTGTAAGTCATCTTATAAAGCCGTTTTTAAAAGTAATAACTTCATCTGTAATGTCTTCTTCGCCGCTGTATACTGCTTATAAAAACGTAACCAGCGCCTGTTGACATCATTCCTGTTTGGTTATGTTGACTACCGTATAGAGCGCGCGCAGGTAGTGAAATATCGATATCGATAGCTCGCCGACTACATACGAGAGCGCTATTAACTACAACTGATTGCCAGCACTCTTTCATAATCATTGCATGGTTATACGTTTATTTACAACTCTCGTTCGTGTTACAGATTTCTTTTTCTTAAGCGATAAAACACGGTTCATTCATTATTTTTTTGTACACATTCCTTATGCTTTGTGATATTTTTTATTAATAAAGAATGAAAGTATGAAATACTTATCTATACTCTGTACCGAATGTAAAAATGGGATATAATGTTAATAATTATTTTTAAATAGGTTTCAGGCCCTCATAATGAATTATTATGTGTACATCAGAGTACGATGCATTTAGGTTATATGATATTACAGTTCTCTGAGGAGAAAAAAGATTTTGTATACATTTCCCTTATTTTACACTTTCCTGCATTTTACAACATTTTCAGTCACGTGTATATATATATATATCTTCATTCCGCTTAGAAGAAAATGCCATCAGTGCCAGTGTTAAATGTCTGTGGGCGTGTGTTTGGCAACAGCGCCTTGTAACAAAGAGGGAAGCGCATATGAGAGGTTGTGAGCCGGCCTATCTTTAGTTCCAGTCTAGGGATGCAACATCGCTCTTAAAAACATCGATGTTCAAACGAAAAAGCATCGATGTCAAAAAACATCGTTCTGACAACCGATACATCGATGTTTTAACCGATGTTTTTAAGTATCAGGAAAAACATGCCAAAATGATTTAAATTATAGTATGTAGCCAAAAACCATACCTACTACAGGTTCCTGACCACAATATCCACAAGATAGCTGTGAAAGTTGAGCGGTGACCGTAACATTTTATAGCGGAGAAATGAAGATAAAGGTTTACTGCACTGCCCTTAAGTGGTTTCAAGATTCTGTATGAGTTGTTTTATGCCTAAAAATTACTCCGAAAACACGCCTTTTAGCCATTTTCACTCTACTAAAAACACAGTATAAAAACTTAATCCGAATTCAAATGTACCTTTCGGCATTCAGCAAACACTTAAATGCTTTTCGTAAACAGACCCCACTCGGATATCTTGAGTAGTTTTCAAATCACGTTTTTCCTGAAGCTCTGCGCACCTTATGTGTGCCCGGGCAGACTGCAGCCTTAAGACACCGGCTTACTTAAAATAAAATTACCCTTGTTTTTTATGTTTTTAGTTATCATTTCGTGACTATTTTGTAAATAGTACAGATCATGAGAGATCTATCTATATCCAAAAACCATTGCGATACGACATTTAATTTTCAAGAAACTTTTTTTTAAAATTTTCGAAACTTATAAAACTTACATTTTTAAGTATAAATAAATGTTGTAAATGCTAAACCATTTTGGTTGGTATTCTTATCATTTTTTTTCAGTATTTTAAGAAGTCTAAAATCATTTAAAAAAAACTATTTTTTTACTCAATTAATTTTAATTGAAAAAAAAATAGGGAAAAATCATGAAGTGTATGTGCAGTTTTAAAATGTAACATTAATTTTCTCGATAGAGCTAGCGAGACCGTATCGGTACCAATCAATAGCTTGTATGTACAACAAGTACAGTGTCGCTGCTTTTTCCTTATATTTTTCAAACTTTAAAAGAAAATTCTTATGTAAACAAATTTTTTTGACGGCATTTATTTTTTCCAAATGATTTTACACATCTCAAAGTACTGGAAAAAACTGATACTGAAATCAATCAAGTAGTTCAGTATTTACAACATTTTTGATACCTACTTAAAAATGTAGGATTTTATAGTAAGTATAGAAAGTTAAAAAAATTGTATCTTAAAAACTAAATGTCGTATCGTAATGTTTTTTTATATATTCAATAAATATTCATGAAATGATAGCCAAAATATTATAAAAAACTAGGGTAATTTTAATGATGAACGATGTCGATGTTTTTGGACATTTTCGTCGATGCATCGGCGATGTATCGCTCTTCCAAACATCGATGCTAACATCAATGTTTCATGAACGATACATCAATGTTTTGAAAACATTGATGTATCGTTTGCATCCCTATTCCAGTCTCTCCTTTCTACGGCATGTGAGAGTGTAGTGTTTCGCCGATAGCTTTGTAGTATTGCGTGTGGAATTTATTTATCGAAGTGATTGTGCAGTGAAAATATGTGTGAAAACATGCACATAATTCATCAATTTTGAAAAATTAAATGAATTTGCAACAATTATCAATGGGCAAAAATGCCAGTGTAGCGTACTTAATAGCGATGGGAAAGTGCAAACTCCATGTTGAGTGGCTTGAAAGGAAGGATGAAAATGGTTTCGTGATCAAGGAATAGGCAAGAAAACATACTGATCGTGAAGTTTTTTGTGTTTTGTGCAATGTAACATTTAACGTTGATAAAGGATTTCAGGCCATTTCTCAGCATGCTAGTTCAGTGCGCCACAAGACCTTATCGGAAACAAAGTTGCACCGAAGTCAGCTGAGACTTGCTGCTGTGAGGCCGAGTTGTTCAACTGCACCCAGTAGTACATTAGATGAAAATGTAGTTGTTCCAGGTGTGTGTGAAAATTATAAAGCTGCAGAACTTTATTGATTTTTGAAATGTGTTTCTTCAAATTATTCGTTCAATTCATGTGACTGTATCTCTGAACTTTCTGATTGTATGTTTGGAACCCATTGTGGCTTGAAAGTGTCTGAAAATTTCAGTTTGTCAAGCACCAAAGCAAGATACCTTCTCAGTGATGCCTTGGCTCCACATGTCAAGAAACTCCTTGTGGAAGATATGTCTGTGGTATATTACAGCATCTGTTATGATGAAACCACGAACAATGCCAACCGCAAGGAACTCAAGGTTGCTGTCATATATTGGTCTGAAAGGAAAAAACAGATTGTCTGCCACCATCTTCAGACCTTTTTCATTGGCTCGGCTACAGGGGAAGTTCTTGTTGAGAAGATTAACACAGCTTTGTTTGATGCATCATTGCCCTGTCAAAAATTAGTTGCTCTTGGTAGTGATGGCCCTAATGTAAACAAAAAAGTTGAGCTGCTAATGAATGACGAGTTGATTGCCATCAGGAACATGAACGTTTTTAACATTGGCACATTTAACATACATTTGCTTCACAATGCATTTTTAAGTGGCATTTCACAATTAGGAGAAAGTGCATCTTAGTTGGTGACATCAATCCATAATTTTTTTAGTGGCTGGCCATCAAGGTGTGAATATTTGTGTACATTGCAAACAGAAATGAATGTTCCTCAGCACAACTTCATTAAACATGTATCGTCAAGGTGGCTTTCATTGGAAGGAGCAGCTATGCGTCTGATTGAACAGTGGGAAGTTGTTTTGAAATACTTCTTGTCATTTGTTCCCAAGAAAAGGAGTGAGCTCGGTAAGAGCATTAAGTACAAAAGGATAGCAGAACTATTGAAACAAAATACAATGAAGGCTGAACTATTATTTGTCTGTTCGAGTGCCCACTTGTTCACTCGGTTTACAGGAGTGTTTCAAGAAGAAGCGCCAATGATACATGTAATGTGTGATAAACTTTGCACATTGACCAAGATGCTGATGGGTAAAGTTTGTAAACCTGCTTCACTGAAGGAATTTGGAATGAGTGAGGAAATACTGAAATCAGAACATATTCTCCCTTCCAGCAAAGTTCAAGTGTCTGAAGATGTTTCCAAGGAACTGTCAAAGGCATGTTCTCATTTTATTACGCGTACAGTTGATTTTCTTTGCTCTGTTTAACAGTTGTAAGTTATTTTTATGATTAAAGTAGGTGGTGAAAGGAAGTGGTGTTTTAAAATAGTTAAATATTTTAGTTAATGTACCTAAGAATTTTATATGTATTAGGTACTTTTGTTGTACTAAACAGATTATTTAATATTGTTGTATTTGGACTTTGCATTTTAGTCCAGTACTTGTCTGTATTTCAGCACTAAGGAAACATTGCTTTATTATTTGCAGTTGGCTGAGAGAGACCATCTGGAATTTATGTTTTTGGCTCAGAAACATTTTGTGCAAGCCTGCTCCTACATCCTTGCCAAATCTTCTTTGAGAACAAATCCACTGCTCAAACATCTCCGTTCCCTTCAGCCAGAAGAGAAAAATTCTCAGCGGAGTTTTGAACATTGTTGCTGTTTTGAAGGCCCTGCCTATGGATATTGCAGATGTCCTACAAGATGAGTGGAAACTTTTCCAGCATGAGAAAGGGTGCAACATTAATGGTCGTATTGATGATTACTGGGCAGTTGTTAAAGCTGTGTTGTCCCTACCCCATGGCAATGCAGATGTAGAGCATGGATTTTCAGTTTCATGTAGGTTTTTGACTGAAGAAAAAGGGTCAATGTCTGAAAGGACATTAAATGCTGCCCTTGTAGTGAAGAGTGCCATGAGGATGTATGAGATGAAACCACAGCTATTTCCAATCACAAAAGAACTGTTAGCTATGGCATGCCGTGCCCATGCAAGTTACCAGGCATACTTGGAAAGAAAAAAATAAGGAATTAGAAGAAGAAGCTAAACAAAAAGCAGGGTTGGAGGACAAAAGAGTTACAGGGAAGAAAAAAGAGAAAAAGTATAATTAATTAAAGAGAAGGAAACCATAACAGCTGCAGAACATAAATTGAAAATTTTGTAAAAAAACAGAACAGTAGAAACAAAAAGCTTCAGATAAACTCTTAGATGAATCGAACAAAAGATTGAAGAAGGCAATTGAACAGAAAAACAAGAGTTAAATTTTGCTAGCACAAGGCATGTTGCAAGGTGTGTTAAGTGTAAGGAAAGAGGTAAATGAAACAAAACAAGAAGTTGAAGCTGTTCAAAACACTATCAAAAAGAGGGAAACAAAGATTATATCCGACTTTTTCTCAAAAAAACCAAAGATTTAGAATACTTTTTATAAAAATCATACATATTTCTTGAAGGACATGAGTCTTTGAACTTAAAAATGTATATAAGTATATTGCTTAGTATTAGGTGTCTATTATTACTTTTTCGTACTTGTTTGCAATGTTTAGGCAGATACGTTTGTGCTGGTTATTTGTCTTCTTTCAATATATCTACAATAGTATCGGTTCACTCGAGTTAATATGGACCAACAGCTTGATTCCTGTACCAAGAGCATGTAGAGGTAGGATCTCTTTTTTTATGTCATAGTTTTACAGTGTTGTTATTGTGAATTTTAATATGATAATTAATTTTATTATAGCATAATGTTATTTTCATTATTTTAACAGGTAGTTTTTTGTGTCACTTTTAGTCACTTTTTTAACCAGAAAAGTCACTTTTTCCACTATTTTGTTAGAATGTAACCACTTTGAGGCCTGCTAATGTAACCATAGTAAGTTTACTCTTGGTTATTGAGCACAATATGTATATAGAATACATATAAAGTTGACATATATACACAACGAGTATCTAAAACATACGTACAAACTTCGGCAGGCTGTTTCTGGAAAGAATACAAGACGAAAGCCTAATAACCACTTTACTCATAAATCGAGTTACGAACCTCCAAAAATGGAATTTTCCATATCTTGTAATTAACATCATCAGTAAGTAAACTGTGGCATATGATTTTTTAGGAAGGAAACTTTACACCTTGCAAATGTGCTTTGTAATGCCTGCCCCGGCTTTTCAGGTGATACAATGTGCTAAAACAGAACTGCCGTTATATTCATTGAAGGATGTTCATTACAACCTACGTATCTAGTGGTGAAAAATTTGCGTTCTACAAAATCATCAGACGCAGTGCAAGTTATTCAAGAATAGGAAAATTTGTTTTTTGGGGCTTCAAAACTCCGAATCCATTTACGATAAAAGTATGGTACACAGGTTTTCGTCTTGATTTTCGCCAGGAATATTCTGCCAGAATTTGTCAGTATGTTTTAGATACAAGTTGTATATAGAATACATTAGAAAGTTTACATATATATATATATATATATATATATATATATATATATATATATATATATATGGAATACAGAGAAATTTTACACATATAATATATATAATACATTACTAACTTTAAAAATGTATATAGAATACTTTAGAAAGTTGACATTCCGTGTTCGGCCCTTGCAAGAATCGAAGTTTTACAAATCGCATCCACAAAATAATAAGTAATGTGTGCAGAAAAGATAAAAGATTATGGAGTACCTATATTTTAAGAAAATATATTGACGCCAAACATTAGTGCTCCTTGAATCCGCACAGACCGCTATGGCGCATCGCCGCCTCGCCCCGAGCGTGTGCGACGTGAACGCACCTGGATGCAGGGTGGTGCAACGCCTCGAACGTAAGCTGCCCTGCCTAATCGACTGTCGCCCGCGCGAAAGTCGACCAAGGGGGTACTGTTAGGTGACCTGATTACCTGGACTTTGAAATTAACATTCAGCAATCTAAAAAATAATATTAATTAAGTAATGACTATGCTTAAATTTTAATTGTAATTCTGGACTTTAGCGCGATCAGGCGGCGTGCATGGCCCGGGATTACTTTTGCACACGACACGTTTTCGCGGGAGCGAGGCTGGGGAGTCGTGCGGACGTCACAGCCATCGCCAGTTTATCACCGCCCTCCAAGGAGACGAGACGCGAGTCGCCCGCGGAGCCTCTCGACCTCCGCCCTTGCCATCTCTACCGGAATTGCGTGAGTTTTCAGCACATCAGAAACGTGTCCTGTAGAGCGCGGCTCCCAGTAAGCGGGTCATGCACGACGCAGCGCATGTATAGCGTGCCTGACAATAAACCACTTTGAATCGAGCCCCGCGTATTTGTTACAACGCCCGTAGTATAGCGTCCCTGGTGGCTAAAACAGCCGGGGGTAACTCTGAAGGAAAGACCCTTACTGCCTGCCGGCCACGTGGCGACGTCACGCCCTGAGTCAAGAGTCTCGGCTACGCACTAGCACGTAGCTATTATTGCTAGTTGGCGCCCAAAAGCAACTCCACACCCTCAACATCACCTTGGCAGAAGGCAGAAGGCGTCAATATGAAATGAATTTACAGTAGGCTAGTTCCATGGGCGTAAATAAAGGGGGGGGGGAGATTTTTGGCTCATTTGGGTATGTAGTAAAGTTTAAGGGCTCGGTTCACTCCCATGCTAGCCGAATGGCGGGATAGGGATTTACAGGTTAAACTTAAATGCACGTGATT
Organism: Bacillus rossius redtenbacheri; assembly: GCF_032445375.1. NCBI lineage: Eukaryota > Metazoa > Arthropoda > Insecta > Phasmatodea > Bacillidae > Bacillus > Bacillus rossius. The sequence continues at coordinate 25,326,098 of NC_086338.1, read as the reverse complement.
CCGTCAGTTATTGTAATAGAAAACTAAAACAAACACCAAATTGTAGATATTATAAGCATACATGTTTCTACGAAAACAATTTTAATTTAATTTAAATTTTTAAATTTGATATTGTAAAATTAAGTTTTAATTTTGTCACAATTATCAGTCAGTATGTTCTACCCCCTTAATCATCTCGTAACAACGTTGGTCATATCTCAATCTCACGAAAAGTCCTTGGCTATGGCAATGTATCTGGTTAAATATACAAGCAACACCAAATTTTTTAAATGTATTTTGTGGCAGTGCCTGATGTATAGGCTGCAATGCACGCTGGTAATATGACGTGCTCCGCCGGCGGCGGACAAGAGATAAGGGCCGCGTGGAAGAGAGAAGGAACGGCCTAGTTGCCACTTCGCCTATTTCCCCCTCAGCCACCCCTTATCTTCAGCTGTCACGCGACAGGCTATGAAACAGTGAACCCGCACTTGAAGTGATTTTGTTCCTCGGATCAATTCTCCAGTTGCTACACTACAGCCATGGGAACAAATTGGCGTAAGTGTTCCAAGATCTCGCCACCTTTATCTCACTGTAGAAAGACCATGAAAAATCTAATAAAGCTTCTGCTAGCATCTAAACGTCAAAGTAAATGGTATGTATTTATATGATGCAACAATAATTTTAAGAAAATTTAATTGTAACCTTTTTCAGCTGGTAAAGTAAGATGAGGCGATGTTGTAATCAGCATAATAAAAGCGTAATGCCTACAGGGTAACTATCAGCAGTGTCGTACTCGAAGGAGGATAGGGGAATGGGGCTCAGGAGTGAGGTGCTCAATGAAATTTTTGCATTATAGCACACACGCTTAATTGAATACTTGCGCATTTGTCTACTTGCTCACTTGCATACTTACATACATTCCACACATTCGTAGACATTATTATTCCCCTATCACTTACATATATTGATACATCACTTCTAACGCGCATAGCGGCCACTCGTCCATATGATTTTTATGGGTTTCACGGCTAGAGTATGCTTTTTAAAGCAACACAGTCAGTACAGTATATAATTCTGTAGTGAACAAACGGCTTAGGGCTAAAGATTTCCAGCGGGAAATCAATATATTATTCATTCGTAAAATGTTTTTATTGGCTTTATAGGTTGTGTATGGTACATGCAGCCTTACAAGAAATACAATACACATTTTAAAGTTTTATTATTTTGCCTGCCTATAAATTCAGCAAGCCTTTTTAAAAGATTGCAAGCAATACCGTTTAAATGTGCAACATGAAATGACCACTCTATGCGATATTCAACAGTATTATTTCAGGTGACAGTAGCTGAAGTCGCTATGTACCTTTGGAAGGAATTTGGATCAGAATTCCGGGTGTGCCATGAATATTTGTAAAATTGTATAATTTTTTTATATAATTTCTTTGTCCATCCGCCCCGGACTGGCAGACGTAAAGAGCGAGCATTGAAAAGCAACAATTTCACAAGAAACTATCTAAGCTTAATTATTGCATAAAAATGTGATGAAACTATTTAAACTATCAAAAAAATTATGACAAAAATCAAAATATACAAGGATTTTATAATCAATAAAATACAGATAAATTTTACAAATTCCGTGCATAAGATTTTGATTTAGATATAGTAATGCAATGTAACGTAAATATTAACTTGTAAAAGGAATTATTATGTTTGATACAACTATTTTAAAATTACGTTTCATTGTCTGGTATTTAAAAAGTGGTTAATATTTTTCCAATGTATCAAACGTTAAAATTTTATAATCTAAAATGAAAAAAAAATTTTTTTGGCAAAACTCTACGACCCCAGAGAAACCTACCACGTTGGCTTCCATATGGGAGCACATAAAGAAACGTGCTCCCATATGGAAGCCAATTTAGCAGATTTTTTGTTTCCACCCAAACCGCCTCTTAGGTAAGCCTCACTTGTTACAAGGGATTGTATTCCTATCAGCCATATGCCACCATTTGTCTGAGCAATCCGCCTTGGAGGAGCCGGGGCGCGAACCCGGGTCCTACAAGTCACAAGGCAGACACTCTACACCAGAGCCAAGAAGGTAGAGCGACGTCATACTTGCTGTTAAGGTTTATATGGAAGCAATGACGAACATACGTCGTTGTAGGGCATTTGTTTGTCGCAGAAATCCAAGACCTACGTGAATATACATATATGGAATGCAGAAGACAAGCAATCAAAAAAATTGGTTGTCTGTAAAGTCTGTTTACGGATGATAGCTCAACGTGACAACGTCATAACAAAACATTGATGAAATGATTGATCCAGAAGAAAATGAAATATCATATTCGGCCTGAGACTGAGCCGTAATAGGTTTTGGCAACCAAACCATTTAGGCATTAAAAATATTATATTCTTTGAGGAATATTTTTTTTTATTTTTCTATCTTTTGTATGATAAAATCTACCTCTGCATACTTTTATGAATAAAATTGAATCATTTTTATTGAATTAACACTATATTGTATGGATACAAAGAAGGAGTGAAATTAAATCTACAATTTAATTGATAAATTTACTTTTATTTGGATTCTTTAATTCAAATAAATTTATTACTTTTGTAGTGTCGCGCGCGCCGTATTTATTTTGACAAGTACAAAAATGAAGGTATCGCAGTGGCTGGAATTTTGATTCGTCAACCTTTAGATTGGTAGTCATCGATGCTTACCGCACGGCCACGAGGCCATATTAGAAACTATTGTTTCAGATGTTATATATATATATATATATATATATATATATATATATATATATTCGTAAAAAATTTTGTTTTGTGTTGTGGAAGTTTTAAAAACGTATGTAGTCCGCCATATTTATTTCTTATAGTGGAAGGCGGGAAATTAATAACCGTACCGATTGTGCTGAAAATCTGTGAACGATCGTTACATAATTACATAATTACATAATATTAATAATTCAAACGACGAAAATATGATTGAAAAGTCAAATAGATAGTTGTTCCAATCGACTGGAAGAGAGATGCCACGCATGCGTACAATGAGCATAACAGGACACATCCGTAGCGGGACATCCGTAGTGGGACAATGTGCGTTACGGGACACTTTTTCGTGCGTGCAGCCGGAGTTCATCGATTTATTAGACGTTGTCATGTCAAAACCTATGGACTTCTAACTATGGATCAGAGATTTTGAAATAAATTTTAGGCATTAGTAATAAAGATTCTGCCGGCTTTCTTGGCCATTGTCTTGCATTTATTGGCCAATAAATTTAGGCATTAGTGTTCCTAAGATTAGGTAGTTGATACGCCGAGCCCTAACAAACTCGCCGGCACACGGGAACCTGTAAAATAAAATAAGGTATCAAAGTTTTTAAAACTAGTCAGTGCTGAAATTAATGGAGTTGAAATATTGGATGTTTTAAAATGAAGATTACTAAGTAGGATATTAATACATTGTTATCAGTTAAACAATTTCTTACTTACAAGAGAATGTAATACTATCAACATGCCAATGACTACAATTATAATACGCACAATGTTATTATGTTGCTCTTTTTATAACATGGTTGTATTTGATTCGAACAACAGGAAAAAATTATTTTTCTTTACAAACTATATTTACGAAATTGAGGTAATTCTACAGACCCTTGAAAATAATTTTGATATTGTAGCCAATGATTAGGCCTACGTTGGACAAAGTTAATTGTAAGTTAATTCAGATGGCTCATGAGGCTGGAATATACATATATATAAAAGTTACATTTAGGTTTATGTAGTGAAGTGGTCACTTAGTAACTGCAATTACGTTTATTTTCTCCCATAATCTTCAGTATAATTTGTGCCAATCTTCTTAGCGGGAGAATTTTCGCGATGTTGTGCATTACCACATCAAAGAACTTCTGACTCAATGTACAGTCGTTATCTTGGTAATAGTCTGCGTACAGCCAAGCTGTTAGCAATTTAAGCTACGATGAACAGTGCTTTTCTGAGGACCATTGAGTGAGCAACTAGATGGATGAGTCGTTGTGACATTGCTTGGACAGTTATTAGTAGCAGCGATTTTTTTACCTCTTAATTTATATATATATATATATATATATATATATATGTGTGTGTGTGTGTGTGTGTGTGTGTATATATATATTCAAAATACTGAACATTTAAACGACATGCAAAGCACGACAAATTGTACAACTCATTTAATATTGTAAATAGATAGGTAAACTGAATATTTCCATCTTTTATTTCAGATTGTTAAATAAAATAATAAATGTTGTTTATTACATCCACAGCGCACGCTGTTCACCATGTATTTGAAAAAGGTAAACATGAGCGAACTCTTTAACTGATCAAATTAGTTTATGAACATTTTATAATGTGCATGAGCATTTAAAATCTAAATGTATTCTAAATTTTATTATTCAGGTCAGATCAGTGCAAATAACGATTTCCCCCAAAAAATAACATACATTCAAGTCGGCGCATACAAAATACAACTGCAACACTTATTAGAGCTGAAAGAGTTGAAGCAATTAGCTAAAAAGCTAAAATATAATTAAATAGAGCTGGAAAAAGGTGTGAATTAAGAATTCGTGTGAAGCTATTTCCTTTTTATCTGGGAACCACAACTTCTTAATTAGTTTTTTCTACACAGGAAAAAAAAAACACTACAAAATAGCTACTTTTATTTTTACGAAGCAGAGAAAAAATGTTCGTTATAGCTGTATGTTTTCACTGCGATTTGTAAGGTCTTGTGTGTTTTGACACAGTAGTGGGAAAACTACGACAGAAAAGTAATAATATAAAAATATTATAAACGTAAAAATTTGCTAATGTTTTATACATTTCAAACCTAATAATCATTTTTACAACCAAAAAAAAAATTTTAAAAAATTATGGCTGAATAATAAGTTGCAGTACCTAGAGTAAAAAAATTATTATGACACAAATTGTCGTTTATGTTTCCGATAGAATAGTTATTATTTTGTGAAATGTCGGATAATGCGAAATGTTGGATAATAAAAGGTCGGATGAACGTGACACTACGGTATTTGAATATTTGTGAATAATTCAGTCATTCATTTAGTAAGAAAATGAAAGTAGGTAATGAAAATAAATCATTACATTGTGTGGTTAAGTTAATATCAATCATTTATTGGAATTAAATAAAACCTGCATGTGTTGTTCCGATTCGAGTGGTAAAGTCTCTGTTTTCAATGAGTAGAATTCGTGATTTTCGCGAGGTTCAAAGTAAATGAGGTGCTTTTGGGCGTTATTCATTTAATACCTAAATATTTCGATAAATACTAAATTGTTTACATGGAATTATGTTAATATAAACAGTGTTTACGTTTATAGTAGTCGAATGTCAAGTTTCCTTTTGAATGACTGTGAAAAACGGGGAGGTTCATCGCAGCAACGAAGGAAATATTTTTGTGTCTAATATAAGTTATAAGCCGAGGCTCTTGATTGTATGGATCTCAAGGCAATCGCGGACTACATATATCTTGGGTGAAAAATATTGGGTCAAGTAAGGTATTGCATTAAATGTTCTGGACATTTATAACCCGGAACCACGAGATGAAAATAAACTGTAGAAAAAATGCTAAAATGTCGTTTATTTATTATTAATTCTGCTTGCGTTTTGTAATATATCCCAGCCTAATCAAAACGCGAGTCAGTAGGCCTCAAAGATATAAAAAGTTTATTGGTAACAAAGTATTAGCCTGGATTAGTATATATTGCACTGAAGAATTTATATTTGTCACACAACATATTCTTTTCAACCCAGTGTTAGTCTAATAACGTACAATTTCAAATTTATATAAATATAGTAACATTTGAATCAAACAAACGGTACGTATTTTGCTGAATGTATCAAATATTTATTGTAAAACTGATTGGAAGATGATATCAGGAAACTAAAAAAAAAGTTACGTTAACTTATCAAAATATTGTTTGCCAAAATCGAAACCATTGAAATAAATATATATGCCCTTTATGGAAATAACTTTAAACTGAGCATACACAAAAAAAATAATTCTGTTTTAATTATTAGGATTTTGCCCTTAGTTCTGTGTTTTTTTTTTTTATTTGAATATAATTTTGTAGGTAATATTCTATTTAACTTTTCCTTAATCGTACCAAACTGCATTTCCCACCAGCCGGCCAAATGGTCCACGGACTGCTATTCAATATATCCATGGTTAAACCATCAAGCAAATAGCACACGCCGCCAATTGGGGCCCATTCGGAAGCAGAAGGCACTGCCTAGCTGCCCTCGGATAGCTAGCAGAGCGACCGCGGAACCGCCTGACTTCGGTAGCCCATAGCCCTTGGTGCGAGCGTCACGTGTCAGATAACGCTTGGCAACACCGCGTTGTAATTATCGTGTCCCCCCGCTTCTACCCGGATGACAGCGGCGCCCGGGAATAATATATGTCTGTGATAACGAGTGTTCAACTGATCGTGACTACTAGCGCTCTCCAGCGGGACAGAATCACAACCGTGACCTTGAACCGAGCCCTTAAGGTCACATAGTCGTGTATGTATTAATAAAAAGGGACAAAAATGAAATATTGTCAGTAACATTAAATTTGGGGGAAATACAATATTTCAAAAATGTTATGTGTTATGGGGTCAAAGGGTCAGAATCTGTTGGCGTAGTGCAGGATGTCTGTAATGGTGTAGGTGAAGCACCTTTATTGACTCAGTTTGCATGAGTCATTTTAGGCAGTCTCGGTTTTTCGCCAAAAGAGCCCAAAATCCTCCATGTTGGTTAGCTTTCATTAAGATCTTCGGGGTATCGAATTGCTTCGAAGCTGTAGGTTCCAACAAGTCTTTGAGCGATAAAATACATAAACTTTCAAGTTATTTTCCACCAATAAGTTTTTTTTAAATTTACTATATAAAGTACGTCAAAATTTATTTTGAAATAAAGCATAGTCTTAGTAGAAAACCACCTATGATACCACAAATTAACGATTAATTGTTAAAGCTGGAATAGTACCTTAGTAGCCATTGCAATTTGTTTTCTATTCATCTGTTCATGCGTATTTATGACATTTTTAGACACGTGAGATTTTTTACAATGTTCTTCAGTATCAGTCGCGGTGGAAATTACGATTATTGTAATGTACTCGCACAAAACAGAACAAGAGCACATAAAAGCTTCACCACCAAAAGTGGTACACATTAAATAATTGAAGCTATAGCAGCTCGTACTATTCGTTTACCGTGCCCAAAAGTTTTAAATACTCCTCACTTACAAATAAGTGTAACTATGTTACACCGCGTACTGATACAAACATTTTGGGACCAATAACAATTTACGATGTAATTATAATATTCTATTAAACTGTACTCCTCCCCCGTGTATTCGGCATCCAGTTATCCGGAACTACAGTTATGAGGAAAACATCTGCTGGCCCGTACAACCTCACAACACGATGCCCTCCTCCCTTTCCTTTTTCCTCTTTGTCAAACCCATAACACCCATTCAATTGCCTTTTATGGTAGATGCGGCAGTTGCTTACAGCGCTACACCTTATCTTTCAGGTCGCACGTCGACCTCGGCCGGCCGCTAGTGCTAGATAGTGAACTGGCAATGCAGTTGTGCCGTATATATTTTGGACGTTTAGTATTTGTTTATACTGTGTTATGTGATGTCAGCAACAATTAACATTAATGTGTGTCCAGATGTAGCAATCCAAAATATGTAATGACCAAAAAGAGTCCTGGATAGCCGTTTTTAAATCCTCTGAAATCATTTTTTTAATAGACGTGATATATAATTACTATGCTACACTTATTTGATAAGTTTCCATTCACGTGTGACATTTCAAGAGTAGTACAGTTAGAGCACCCCTCAACCGTAATTCCCACAAACGGAACTCTCGATATCCGGAACTAATTTTCTAAAAATTGAAAACATTACAAAACACCTCCAAAACATTTCCGCACTGGAACGAGGCGTTTTTGCTTTTCCTGACTGTACATGTCTTGTAGGCGTGCGCACGCACGTCTGTCAGAGAGCTAATTATAGCCAGTCTTTCCCGCGCATTGCGTAAATACACCGCTGGTTTTCGCGTCGGATGTGAATTACTGTAAAGATGTTTATGCTGTAAGTAGTTTAATTTTATTGTTTCACTATGTCAAGTAAACGGAAAATTCCGGCCGGCCCGAGAGTACACACGCTGACACACGTGATAGCCAGTAACATTTACTTCCAACGTGTTATGCTTTCAGTTTGTAGACAATAATTTAGTGTACAAATATGTATTATATATATATTTATACGTTAATATATGGTTAAACAGTCTACATTTATCTGTATTTTCTATCTCTGTGTTTTTAAACAAAATGCTTGAAGTGTTATTCTTTTGTATGTGAAATGTAAACTGTGCGTGGCAGTGACTATACACTCTCCAGGAAGTGTGAATCACTAGCACGTCAACACAGAAGTAACACAACACTGTAGCTGTAGTCCTACTACCTCCCCCGAACCCTCTTCATCGTCCTCTTCGCTCACGCACGCACCCACCCACAGCGATAAGAAACACCCGCTTGCCAGCTTGCTAGAATGAAGGTTATTCAACCAGCCCGGAGTTTTACGACCCGGCACGTTTTGAAAACAGTACTTGTAGATCTACATATTTTTTATTGTATGGTTTTATAACTGTGGAAAATATTTACAGTACAACTTTGGCTATACATATAAGTTGATATGTGCAGCATGTAATGGCTTTTTTCTTTGCCTCCCTACCGCAACTCCCCTTACCCGGAATTTTCCCATAACCGAAATAGACCTCCCCCCAATGATTCCGGTTGAGGAGTGCTCTACTGTATTGCATAAGGCTGTGCGAACGTTCAAAATTTCGAACTCGAACCGAACTTTGAAATATTTCGGTTCAAGTTCGTGTCAATAAATTTGGTTTCGAGTTAGTTTTTTGTGACAACACTAGAACTTGTTAGTTTCCACATTTTAATGATAAGGGCGCCTATATGGCAGTTTGTAGGGGGGGGGGGGGGGGGGGGGGCAGAGTATATGATAGTTTGTAAGGGGGGGGGGGGGGGGGGGGCAGACCTTCAAAAATTGTCAAAAATTACTCACAATTTGCCAAAAATCCTCAAAAACCCTTACATTTTTTCCTCTTCCTGAAAGCTGGGGAAGGGGGGCTATGGCTCTACCCTGCCCATGGGTATGGGCGCCCTTGGCTCACGGTTCCAAGGATGGCATTCGTAAAATAGCTGCCTTTGTAAAATCGGGGCTGGCACTTTTGCCCCCCCCCCCCCCCCTCCCCATTTTATATTTTTAACTTGTCCAACTAAATATATTTGGTATTACTTGTGTGTATTTTGTCGTAATAAACAAAATATCAATAAATATTAACGACTATTACTGCAACGAGGAAAAAAAACCATCCGCAGCGTGTGAACGTGGAATGCGCACTGGCCTGCCCCGCGGACTGTCTGCCGCCCGCCCTCTCCACGCTTCCTTCCCACGCTGCGGCCAGTCCCGGATGCTACATTCTCTTTGAATATCTGCTGTGCGTTACAGCCTGACCATGCGTGGAATGAGGAAATTATGCCGCCTTTCACACTCACTGTTATTGTTCGAGTTCAGTTCGAACTTGAAAATTGCAGGTTCGCACAGCCCTAGCTATTGCATATTCCAACAACGCTGAGGACAAAGACGACACAGGCCGGGCGAGGCGTGGGTTGTTGCAGAGAAGTGCGTTGATGGCTTTGCAAAATTAAAAATCTTCAAGTGACTGATTATGTTTACAAAAAAATATATAACAAAAAAGTTCCGCTGTCCAAGCATATTGCGTTCTGAAAATACAGCATGAGCGGTACAGTCGTCAATACGCAAGATGAGGAAGTTGTATGACTTGGTTGTAAAAAGGCCAATGCTAATTTTTAACAAAAATTACGTTGGCCCTATGACCCAAGCCATACAACACAAGCATTTACTTACTTTCATAACACGTGACTACAAGTTCATTATGTAAGTATGTTGTCATGTTAATAATTTCTACACATATATTTCATATTGTTACCTTGGTGGAACAATTTCTGCTGCCAACAGCTCACCAGAACAGAAAGAATGGTACAGTGTGATGCGCACGCAACCAGTTAGTTAGTCCTGAATCAGTATAATCTGGCCGGATATTAATCGGGAGAGGTATAAGGTGCCGTCCTTTAATCACGTGATGTTTTTTTTGCAACTTTTTACCCCCTGCCCTCTGGTGATATAACGATGTTTTTTCAGCCGTTACACACGTATGGATTTCGTTACTCACATTTTTTGTATGTTTTACGCATGCGCGCGCTTATTCGGTGAATTAAAAAACGTACGTTACAAAGAACGATGTTTCTTTATTAAGTAAAGTATAATTTGGAAATTCGTCGTCAAAGTTTTTTACTGTTTATTAAAGGTATTGTGTGTGTAGAAAAGTTTGAGATTGGAACAGAATCAATGTAAGAAAGTATTTTTTTCAAATTATAAATATGTATGTTTTTGTTTTTTTTATCATCGTGTATTTTCACGTTTTTTGTTCTTATCTTAAAAGAGATATTATAACGTTCATAAATAGTGTAATTTCCTGCTTATAATGTTTGCTTTCTAACATTCAATAAATGGGGAAAAAATGTTTTAAAACCAAATTATTCCAACACGATAAAAAGTTTCCTTTATGTATGTTTATGTTTACAATCACTGCCATACAATACATGAAGTTTGTTAAAATACTTTTTTATGCAATATACTGAAGTTACACAATGTTCATAGTTACGTGTCAGTTGGCACCCTTAGTCAACTCTTCTCTTCCTTGCCATTCCAGTGGGTATTCAGATGCACGTACATAGTCCTATGATATTTAAGTTGCCAACCATTGAGCGAGGGCATAACTAAAAGTGTTTTCTATTGCTTACAAATATTTTTTTTTTTTTTCATTCATACGTAGGAATCCCAAAATTAAACATTTTCAGGTGGCAAAGGAGTAGACGTTCTCACTCTTAATGTTGTCGTCATGACTCGTGAGACAATTTTACAAAAAATGTGGCAGTGTATCTTAAAAGACAAACAAAATTTAACCAGGGAACAAGACGAAGTTGAAAAATTGTTGGCTTGTTTCAGAAAATTCATGTATCACGTATACTATCTTTGGTTTTAAGATTAAAGTTGTTTACATAGCTTGGTGAGTCCATTGGTACAAAGCTCGAACATTGTTAAGTGCTAAATTGAGATTTCCTGCTTATAATGTTTTTTTCTTGTGCTCCCTTGAAAAACATTATAACAGGGTTCTTCTGTATTTTCAATGTTAGATGTCAGTCCCGTGCCAGCCTGTGTCAGTCCCATGGCTCAGTATTTTTGTTTTTAATTTATGAAAACCAAGGAAATGAATATTATGTTGGTTACTTCAAGCTACAAAATGATCAGTTTTATCTTTCCACAATAAATGCATAAAAAAACTATTTTTTAATTTTTTTTATCTCGGACAAATGCAGGTCTCAAATTGTCACTTTGCAAATATTCACCCATTTACATGGTGTGTCGGAGTCTAACACACAGTATTATTTATTTCAAAATTGTTTTATTTATTGAATTTTTTTTATTAAACTAATGTTGTTTATATGGGTATGTAAATTTAACTGTAGCCTTTAACTAATGGTCAGAATATAAATACAGTAAGTCTCCCATGATTTTCTTATTTTTTTAAGAGACAATTGAGATTTATTTGGTAATAGCAGTGGGATGCCATAAGCATTCACATGTATATATTTTTTGATATTAGTAATAATAAGATATTAACATTACATATTTATTAGAAATAACTCATACTTAAAGAGATGTGGCACTTCACACCCTCAAATTCCCTTTAACAAGTTTCTGATTCAGCATGGTTTTCAGGTTTCCTCACTTAAATATGTTTCTTTTCAATTATGCTTAACCGAATGAGTTCACATTTCCGGTACTAAAATATTCATGTACTCTGTTTACTCTGTTGCTTGACACACCAAGTAAAATCAGTTGTCAAACATTGGACAACAATGTACCAGTATGGCAAAATTGATGTAAGAAGCACGATTTAAAAATAAAAAAATAAAATAAAGTTGTTGCTGCAGTTACCACCACCAAGTAAAAGAGTTTAAGAAGGGGAAGACTGAATGTTAACATGCAAAATATTTCTTAACTGAATAAATTTAAAGATTTCATTTGCAAAACCTTCCCTCATTAATCAAGTTCTACAAAATACAGAGAAATCATGTGTCGTGAGTAATGTGTAAATGTAATATATAAGTTCATATAACTTTTATCATTACGATGAATAACAAATTAAAATATTGTGTACCTCATGGTTTTTCAGAAGGGTATGAGACTGCAATACATAATGAGGGATATTAATATGTTACTGCTGGAATTGAAGAAGAGGAAATGTAGAATTGAAATCATTATGTTACCTCCTATACCCCGCCTGCAGCCAGGAAGTAATGAAGAGCACATAAGAAAATTGTACAACAATTTTCTGTGCTACAGAGCAGGTAAACTGGATTTAGTCCATTAGTACCTGCCTTAAGTATAGAATTAGAACAATACAAATAGTATAATGTAATTTTTTGTTGTATGAGATAACAAAAATAACAAGATGTCAATTTAGATAACATACAGTGGTTATGTACAGTGATGGCCTAATAAAAAAAAGCTAACGACGCAACAACGGAACACGTAATAAAAAGAAAGAAATTTTCAAGCTGCCGCCTTTAAAACTTGAAATCGTAAAACATTAGGAAAACAAATGGGGGATACTATGTATAGCTCATGTATATCTTATGACATGAAATTATCAACAAACAAAATTAAAACTTTTATTTTCATTATTGTGAGAAATTTAATAAGTGAAAAAGTTATGTATGTAATAAAAATAACATTTAAATTTATGTACGTAAATTCTGGCTGATGTTTGCCTGAGTTTTTGCGTCTTGCATAGTGTATACAAAAGTATACGAAAACATCTTTGTTGTATTTATGCGTTTTGCACTTCTTGAGTTGTTACGTTTATTACGTAGTTTGTAAACCCAGCCAAAGTGTGAGAATGCTCTCTTCCCTTTTCATACGACTCGCTCGCTCGCTCGTGATGCAAACTTGAGTAAAGAGCGCATGTAACATAGCGTCTCCGTGTGTGGCAGGGCTCAAGTGCCCTGTAGCACTGATTCGCACAATTTTCTCTGATTATCCTCGGGTTCTTAGTTACCAATTGAGGAAATTTATGTTTCAATTTATGTGGTATATATCATGAATTCTAGTAATCAAATGGTATAACTGTTTAAACTTACATAGTTCATTCCACGATATAGAGAGGATCTACAGTACAACATAGCGTTTGGAACGATTCAAATGTATTTGTTTTAAATTCATGGTAGTTTTATGAAGTGTGATTTATACGTAGTATCCCCCACAACATACGTAATGATTGGTCCTGTGTAGATCTAATAAAATGAATATCTCAGTAATACTGCCCTGTGCTTATTTATCAAAGGGTATAATGAGTTCATTCTCACCTGGGCCTGTACTAGCTTCGCATCAATATTGTCATGATCATTTACGGCCTATAAATACGCCTATGTACTTCTCTGTGTCTTTAGTAGGTATTTGTTCATTAAATAAAACCATTCGAGGCCTGAGATCGGTAGGCGAGAGATTTCGATGCGATAAAATGATTGTTTCAGGCTTATTTGGGGTTCACGTTAACTCACCATTTTGTAAATCACTGCTTCTTTTCTTAAGACAGAATCAGCAGTGGTCAGTGGCTGTTCGAGGTTACGAGACCTGCTGGACATCACCCTGTTGCCTGCATAGCATTCTGTATTTACTAGGCGATGTGTGGGTCATGGCATATGGCTTACATAACTATTACAAGGCAGAAAATGCAACATTGTAGCACCCCTTCTTTCATTGCCTTAATGTCACATTTTAAGCCTTCCACCTAGACTCGGAAGGTTCCTTTGTTCTAAGTAAGAGTTTAGTAATTTAATGTACCTTTAAGTATGGGAAACCTGTTTGATGAAATTTAAACTTAGGCTTAGATTAATCTCTATCAAAGTGCTCTTTATACTTCCAGGAATTTTTCACGCATTGGTAATAACATAGACCTTAATTAAAAATTAACAATGGAATTGTCAGCATCTTGAAATAAATAAAGAATGAAGAACTAAAAGCATGCATTCAAAACTGTTCTGCCTCGTGCGAAAATAATTTTCCCATTGCTGTTGCCTACACAGGTGCCGCTTTCTTTATAAATGTTTTTAATTAATGTGGTTAGTTAAATATTGTTGGGCCTTTTTTAACATATGTTGCTGTCAAACTTCTCATTTATGGATCTCGTAAGAGGTATATTTCTTATAGTGTTAATGTGATCTCGCTATAGTAATTTTCTATAAATTAGCAAATTTTAAATCTTTAATCATCCATTTTGTGAATTATTATATCTTTTAGTTTGCGGTTTGTAGTCTATTTTTTGCTAGCTCGAAGTTGTGGGCTATGCTAATTGCTAAACAAGGCCGTGCTGTCCGTGTAAAAATGGGAGCTGGATTGTAGTCTGCGGAGGTTTAGGCATATCGTGAATGTAAATATTACATAAAACGAGCTCTAACATGCTCGCTTGTGGGACATAAGCTTTAATTTTTTGGTCCGATTTTATCCTTTCTGTGGTGACTATAAAAGTTTGTTAGTCTTAATACGAAGCAGGTAATATGATATATAAATTGGAGAAGCCAGTCTTATATAGTTAATAATTTAAAATTTTTAAAGTGTTTCTCTAGATTTAAAAATGCCGCTAGAATATAACTTTTCTAATTGATTAAAGTTTGTATATGTATTAACTATAGTAATGAGCAGCTGTTATCTGCGAAAACATTTAACTAGTTTGGCAATGCATTTCTATTTATATCTGAGGTTTGTATTATGTGTTCTTCTTGGCCCCCAGCTTTGTGAAAGGGATCAAAATGCTACACAATAGGAACATTTTTAATCAACCAACTAAATGAAAAGCATGAAACTGATTAAAATTGAGAATATTTTTCTAGTTATTCACGATATACTCTAGGTATAGGAGCCCTGGGAATCGAAGTAATTGACTTGGAAAAATTTTTTACTTGCACAAATGGAGGGGCCAAAGCTCACTTGTATGAGAAGTAAGTACTAAATTTATATCAGATGAATTATAATCCTATATTGTTTTGTTCTAAATATTTTCTAAAACTCAGACACTATCATATGATAGTATATTTTGCTAAACCAGAGGTGATTTTCTGAGAAAGTTTTTTCAGACTCTATCGGGCATTAAAAAAATTTTAATTAATTAACATTCTTTACTTTATGTATTGAAATATTGGTACTTCAGACATTTATAACGAATGACTTTTGCTAAATATGTGCCAACCACCAAATAAAATGTTAATGAAATATGGATGTGTTTGCTTGGTAATTTTCTGTAAAGAACATTGTTTCTTTAGAGTTAATAGTAAAAAAAAAATCCATTACTATAAAAGCAATTTGTATCACTATTATCTTGTGATTTGCACCAAATTGTACTGTTAAAATACTGTTTAAATTTATTGTAAATTTATTGCTACAATTACAAACATCAAACTGATTGATGTTACTTTTACTTCCATGACATTGACGTCGGGCCGGCGAGTTCTCAGGGTGGTGGGTCTTGGTCATTGTGACTAAGTGAGCAGGGGCTAACTACATATATGAAAGAACACGGTTAAGGTGAAGCCTGTTTTAATATTGAATGACAATAGCTCTGCACACGGTGCTGCCTTAGCACTTGGCCTGAGATGTTACTTGTGCCGAAGCATGCCGCAACACGCTTAGATGATGTCAACGGGTTGCCAAAGTCCTCTCCGGTTTTGGGTGTCACAGCTTATAAAACTTAAGGGGTGACAGTGGACGCGCTTACAGAAGGCGTGATGCGAAAAGTAGTGTGTTGAGAGTCCGCAACACACTGTAAGTACAGATGTATTCAGGCCCGGACTGGTCAGGTTGTTGGTTAGACAGCAATTGCCGAAGGGGGCCCCCAAATAAATTTTTTTTTCTCTGAAATATTTAATAGATTTACAAAATTTCCTCTGTGTATTTTTCATTTTGGGTCACATATTTTACGTTTTACGTTGGTGATACTTTACGTTGTATACACCTAAAACCTCCCTAGCACATATTCAACAGGCGAGGGGTATCGTAGACTCTTACCAGTATGACTCATGTCGCTCATCCCCTCGCTGCGTGTGCATTTCGGTCCGGGGGGGGGGGGGGGGGGGGGGAGTGCTGGCGGTAGGGGAAGTGACAAGCTGAGTCAATACTGTACCAGCTCAGTAACTGCGTTGCATTGCATGTTACAATTGCAGCACGTTTATTCTGTATGTAATCGGCTAAAATGTGTTAAGTTTATGTTTACAATTAACAGCAACTAATGTGTGCGCGAAAAGTGGTTTGAATTCGAACAAAACCACATCATTAAGCTCAGTAAATATGAAACATGTGTATCCAAGTGGTGCTAGTAAAAGGAAAGGAAAGAAAAATAATATTTCAGTAAATGTTAAAAGCTCGCAAAGTTTGAACCAGGGTGTCTACTGACCCTGGAAAACCTGGGAAAATCAGGGAATATTGTAATCAGGGAAAAATCAGGGCATTTTTTCATAAATCAGGAAATTTTTGTTTGGCAGGTTGTAGTTGGCAATACTTTTTTGTTTATTGATCAGCTTGCTTTGACGTAGCATCAAGTGAATCCCCTCCCATTTTTATTTACCATTGCATTCGGAAGTGGCGTTAAATCACGTGATACAAACTGGTTCAAGCTGGTCTGTTATCTTGCTTACGTACGTGCTGCGGCATGTGCTTCCCGCGTTCGAATTACACCGACAGGTGCATTTAATTTTAAGTAATTATGGATGCCCCCAACGTAAACTGGGCATTTTTGTTAGCTTTGAAAATACATATCACAGACATTTTTGGTGAAGATTCGCCATCGTTGCTAGAAATTGGTAGCTGTGGGCTTCATACGGTCCATGGTGCTTTCAAAACTGGAATTTCTGCTACACAATGGGACGTTGTTAGTTTTTTGAGGCACAGTTACTTTTTGTTTAAGCATGTACCTGCAAGGAGGGCAGATTACATTAGAATAACTAGATCAGAGCTTTTTCCTCAAGAAATTTTGTGCAATCAGATGATTAGAAAATACTGTAGTTGCTGAGCGTGCCATGAAAACGTTACCCCACCTAAAGAAATTTGTTAGTGAAGTTTCTATTTCATCTGTCTTTCAATGTAGGTAGTGGAAAGTGCTCTTGAAGATAATCTTCTAGAAGTAAAATTTACATTTTTCCACTCTTTGGCATCAGAGCTGGAATTGTTTCTTACAATGTTCCAAATAAATTTGTTAGTGAAGTTTCTATTTCATGTCTTTCAATGTAGTGAAAAGTGCTCTTGAAGATAATCTTCTAGAAGTAAAATTTACATTCTTCCACTCTTTGGCATCAGAGCTGGAATTGTTTCTTACAATGTTCCAAAGTGAAGCATCCATGGCACCTTTTCTGTATGATTCACTGGTAGACATTTTATTAGCTTTGGCAGGAAAGTTTGTGAAACCAGAGGTACTGAAGAGCTTTAGGGAAAAATTAGTGGTGCACCGATATGACTTTACCGATTACCGATTCGATTACCGATTATGAGAGCAATAATCGGCAGATACCGATTCAGTTACTGATTATAATGAAGAAATTTTTTTAAGTGTAATAATGCACACAAAAATTTTTATTCCCATGTGAATTTAATAACAAGATAAGGTAAAGTCGAGAATACAGTTATAGGTAATAACAGTATAAAAGTATATAAAATACACTATTAAGTCATTGCAAAGTGTAAATTAAATTAACTTCTATTTATATTTGTTATTGTAAACAACTTGAACTACAGTCTACTGAGGATAAGTTAGCTTCGAATCCTGGATTCATTTCCCAAGAGGTACCATAGTTACAATACCGTACCATAAAAATCGGGTAACTCGACGAAAGACGTTGGTGCAATACAGGCCTAACTCAAATTATTAAAATTTGATGCAACTTAGCCTTCCAATTAAAAAATATGTACACATATATATATATATATAAACTGTAACGTAATTATAAAATATTGATAAAAATTAACCTACAATGTCACTCTTGTGGTGTGTGTGTGATCATGCTATTGATTTATACCTCCAACGCGGCAAAATAGCCAAGTCCATGTCGCATTAAAATTAAAATCAGACTTTCTACATTATGCTCGCTTAGTACACCTTAAAGTACACACATGTGGGTGCAATCCAGTGTATCAGCTTCGGGGTTATGTACTCTGGTGTTTTTTTAAGAGGCCTTCGAACTTGCGATTTTCACCTCCATTGCAGAATAAATCGCTAAGTCCATGACGCCTTAAAATTAAAAACAGACTTTCTACATTATGCTCGCTTAGTACACCTTAAAGTACACACATGTGGGTGCAATCCAGTGTATCAGCTTCGGGGTTATGTACTCTGGTGTTTTTTTAAGACGCCTTCGAACTTGTGATTTTCACCTCCATTGGAGAATAAATCGCCAAGTTTATGACGCCTTAAAATTAAAAACAGACTTTCTACATTATGCACGCTTAGTACACCTTAAAGTACACACATGTGGGTGCAATCACGTGTATCAGCTTCGGGGTTATATACTCTGGAAGCTGATACACTGTATTGCACCCACATGTGTGTACTTCAAAGTGTAGGGTAGATGGGGGCACAATGAAACAAGGGGCACAATGAAACAGTGGTTGTTTCCTCCATATTTGAAATAACAGACTGGTGGCACTAGTGGTGGTTGGGATCTGTACTACAACATAGAACATTGGAGCAAGTAGAAGATGCTATCATGTATTCTATGGATAGCATGCGACTTTAGTTGTTTTGGTAGCTCAAAAGTAAAAATTTTGTATTTATGTTAATTTTATTTTACAAATATTGTTTTGAAAACATGTGTTTGTTGAAGAGACTGTTGGAAAGGGTGTAGATCACTTTTTAATCAACGTAAGTATCAGAAGTGTGTGTTTATATTAATTTAGAGGTTAGGTGTGTTTAATAGTAGAGTGTTTGGAGGGGCACAATGAAACACTTTATAATTGTTTTGTTTCATTGTGCCCCAGTTGCAATATGCTTGTTTTTATATTTATAGTAGGTAAATTTAAAAACAATATCTAATTCATGTAAAATGGTAAATATTTACAAATTGCAATAAAACAAACCTGGTATGTTTCAGATAACATCATGGTTCGAAACAGAGTGAGAAAAACGGAAAAGGGAAACTTTTCCGAAGGTAACATGTGTGAAGCTGTTGCGTGAGTTCAAAATGGTTTCAGCTTGCGCAAAGCTGCGACTGCCAAAGGACTAAAATATGCAACACTTTGTCGGTATGTGAAGAAGAAAAAATTAGCTGGCCCAGAGGTAAGCATTAGGATGTGCCCACATTATGACTGTAGAAAGGTTTTTACCAAAGAGCAAGAAGATGATTTAGCGAAATATTTGTTGAAATGTTCCAAGATGTATTATGGCTTGACAACAAAAGACTGTAGACATTTAGCTTATGAAATGGCAAATGTAAATGGAATAACCTGTCCAAAGAATTGGGAAGAGAAGCATTTGGCAGGCATAGACTGGTTTTCAAATTTTATGAAGAGGCATCCTGATATAAGTCTTCGGTCTCCAGAAACATGCAGCTTGTCAAGAGCTACTTCTTTCAACAAAATGAATGTGAAATTGTTTTTTGACAACCTTGAAAAAGTGTACCTAGCACACTCTGAATTTGCTGATGGAACAAGAGTGTTCAACCTCGATGAAACAGCTACATCTACTGTCCAAAAACCGCAGAAAGTCTTGGCTGAAAAAGGGTCGCGGCAAGTAGCAAAATGCACGAGTGCTGAAAGGGGCACAACTGTTACTACTTGTTGCATTGTAAGTGCTAGTGGAAACACAGTTCCTCCTGTAATGGTATTTCCCAGGGTGCATTTTAAACAACACATGATAAAAGATGCTCCAGCTGGTACATTAGGACTTGCCACACCCTCAGGGTGGATGAATTCAGAGCTTTTCATTGAAGTCATGAAGCATTTCGTTCGCCATACGAACAGCTCTAAAGATTCTCCTACATTACTTTTATTTGATAATCATGAGAGTCACTTGTCTCTTGAAGTGATAAATATTGCCAGGGACAATGGGGTAACAATTGTAACCTTCCCTCCCCATTGTTCCCACAGGTTACAACCTCTGGATGTTGCTGTATACAAAGCATTCAAGTCGTTCTACAATGCAGCGGTTGATACCTGGATGATGCAACACCCTGGTAACACACTGACACTATATGACATAGCTGGCATCGTGAAAATCGCTCACGAAAGAGGCTTGACACCAGGAAACATTATGTCAGGTTTCCGAAAATCAGGAATTTACCCTTTTGATCGACATATCTTCACAGACAAAGATTTCCTCTGCAGTTTTGTCAGTGACAGAGCACCACCTGAACAGAAACAACATGAGCAAACTCTACCAACAACTTCTCTGCATTCTACAGAAATGGACTCATCAGCATCCCTTCAGTCTACAGAAATGGTTGAGCTTTCAATGAATGAAGCTGCAGATAATTCAGTTGTTTCTGAAGCTGAAAAAGAGGAACTTGCATGTAATTCTTCTGAGCAAAGAATCACACTTAACAAAAATGCCTATTGGACAACTTACAAAAGCCCAGAGTTGTTCAAGGGTTATCCGAAAGCTGGCAACCGGAAACGAAAATGTAATTAACTTAAAAAACAAAGCATGATTGCCACTAGTACTCCAGAGAAAAATAAACTTATAGAAAAGAAGAAGCTGCTTGGAAAGAAAAGGAATGTGACAAAAAAGAAAAGAAGAAAAGCTCTGTTCAAGGCACATCCTACTGAGTCCACAGACGAAGATAGTCCAATGGAGGTTCCTTACGCAGACTCTGATAATGATGAAGAACGTATTGATGATCTGAGAGAAGAGTTGTGTCCTAAAAGTTTTGAAGACATTGAGTGTAAACCCATCATTGGAAATTTTGTTCTCGTCGAATATGATATTCCGGGAAAGAAAAGTAATTTCTACATAGGAGAAGTGATGAAGGATAAAAATACTGAGAATGATTATGAAGTCAATTTTCTTCGTAAAAGCAACAAAATGGCCAATAAGTTCATAAAACCTCAAATCGAAGATAGAGCAGCAGTCAACATCTCCCAAATACGATATGTTTTCTCAAAACCCACATGCTATGGGCAGACAAAGAGACAAAAGGGTTATCTTTCTTTTGATTTTGAGTTTTCACATTTGAATATTAAGTAGGTGAATTGAAAGCGAGGTCTTCTAAGGACAAATATTTAATTTAATTTTGTTGTAATGTGTACATATCTTGTAGTAGTGTCAAAATGTTTTTCTACTGTTTTATTGTATTCACAGAAATAATGTTTCATTGTGCCCCTTAATGTGTTTCATTGTGCCCCTATCATGGGGCACAATGGAACAAATGCAGTGGGGTAGAAAATATTACTTTGCTAAACTGTTTGTGGCTTTATCTTCAATTTTGTGTTTTAATTTGATAACCTATTCATACACAAGTAGTGTAAAATATTTTCTGTTAATATCCATGCATAAAACTTTGTTCTTTTCAGCTTTGTAACTTTATTGTTTCATTGTGCCCCCATCTACCCTACTAAGCGTGCATAATGTAGAAAGTCGGTTTTAAATTGTAAGGCGTCCTGGACTTGGCGATTTATTCTGCAATGGAGGTGAAAATCGCAAGTTCGAAGGCGTCTTAAAAAAAAAACCAGAGTATATAACCCCGAAGCTGATACACAGGATTGCACCCACATGTGTGTACATTAATGTGTACTAAGCGTGCATAATGTAGAAAGTCTGTTTTTAATTTTAAGGCGTCCTGGACTTGGCGATTTATTCTGCAATGGAGGTGAAAATAGCAAGTTCGAAGGCGTCTTAAAGAAACACCAGAGTACATAACCCCGAAGCTGATACACTGGATTGCACCCACATGTGTGTACTTCAAAGTGTACTAAGCGTGCATAATTTAGAAAGTCTGTTTTTAATTTTAAGGCGTCATGGACTTGGCTATTTATTCTGCAATGGAGGTGAAAATCGCAAGTTCGAAGGCGTCTTAAAGAAACACCAGAGTACATAACCCCGAAGCTGATACACTGGGTTGCACCCACATGTGTGTACTTTAAGGTGTACTAAGCGTGCATAATGTAGAAAGTCGGTTTTAAATTGTAAGGCGTCCTGGACTTGGCGATTTATTCTGCAATGGAGGTGAAAATCGCAAGTTTGAAGGCGTCTTAAAAAAAAACCAGAGTATATAACCCCGAAGCAGATACACTGGATTGCACCCACATGTGTGTACATTAATGTGTACTAAGCGTGCATAATGTAAAAAGTCTGTTTTTAATTTTAAGGCGTCATGAACTTGGCGATTTATTCTGCAATGGAGGTGAAAATCGCAAGTTCGAAGGCGTTTTAAAAAAACACCAGAGTATATAACCCCGAAGCTGATACACAGGATTGCACCCACATGTGTGTACATTAATGTGTACTAAGCGTGCATAATGTAGAAAGTCTGTTTTTAATTTTAAGGCGTCATGGACTTAGCTATTTATTCTGCAATGGAGGTGAAAATCGCAAGTTCGAAGGCGTCTTAAAAAAACACCAGAGTACATACCCCGAAGCTGATACACTGGTTCGCACCCACATGTGTGTACTTTAAGGTGTACTAAGCGTGCATAATGTAGAAAGTCTGTTTTTAAATTTAAGACGTCATAAACCTGGCGATTTATTCTGCAATGGAGGTGAAAATCACAAGTTCGAAGGAGTCTTAAAAAAAACCCAGAGCATATAACCCCGAAGCTGATACATTAGATTGCACCCACATGTGTGTACTTTAAGGTGTACTAAGCGTGCATAATGTAGAAAGTCTGTTTTTAATTTTAAGGCGTCATAAACTTGGCGATTTATTCTGCAATGGAGGTGAAAATCACAAGTTCGAAGGCGTCTTAAAAAAAACCCAGAGTATATAACCCCGAAGCTGATACATTAGATTGCACCCACATGTGTGTACTTTAAGGTGTACTAAGCGTGCATAATGTAGAAAGTCTGTTTTTAATTTTAAGGCGTCATGAACTTGGCGATTTATTCTGCAATGGAGGTGAAAATCACAAGTTCGAAGGCGTCTTAAAAAAAACCCAGAGTATATAACCACGAAGCTGATACACTGGATTGCACCCACATGTGTGTACTTTAAGGTGTACTAAGCGTGCATAATGTAGAAAGTCTGTTTTTAATTTTAAGGCGTCATAAACTTGGCGATTTATTCTCCAATGGAGGTGAAAATCACAAGTTCGAAGGCGTCTTAAAAAAAACCCAAAGTATATAACCCCGAAGCTGATACATTAGTTTGCACCCACATGTGTGTACTTTAAAGTGTACTAAGCGTGCATAATGTAGAAAGTCTGTTTTTAATTTTAAGGTGTCATGGACTTGGCTATTTATTCTGCAATGGAGGTGAAAATCGCAAGTTCGAAGGCGTCTTAAAGAAACACCAGAGTACATAACCCCGAAGCTGATACACTGGGTTGCACCCACATGTGTGTACTTTAAGGTGTACTAAGCGTGCATAATGTAGAAAGTCTGTTTTTAATTTTAAGGCGTCATGGACTTAGCTATTTATTCTGCAATGGAGGTGAAAATCGCAAGTTCGAAGGCGTCTTAAAAAAACACCAGAGTACATACCCCGAAGCTGATACACTGGTTCGCACCCACATGTGTGTACTTTAAGGTGTACTAAGCGTGCATAATGTAGAAAGTCTGTTTTTAAATTTAAGACGTCATAAACCTGGCGATTTATTCTGCAATGGAGGTGAAAATCACAAGTTCGAAGGCGTCTTAAAAAAAACCCAGAGCATATAACCCCGAAGCTGATACATTAGATTGCACCCACATGTGTGTACTTTAAGGTGTACTAAGCGTGCATAATGTAGAAAGTCTGTTTTTAATTTTAAGGCGTCATAAACTTGGCGATTTATTCTGCAATGGAGGTGAAAATCACAAGTTCGAAGGCGTCTTAAAAAAAACCCAGAGTATATAACCCCGAAGCTGATACATTAGATTGCACCCACATGTGTGTACTTTAAGGTGTACTAAGCGTGCATAATGTAGAAAGTCTGTTTTTAATTTTAAGGCGTCATGAACTTGGCGATTTATTCTGCAATGGAGGTGAAAATCACAAGTTCGAAGGCGTCTTAAAAAAAACCCAGAGTATATAACCACGAAGCTGATACACTGGATTGCACCCACATGTGTGTACTTTAAGGTGTACTAAGCGTGCATAATGTCGAAAGTCTGTTTTTAATTTTAAGGAGTCATAAACTTGGCGATTTATTCTCCAATGGAGGTGAAAATCACAAGTTCGAAGGCGTCTTAAAAAAAACCCAAAGTATATAACCCCGAAGCTGATACATTAGATTGCACCCACATGTGTGTACTTTAAGGTGTACTAAGCGTGCATAATGTAGAAAGTCTGTTTTTAATTTTAAGGCGTCCTGGTCTTGGCGATTTATTCTGCAATGGAGGTGAAAATCGCAAGTTCGAAGGCGTCTTAAAGAAACACCAGAGTACATAACCCCGAAGCTGATACACTGGGTTGCACCCACATGTGTGTACTTTAAGGTGTACTAAGCGTGCATAATGTAGAAAGTCGGTTTTAAATTGTAAGGCGTCCTGGACTTGGCGATTTATTCTGCAATGGAGGTGAAAATCGCAAGTTTGAAGGCGTCTTAAAAAAAACCCAGAGTATATAACCCCGAAGCTGATACACTGGATTGCACCCACATGTGTGTACTTCAAAGTGTACTAAGCGTGCATAATGTAGAAAGTCTGTTTTTAATTTTAAGGCGTCATAAACTTGGCGATTTATTCTGCAATGGAGGTGAAAATCACAAGTTCGAAGGCGTCTTAAAAAAAACCCAGAGCATATAACCCCGAAGCTGATACATTAGATTGCACCCACATGTGTGTACTTTAAGGTGTACTAAGCGTGCATAATGTAGAAAGTCTGTTTTTAATTTTAAGGCGTCATAAACTTGGCGATTTATTCTGCAATGGAGGTGAAAATCACAAGTTCGAAGGCGTCTTAAAAAAAACCCAGAGTATATAACCCCGAAGCTGATACATTAGATTGCACCCACATGTGTGTACTTTAAGGTGTACTAAGCGTGCATAATGTAGAAAGTCTGTTTTTAATTTTAAGGCGTCATGAACTTGGCGATTTATTCTGCAATGGAGGTGAAAATCACAAGTTCGAAGGCGTCTTAAAAAAAACCCAGAGTATATAACCCCGAAGCTGATACATTAGATTGCACCCACATGTGTGTACTTTAAGGTGTACTAAGCGTGCATAATGTAGAAAGTCTGTTTTTAATTTTAAGGCGTCATGGACTTGGCTATTTATTCTGCAATGGAGGTGAAAATCGCAAGTTCGAAGGCGTCTTAAAGAAACACCAGAGTACATAACCCCGAAGCTGATACACTGGGTTGCACCCACATGTGTGTACTTTAAGGTGTACTAAGCGTGCATAATGTAGAAAGTCGGTTTTAAATTGTAAGGCGTCCTGGACTTGGCGATTTATTCTGCAATGGAGGTGAAAATCGCAAGTTTGAAGGCGTCTTAAAAAAAACCCAGAGTATATAACCCCGAAGCTGATACACTGGATTGCACCCACATGTGTGTACATTAATGTGTACTAAGCGTGCATAATGTAAAAAGTCTGTTTTTAATTTTAAGGCGTCATGAACTTGGCGATTTATTCTGCAATGGAGGTGAAAATCGCAAGTTCGAAGGCGTTTTAAAAAAACACCAGAGTATATAACCCCGAAGCTGATACACAGGATTGCACCCACATGTGTGTACATTAATGTGTACTAAGCGTGCATAATGTAGAAAGTCTGTTTTTAATTTTAAGGCGTCATGGACTTAGCTATTTATTCTGCAATGGAGGTGAAAATCGCAAGTTCGAAGGCGTCTTAAAAAAACACCAGAGTACATACCCCGAAGCTGATACACTGGTTCGCACCCACATGTGTGTACTTTAAGGTGTACTAAGCGTGCATAATGTAGAAAGTCTGTTTTTAAATTTAAGACGTCATAAACCTGGCGATTTATTCTGCAATGGAGGTGAAAATCACAAGTTCGAAGGCGTCTTAAAAAAAACCCAGAGCATATAACCCCGAAGCTGATACATTAGATTGCACCCACATGTGTGTACTTTAAGGTGTACTAAGCGTGCATAATGTAGAAAGTCTGTTTTTAATTTTAAGGCGTCATAAACTTGGCGATTTATTCTGCAATGGAGGTGAAAATCACAAGTTCGAAGGCGTCTTAAAAAAAACCCAGAGTATATAACCCCGAAGCTGATACATTAGATTGCACCCACATGTGTGTACTTTAAGGTGTACTAAGCGTGCATAATGTAGAAAGTCTGTTTTTAATTTTAAGGCGTCATGAACTTGGCGATTTATTCTGCAATGGAGGTGAAAATCACAAGTTCGAAGGCGTCTTAAAAAAAACCCAGAGTATATAACCACGAAGCTGATACACTGGATTGCACCCACATGTGTGTACTTTAAGGTGTACTAAGCGTGCATAATGTAGAAAGTCTGTTTTTAATTTTAAGGCGTCATAAACTTGGCGATTTATTCTCCAATGGAGGTGAAAATCACAAGTTCGAAGGCGTCTTAAAAAAAACCCAAAGTATATAACCCCGAAGCTGATACATTAGATTGCACCCACATGTGTGTACTTTAAAGTGTACTAAGCGTGCATAATGTAGAAAGTCTGTTTTTAATTTTAAGGCGTCATGGACTTGGCTATTTATTCTGCAATGGAGGTGAAAATCGCAAGTTCGAAGGCGTCTTAAAGAAACACCAGAGTACATAACCCCGAAGCTGATACACTGGGTTGCACCCACATGTGTGTACTTTAAGGTGTACTAAGCGTGCATAATGTAGAAAGTCTGTTTTTAATTTTAAGGCGTCATGGACTTAGCTATTTATTCTGCAATGGAGGTGAAAATCGCAAGTTCGAAGGCGTCTTAAAAAAACACCAGAGTACATACCCCGAAGCTGATACACTGGTTCGCACCCACATGTGTGTACTTTAAGGTGTACTAAGCGTGCATAATGTAGAAAGTCTGTTTTTAAATTTAAGACGTCATAAACCTGGCGATTTATTCTGCAATGGAGGTGAAAATCACAAGTTCGAAGGCGTCTTAAAAAAAACCCAGAGCATATAACCCCGAAGCTGATACATTAGATTGCACCCACATGTGTGTACTTTAAGGTGTACTAAGCGTGCATAATGTAGAAAGTCTGTTTTTAATTTTAAGGCGTCATAAACTTGGCGATTTATTCTGCAATGGAGGTGAAAATCACAAGTTCGAAGGCGTCTTAAAAAAAACCCAGAGTATATAACCCCGAAGCTGATACATTAGATTGCACCCACATGTGTGTACTTTAAGGTGTACTAAGCGTGCATAATGTAGAAAGTCTGTTTTTAATTTTAAGGCGTCATGAACTTGGCGATTTATTCTGCAATGGAGGTGAAAATCACAAGTTCGAAGGCGTCTTAAAAAAAAACCCAGAGTATATAACCACGAAGCTGATACACTGGATTGCACCCACATGTGTGTACTTTAAGGTGTACTAAGCGTGCATAATGTCGAAAGTCTGTTTTTAATTTTAAGGCGTCATAAACTTGGCGATTTATTCTCCAATGGAGGTGAAAATCACAAGTTCGAAGGCGTCTTAAAAAAAACCCAAAGTATATAACCCCGAAGCTGATACATTAGATTGCACCCACATGTGTGTACTTTAAGGTGTACTAAGCGTGCATAATGTAGAAAGTCTGTTTTTAATTTTAAGGCGTCCTGGACTTGGCGATTTATTCTGCAATGGAGGTGAAAATCGCAAGTTCGAAGGCGTCTTAAAGAAACACCAGAGTACATAACCCCGAAGCTGATACACTGGGTTGCACCCACATGTGTGTACTTTAAGGTGTACTAAGCGTGCATAATGTAGAAAGTCGGTTTTAAATTGTAAGGCGTCCTGGACTTGGCGATTTATTCTGCAATGGAGGTGAAAATCGCAAGTTTGAAGGCGTCTTAAAAAAAACCCAGAGTATATAACCCCGAAGCTGATACACTGGATTGCACCCACATGTGTGTACTTCAAAGTGTACTAAGCGTGCATAATGTAAAAAGTCTGTTTTTAATTTTAAGGCGTCATGAACTTGGCGATTTATTCTGCAATGGAGGTGAAAATCGCAAGTTCGAAGGCGTTTTAAAAAAACACCAGAGTATATAACCCCGAAGCTGATACACAGGATTGCACCCACATGTGTGTACATTAATGTGTACTAAGCGTGCATAATGTAGAAAGTCTGTTTTTAATTTTAAGGCGTCATGGACTTGGCTATTTATTCTGCAATGGAGGTGAAAATCGCAAGTTCGAAGGCGTCTTAAAAAAACACCAGAGTACATACCCCGAAGCTGATACACTGGTTCGCACCCACATGTGTGTACTTTAAGGTGTACTAAGCGTGCATAATGTAGAAAGTCTGTTTTTAATTTTAAGGCGTCATAAACTTGGCGATTTATTCTGCAATGGAGGTGAAAATCACAAGTTCGAAGGCGTCTTAAAAAAAACCCAGAGCATATAACCCCGAAGCTGATACATTAGATTGCACCCACATGTGTGTACTTTAAGGTGTACTAAGCGTGCATAATGTAGAAAGTCTGTTTTTAATTTTAAGGCGTCATAAACTTGGCGATTTATTCTGCAATGGAGGTGAAAATCACAAGTTCGAAGGCGTCTTAAAAAAAACCCAGAGTATATAACCCCGAAGCTGATACATTAGATTGCACCCACATGTGTGTACTTTAAGGTGTACTAAGCGTGCATAATGTAGAAAGTCTGTTTTTAATTTTAAGGCGTCATGAACTTGGCGATTTATTCTGCAATGGAGGTGAAAATCACAAGTTCGAAGGCGTCTTAAAAAAAACCCAGAGTATATAACCACGAAGCTGATACACTGGATACCACCCACATGTGTGTACTTTAAGGTGTACTAAGCGTGCATAATGTAGAAAGTCTGTTTTTAATTTTAAGGCGTCATGGACTTGGCTATTTATTCTGCAATGGAGGTGAAAATCGCAAGTTCGAAGGCGTCTTAAAAAAACACCAGAGTACATACCCCGAAGCTGATACACTGGGTCGCACCCACATGTGTGTACTTTAAGGTGTACTAAGCGTGCATAATGTAGAAAGTCTGTTTTTAATTTTAAGGCGTCATAAACTTGGCGATTTATTCTGCAATGGAGGTGAAAATCACAAGTTCGAAGGCGTCTTAAAAAAAACCCAGAGTATATAACCCCGAAGCTGATACATTAGATTGCACCCACATGTGTGTACTTTAAGGTGTACTAAGCGTGCATAATGTAGAAAGTCTGTTTTTAATTTTAAGGCGTCATAAACTTGGCGATTTATTCTGCAATGGGGGTGAAAATCACAAGTTCGAAGGCGTCTTAAAAAAAACCCAGAGTATATAACCCCGAAGCTGATACATTAGATTGCACCCACATGTGTGTACTTTAAGGTGTACTAAGCGTGCATAATGTAGAAAGTCTGTTTTTAATTTTAAGGCGTCATAAACTTGGCGATTTATTCTGCAATGGAGGTGAAAATCGCAAGTTCGAAGGCGTCTTAAAAAATACCCAGAGTATATAACCACGAAGCTGATACACTGGATTGCACCCACATGTGTGTACTTTAAGGTGTACTGAGCGTGCATAATGTAGAAAGTCTGTTTTTAATTTTAAGGCGTCCTGGACTTGGCGATTTATTCTGCAATGGAGGTGAAAATCGCAAGTTCGAAGGCGTCTTAAAGAAACACCAGAGTACATAACCCCGAAGCTGATACACTGGATTGCACCCACATGTGTGTACTTCAAAGTGTACTAAGCGTGCATAATGTAGAAAGTCTGTTTTTAATTTTAAGGCGTCATGGACTTGGCTATTTATTCTGCAATGGAGGTGAAAATCGCAAGTTCGAAGGCGTCTTAAAAAAAACCCAGAGTATATAACCACGAAGCTGATACACTGGATTGCACCCACATGTGTGTACTTCAATGTGTACTAAGCGTGCATATTGTAGAAAGTCTGTTTTTAATTTTAAGGCGTCATAAACTTGGCGATTTATTCTGCAATGGAGGTGAAAATCGCAAGTTCGAAGGCGTCTTAAAAAAAAAAACCAGAGTATATAACCCCGAAGCTGATACACAGGATTGCACCCACATGTGTGTACATTAATGTGTACTAAGCGTGCATAATGTAGAAAGTCTGTTTTAAATTTTAAGGCGTCATGGACTTTGCTATTTTGCCGCGTTGGAGGTATAAATCAATAGCATGATCACACACACACACCACAAGAGTGACATTGTAGGTTAATTTTTATCAATATTTTATAATTACGTTACAGTTTATATATATATATATATATATATATATATATACATATTTTATAATTGGAAGGTTAAGTTGCATTAAATTTTAACAATTTGAGTTAGGCCTGTATTGCATTAACGTCTTTCGTCGTTTACCCGATTTTTATGGTACGGTATTGTAAGTATGGAACCTCTTGGGAAATGAATCCAGGATTCGAAGCTAACTTATCCTCAGTCTACAGTCTAATAATTGTAATTTACAATGGGTAAGTTTTTGTTGCGGAAAACTACCATTATTATTGACTATCACATAAGGTTGCATCAAGAAATTACCGTTTAACAATGTAAACATGCTGCTTTATTTTGTTCACTTGAGTTTATAGAAAAATGTTTCCACACTTCACTTTTTTTGTCCCTACTCGCCATCTCACTATAATTATATAAAAATGACTAAAAACCAATACTAGCACATGTGATTTTATTAATGTTGACTGAATATATAAAAATATAAATACTTTTCCACTTAACACGTCATACAAATAACAAATGGATAATGTTACCAAAGACGCCCATGACGAGTTTGTAAAACGCAGTGATAAAAACTAGAAGGCATCGGGACCACGATTTTGAACCGCTACTACGACTCGAAAAGATCGATTGTCATAGAATCCACTGCAACTGTTTGTGGTATTTTGATTGCGTGCTATATATTTTACGTCTCTGGCTATAGGTATTGTACAAGGCCACTAAACAAAAGACGAAACGTAAATAAACCCCCATAGATCGACATGCCCTTCGGGCTGGTTCGTACATGTTCGGTTTTATTTTCTTTTTTTTATCTGTACGTTCAAAACAAACATTGCAATATTGATCAAAAAATTGTTGACTAATGTTATTTTATATTTTTTTAAGAGTAAAACACATGTACACAAATATTTCCTTTTACTAATTATGAGATTTTCAGGTAAGTTATTGAGCTATTTCTGTTTGATTTGTTAGGAGATTAGTTTTGTCCGTTTACAAGTTAACATTGCTTGTGTTATTCTTGGCAAGTAATCATTTCTTATATAAATTTTTGTACACTATAGGCTTATCTTTTTAAATTTTAGGTAGCGTGTGGAGATTTCATCTTATGTTCATGAGCGCACAACGTATAAAATATAAAATCATAAGAAATGTTTTCTGGTGGTGTGTAGCAGTTAACCGCATTTAAGTAAAAATATTTTAAAATGATTGTTACCAGAGCTGAATTACATTGAGGTGAGTGCACTTAATATAATTTGGGGTATTGCAGGAAAAATTATAAATTCCTAAAGTGTTTTTTACTTCCTGACATGTTTAAAATTATTATTCTCTATGAGGGTTGTTTGATACTGCAAGTAGTTTAACATGTTTAACATGTGGATAGGTTAGGATTATTTATTACAAATCTGTAATATTGAGATACTGCCCTTGGGTTAGCTGGATTAAAAATACAGTGAAATTTGTTAGGTTAGTAACATTATACGTACAGTGATTCTAAGTACAGTGGAATTTACATTTGGTTAGCTTGGGATAGCACCAATTAAAAATTCTGTAAAATCAATTGAACGGTTGGATGTTACTAACCTAATCTAACCAACCAATATACATTTTACAGTGATTTTTTAGGTTATTATCTCACGTTGCTGCTTTTTGTATGCAAAATAAACTTTGGACACTTTTTTTTTAACTTTAAATATGTACCTGTATTTACTCTGAAAAAAGTTTTTTCTAAATTCAGACTGGTTTTTGAGAAATCACTGTTTATAGTGTCACGGTCTGAAAATTTCATTACTTTTTTTTTCTTAAATTTTATTTTACTTTTGTTTCTCGTCAGGTTTACGTGTTGGTGTACGTGCACGTTTCCAGGCTCGGCCGGTTGATTTCGACACGCGGGTATGGGAATATAGGTTGCTGCGACATTAGTTTACAGGCACCGCGGGCTTTTGCGAGGCTGCGTGGTTAGCTAATTCTCGCAGGTAGCTGGCCAGGGCCTGCTGAGAGGTTGCAACACGCCGTTCCAGAAAAACCCGCTGCGCTATGCTTGTCTTTTGTTTGTCGTTCTGTGTATGTTCTGCAACGCGAAG
This sequence comes from Bacillus rossius redtenbacheri, assembly GCF_032445375.1. Lineage (NCBI taxonomy): Eukaryota > Metazoa > Arthropoda > Insecta > Phasmatodea > Bacillidae > Bacillus > Bacillus rossius. Next base: position 25,293,368 of record NC_086338.1, on the reverse strand, counting down.
CCTTTGTGGACGCGTTTCGAGGACTCTGTCCTGATTAGTGATGCCATCTTGCGTCCGAGTTTGGAAACGTAGACGGAAAAATAACAATCGAGCAGCGCAAGAGGGAGAGGGGGAAACTCGCGCCTGCGCGGAAGGAATAGCTGTCTTCACTTGTTTTTCATTTTTTTCCTTGTGGGAAGGGAGGGGACCGCGAGTTGCCCTGTGGATAAGTTTTCCCGGTGTTCGTGTGTTTTTTTTTTTTGTTTTTCCGGCATGGCCTAGTTTTGTAGTTAAAACCTCCTTCCAGGGAGGGGCCGAGGCTTTTTGCCTGGGGACCTCTCTGGAAGCCGAGTCCACGTCGGTTTGAAACAACTTTGCTTCGCCTCAAGTCAGAAGGGTAAGTGGTTGGCCATGGCTCGTTCGCCACAATCATTTCTTGGACGATCTTCGTCTTAATCTTTTAAGTAATAATGTAGTATTCCACCTCTATTATTTATTATTTGGTTTTGGGAAAAATCGACGTCTGGTTATAAGCATGCAGGTAGTGGTAACTGGGAAGTATACTATCCTTCCGCGTAGCTGTGACGACGAGAGAACCACCATGTTGTAGAGATAATTGTTTGCCGGCTGACGTCACTTTAATGTGTATTTAATGTATTTATTTATTCGTTAATCCCATCCCATTGTAAAATGCTTTATTATTAATTTGTTAATCAAATATTTGGTTGATTATTATTATTTTTTTTATTATCCTAGTGAATAAAATCTGTGCTTGAATGAACTAATCATGTTTCTTTTCAGTACATAAATTATACCCTACACTTCCTGTATAGGGAGAAGACTTGATCTCGAGTACCATGCTTACCAACAGCTACCACCCCCCAAATGTTATAGGTTATTTATTGTTATGTGTATAGGTGTACGCGGGACGTCTGACGGAGCCCCGTCACAAGTGGTGGAGGCGCCGGGTAATAGTCTTTTGTAGGGTCGTTTGTGCTTTATTTTTTTTTTATCTTCTCTTTTTCTTTTGAATTTAATCATGTTTTATTATAGAGCAGTGCAAGCAGGGTCGTGTGGGAGCACGCGGCGGACGTGTTGCGTTGTGCTTCACGTATTTTTGTTAGTAATGTTACTGTTGTTTTGTTTAAATTTAATGGATAAAAAGTTTTTGGTTTAGTTAAGTTAAGTCAGTGAGTCAGTCAGTCAGTCATCGGGTCGTTCAGGTCATCTATTAGGTTTTATTAAGTTTTAATTACGTAAATTCTAATGCCGGTTTAATGATTAATTAATTAATTTTGAAAATTATCATAATTAAATTTCGGTTAAGAATCTAAGAGTTTGTGTGGAGTTTTTGGTTTAGGAACGATGTTAAAACTTGTGTTAAGTAATGTTATAGACAGTGCTTGTTGCGGACGTGGAAAGTCATGTGTCGTGGAGCGGTGACGAGCGGCGCGACGGTCAGCTGTGCGCTGACCTTGAGCGGTTTCCGGCCTGGCGCGACACGGCTCGGCACGGCGCGGCAAGAATCGTTCCGGCCCGGTGTTTACCGGCCGGCTGGACGTCAGACAGATAAGAGTTTCAAAGTTATTTTTTTTTATGATTAATTTTATGTGCGTCATTGACTACACCACACCGTCTAAGTTTTTTTTTTATGAGTTAACTTAATAATTTTAAAGTATTTATTTATTTGTCATTATAATTATTTTTGTTTTGATAATAATTAATTTTTTTGAACTTTTCTTTTCGAATTATAGGAGGTACACATTAGAAGGGATTAGCTCTGAGAATAGTGTGAGGTTTGTTTATTTGTGTAGGTTAAGGGAATGAACTCCAGGGGAACAGTCTTTGAGATGAGAGAGTTGTTGTGATTGTCCAGCCATAGGAGATGAGCTGGGACAATTTGAGGTGTCCCTGGGAGAGTAGGGACGGTAGCGCAGACCCATAGAAGATGGGCTGGCTACTGGTTAAGGGTCGGGAGAACCCTGTGTTGTTAGTAGTTGGGGCAGGAGTTCCCCATGGTAGTACCGGAAGTGGCTATCCCGTATGGGATAAGGGTACCACTTCAATTAATTTGGTTTGTGGGGTTAGAGTCCCCTGTTGTGTAGTGGGCCTATAGGAGATAGGCACTACAGCGAAATTTTTGGTTGCCCTGGAGGTAAATTCCCTGGGTTAAGTTAAGGAATTGTTCTTAAAGTTAGGAAGTAGGGAAATGCGAATCATTGTTGGAGAGTGAGTTAGTGTACCTGCCTACGTATTAAAGTAAATTTTATTGAATTAATTTATGAGAAAGTTTATTGTGTTAAGGATAATGGAAGTGAGTTAATTTTTTTTTAATTGGTTTTTGAGTAAAGTATTTTAAGTAATAAAGTTAAATAATAGAGTGAGTGGGGACAGTTATGATTGAGTATTTTTGAATTTATTTTGTTTATCACACTTGGAATGTAATGTTTTAATTTGTTCTCTCAACATAATTAAAATTTAAATAAGTTTTTTTTTTATACAGTGCCCCTTATACATTTGTTGACACAAGTAATAAAGCATTTTTATTTATTTACAATTTTATTTTAATCACACGGAAATTTGTATTTAGCTTGTGATAAAGAGAAAACATTTTTTTTTAATGAGTTGTTTCGTTTGTGCTTGATTCTTATCGGTTTTTTTTAAAGTAGTGTTACAGTAATCAGTTCAGTGGTGACCTGGGACTGGCTGCATGACTAATAAGAAGACTGAGCATGGTGTTGCTGGCTGCACATCAGAGTGAATCTGATGGCACCACCAGTAGCTGTTGTTTCGAGGTGTTGCTGTTTTCACCAGACGAGACCAACCAGCTGCTTGCTGCCTACAGCATAGCAGATTGTTAAGGTGAAAGTATTTTTATTTTTCTTATCAGGTTCATTAATTTTTTTTAATTTTTGTCTAGGATGTTTAATGCAATTTTTATTTCAGCTTTCATGGTTTATTAATAACAGGCAGATGTTAAGCGAATAAAGTAAAGTATTTTTTCTTGGGCAGTATAATTTTATGATGTTGATTCAGGAATTTGTTTTATTAAGATAGCAAGTTAAATAGTAAATAATGGTTAAAAATAACAGACATAATTATTGTTGATTTTGGCTATGGCCCTGGTTCGATTGAGTAGTTACTGGGTTAACGAAATTTATTTGTTGATGATGCCATTTTAGGAAGCTATAGAGAGTAATGTAATACAGACCCTGGAGGAATGGGCTGTAGCGTGAGGGCATGGAGGCCCTGGTTGTGACTGGGTTCGCAGGGTAGGCGACCCTTAGTAAATGAGATTTTTTTTTTTTTTTTTTTTTTTTTTTTTTTTTTTTTTTTTTTTTTTTTTTTTTTTTTTTTTTTTTTTTGTTGGGTTAGAGTCCCACAAGGTGTGTCCACAGGAGGTGGATGTTAGGCATCTATTGGCTTTTGTTGTTTTGAAAAATTTAGAAGCATGTTGATAATCATCGATTTCAGGTCGGAGTCATTTGTGAACCAGGTGCCAGAGGTCAGATCGTCAGAATAATTTAAAATTTGATTGATGAGATTATTGGTAAAATAATTTAGTTTTGGTATTGAGGTTTGTACCTGTGGGTATGTTTAATATTTTTTTTTAAGGCTTTTCAAATAGTTAACCTGTACCCATCTTTGTTTAGAATCGATTAACTATTAGTGTTGACCAAGTACAAAAGTATTTTCATTTACCTATTTGTCGCTGTCACATTTATCAGGAGAACTTGTATGTCAAACTTAAGATACCTATTGTTCATGTTAATTCCAATTGGAAATTATTTCAGTTTGTTGCGGTACCTTTCCGCTGGAAAAATAACACTTGCCACTTGGAGCACGAGCCAAACTTTTTAGCCGTAAATAATGAGCAACTGGTGACCATTCAGGGTAGAAATTTGTTGGATTGTCGTCCCTTCGAAGACAGTTTATGTTTTGTGCCCAGATTTTCAGGTGATGCCATGGGAAGTTCTCTATGTCCTAAAGCTTTGTTTCAGGGAGTGACTGCAGAGAAACTTGGTGAACTGTGTGCTTACAGATGCCATTCGGGAACCCACCTCATGATTACGCAAGCTGGTCCTGAACGGTATTTTCTAACTAACCCTGTTGGTAAACTAGAAGTGCAATGTTTAGTGAATAAGAACCAAACCTTGTTTTTAGCGGCTGCAGATCGACCTGGCGCTGTGGACATTGAGGTCCCTTGCGATTGTCGCCTGTACATGAATGATGAGCTTAAAATTAATGAACTTTATCCGTGTGATTTTCTTTCTAAAGCTAAATTCCAAATGATTCATGTGATTCCAGCTGCTTGGTCAAAATTAAAAAAATTAAAGATTTTACCTTTAACAGCATCTTCACACACCGTTTTTCCTTCATTAGAAGATTGTTTAGACGAGGATTGGCCTTCTGTTATTCCTCACTTGAATTTGGTCGTTTCACGTTCCTTTACGAGGCCCGACGAATTACAGCTGCGAGACCCGGTGGAAGTTGTAAGCTTTTTGTTAAAACATTTACAAAGTATTTCTTTATTTGTGATTGGTGGTACTTTATTACTAATTGTTGTAAGAAACCCTTATCTAGTGGGGATTGGTACCTTCCCCCGCGTATCAGCTTTTAATGAAAATGTCATGTTAACAATGGAGATAAGCATAACTGTGTTTATACTTGGTGTCATAATGTGTATGATTCTTTTTCTGCTATGGAAATGGTTGTCACTCAAGTGGAAATTACGGAAAACTGAGGAAATCTCACCTACTGTACAGACTGATGTTGCAACTACAAGTGAAACCTTTAACTTACGTGATCAATTTTCTGAGAACTGTCGATTAAAATCTAAGTTGGTTAGTGAGTCAGGTGAGGAATTTCATGTCTACCTCACCCTGTGTGATTAATTTTATAGAACTGATGTTTATGTTTGATTTGTTTTCCCCATCAAGGGCACATAGTTGTTAAACACTTTTGTGGTTAGGATTTATAATGTTTTTGTAATTAACTGTTCAGTTCAGAGGTTTTACTTTTTGCTTAAAGAATAAAAAAAAAAAGAGACGACAATCGAGGATGAATCTAGGGGTCCAAGCAATTATTAATCTAGGGTTAATTTTTTTTTTAATTTATTTGTCTACGCTCGCCTTTGATTTAACCTGGGTAGGGATACCTTGTTCCTGGTCTATCCCCTCCCCTGTCCGAACCTGTGTGCACTCGTGCCTCTGAAGACAGTGTACTTCCTTTTTCCACAGACTCAAGTGAGGCAGAGTTGTTAGCAACAAGTGTTTATGTTTTCTTTTTCTTTCTTGAAGAAGAGACAGTGCATCGATGTAACACATCCAGAGACTTCAACGATTACGTTACGTAAGTTATGTGAAGAACTTTCCTTCGCCATGTATGTCCTCCTGACTGAGGACCATGTGTTGTGCAGCCATTGAACTTGTGTGGGAGATGGACTACTGTTTCCTCCCCTGTTGTGTGGTGGGCTGCTTATAACTCATGAGGAGTTATACGGTGGAAGCCCCTTCCCAAATTGGTTGCTGTGTGTATGCGAACTTTCTGTCTAAAAAGAATGAAGAAACGGATCAGCGTGGGGCTCGTTTTCGTCGACTTGGGCCGAACGAAGAAATCAGTTACTCTCGGCCAACCAGTGACAATGCTATTTTTTTTTCTGTTCTGTAGCTAGTAGCTGCAGAGGCGTGTTATGAAGATCTTGGACTTCACCTAATCCTATGGACATTTCAGGTTCCTTTCCTGATGTTTATCCTTTGTTTTCCTGACTTGTATAGTCCATTCCTTTGTTTTTCTTGGAGGCCAAGCTCCCATTTTACTTTAGCTGTGTTTGTTTCATTTTATTGACATATTTATGATCATCTTTGTTGTTGTTGTTGGAGAATAACATGCCCCTGGACTCATCCTTGGTTAGTTATGCTGTTTATGGAACTGATAAAGAGTAAATGTAGGGTGGATCTTTTTGTGTTAATCAGTCACTTTATAAAATGTGAACATTGTTTGCTAATTATTCAATAGGGTCACTTCACAGCTTTACTTAATGGAATAATTAACTTTTCTTTTTTTGTTATCAACCTTGTATTAACATAATGTTTTGATATGACGTTAAGAATAACCCCCCCCCCCCCCCCCCCCCCCCCCCTAATTAACTTGTTGAAATAGGCTTGACAGTGTAGTGTATGTTCTTTGGTGAGATTTTGATACTGGTGTTGAAATTTTTGTTCAGTTTCACTGGGGAGACATCCCCGTTGACATGCTGCGAGGAAGGCAGGCTGAGGGCAGAACTGCTCTGAAGGCTGGATCCTGGGTGTGAGCTGCAGATCACACTTCAAGGACTCTTCTCTCCAGCTTCAACTAGGGCTGATCTGTCCACGGTTCATGCCTCTCCTAGTTGTATGTCGTACGAGTAGTTTTACGATGTGCCAGCCACCATCGATTCTTACAGGAAAGAATTGTTTCCTGGGCTATTTTGTATTTTGTATTGGTTTAACTTTTTCAGTTTAGACTTTGGAATTAATTGTTGTGGTAAAACCTAACCTTCGTGCGCTGTCTTGTTCTAGTAGGCATTTAACTTGTAATTCTTTGCCCCTTGTTTTTTTTTTTTTCATTGTTAGGAATTTTTTTTTATGGCTTGTGGGGCACAAGCCCTTGTAGACCAGGGTAATGTCACGGTCTGAAAATTTCATTACTTTTTTTTTCTTAAATTTTATTTTACTTTTGTTTCTCGTCAGGTTTACGTGTTGGTGTACGTGCACGTTTCCAGGCTCGGCCGGTTGATTTCGACACGCGGGTATGGGAATATAGGTTGCTGCGACATTAGTTTACAGGCACCGCGGGCTTTTGCGAGGCTGCGTGGTTAGCTAATTCTCGCAGGTAGCTGGCCAGGGCCTGCTGAGAGGTTGCAACACGCCGTTCCAGAAAAACCCGCTGCGCTATGCTTGTCTTTTGTTTGTCGTTCTGTGTATGTTCTGCAACGCGAAGCCTTTGTGGACGCGTTTCGAGGACTCTGTCCTGATTAGTGATGCCATCTTGCGTCCGAGTTTGGAAACGTAGACGGAAAAATAACAATCGAGCAGCGCAAGAGGGAGAGGGGGAAACTCGCGCCTGCGCGGAAGGAATAGCTGTCTTCACTTGTTTTTCATTTTTTTCCTTGTGGGAAGGGAGGGGACCGCTAGTTGCCCTGTGGATAAGTTTTCCCGGTGTTCGTGTGTTTTTTTTTTGTTTTTCCGGCATGGCCTAGTTTTGTAGTTAAAACCTCCTTCCAGGGAGGGGCCGAGGCTTTTTGCCTGAAGACCTCTCTGGAAGCCGAGTCCACGTCGGTTTGAAACAACTTTGCTTCGCCTCAAGTCAGAAGGGTAAGTGGTTGGCCATGGCTCGTTCGCCACAATCATTTCTTGGACGATCTTCGTCTTAATCTTTTAAGTAATAATGTAGTATTCCACCTCTATTATTTATTATTTGGTTTTGGGAAAAATCGACGTCTGGTTATAAGCATGCAGGTAGTGGTAACTGGGAAGTATACTATCCTTCCGCGTAGCTGTGACGACGAGAGAACCACCATGTTGTAGAGATAATTGTTTGCCGGCTGACGTCACTTTAATGTGTATTTAATGTATTTATTTATTCGTTAATCCCATCCCATTGTAAAATGCTTTATTATTAATTTGTTAATCAAATATTTGGTTGATTATTATTATTTTTTTTATTATCCTAGTGAATAAAATCTGTGCTTGAATGAACTAATCATGTTTCTTTTCAGTACATAAATTATACCCTACACTTCCTGTATAGGGAGAAGACTTGATCTCGAGTACCATGCTTACCAACAGCTACCACCCCCCAAATGTTATAGGTTATTTATTGTTATGTGTATAGGTGTACGCGGGACGTCTGACGGAGCCCCGTCACAATAGGTTACATTACATTACCTGTGCAGTAAAGGGCCTGTCACCATGTTGTTCTTTAATTGAGTTGCAGATCTTGTTGTTTTTCATACACAAATTGTCTATTTTTTATTTGGATATTGCAATGCAGTAACATAAATTAACACATTAAAAAAGTTATGTGACTCCTTATTGTGCATTCCAAACCCAAAGCATCAGTCCTTGAGAGCGATATTTTTTAGCAGTTTATAGGTGCAAAATTCTGATTTTTTACGTGAGACAACACATAACCTGACATATAAAATAAATTTTCATTTTGTAACAAATGATTCCTTTTATACGTCAGGTTACGTGCTATTGCAGGTAACTAATCTGCGCTTTGCGCCTCCATACTGCTATAAAAAATCCCTGTCAAGGGTTGGCGTTTTGGTTTGGATACACATTAGAGACTCGTAACTTTTTTTAAAACTATTATTTACGTTTCATTAGGTTATAATATTCAAATAAAAAATATATACATTCTTATATATATGGAAAACCACAGGATCTGCTATGCAATTAGAGGGGAAAATGGTAACAGCTGCTTCACTGCATAAGCTATCTAGCGTGAACTGCAAAATGTGATTTCTTGAAAACCAGTAGGAATTAAGAAAAGCTGTTTACAGTTTTAATAGATGAAGGTTTTTAGTGTCTGAAGCGGTATTTTCAAAATTTTATAATTTAATTTATGGATAAGCAGCAACAAAAGAAAATTACTTTTTTTAAATTTAGCTAACCAACCATTCACATGATTTTACAAATGTTGTATTGTTTATACTTACCTACTTTAACATTAAACTACTGTTAAACAATTTATTTCAATTTTTTAAAAATATATTTGGGAATTAGCGCAGTATAATCGAAGACGTTTACTGTATTGATGATTGATTTACTTTATTGATGCACAATGAAGTTGTATAATTGTTGGATTGGTTAAGCAAATTCAAGCATCAAGGGTACTGATCAATGGTTTTTAACATTATATTTTCTTAATGAATCCATTGGTAAAACGTTAAAACACTGGAATGGCTAAATTTCCATCGACTGCTTATGTTTTTTTCCGCATGCTCACTTGAAAACAATTACAGGGTTATACTGTAGTTCACAGTTGCATTACTTGGTTAGGTTAGTTACATAAGTGCTGTTAAATCATGAAAATGGTTAGGGAAAGGTAACTTCTTCATAACTACTGTAAAATGGTGTAAGCAATTATTCTTTAGGTAAGTTTACCTAGACTTTAAAAATAATTTATTTGGCAAAGTACATAGTACTAAGAATTACTATTTATCAAATTTGGTTTGTGTGGAAAAGTTGTTACTCTAGGAAATTTCTGAATCCATCTTTGTAGGAATATAAACTAATATTATTAGAAACAAAAAAAGAACAATGTGTGGTATATTTTAATTTTCTAACACGCTCTGAACTCTGCAGTTATGCGATTACCGATAATATTGTAAATCATTGCAATATACATCCGACACATTTTGTAGTGATTTCACAACTGTACTATGAAGTAATGCCATCGACTGCTGCAAAATAACATGCTGACATTTATTCTTGTGTAGGCATTTTGTTGATACGACTAAAATATGAACATATAGGATATATATAGAATCTTACAAATTTTGGTAACCTACCTACTAATACTCTCCCCGAAGACTTTGGTTAGATACTTAAAAAAAAAAAAAAAAAAAAATTAACTGCTTATGTGACATGCATTACGTGAAATTAATTCAACTTGTAAACATTTTGCTTGAGTCAAAGCCTAGATTTGCTTAAGCTAATAACAAGCAATTACATCACTTGAGGCCCTGAGAATCAAACTTCTAAAATTGTGTAGTTACTTGGATTGTTAAATACCTAGTTTTTCTGCAATAATGGGCACAAGAGCAATAGAATTATGTTTTTCATATAATTTTTTTTCACATAAATGAGTTTTTGTCAAAAAGTATTTGGAAAAAATATCTATTTGAAAGGACAAAGAAAAATGTTAATTGTAGTACATAAATGAGAATTTACCAAAATATTTAATGTATCAAATTTCTAACTAAAATGGTTTTGAAATTAATTTATCATTCTGGTATGCATAACTTTTTTTCTTTGATACATTTATTTATCAGTTTCATTTCTCTTTAGTACAATATAAATCATTTAACTTTGATTTCTTTTTTGTTTCAGGCTTGTGGAGAACAGCTTTTTTTTAATCTACTCTTTGGCTGGCGAATGTAAATAAGCAATGATTTCGTGAATGCAGCGAGAGAGTTTATTTAATGTATTTTAAAATCACTGATAATATTTATTGATGTATTTTAAAATCACTGATAATATTTATTGATGTATTTTAAAATCACTGATAATATTTGTTTTGTGGCTGGAAGATGGTAACCATGGTGACTTGTGAATTTTTATGAAGATTAATAAAAAGCAGTAAAAATTATTAATGGTTGTCAGAAGGAATTTTTTTTTCAATAATCAATCAAACATCTACACTCTACAGTAACAATTTTCCTTAACTCAAATAATATTTCAATACATATCTTATAAAGTATTCATATATGTACAATACAGACCAATTTTGAGCTAGTCTGATATCAGTATATTAGTTATTATGAACATATACTATCAGAACTACCATTTGCATATAGTGCACATACATACATAACACTAGCCAACAACCATTAAAAAAAAAAACACTACTATATACACTTACATAAAAAACAAACAAATCATAGACAAGTACAGATTACGTATTCACTATTATATTCTAGAGCCAATTCCAATAAGTGTATTATCAATAAAAGAAAATAATTTTTTTTAAATAACAATATTTCAATATGAAGGAAAATCTGTATTCTGAAGTTCTTGTATATGTTTGGTATCAATCAATGTAAATTAATCAATCTTTGATAAAAAAAAAAATCCGAAAATGATTAATAAATTAAAAAAATTATTGCCTACCAGCTCTGGGTTTTGCATGAGGGTTCAACTTCTCTGACTTCTGAGATTACAGACAAGATTTTAATTAATAATACTATTGGCTTCATTACTAGATTATCTTTAAACCTATAATTTTTTATTTGAATCAGTTCATTGAACTGAAATATTTGCAGCAATTTCTTTAAATGTTTATGAACTTGGATTATTTAAAATACAAATGTAGGTATGCTTACTAGACCTTTAATGCCATAAGATTGTAATCACATAGGCCTAATTTCACATTTACAACTTAAGTCTTGGAGCTGATTTACATTAATATTTGTGCTAGACTTTGTAATTCTTAAAATTTTATTTTCTGCAATGTTCCAAAGAGCATTGCTCTATTTTGGAACAAAACAATTTAATCTGACAGTTTGTTACAACACTATTCTTCATAAAACAATGCATGTTAGCCTGTATAATATGAATTAGATCTAACATAAGAACTACAAACTGCACATTTGCACTTAAAATATTCATCAAACAGTTAGGCAAAGAGATTAAACATAACATTTAACTCTTAAATCGTCATACTTCATTTTAGTTATCACACTTATGCCTGTATGTGAACGGGATCAGAAATTAGCACTGCAAATGCACTTTTAACACTAATAATTAATTATATCAAACACAAATGATATCAGTAACATCATACTTCATTTTTGGTGTTACAGTAAGCTTCCATAAATGTTTCTTTTTCTCAGAACATACATCAGAAAACTTTTCTTGAATTTAAAAATTACAATAAATTTTTAAATACCTAATGATTTGTTAGATAGCAAACCTTCAAAATATGATTTACTTCCAATTTTTGGATTAACGGCATTGAAGTTTTGTATTGTTTGCCATGGAAAACAATGGAAATAAATAATTAAAAATATAAAGACACAACTGAATCAGCTGTAGTTGAACATACAGAACCAGCGAGGAGAATAAAAATATAATAAAATATAATATGTTATTATGTTCACTAAAGGTATGCAATGGATGGAGGATGCCCTACATTAATAATAATTAGTAACAGAGAACAAAGCAAATTTGTAGAGAAGAGACTTTTAACAGTAGTAGAATAATAAAATTCCGAAAAGGGCTGTTTCAAAAATTGCAAACATTTCTACACATAAGAAGCCCTTAATCTCAAAGACTTCATTCAGTACACTGGTCATTACCTGCTGCTCACGATCTGTAAAGGTAAGGTAATTAAATTAATGGTGGAAAAGGTAATAAGCATTAGGTTTGTGGTCTTATAAATGTGGTCATTAGAGGCAAACATTAGGTCTCTGTGTTTAACCTTCGACAAATCACCTTAGTTTTGTTACATATCTGTGCACTTGGGGCCTTTTGAGACCCCAACTTAAAATGTGGGTAAATGTATATAAGTTGCACATATCTTGTAATGTTACAAATTGCCATGTACAGTCAAACCTCTCTGAAACGACCCCTCACGGTTCCCAGGAATAGGGTCGGAATAGAGGGGGGGTCGTAATAGATGTTTTCCGAAATTTTCAGTTGATTTCAACCCCCCCCCCTCAACCCCTTTTCCCAAACCGCTACTCGCTAAGAAACCAGCCATACAATGGCAGGATGCTGTCACTCACAATGCTAGACGGCTGTGCTTTAAACCTTCATGACAAGTCCGTCGCCCTACAGGCCACCTCTAAAGAAAATATGTCAATAGACAGTTTATTTTTACTGGTTAGATTACATGTACGATTTCTTGCTTGCCGTAGTTAAATACACTAGAACCCCGATGTCACGAACCCCGGATTTAACGAAGCAGTGATTTTACGAATACATTCTCGAGAACCGTCAAAAAATTGGACATTTTGACCAAAATGTGAAAATCAGAAGAAAAAAAATTTAAAACAAAACAAAATGAAAGATTATTAAAATCTGTTAACTTTAACACACAGCGTATTTTTTGTGTCGGCTTTAATATTTCCAATAATGTTCATGTGAGAATAACAAAAAAATAATGGGACATTTCCTTTAAAAATACGGCAGCAGTAGCTTGTGCAACGTAAGTGGGAGCGCGGGAATATCGTCTAGACAGGCTGGCGGCAGCACAGGCGGCGGATGCATGACGTCATACGGCTTACCTCTCCTTCCCTTGTCTAGACTTCAAGGTTCATCCCTCCCAGGCATACAAACCATCGTGTCTCTCTCCCCCTCCTACTTCAACGTCCTTTGGCATGTGAAACTGTCAACATCCTTCCTCACCTTCACCAAACTGTGTGCGACTAAAGCCAGGTTTGTATAGTCCAGTTCTGGTAAAATGAAAAATTTTTAAGGGCCCCCGCGACAGCCATTTACCGTTAATTGTTTTGATACAAATTGTTTGTTAGTTACACAACATTATTTCTGAAGGAAAATCACTGAAACTTCAAAATTTATTTAATGGAAAAATTTAGCAGGGCCGTAAAAGTATTCATTTTTGCCGCAAATGAACTATACTCGCCCTTCCTGCCGGACAACATTCTCGGCGCGTGACGCATGGCAACTACAGTCGTGTGCCGCGCACAGCCACGAAAAACCTACGCAATTTCCAAACTATACTATATATCCGACTGGAGTCTGTTTACGAAAAGCATTTAAGAATTTGTTAATGGTTCTTTTGAGATAAAATGGCTAAAAGACATGTTTTCGAAGTTTTAGGTGTAAAAAACCCGTTACAAATTTCTTGAAAGTATCATAGGGAAATGCATTACACCTTTATCTTTATTTTTCCGCCATATAATGTTATGGTCACCGCTCAAATTTCACTGTTATCTGACGGGAACGAGATGACTGCGCGCCAGTTCAGAAGCCTTGCACTTAGAGGTTTTACCGCGCTAGAACTACCATTGAGCGTCGATCTTATCATCCCGCTTCACTAACACACACGCTGACCAGACGGCGCCCTAAAGCTGATTAGAGGAAGCATGTAGAAATGCAAGGCAGGAAATTTTTCCAGCTTATCAACCAGGACCCGGGCAAGTCTTGACTATTAAGCTTTTCACATTAAAATATAAGAGACTTGTATTGTGTAATTTCGGTGTTATTTAGCGGTTTTTCTTAAAAATCGCTTTTTTCGCATTTTCCATATAAATTCGCGGAAAATTTCGCGATTTCGCGATTCACCATATAATCGTGGCCCTAGTTATTGCTCGCGCGAGAGGAGAACGTGGAATGTTAGAAGAAAGATAAATGCGGGGTAGACAGACGGCAGCCAGTGTGTTTCCTGCGCGGGGAATAAGTGGCGTAGCCTTTTTTTTTATGCTGGGTGAAGCGACCTTTTTCTATCAACCCACGGGAAAAATTAATTGCTTGAGCTGTCAAAATAAACATCGCTGCGGCAGTTAAAACAAGTCGAGGCGGGCGTGCATCCAGTCGGTCGCTGTGTATTGTCAACCGATAGTAATCAAAATCAAGAGAAATCCAGCAGGTAGCTTTGCCTTAACTGCGTACCACACTAGACACTCGCAATAAGCTAAACGTAAACACGTTGCCACAAAAACCTTTATCTGCACCCTGCCGACAAAGGGACGTGGAATGGGGGTTGTTAAGCGCTGACAGCGGTCGACAGGAAGCACTCGGCAAGAGAAACGCAGCAACACGTTACTCACCACAAGAAACTTATTTTCTGTCTGTTTATCTTCGGATTTTCGGCAATTTTTTCACGGTTCCTCGAAATCGGGTTGTAATAGAGAGGTGGTCGCAATAAATGGGGTCGCAACAAAAAGGTTTTACTGTATTTATTATCTATTTTAATGTTACACTACCCAGTGTTCTAATTACACGTTACAACAACATTTTAGGGCACATGGGGTCTTTTAGGACCCCAATAATATTTGAGATTTTATATATGTAATACGCCATGTAGTGATTTACATATTTGTACTCATAATATTTTACGACATTTTAGATGTTTCACTTTGGAAGAATGTGGACAACCACAGAAAGTTTTAATGATTTTTACATTTTTAGTCATATTTCTCAATCATTTGAAATGTCCCTGTCAAAATAACATATTTATGTCATTATAACACACAATGTTGTTGTTCTTGAAAATGTATGCTCACATAATTATATAGTATGTCTAATTTGCAGACATACAAAACGATTTTTATATTCACAATATAATTTTCAATCACTCTCTGCAGCGCAGCTAGAACACTTGACAAAGTTTTCACTATGCGAGCTGCATACATTGTATCCACAGGAGTTGCACACAGATTTAATTTTTTTATCTTTGGTTCTTGGACACAAGTGACATCGTTTTCTCTTGTTACTTGTAGGAATATATTCACTTGATGTTTGCTTTTTGTAGCCAAGTGCAAGAAGGCCACTTTTCACACCCTTCTGAATGCATTTACCATTCTGCAGCCTTTTTTCTATGTATGGATGAACAAGCTGGCGTCCCAGTTGTAACAAAAAATGACGCCTTTTGTGTTTTACATTTCCAAAATCTTCAGGGTTATAAAATACCCAAACG
Source organism: Bacillus rossius redtenbacheri (assembly GCF_032445375.1). Classification (NCBI taxonomy): domain Eukaryota; kingdom Metazoa; phylum Arthropoda; class Insecta; order Phasmatodea; family Bacillidae; genus Bacillus; species Bacillus rossius. The sequence continues at coordinate 25,278,017 of NC_086338.1, read as the reverse complement.
ATAAGTGATGCAATACCAGCAACATCCAGGAGATTATAAAATAACAAAAGTGGCCAGCGCCTTGTGTTACGTTTGCAACTATAAGTAGCCACCATTTTGTCCAGTGTATCTACACCTCCTTTCTTTGAATTGTAGTGCATTATTATCTCCGGCTTCTGTTCAGTTCCTTGTACAGTTGTGGAATGGTGCATTGACGAAATAAGTATAACTGAACTGGATTTTTTAGGCACATATGACACCATAGTTAGATTACCAGTAAAACCAAATACAGATGAATGGATTTCTCTACATTTATGAGGCAACATTTCCTTAGGAATTTCCACCTTATTTTTACGCAGTGTCCCCACGAATGTTGTGTTCTCTTTCAATAACTGTTGAACCAAAGGAATACTAGTAAAAAAATTGTCAGCAACAATGTTTCGTCCTTTGTTTTTCCATTTTCTGACTAGTTCATTGACAACCCTAGAGCCTTGGTTTTGGTCTCTCGTACCGTGTGTGGGCTTGCCCAGATATATTTGGCCATTTAGCGGAAAAGATGTATCAGAGTCACATAACCACCAAATTTTGACGCCATATTTTGCTGGTTTGCTCTTCATGTACTGACGGAAAGGACATTTTCCTCTAAACCCAACTAACTGTTCATCAACTGTCATGTCAAAACCAGGTACATATGACTCTGAAAGTTTCTGTACAAATGTATCCCATATTTCACGCAAAGCTGCAAGTTTATCTTCCTGTTGGCGTGCCACACGTGTTGCCTTATTATCAAAACGAATCATCTTTGTTATCTCTTTGAATATTTTCAAGGGCATAGTAGCTCGGAATATTGGCCTGCCATGTTCCTCATTCCATAGCTCACTGAGCTCTTCTCTGTTAGCACGATACACACCAGCACACAACAATAGTCCAATGTAAGCCTCAATTTCCATTTCGTTTGTATCTTTCCATATTTTATGTTCAGTGTTCGCATCTGATATATTACAATCATTCATAACTCGTTCCGCTTCTCTATTAGTTTCCCTTACAATAGTACTGACCATTTCTGGTGTCACAAATGTCCCAAATGCTTCTTTTACTGAACCCGGGCGATTACACTTCACTCCAGGTTTATCACGAACTATATTGTGCTTCAACGTTTGCCTTTGTGTTGGTGGATCCCTAAACCATTTCATTCCATTTTTAGCTATGTAATACTGGCCAGACAAGTTACTTTCTATTTCCGAGTCATCATCTGATATTTGTAAAGCATCATCTTGATAATCTTCATCTTCAAGTGCATCACTTTCATTTTCAGTTGTTGGATTACTGTCACTTGAACTTGAAATATTTTCACTGTCACTTATCTCTTGCAACATCTTTAGTAATATACTTCTTCCTTCTTCACTGGAGTGGCGTTTGCCTTCAATTCTGAAATAAACAAAAACATTTACCCTTATTTTCAAGGTGAGCGGATGCCCACTGTAGATAGTTACTGTGAACAAAATACAGTATCTTAGTTTTTGCAAGGAAGGAATAAGTGGCATTGTATAATATACCAAAACAAGTTTCTTGTATTTATTACTAATACTCGAATGCAGGGATGGACATTTTTATTGGTCTGTTTATTGCTATTTTTATGCTGTACAATATAAGTGTAATATATATATATATATATATATATATATATATATATATATATATATATATATATATAATATAAAATAATTTATTTATATTTTGAATTTTTCCTAGAAACAGCATTGGCGTTATAAAAGAACAACAAATTTATGGGCATGGAATTGGAAATATGGACATTGAGGAACTTCAACTATTTTCTGGAATGATAGTTGCAAAAACCACTATAATGCACACGACCGAGAGCAAACACACAACCTCCAGAGTTTGCATCAGATATTGTAAATAGTGAAGTGTTTGAACGTTATTATTGTAAAAAAATTACTGAACACAATGTAGCTAGAGAATACGATTTTTTATGAACTTCCCATGCCTGTGAAAATTAGTAGGCTATACAAAAAAGGTATGAAATGTTTCAAACCGTAGAACATCAAAAACGATCCACCGCCCGAGAAAAGCAAATGGCACTTGAAAAAAACATTGTAGAGTGTAAATGGACGCTTTCTCTATGAGTCAAAACAAGCTCACTTTGTTACATCTGCTTTGAACTTTTATAGGGCACGACGACAAAGATGCCCAAAGCGAACACATCCTATTGATAAAATGTATTGAAAGCACTAGTAAACTTTTGCTCGTAAAATAAAAAATATATAAGCAGCCTAGGCCATCATTTTGAATGATAAAATGCGCACTAAAATTGTACTGCTACTTACATAATTTCTTCATCCATATTTTATGTTTTTCTATATTCTTCTTTTACGATTCATGTTTCCTGGAATATATTGTTCCTAAAGAATATGCAATTTTATAATCACGTCTCCACAACTTGTAAAATATAACGCTAAATAATGATAGTTCAAAACTAGTAACACAATCACTCCACGCAACAAAACTCATGGGTACAAATACAACTGCCGAGCAGTTGCGATAGCTGATGCGCCAAGAGGATACCATTAGCGCTATCTGTTTACTCATTTAGGAACTGCCAGTAGAGTTATTTCTAGCTCCGTTGTCTCAAGCAATAATATAAAGATAAATTTTTTGAAAATTAATTTTATACATTAGATATAAGTTATCTTTGAGTGGGGGTACAAAAGACCCCAAGTGCACTGTGAAAGAGACTTAAAGTTAAAATATTTATTACACAGATATTTTGAAACCAAACATTTCCAGAATTTGAACAAAGCACCTAAAACACATTTTAAAGAAATGTCCTAAAATAACATAAGTCACAGGCTAAACATATGAATGCTACGAAGTGAAACATTTTCGTGGGGTCCAGAAAGACCCCACGTGATGTGTCGAAGGTTAAGTGCTCTGGGTTTGATTCTCAGCAGGGTCATTAATGGATCTTTTGATAGTGGGGAACACAGCAAACATTGCAGTGGTTAGTTGGTTTTCTCAGAGTTCTTACGTTACTTCACCCACCCATTCTGTCATATCATTAGCATTTTATAGCCCTTCATTTTTTTGTAATGATCTAGAGGTCACCAAGCTGAAAGCTAAATTAATTTCCTTTATTGACAGATATAAGGGTTGAGGATTTGAAGCAAGCAAGATAAACATTTTAATGTTGCTTGCTTCGTCTTCTACAGAAAATTGAATCTAATATTTTGAATTGCTCCTGTGCTGCACTACTTCTGACTGAGAACGAGTAACCTGCACTTTTTAAGGCATCAAAGAAATTGTTATAACCGATTTCACTGTCTACATATCCCGGAATAGTGTTATCTTTATCACTTTTGGTACAATTTTGCAATTTATCTCTTGCTAGATCAAAAAACGATATCATTGTTCACGTTCAAAAGCTGTAGCTATAGCCCGCGCTTTTCTACTACCGAAGTTACCCGATCGAGCGACGTACTTCGGAACTGTTCGTGCATGTCGATCTATGGGGGTGAAACTTAGGCTGTCCGGAAAAATGTCTTTTTTATTGTTCGAGGCAATGAGATTTATTAAACTTAACGAAATATCTGTAATTATATGACGGGGTTAGATGAATTTTGTAATATATACAAATATTACCGTATTTCATCCTAAAATGTGTAACAAAATATTACACGGTAAAAACCTACTTAATTACGCCGGGACGTAAATAATCGGCAAAGTAATCGTTAAGATAATCGCCGATTACGATTAATCGGTAAGTACCCATAATCGCCGATTACGATTCATCGGTATCCGCATCTGTGCACCACTAGGAAAAATGCAATGTATCTCGATTGAATGTAGATAACCAGGAAAATCTATTGACTGCTAACAAAATAAAGTTGGGTTATGCAGTACACCATGCCATCAAGAAAGAGAAAGTACCAGAAAAGTCTGTCCTGTTACTGAAAAATGATGTTAGGACTTGTCCAAAGGTTATGGTAAAAAAACTTCAAGACAAAAGTCCCCTGAAGTACAAACTTACCAAAGTAATTTCCTGCTTATGTCCGTCTATGGCTTTAAATTCGGATGTGAGGAAACAGCGTGTGAAGTACAGTTTAGAATGTTGTCTTCGAAACAGGTGGCTATCAGGACAAGAAGCTGATAACATTGAGTGATCATATCAGTTGGTATGTTCCTCGCAAGATTCTGAAGCACTGTTCTCGTCTTTTTCTCGAGAAGATGGGCGCCTTGATCACTTGTAGATGCTCATTCTTAAGGCACATACAGTAGCTGCCAAAACAGGCCTCTAAAGTTTGTAAGGATGATGATGGAAATGCATCATTGGAAAGAGTATTTTCAGTGAATTCTAATCTGCTGACTGAAAACTTGCAGGAAGAAACACTGATTGCACAAAGACAAGTGTACGACTTTGTTGAACGTTCTGGAGGTGTAGAGCATGTTGATATCATCAATTCCATGTTACAGTATGTAAAAAATGCTAGTTGTAGGCGTAAGGAAGCCCTGCAAACAAAACAAAAAGAAAAGGAAGCTACAGGCAAGAAGAAGGCAGAAAAAAGAAGAGTTGAAGAGGAGATCAAGGCATTTCAGTTTAAGAAGGCTCGAGTGTTGGATTTGGCTTGTTCTGAAGCTATAGACACAAAAGTTGAGTCACTGCTAAATTGACGGGAGCTTTCTTTTACTAATGTTTTTTTGCAAAAGTAAGTTGTGAAATATTTGTAGCAGAATGTTTTATTTGCCATCGAGTCACTTTGGCCACGTTTAGAAGAAGGTAATATTTTTACTAATTTAAGTAAGTTGAAATACTTTGAAACCCATCAATGTATTGTTCTGCAGTTTTTTCAGTTTCGTGGAATGTCGTAATTGTGTTAAAGAAAACCTGGAAAAATTCAGTTTTAGACCTGGAAAACCTGGAAAAATCAGGGAATTTCTATTTACTAGATCTGGTAGACACCCTGTTGAACACTTGGTTAGCTAGTTCTAATTCCAGTTCTCAGGTACTTAGTCATCATTCAGGACACAATGAAAATTCAAATACAGTTAAGTTGAATTAGTTAGGGACCTGAAAAATCACGATCGCTAAAAACTCGAAAAATAATGTGAATTGTGATGTTTGGATGTTATAAAGTGATCTTCTAATTATTTAAGTCTTTTTCACGAATTTCTACATAAATAAAACTACTTTTAACATTTTCACGTTTTTTTCAGACACGAACGCCTTATCTTCACGTGCCTGGCGGAGGGATGGGATAGCTTAGTTGAAAAACATGCTCTGCCTCGAAACTGCATTACTTATGCCTGTTTTAACAGCAGTTGTTTACTGCCTCTCGAATGTCATCTAGACTTGACAGAAGACGCGTTGATAACACTACGGCATTTCCGTGGGAAGCAATAATGCAGCTGTCTTGTTCTCCATTCGTCATCTCTGTTTAAGCTGTGAACCCAGCCCATCCCCCGCCCCCACCATACGATCACGGCACTTTTAATACCTTTTTCCGAAAGTATTTTTTGCTACAGCGACAAACTATTTATTTTTGTAACTGCCTGCTTGTGGTTTTAAATAAGTCGTGTCAATAACACTTTTATCAATATTTCCGTTTCTTAAATATTAATTGCTTCACATAGGAAATACTAACAATTGTAGTTACTGCAAGGCACCAAGCTGACATATTGAAGTGTACACTATGACGTCTTTTGATGACTAAATTCAACACTTACAGTAGAAGATTTAATTAATTTATAAAAAAAACTAAACTGTTAACGTGAGGGCTGCGCGCACGTTCCCGGTGACTTTAAGGTGTTATGAATGGGCGCCACCACGTGTAAGGGCACGTGGACCCGGCGGAGTCTCTCTCTCAGGGCGTGACGTAGCCCAGGTGGGGACGAGTTACCAGCCCTTTCTACCCTATCTAGATCAAGACCTGGCCCGCTCTAGGCGTCGGGCACGCCACACTCCTAGGCTAAGTATGCTCACTCACCACGTGGTTAAATAAAGTACTCAGGTTTTACTTATACCCAGATTTAATTCCACGAACACGCTTCCCTCTACGCACGTTACACTTTACACGGTTAAAAAGCCTGAGGCACGAATCGGCTTAAGTGAATGCATGGTCCACACACGTGGCCATGCTATAAAGTATGCTTAGTACACGATGGTTAAAAAACTCGACTGAGACAATTAATTATTAATGCAGCCCGCCGACCGAGAGCTGCCCCGAGGAATGACGGACGAAAGAGATTTAAGAATTAATTAAGATACAGAATTACTTGATCAGTGGTTCACAACAGTTGAGGTCCCCGGGGTGCTGGCGCGTCTGCTCTCGGTCAGTGATGAAGATGGACTGGGCTGAGCTCATCGCTTGCAGGTGGCAACATGGCGCCCTTCGCGCCGAACACAATTACCGTTACAACATTCTGCGATTCCGTGCCCCGGCGAAAGTTAAGTAAATCATAGGTTACATTAATAAATATATAAAAATTACTGGCAATTTAAAGTACAGTAATATTTACGTAATTATTGAGAGTTTATATAAAAACATTCCTACCCTCGTCCAAGTCCGTGCCTATTCGGGTCCGCCCGGGCAACGTCTGTAGTTCTTTCAAGTAACATGATATTTAAATTAAAGAATACATGAGTAAACTGCACAAACACTGGGGCAAAATTGAATGAAAACAAAAGGTTTACAATTAACATTAAACTTAGCAAATTAGGGGGTCGCCGCACTGCTTCTAAGCGCCCTCTTGTGGTAGTTCGTGGCGCGCAATTCAAACACACGACTACGTACATGGCGGTACAAATGCCAGGGAAGGGAAGGAGGATGTTGGGGAAACGGAGACTGACTAGGCTCATGGGGCGAAGCCCCGGCTGACGTCAATTGCCCCCCCCCCTGGAATAGCCGGTCATGGCGACGTTTCCGCTAGGTTGTCGGTGGGCGTGGTCGCCCCTGTCGTGCCTTCTGTTCCCGAGCCCCTTATCAAACAGCAGCTGGGCTCCCTCGCGATCCCCCGGGGTCGTAGCGTGTATCGCGGCGCCGGGACTGGGACTTGTGACGCAAGGTCTCCCCTCTCCTCCCGCGGTGCTTCGTCTTCCTGCGGCTCGGATACTGTCACCCGGAACGTGTAGTCTGACAACGAGTAATGCAGATGCCACAGTGGCTCGTCTGGTGAGCCGGGCTTCTCTCTACTTCCTCCGGCCACCTAACAAGTGGTTGGGATGCTGACTGGCTCTCCGTCGTTCCGGGCGTGTCCCTGAGAAATCCCTTGAAAGGCGAGATGTCACCCCCAGAGTCTTCGAACAGCTGTCTTGGCCGGACCTCTGTGACTGCGAAGGGTGTCGCCTGTCCCGCCTCCAGGTTCGGGAAGCCTCTGAACCCGCCCCCGTCTGTTGGGGTGGACGTGGCCAGCTGTGCGGCCGCCCTCCCGTCTGTCCCTACCCCCGTCTCCGCCTCTTCCTGTCCCGCCTCCGTCCCGTCCGCCGTCTCCGCCTCTTTCTGTTTCGTCTCTGCTCCGTCCTCTGTTCCGCCCGCCGCCTCCGTCTCTCCCTGCCGCGTCTCTGCTCCGTCCTGTGTTCCGCCCGCCGTCTCCGTCTTTTCCTGCCCCGCCTCCGTCTCTTCCTGTGCCCAGCGTAGATCGTCCCGGTGATATTTCGCGGCCCGGCCTGAGGGTAACTTTATCACGACCGCCGTGGGCCCCGCCTTGATCACCATCACTGGGCCAAACCACTTTGGCGCCAGGCCGGCGCAGAAGTTGCGTCGGCTGGAGGAGAGTGGGTGGAGCCTCGCGTAAACCAGCTGACCTGGTTTCAGTTTAGGGGGCTGGCGGGTCGTCTCGGGCGTGCGTTGCGCTTGGTAGGCTGCCTGGTTACGTTTTGCCATGTCGTGCGTCTCGGCCAATCGCCTCAGGCGTCTTTTGGGGCTCTCTACTTCCGGGGCTGTTTGTTGTTGCCGCACGTGGTATTCCCCGGGGAGGGTGAGGTTCCGCCCCTGGACCATGCTGGCTGGTGTTTCGCCAGTTGCCGCGTTCACCCGCCGCCGAATGCAGTACAGAATGTCCGGGATGTGAGTGTCCCATTGGGCGTGGTCGTCCGCGAGTCTCAACCGCAGTTGAACCTTCACCTCCTGGTTGCGTCGTTCCGTGGGGTTCGCGCGGGGGTGGTACACGGGTGTGGTGTGTAGGATTACTCGCCATTTTCTCCCTAGCTGCGCCCACCGGCGCCCGACAAATTGGGTGGCATTGTCCGACAACAGGACCCGGGGGTAGCCCCACCTAGGAAAAAACTCCGTTTCTAGGCTGCGTGCAATGGTGCCGGCGCGGATGTTCGCAAGGGGATAGGCCTCCACCCAACGCATGTAGCAGTCTGTCACCACCAGCAAGAATCTTTTCCCTCGGGGCGAGCGGGGGTATGGTCCCATTAGGTCTAAGGCGACTGTATGGAATGGCTCGGTGGGCTGCCTGAGTACCTGCTGGGCTGTCCCGTCGGTGCGGCGCACCTTGTGCCTTTGGCAATGTTTACATCTCCTCACGCAGTCCCGTACAAACTTGTTTACCCCTGGCCAGTAGAACTGTTCCCGAAGGTCGTGCCGCGTCTGGTCTGCGTCGGGATGTCCGGCCAGCCTGTTCACGTGGTACATGTCAAACACCTCCCGGCGGGTGGTGGCTGGTGCGAATGTCCGCCATTGGCTGTCTGTCCCCTTAGGCTGTGCCTGCAATGTCCCGTCCAATACACGGTAGCCTTCACATTCTCCGCTCCCGCAACGGCGCACGATCTCCTGTGTGTCGGTGTCCGTGAGTTGGGTCACTCGCACGTAGGCGTCTAAGTCATCAAGCTCCGCGCCTGGCGGTAATGTCGGTGTGGCGTCAAGGCTTAAAGCACACAATGCGGCTTGGGGTGTCTGGGTGCGCGGGGTCCTGGGCACGCGCCCGCTGGATGGTGGCAAAAGCTCCTCCCACTCGGCGTCGTCACAGGCTGTGACGGTGACGTCCGGATTCTGTGACAGCTCGTCCGCCAGTTCGTTCTGTTTTCCCGGTACATGCTCGACTTCGAAATCTAAGGCCTGTAGGAGCATGGCCCAGCGCGTCAGCTTTGAACGTCGCCCCTGCATCGTGGCTAGCCATTTGAGACATTGACTGTCCGTCCTCAGCACGAATTTCTGCCCCTCCAGGTGCGGGCGGTAGCGTCTAAGGGCCCAAACCACACCTATGCACTCCCGCTCGTTCACACTATACCGCTGCTCGACGTCGCCGAACTTGGCGCTTGCATATTCAATCACCCGAGGCTCGCCGTCGTCGCCGAGTAGTAACAGGATGACCCCGATACCCTTCTCGCTCGCGTTTGTTTGTACGATCAGGGGTCTGTCTGGGTCCAGCCGCGCGAGTAAGTGGCACTGTTGGAATCTGCGTTTTAACTCGTCAAAAGCGTTTTGGGCTTCCGCAGTCCACCTGAACGGACGCTTGGGTGACAGCTGTTCGGTCATCGGCGCCGCTATTACCGAGAACTCTGGAACAAAGGCTCGCAGCCAGTTCGCTAGCCCTAAGAACCTTTGCGTTCAGCTGTTTTTCCGTGGGTCGGTTTCCGTCTGCGTTAACCACTAAGCCCAGGAAATCTAATTCTGTGGTACCCATGTGGCATTTTTCGCGATTACATGTAAGGCCATGGCTCGCCAGGCGTTCCAAGACTAAGGCTAAGTGATGCGCATGTTCTTCCCACGTCTGAGACCAAACAATTATGTCGTCCAGGTACGCGGCCACAAACTTGCCCGAGTAGTTGTCTAAGACCCGTGTCATCATCTCTTGGAAGGTAGCGGGGGCATCCTGTAGGCCGAATGGCATCGCGCAAAACTGAAACCTCCGCCCGTCCGGGGCTGTGAACGCCGTCTTGTGTCGGTCCGCCGGACGTATCAGTACCTGCCAATACCCAGATTTTAGGTCGAGGGAAGAAAATATCTTGGCGTTACCCAGGCCTGAAAGCATGTCGACTATGTTCAACAGGGGGGGTGGGGCATTAATTGTCACTCTAATGATAGGTTTGAAATTGACACAGAAGAGTAGTTTCCCGTCTTTTTTTTCTGCCAATACGACCTGGAAATTATACGGACTTTCGCTGGGCTCAATTATCCCGTCCTGTAACATGTCCTGGACCTGGTCTAGGATGGTCTGTTTACCAGCGTGGCCGTAGCTACCGGGTGGGATAAACATTGGCTCGTGAGGATGGGTCGGGATGGCATGCTCAGCTATGGTGGTACGTTTTAGCGGGTCCGCGGACGCAAACACATTACACTGGTGGTCGAGGACCTGCTGAATGGTAGCATGGAACTCGGGGGGAACCCCGTGTTGGAACTCGTCGAGACTGACCTGGTTTACTGCTGGTGGAGTAGGCTTACCCAGCCCATGGATGGTCCGCCGCCCCTGGGTGCCGACATGGACGCAGCCGGCCCGGACGTCGATGGCTGCGTGCTGCTCGTAGAGCCAGGGTAGCCCCAGAATGACATCATCACGTAGCTGTTACACCACCAGCGCCGTCGTGACGGACCGCTGGTCCCGCACGTCCACCTCCAGCGTCGCGATGCCCTGGGTGTAGCAGGCGTCTCCCGTGGTAGCCAGATGGATTTGGCCCGGGTGGGGCTCGAAGTCGTCACGGCCAATCACGCGTGCCGCCACGCAGTTGTGGCTGGCGGCGGTGTCAACAAGCGCGTGGACTGCGCGCCCGTTGACGACCACCGGGATACGCAACAGGTCGGCCTCCGCCGCTCCCACGTGACCCAGGAGGGGCCCCGCCGCCGTTGGTCTGTTGCTGCTAGGTGAGGCGGGGGAGGTGGGCTGTCTTAGCGCGCCGCCCCCTGCCGTCCGTTTCCCGACGGCTGCTGTGCCGCGAAGTCAGGCCGGAACTTGTTTCTCACCGGGCAGTTCTCATGCCAATGGAATGTGCCTGGTGGACACGTGTGGCATTGAGGTGGTGGGCTGCTGCCGGTAGTCCGTCTCCGCCATGCCAGCTGTGCGTGGCCGCTCGGTCCGGGTTCGTCGCGCCGAGCTTGGTCTTGGGCGGGCGCCGTGTAGGGCACCAGCGCCTTGGTGTCGGCGGGCGTCGCGTCTTCCTGCTTGGTGCTCGGGAGGGCGTGGATCCTGGTCAGTCTGACAGCTCGTAGGTCCTGCTCTAAGACGCGCGCCTGTTGGACGAACTCTTCTGCTGGACGCCGCGTCATCGGGCGCAAATACGGATGTAGTTCCGGGCGCATCAGCTCAACTACCCGCTCCAGCACTCCGGTAGGTTCTTCTCCGGGAAACAGCCGCTTGTACAGGCGTACCTTTTTCATGATAAACGCCTCCACCGTCTCCGTCGCGCCTTGCTCGAAGCATTACAGCTCCGTCCGCACTCTCATCTCTGCCTTCACGTCCGCGAATCTGGCCTCGAACAACCTCGCGAACTCGGCCCACGGCATGTCATACTCCTGGACAATCTGCCACCATGTCTTGGCGTCGCCTTTGAGCGCGTTGCCCACCCTGTTCGCCCACTCACACTCCGGCACTCCGTAGCGATTCAGGCGTTCCCGACACGTGTGTACAATCCTCCGCGGATCGTCGCTGGTTCTGCCCGCAAATTCCGGTAGTTCTACGTGTCCTATGTGAGGTATCCTGCCCCGTGGTGTGTCGGCGGCATCCCTCACCGGGCTGCGGCCTGACGGGCCCGCTCGTCTCACGTGGTGGCACCACTGGCACGTGTACCACCCGTCTTGAAAGGAGATTATCTCGGACTTCGCGAAACACGCCGTGTGCTTGAACGCGCGACAGTTCCGGCAGCAGCCTCCCTCCCGCGTCTTGCCCTCACACTCCGCGTCCGTGCACTTCCCGTGTCCCGCCTCGAACTGATCCGCCCCTTCTGCCTGCTCGTGGTTCGGCTGCACTTCATACTGCCCTACGCACATGCACGTGTCCGTCCACGAAGAAACTGCCGTCCCGCTCATCTGGCGTGGTCGCGCGCACATAACACAATATAAGCTATTCTTTTTAAACAACTCACTTGCCTTAATCGCGCCCGGGTTGTTGTCAAGTCCGTGATTGTCCGACATTGTTGTGTGGTGGTGAGACCGGTCGATTGCCTCTCTTCCCCTCGCTGCGCGACGCGACGCGGATGGCGGTACACATACACACTGACTGCGCCCAGTTGCTGTTGTTGCGAGGAATGCGGCCACCTGGCTGCTCGCAGCGAATTCCTGGAAGCGCGCGCGCTCGGCTGGTCACGTGGCCGGCGCGCCAGAGTCCCGCTATGCGCTCCGCGCGAACAATAGTTCCAGCGCGAACTTTAGTTCCGCGCGCCCCGCGTAACAACCGCCTATCTCACACGCTCGTACAGGTCTGGTTTTCGCGGAAGATGTAACTCGCCCCACGTTGGGCGCCAATTGAGGGCTTCGCGCACGTTCCCGGTGACTTTAAGGTGTTATGAATGGGCGCCACCACGTGTAAGGGCACGTGGACCCGGCGGAGTCTCTCTCTCAGGGCGTGACGTAGCCCAGGTGGGGACGAGTTACCAGCCCTTTCTACCCTACCTAGATCCAGACCTGGCCCGCTCTAGGCATCGGGCACGCCACACTCCTAGGCTAAGTAGGCTCACTCACCACGTGGTTAAATAAAGTACTCAGGTTTTACTTATACCCAGATTTAATTCCACGAACACGCTTCCCTCTACGCACGTTACACTTTACACGGTTAAAAAGCCTGAGGCACGAATCGGCTTAAGTGAATGCATGGTCCACACACGTGGCCATGCTATAAAGTATGCTTAGTACACGATGGTTAAAAAACTCGACTGAGACAATTAATTATTAATGCAGCCCGCCGACCGAGAGCTGCCCCGAGGAATGACGGACGAAAGAGATTTAAGAATTAATTAAGATACAGAATTACTTGATCAGTGGTTCACAACGGTTGAGGTCCCCGGGGTGCTGGCGCGTCTGCTCTCGGTCAGCGATGAAGATGGACTGGGCTGAGCTCATCGCTTGCAGGTGGCAACATGGCGCCCTTCGCGCCGAACACAATTACCGTTACAACATTCTGCGATTCCGTGCCCCGGCGAAAGTTAAGTAAATCATAGGTTACATTAATAAATATATAAAAATTACTGGCAATTTAAAGTACAGTAATATTTACGTAATTATTGAGAGTTTATATAAAAACATTCCTACCCTCGTCCAAGTCCGTGCCTATTCGGGTCTGCCCGGGCAACGTCTGTAGTTCTTTCAAGTAACATGATATTTAAATTAAAGAATACATGAGTAAACTGCACAAACACTGGGGCAAAATTGAATGAAAACAAAAGGTTTACAATTAACATTAAACTTAGCAAATTAGGGGGTCGCCGCACTGCTTCTAAGCGCCCTCTTGTGGTAGTTCGTGGCGCGCAATTCAAACACACGACTACGTACATGGCGGTACAAATGCCAGGGAAGGGAAGGAGGATGTTGGGGAAACGGAGACTGACTAGGCTCATGGGGCGAAGCCCCGGCTGACGTCAATCGTCATATTTTAGCTATAGTGCGACTAGGTATGTATTGGTTTTCAGAGACTGAAGATCCAGTGTCACCTCCTTCATTTCAGCCTGTGTCTACTCTTAGTACTACTTCTTGTAGTGTTAAGAAGGAAAAAACTACGCCTGCTTACGATCATTCTGTTTTAGACAGTCCATCATTAACATCTTTTCATCTCGGCAGCAGTTCATCAAGAAATAGTTTGAGCTCCGACTCAGAAAACACAGATGAAGGAGATGACTAGGAGACACCTGATGCTGCTGTGGAACAACTTGGTTGTTTCATCTGCCCAAACGAAAATGACCCGTTCGGAGTCAAAAAATGCTTTTATGGAGAAGCACCCAATTCAAGCAAAAGAAGGAAAGGGAACTAAATTGCCATTTGAGCCTTCAAAGCTGTATTATCGACTTCTGCCAAATGGTGATAAAGTTCACAGAAAATGGTTATCATACTCAGTTCAGCTTAAAATGCTCTTGTGTGGCGTTTGGAGGTAAAGATCATAGAGATTCTACCTTTATTATTGGTTAGGGACCCGGGAAATTCGCGACTCGCGAATTCGCGAAAAATGTTAAAACCATTTAAAATGTTGTTAAAAATATTAAATCCATTATAAAAATGATTTAGAATGTTTTTAGAATCAAGAAATACTCGCGAATTTGTTAAAATTCGGTAGTATCCACGAATTTCTGTATGTATTCAAGATTATACGTGAATTTTTCGGATCCATGACAAAATAAAGTTTGTGCGAGCGCGAGACGGTTGTTTACTACTTATCCGTCAACAATAGCAGGTTGCAATAGCCGGGTGGGTGGAAGGGGGGAAGGCAGCGGCGGAAGATGAACAGTGAGTGTGTAACAGTGTTAAAGGGGAGCAGTAGAGGTGGGTTGGGACAGCAATTTTCGGTATTAGTCCCAACCTGATACTGATACAGTAATGTACCTAGGTACAAGTCTCTGATACTTCTGTATCCAGTGTTGTTAAGTAACGAATTACAAGTAATCGGATTACTTGTAACGATTACTTTTCAAGTAATTTATACTTGTAACGAGTTACATTTAAAAAATGTAATTCGTACTTGTAATCGGAATACATAACATTTATTGTAATCGATACATTAAGGTAATCGATATTTTATATATACTTGCCGTTACTTTTATTCTCCGAACGTATAATGAATAGCCTACAATTAAGAACAAGAAGAACATACATTTTTGTATTTAGTAAAGTTTATAATTTTACGCTTGTAGTGCTACGATCGTATGCACAACATCTATGATCAAAAATGACAAAGCACTGAAGTGGCTTGTCAGGTTCTAGATATATTTGCCTTCTTGTCTTCACTTTGTTTACTTGTGTTGTGTCCACTACTCGCAAACGCATCGCAATCAATCAGGGGCGCATTAAGAGGGGGGGGGGGGGGAAAGTGTATTTTGTCCCCCCTCTGAAACCTTGAAGTGGGGGCAAACGGGGGCAAAGAAAGTGCTGTGTAATCAATTTTTAGATAATAAAACTGCTTAAATAGCACAATTTTCCACCTTGAAATACAAATTTTTCCGGGCGAGTACTTTTATTACAGGTAGCTACTTGTATGAAGTCTTTTGATGTAATTCAAGCAAGTTTGTCCTCAAATATTATTCACTTAATTAAAGATAATAAATTTAATTATTACATGAAATAATTTTTTAACAAAACATATATGTATGTATATTAATGTAAGTGTGTAAAAAAATTTAATCGTAAGTCAATTTTAAAATGGTAGCGGAAAGTAATTGTAATTGTAATTGTAATTTTACTGATTACTTCTATGTAAAGTAATTTTTACTTGTAATTAGTTACATTGTCACCACAGTAATTGTAATTGAGCCCAATTACTTTTTCCGAGTACTTTTAACAACACTGTCTGTATCAGACGGTCCCAGGAGGCAACAAAGCTCCGCGTACGCAGACCGTGCGACCGGAGGGAGAAACTAATAGGTACATTATTTATCACGCCCGGTAATTCTCTACCTCTGATACTCTCATGACCGCCTGATACAACCAGTATCAATCAGTTCAACATTCACTGCAGTTCGTCCTGGCCGTGTATCACCATGTTGCGGGCTGTCATGCTTTGTAGTTAGTATCATTATAGTGAAATAAGGAATTGATAAGTGCACGAAAAAGACTTCATTTGTGTGGAATTTTTTCACGGAAAATAATGAGTTTGCTAATTGTAATTTGTGTAAACAAAAACTGAGTTATAAATCATCAACTAATCTGAAGAAACATTTGAAACCTAAACATTGATATAGTATGCTCACTAATGTACCTATCTGTTTTTTATTTTTTATTTTTGATAAAATCGTGCATTTTTAATGTATAAAAACACTAGTTACTAATTGTTTTCGAAAAAAGAAAGTCCATAATTATGTTGATTACATCTGTTATTAGTGTCAACTGAGAATTTATTTGCATTTTCATAGCTGTTAGGTGCACAAATATAAATATTATATCTTGTATTAATGTACTTTTTAATATTAAATTTTCATTAGTTTTATTATTGAACGAGACGGTGCACGCACTGCGCACTGAGCGTACTTTGAAGTAGGAGAATAAACAAAACGACTTGTAACCAGGGCTGCCACTCTGATATTCATGAAAAACCTAGATAACCTACAAAAAAACCCAGACACATGGGTAAAAAACCCAGATGCGTCTAAAATGCTATCGTTGAAAATGTTTGCGTACTAATTCAAAAATATAAACATAACTGGTTTTAATATAAAACAATTAATTACCTTACAAGACTGAAAACGGTTAAATACAACCAATACAAGAAAATTACACTGCAGCAAAATGGCTGTATAAGTAATTCTTGGACCAGTAAATATCATAAAAAAACCTACAAATATATACATGACAAAACAAACACCATCACTGCATCCTTTAAACCGGTAATTGTTTTTATAAAACTGCATCATGTACGTTAGTCTTTATTCAGAGTCTGATTCTACAAGATTGGTTTGAAGGTTAATTGTTGCATTGGTTTTGTGTTCTGCAAGCCTCTTTGAAGAATGTGTCTAATTTAATATTCGACTTAGCTTCTTGAAAACTAGTTTTGTGTTTATATGTATTTTTGTGTGTGAAACACATAGACTTGTTTGCATTTATCAAACAGATATTGCAACAGATACAGTAGCTACTACCTTTATTATTGTTTTAGGTATAAAAATAATTAAAATTATAAAAAACCTAGAATTGTTGGAATTCATTATTTAAAAACCCAGAAACCCAAACACCATTGGAAAAACCCAGATCTGGGTGGAAAAACCCATGAGTGGCAGCCCTGCTTGTAACAATATCGCTTTGCGCCTCTCCTTCAAGGCTTCAACGCCTTCCCCTGCGCTTCCTCCCCTACATTCTTTCCCTTCTTTATCCCTTATTCGTCGTTCCTGCTCCCTCCCCTTTCACAAGCTCCGCCCAAGTGACCGTCATCTGGCCGTGGTGTTGTTCCAGCTGAATTCTGAACTGATACTAAAGTCTCTGATACTTTTCAAGTGTACTCGTTTGCCGTTCCTGATACAGGCGCGTATCAGTGCCAAAGTATCAGGTTGATACTTTTCGACCCACCTCTAGGGAGCAGGCATAGTGCCAGCTGGGTCCAGTCAGGTTTGAATAGTGGTAGGGTGGACACATATTCGTAACGTTTGTTTATATATGCGGATATGCCGCCCAAAATAAAGATTGACGAAGAGTGAAACAGTTTTCCCAAGATGGAATTGTTAAATCTCAAAATATTATAATATGCCGTTTTTGCAATAAAGCAGTGGCGTGGGAAAATTCCGACAGTGTGAAGAAACACATACGAAGTAATAATCATGCTGAAGCCGTCAAGAAAGGAAAACGGCAGAAAACTATGTTTGAAGCTGTCGAAGGCGTCAAGGAAGCGAAGGTACGGTAGTGTTACACAATATAATGCTGGCATGCATTATCTTTCACCATTATTGGTAATGTATATCACAGAACCATTAATAAATCCTTTTTATTTTTTATTGTTTTATAAAAAAAAGTACGTCACTTCAAGAACACAAGTAGCTACAGTAAACTCTCGGTTACCCGGGCCCGGAATATCTGATTTTTTGGTTATCCGTGCTTGAATTTAGATTAATTAATAGTTATTCTGAAGCTGTAAAAAAATTACATTGCTCCGACGTATTTCTTCATTTGGCCCTTCAATATTTTTAACCACTCTGTTTCTGTGTCTTAAAGCTGTTTGGTCTGACCCTTTGTTCCGTCCTCCCTTTCAGATGTCACATTTGTCACTCTTTAAACCCGAGGGGGATACCCTTACTTCTGCTCCCCCACCCCCCTCCGCTTCATCTTCTGTTTGTTTGTTTCACGTGTTACTTTCCGCTCGGCCCAGCAACACAGCAGGCGCCTGGCGAGTAACGTGTCTGGCTGGCATTCAGCTGGAAGAATGGCCACAGGTTGGGAAAATGAGGGGGGTGGGGGGTTTTTTTTGAATTCTTGCCGGAATTTGAGTGTGCATTGTCAGCACAATCATATCTTGCGCAGTGTTAACTTTCTCTCTTCCAACAAATGTTGTAAATGACCGTGAACGAGCAACCTACGTGAAGGAAATCTTCACGAGTACCTATATCACGACAGGTTTTCATGATGCAAACAATATCGTTTTTCTCGTGCGACAAGGAACTGTAAAGATTAACTTGCCGCCGAGTTGTAGAAAAAATAAATACAAGACATTGGGAGGAGTGGTTGACTGCCGCGTCGCCAGCAGACGGAGATAGACCACATGGCGAGGCAATGCCCTATTTTTTTAAGCCGAGACACTAATTCGAGGGCGGCTCTTACCGTGAAAAGAATGACTTTTTGTTTTTTTTTTTTTTTTTTTTTTTTTACAGGATTTCAACTATCCGGGCAACGACGGGGTCACAATTAACACGTATAATTATTGGGAGTTTACAATAAAGCTGCCAGCTACATAATTTTGCTACTCAGTGCTAAAGCACAGTTTAAATAAACCTGCATTTCCTTTTGGTAAAGCCTAGAGTTGTATATTTCTGTTTATATATATATATATATATATATATATATATATATATATATATATATATATATATATATACACTCAGTCCATGTTTTACTTTTAGGTTACTAAAATGGACTTCATCACATCCACAGTTGAAATGATGGTATTGCAAACATACCACTTGATAAAGCAGGAAGTGGGTGAAAAAACAAATAGTTGGTGGTGGAGACCTGCCTAGCAGTGCTTACCTTACGCCAAGATTACCTGCCACATTTAGCAAAATTATGAAGGACGAAGTGGTTACAGCACTGAAAGAAAAGAGGGTTGCCATAATGTCAGATGAAACTACACGTTAGGGAGAGCAATTTATGTTGATTTGCTCTCTACAGTTGAGCCTTGTGACTCTCAACAACAGTATGTTGCAGCTGTGACTTCATAGAAGCTGTAAATGGCAGGACATGTGCTAGAGCTATTTATGATGCCTTGCAAGATATGGAGGTTGGCTACGATCAGGTAGTGGCATTTGTAAGTGATGCAGCTTCTTACATGAAATCTTGTTTTGATGGGCTTTCCATATTGTTGCCTGATTCAGTTGTGCAAGTGCAGTTCTGGGCCCATAAAGTGAATCTTCTTGGAGTCCTCATGAAAAACAGTCGTTCAGAATTGAACCAAGTTGTAATATCAGTGAAGCAGATATTTTTAAATGCCAGGAAGAAACGTTATGCTTTCCAGCAGTTTTTGCAACAGGAAGTCTCTAGTGCTGGATTTTTTCCTATTCTTGTTGTAACCCCCCCCCCCCTCCTCCCGAAACAAAGGCAAGAATATTATTGAGTTTTCAGCACAAATGGCTAGAAAGATTTACGTGGCTGACATATTCAGAAGCTAAACAGGGAGCATTCTGCGGAACATGTGTGGTGATGGGTCGTAGTGCTGAAGGTGAAGGCAAAGGACAACATCAACAGTTGGGTAAACTTGTTATCAACCTTTCTGCAACTGGAAGAAAGCAATCGAAACATTCAAAAGCCCATTCTCAATTTGACTACCACAAACAATATAGCCAAATGGCTGACAATTTCTTAAAAGTAATGTCTGAAAAATCTGCCAATATAATAGAAATGTTGTCATCCGAAAATAAGAAGCAGAAGCAAGAAAACCCGATGTAACTGAAGTCAGTTGTAGGTGCCATTATTTTTTGTGGAAAACAAGGTATTGTATTACGAGGAAAACAAGAGACTGGACGTGTGGTAAATTTGGAAATTAACTGTGCTGATGATGATAATCTTAAGAACGAAGGAAATTTTCGTGCTCTGTTGAGATATGCTGTTGAGTCAGGGAATGAATTTTTAAAGAGTCATTTAATTAATGCCCCACAAAATGCTTTATATTCAAGCGCAAAAATTCAAAACCAGTTAATAGAAATCTGTGGCGACATCATTAAACAAAAAATTTTAAAAGATGTAAAGAAAGCCCATATTTGTGCTGTTTTGAGTGATGAAACCACAGACATTGCCCACGTGGAGCAAGTGTCTTCTTGTATTCGCTACCTGAATTTCAATCATTAAAACAAGCATGAAGTCAGAGAAGTATTTTTGAAGTTTATTCCGACTACTGACATGACATGGAGAGGCTTGGCAAACCTTATTGTAAGTGGTTTAAAGAAGAACGGAATAGATTGCCGCTATGTAGTTGGCCAGGGATACGACGGGGCAGCTGCAATGAGCGGACTGTTTCATGGTTCTCAAGTGTATGTACGGGAAGAATGCCCTCTAGCTCTCTATGTGCACTGCAGTTCACACTCGCTGAATCTAGCAATATCAGATTCTTGCTCTCAATCTGACATCCGCAATTGAGTTGGTGTAGTGCAGTCTATTGTTAGCTTCTTTCACACATCAGCTCAACTTACAAACATCCTGAAAAGACAAATAAGAGAACTTCTTCCAACTGACCACCAAAAAGCAGTTCTGGCTATGTGTGAAATTAGGTGGGTCCACAAACATGATGAAGTAATTTGCTTCAAAGAAATTTACGATGCTATTGTGTCAGCATTGGAAGAGTTGCAAGAAAGCCACAACAATGATACAGCGCAGAAGGCATGTCAAATGTTGATTACGTTACGATCAACCAACTTTGTTATAGCATTGTTTATCTTGGAGAAAATCATGAGCTATACTATAACCCTTTGTAAACAACTTCAGGCAGTCGACTGTGACTTGATAAAAGCGTTTAATTACATGGATGTAGTATTAGCTACCTTGAAACGTATTAGAAATAACGCCGACGACGAGTTCCAAACTATTTTCGAAGCAACTTCTAATGCTTTGTTACAAAATGGAGGAATCATACAAATGCTTCGCATAGCAAGAAGACAAGTGAATCGTATGAATGCTCCAGCCTGCGATGTTCAAATCCACTACAAAATCAACTCTTTTATCCCATTTGTAGATCATGTAATAAGCCATCTGAGTGATTGGTTTTCCAAACATCGGAAAACCATTACTGCATTATGCAGCATTTTGCCCCAAAACTGCGTAACTTGTACTAACACAGATATTGACGAGTGCATTGCTACGTATGCAGCAGTTCTGCCAGAAATGAATGCTGCAATTGTCAAATCTGAGTTTGAAATCTGGCAAGAAGCATGCCGCTCTGACCACAGCACTCTTAGTGCACTGGACCAATGTGATGCGGGCTTGTACCCTAACATCCACTGCCTCCTAAAAGTCTTGGTGACCCTTCCCGTAGAAGAACTATACTGATGTTAGAACAGCTAGTGAGAATACTATGCATCTGCACATTTGGACTATAGTCAACAGATGACCTTATGCAGTCAAAATTCAAGGGGAACCGACTTGCAGATATCACCTGGGAAGGGGCCACTCGTGGTCCTTCAACTGCTAAGGAAACCTGAAAATCCAGACTGCGTTAGCAATGACGATTGACAGTCACTTACACTATGACAGTAGGATTCAATGTAGACCATGAGGCGCACTGTGTGGTGCGTGAGGCAACTTGCCTGCAGGCTGTGTCAAAGACGACTGACTCGCGGCCTGGCAGCGCGATCCCACCAGGGCTGCGCTTCCTGCGTAAACTTTTCGTGGGTGGGAACAACTCAGGTCTAGCTCTTTGATGTGGGTGCACAGTGAATTAGTTTTATATCAATTGTAATACAAGGTTTTGTTGTTACATTGTTCACCTTAAAAGACTTAAGATAATAAATGAATTTCTGTAAGAAAACAGTAGGCGGATTTATACAGGTGCCAAAGGCGGATGAACACACGCGCAATTCCTGATACCCATGCAGGCAGCAGTTGACCTATCGACCGCGAGGTCATTCAACGCACACTTGCATTATCCTGCACTTGATTTCTTGCAGGAGCGGGTGGAAATCTTGCATATACAAGAGTGTGAGTTGGCACATTGTAAGTGACAATTGGACATGCGACAGTTGTACATGTGCAATAACTGTAATGGTGAGCTTGAATGTCTTAATGGTGCAAGGGGAAGAGGAAGAACTAACAGAGCCTGTAGCCCAGCACGATATGGCTGGACCATGCCTCGGCCAGTCGCTGTCGTGGACTGCTTTTGGCACTATAAGGGTCCGCCCAGGCCCGTCAGTAGGCAGAGCGGCACTCTCAGCAGCCCGTCTGTCAGGACGCCGACGTCGCAAGGCGCAGGCTGCTATTCAAGGTGGTGACAGTTGCTGGTCAGCTCGGGAGCCGACTGCCCAAGACCGTCAGGAGTCGTCAGTCAGACAGGTGGTGGTGGTATTGTCTGCTATCTGGGCAATGCTACGCTGATCCCTGTACACAGCACTCTATTGTTGGACATGTGTCCTCTCCTGGTTGCACTCCTGTGAGGTAACTTACCAATGTGCAGTGTGTATAACCCTGCCCTATCTATAAAAAAGTTGGATCGGCAGAAGCAGATGTGGAGCCCCACTGCCGTTAAAAGCGTGAGAAAATCTCGCGACAGCAACACGAAGGTCTTCGCAGTTGGTCTTCTCCCTCCAACTGTGCGGTGTACATTTAAAAAAATGCTTTCTGTTCAGTGCAATCATACATACAATTACTTGTATTTCACATGAACCATCTTATATACCACAACCTAACACCTGAAGCCACAAGTTGTACTTAATACAATAAATTATCATTTTGGGGTTTGTTTTGTTAAGTTTAAGTTTTGAGGCATCCTGTACTTGTACCATGGCTTTTGGAGATTGGTTATTTCGACAGAGAGAACTTGGCGTTGGAGGAGTTGAGGCAGATAGCTCGTGATTCATTATGCAAAAATTTAAAATTTTATAATTTATTTGACACAGTAAATTGTACTTTACCTAACAGCAGCTTCAATGTCACTTTTTTTAGTTAATCCTTTGCTGGAAGCGGTTCTGAGGTTTAAAGAGACACACCCTGAGAAGTTATTCTTTTTTTTTTGTCAGATATGTGAGGTAGAGGATCTAGGGAACCCGTACTCAGGCACGGAGTCAGTGGAGATCACAGATAATTTAAATGATCACATTAAGGCGATTGGTGCATGGAAAATATTACAACAAAACTAATTTAACTATACATATTTATTTTTGATGCTTCTTTTTAAAACATAATATACCTAGGATCTTTTTTAATAAACTTTTTTTACTGAGTTAGTGAGTTATGTCATTTTAAATGCATTTATTTTTATTCCAAGCCAGAAATATTTATAAATCACATAATTATGTTAAACTTAAGTATAGTTCAAGAAACGAGTGTACGAATAGGTTTCTGCACCTATAAAAGTAAGAAAAAAAAGTTTTACTGTCAAAATTACAGTTTAATATTGACAATTTCCAATGATCATTGCTGGACTACTTCAGGAGTGATTTAAAGAATAAATTTAAATGAAAATGAAAACATAATTGGCAGAACACTATTGAGTTATGTATATATTTTCATATTCTTTTGTTTTTGATACGATCCAACTCAAAACATGCCCTCTGGAGTGGAAGTTCTAGTGCTGCGTGTAAAACTCTCGCCGCCGGGAAGAATGTCCCCGCGACTTG
Source organism: Bacillus rossius redtenbacheri (assembly GCF_032445375.1). NCBI lineage: Eukaryota > Metazoa > Arthropoda > Insecta > Phasmatodea > Bacillidae > Bacillus > Bacillus rossius. Next base: position 25,254,430 of record NC_086338.1, on the reverse strand, counting down.
GCGCTGAGGGGCGGCGCTTGTCGGAACCAGGTAGTCCGGCAGAGCTCCGGCCGGCTGGTCGTTGCCTGCGGGAGGGGAGGGGAAAGAATGGGGTGTAGAGGGAGGACGAGAGAGGAGGCCGAAGAAACGAAGGGTCTGTCAAGGTTGCGCTTCATAGTGGAGGCTATTTTCGCTCAAGAAAGGAAACTGTCTCTGTACAGAAAAATTCTTTTTAGCGGTTATGTTTTGACTTGAAGTTTAATACTGATACGGTGATTATTCTTTGTGGTGGTTGTTTACACATATAAATAAATTTTTACCCTCCAGATTAATATGTTTTGACAGCATAGAACATCAGTTGTGTATTCCGGTTAGTTAGGGTATGCTATATGCACACTAGAATGACAGATCTAAATTTAACCAAAAAAATAGATTTTATATGTATTAAAGTTTATTTAGAACATCAAATCAACACTAGGCTATTCCAGTTGTATGAAATAAAATAAAAATTGAAATGTTAGCTAGCGATGCCAGAATGTCGGGCACACTAATTACAAATATCCTTGTGTAATATTACATTGCACAGAACACTGAAACCTTAATACTTCAAATGTTTGTTTACAGTTTTATTATTCTGTGCTATGTTATTTAAATTTATATGTTTCATTTATTTTGGGGTTTGAACTATGTTTCTGACATTGTTACAGACGTTTGGAATTTTCTCTATGTAATTATTAAGTAATTGCGGCTTTTGGAATTACGTTTTTCACGGCCAGAGGTTTCGGCGGAACTTTCAAAAAGTGCCTCGAGCCTATTGTTGTAAAAGTTACGCTACCAAAAAGAAGCTTGGTTTTGGCCGTTTTGGTGCGTGCAGCTCTGCATCAGGACGTTCCTGACGCGGGCCTACCATAAGTTATGTTAAGTGTGCGGTAATAATAGTATGTATAAAAAGGTTATCATCAGACTGCTGATGGTATGTTAAGTTGCGAACAGGAATACGCGATTTTAAAGTTATTAACGTCAGAAGATATCATTAGTCCAGGTATGGCCATTTTGTTATTACTCTATCACTAACGCTGTATTGACGCCCTGCAACTTTTTAACATTGCCGATTGATATTATGACTTTGTTGATGTTGCTGGGATAAACTAAAACCAGCCGCTATTAAATATTGTATTTACTAAATTAATTAGCCTCTCAGTATTATTAATGGCACGATCATATGAACAGACAATGCACAACTATCTTAGTGGTCTTGAGTCTGTAGGTCTGTAGGTCTTATGTTTTATCGGACAATTGATTTAATTTATGAGTTAGTAAATTTTTTGAACCGTAAATCCATTTTTGAACTCTACGTGAAACATTGACATTTGCGAAGTCATGCCCATGTACCTGGCAACGATAGTTAAAAAAAAATCGGAGTGATATTTTGGTCAATTGGAATTACTGTATTGAGGGATGGTATTTGTTTATTCGTGTGTAAGTAATAAATCAGTCTTTTAATCAGTTAATTATTTTGTCTTCCTCTTTCGTATTCGAATTGAGATAAATATCAGATAAGCATGTGTTACTTGTATCATGACATCTAGGTATTATTTATCAGTAATTAATATTTTATTTTATTTTTCTGTTAACTAATGTGCATAGGGCAGTGCACTAGACATCACTACCTGTGTGTAGTGTTGTGTTACACTTTTTAACGCATTAGAGTTCACATAAAATGATAAATCCAAAATTTCGTTTAAAAGTATAAATATCAGCAATCAATTTAATTAATGTCCAGTATAACTCAGTCAGTAAAACACTCGAAAATATGTATAGGACCTGTTAACCTAAATATTTGTTAACAGTTAAACTGAACCAAGATGTGTTAGTGTTTTTTTTTTTTTTTTTTTTTTCCTTCGTATATTAGAGGTATGGGACATCAAAATACGCATCAGTCGCCCATTGACTTTAAATACAGAATTATAAACATATTGTGAAAACATTCTGCAGCAGTTTTTGCTGAACGGAAAAACACGGATGAGAAGACAGACAAAATGTGTTTGGTAAGTGATTTTTCGTCAAGTGAAATGGAATAGGGCAGTGCTTATCAGAATGAAAGTACAGAACTACTTTTGTGCAAGGAAATGCATTTTACAAAGACATTTCAAGAGAAATCACCTTTAAATGAAATAGATCTTGCTGACATGGAAGAAATAGAATTAGATTTAGAGGCCAGGCCCCTTTCAAGTGACGAAATTTATCTTGAAGGTATGAAATATGTTTCTGGCTATAAAGCTCACCTTTTTAGAAATAAATATCCTGACCTTGGCACTACGGATTTCAATTCGGAGGACGATAGCTGCTTACATGTACAATCAAAGGGTAACTTAAAATGTCCCACTAATGAATTTTCTGAATTAATAAAGATCGCTGAAATGTGTTTTGATAATGTTCATGGCAACAATTTGTGCAAAAAAAGAGCGGATTTTTGAATCACTGACTAAAATTATTTGCGGAACTACTGAAAATAAATATCCAGAAGAAGTTATATACTGTTTTGTCAGGACACGAACGTATATGCGTATCAAGTATTTGAACATGAAATATTTTAACGAATAAGACCATAAACGCAAAGAAAGAAATAAGATGAGGAAAACTACCCTCTAAGATTTTTCAGTGTGGATAGTGTCCACTTTCCTTCACCATAATATGTATGTTCATAATTTATTTACGATGTTTTTTAGCTACTATATTTAAGAAAAGCATTTATTGTGAATATCGCAGCAATTATTTAGGGCTTAAGGTATTTATTGTATTCCAAATATTGAGTATGTCATTTTTATTGCCTTTATTAAAAATAATATATATGTTTACAATGTAACAAAATTGCGATATTTTTGTATTGCTATTGCAATTTCGTTTCTTGTAAACATTATTGTAGACTTTTTCATATTTAAATTATATTTGATATAGTGTTGTTTGTATTTTAATTTTACAGTTATAAGATTTTTTATATGTTGTTTACTGTTTACAAACATTTGAAAAATATTTCCTTAACCATATTTCCATTTCCATGGCAATAGTCTTGTTAGCTTTTCGGTTAACTCTTCTACATGGATGATAAGATGGTGCGACATCTAAAACATATCATACCACCTTTAAATAACTATTAAACTAAGAGGTGTTTTCTTTACATAATATTAAAGCACGATGTTTCCTTGTGGCGTAGGTGATTTAGAATTTCCATTTATCTAGAAAAATGCGCTTTCAGAATGTTTTTTAACATACAGTGTTTCGGAAGGGTTTTGAAGAAAAAAATTGACCACACGTTTTATTTTTTTGCAGCTGAATTCGGGTACGTGCATGAAATATAATTAATCTATAGGAAGCGCAATGGTTTAAAGTATTGATGTTGAAGATTTGAAAAGATTTATTGAAATAGTGTGAGAGAACGAGCGAGTTGAGTGAGATGATCTGCGGGAGTGGCAGAGGTTAGCTCTCAGCCACATGACGTTGTGCGCAGTTGCGGACAAAATAATAATCCATTCTGCCACCCCATGGCGAAGGATAAGTGAAAGAGAAACCTGCTAAACCTTCCCCACCTCCGGGCACGATAGTATCGTATCGGCTGTGTGTTAGAGGGAGAGCGAGATACAACCTTCGAGGTTCTGTTAGTTTCTCATAGATGGCAGGCCGCAGAGCGACCGCCAGCAACACCCTCCCCGTCTGAAGGCCATCTCGCCACTGACGAGCTGGAATTAAGCTCCTGACCTCCCTACATAGTAACGGTCACCCACATAGGCATCTAGACTCTTTAGTGATCATATGATACAAAATTCATTGTTTTCCGGCCTGTGACCGTTTTTTACCGTGCACCAATCGCCTTAAGCAATACTGTGTTTCAGCTAATCCAAGTAGTTTAACTCAGTAAAAGATTTAGTCACAAAGGTTGAAAACCAGATACAAAGTCAGGGTCTTGACAGTGAAAGGTGCACGAGTAACGGAGACAATGAGTTACGTAGGACTAAAGGTGTGACGAAAAGATGTTTGTGGGACTAACAATAATTTAGTGAGGTCGTGCTGAAGAGAAAGTAGCGAGGTCAATATAAGAGGGGGAGCATTCATGGAGAGATTAATAGTATTTGTTTCCTCTGTCAGAAACCAGGATATAAGTGGAGAGAATTCAGTAGCCAGGAAGGTAGGAAACGGGGGGAACGTGAAAACAAAAACTAAACTAAAGCAGCTAAGTTGCCTTGTGTCAATATGTATATATGGGTACGTAACGCTGTCGCTTTGATAGACATGGGGGCTAGTAGGAGCGTAATGAATAATAAATATTACATGCAGCTTGTGAACAAAGTGACAGGTAATAAATTGATAACTATATTTATTTTTATAAATTAGCTAATTGGAGCATTGTTGAGGCAGACGAAAGAGTATGTACTGTAACGAACGCAAGAGGTCAGACCGCGATGCCAGGTTCGGAGCGGGCTTGCAGCTCTGTACGGTCACGTGCGACCCGTTGACTTAAGGTATGCCACACGTGCCTGGCCAGATTACAAGGGCTGTCGCTACCACCTTCCCCGCTCCGCTTCCCGCGCATCGTCCTGCCTCGGTGCTGTTATCTATCACTGAGTGGCCTAGGGAATTTCGTGGGTTGCCGCAGCGAATTGACGCTGCTTTTCTGGACTGTTCGGGTGTTGGGTCGCCCGGGATGACGCGACTTGTCACAACTGCGCTCGTCGGTTCTGGAAAAATGACTCTCGACTACTTAAGCCGCGACGCCGGCCTCCGCAGAGTTCTGAGTGAAGGGAAGTGTGACATCGACGACAACATTTTTGGGGTGACGGTGAGTGGCGAGAGTGCCGCAAGAATTCGGGGACAGAGTTTGGCGACAAGAGTCTTGCAACGGAGTTCTGTGATGAGTTCGGCAACAGGTTTTTGGCAAAAGAGTTCCGCGAGGAGTGCAGACTGTGGAACCTGACAATACACTGAGTGACAAGAATAAATATTTTTAAGTGCGAGTAATTGGTGATTAGGCATTTTTAAGATTTTTTTTATTGATGTAAATATTAGTAATTAATAAAACTGTAATAAAACTTAATTGGGCTATCCCTTACTCACACAGTAGTTTTCCGCCACACATTATAGAAGTCGTAAAATGTTAGTTATCAGAAGTGGGATAGCCCTAATTAATATATTTAGGATTCAGTTACATTATTAAAATTAAAGTTAAAAAAAAAAATAGAATTTAGTTTTTCCAGGAATAATTAAGTGTTAGTTTTGATTGTAAGAGAGTTATTGTTAGTTAAATTAGAGTTAGACTAGGTTTTTTAATTAATTAATAGCAGTAATAGAAATAATTATTCAGATTATTAGCGAAAGTGGCAGAGGAAGATGGCTACTGAAGAGGTTAGTGTTGAGGATCTGAAGAAGATAAGGGTTGCCCTAGAATACATTTTGAATAAAATAAGTGCAATGGGAGCAAGAATTTCACAAAAGGAGTGAAATGTAGGGAGAGTAAGAACCAGCATGAACATAAGAATGAGACAAATAATAGCCTAGAAGAGATGAAGGTTGGTCAGGAAGAGATGAGTAACCAGGAGGCCATTAAGAATGAAATTAATAGCAAAATAATAGACCAACAAGCAGAGGCTAGTATGGCCATGAAAAGTATATGCAACCAAGTAGTGGAGAGGAATGAAATGACGAATGAAACTAAAAACTCACAAGAGGAGTTGGAGAATGCCACAATGCTCACTATTGATGAAACAAAAGAGGAGAATAGCAGCAAAGTAAAGATGAACAGCCAGGAAAAGAAGATCAAAGAAGACCCAAAAAAGAGCACAGAAGATATGAAGATGGGTCACAAAGTCATGAGTATTGAACAAGAAGAAATGAAGATAAACAAAAGAGAGAGGTAAAAAAGCTAAGAAGAGCTGAAGGAAAGCCGAGAAGTGGTGAACATCAGTCAAGAAGAGATGAAGAAAGACCAAGAAAAGTCAATGAGAACACTAGGCATGGTCGGGCAGAGAAATTTGACTTCGGGCGGGCTCGGGCGGGTAATTGTCCAAAATTTTCGGGCTCGGGCAATCTCGGTCGGGCATCAAAATCAGTTAATGAAATAAATTTTGAACATAAAATAGTCGTACTTAAGTTTGCATTGACAAACCTGAACTGTTTTTATTTATTTACTATACCGCACTGATATGAAAGTTAAACATTAAACTAAAAAATAGAGTGCATATTAATCTTGGAAATAAAGTGCTTATTAACTAAATTGTGTTTGGGTAGCTGCTTGAAGGTTCATTGTCACTGTTGATTGTTTGACCTACACTTCCACTGGTATCCATTTTGGTAAAATAATGACATGAATTAAATAGAAACAATTCACAACCACTTTCTGTAAATGCCACGCAACTACAATGTGTGTAATTAAAGTCAGCTTATAATCCTTCTCGCACACAGCAAGCAGATCCACCGGCCTTGAACACTACTTTGTGACTATTGAGCAGTGAGCATCCGCCGTGCGTACGCGCGCGTGTGTGTGTGTGTGAGAGAGAGAGAGGCGGGCGACCAGCTGCATCGCTAGTCAGCCAGCGAGAGTAACGGTAAATGTTGACCTTGACCACTTCCGCTTGCTGCAGGGCTCGCTCTCTTATATCTGTCTCCCCCTCCCACAAACACACTTGCTGACCGGGCACCTTCTTTATCTTATCTCTCACGCACACTCACTTCACCGGCTGGTGCCGGGACGGCGGCGGCGTGGCATGTTCCTGCAGCTTCCGCGCGTTCCAAAAAAAAGAAGCTTTGTTTACTTGCGCCGTGCGGTATTGCCGTTTTCCAAGGTGCCCGATATTTTCGGGCACTGAAATACCCGCCCGGAATTTCGGGTATACTTGATACCCGAAACACTGCCCGAAATTTTGGGTACCCGACCATCCCTAGAGAACACAAAGAGTCATGAAGAAGGTAAAAGGAGAAACTATATGCAGTCCAGACGAGATTCAGAAGAACCAAGAAGGGATGAGGAAACAAGAAAAGACAAGGAAGAGCTGGGAGAAAATGCAGTATGAACAAGTAGCTGCGAGAGAAGGAATAGAAAAGAACAGGGAAGAATCAAGCAAATCATTAGAGGGTAATAAACAATACTCTAAAGAGTATCGGGCCCGTCCAAGCAACGTCCGGCCCCGCTCGGGCAGCTGACCAAATGACATGCCGCATCTGCGACGCAGAAGTGCCACAGGGTGACGAGAGAAGCTACAATTTCTGCTAGAGAGGGATAGCTGGTGAGGCTGTACAGCCAGCAATGGAGGAAAGGTAGGCGGCCTAAACTTCGAGTAGCATGGGGGACACCCAGGAGGAGATGCACTACCTGTTTGGGACAAACAGGTTTAAGGAGGGGACAATGTTACGAATGCGAGAGATCAGACCGCAATGCCAGGTTCGGAGCTGGCCGGCAGCCCTGCACGGTCATGTGCGGCCCGTTGACGCAAGTCATGCCACGCGTGCCTGGCCACATTACAAGTGTCGTCGCTACCCCCCTTCTCCATTTAAATCATGCCTACCACCAATGAAGGCTGCATGAGAAATCCAAACATCTCCTAGCCTTTGTCATGCCATGGAGATTGTGTGAGTGGAACAGAATACCGTTCGGAGTTAGGTTAGATTCTTGAACCCTTTTGGGAAAGTTTGTACTGAATTTCATGGATATAATCTATAGCTAAAGCTTAGAAGAACACGTAGACCACGTACTTAATGTATTGACAGTTTTCGTGCTGCAGGGCTAACTATTAATCTGGATAAGGTGAGCTGGGACAGATGCATGTTAAAGTGCTATGCTTTATAGTACAAGAAGGAGAATTATTGCTTGATCCTAACAAGATTGCTCCAGTCTTATCGTTTGGTGTCCCAAAAAATTTTAAAGTTGTTGGTAGATTTTTGTGAATGGTTGATTGAGTATTGTTACAAACGTTAGCAAGGCCACGTCACGCGCAGGTGCAGAGCAATCTGTACTTCATCACATGCCGCCGTAACATGAGATGTGCTGTGCGCACCTGGGTCGCTGCTTTATCTCCCTCCAGCCCTCCGCTCGGCACTGTTAGTTTGACATCCGAAACCTGCCAGCTGCGGAGTTATGCAAGCCGCCGACACATGATTTGGAGATATTTCTGCCGTCGAGACGGCTCGCGATGATGCGACTGGCCACGGCCGCTCTCGTGAGTTCTGGAATTGCGCCGGGGCCTATATATATGCCCGAGGACGCCAGTGGGAGTCAGTTCGGAGAGTTCAGTCGGGAGTTCTCCCGCGGCGGAGTTTCCGGGCGATAGTGCCGCGGGTGCGGCAGAGTGGCGAAGTCCTTGGACGAAGGTTCCAGGGCAGGGAGTGAGTGAGTTCAGTGGAGTCGGGAGTTTTCCCGCGGCGGAGTTTCCGGGCGATAGAGTCGCGGGCGCGGCGGAGTCCCGAGCGAAGTTGCGAGCGAGGAGTCGAGCGGATCCTCGGCGAAGGCAAGTGTCGGCGGTGGCGGAGTGCTGCAACAGAGTCCCGTGGCGGAGACCCACGAGGGGTGCTGCGGCGAGAGTTGCGCCAGAGGTGCGGCCCAGCGAGGTGTATGGAACGAGTGACTGGGGAATAGACCTTTCTTTAAGTGTAATTAATTATTTGCCATTTTAGAAGATTTTTGTAAGTGACATAAGTAGTGGCAATAAATAAATCTGTGTAGTGTAATAAAATCTTTAATTGGGCTATCCTTTCAAACCCGCGGTAAATCGTAACAGTATTATTTTCTGCCTTACTTGTTGGCCATGGTTGAACCTCTGAACCGTATAAAATAAAGAGAGTCGTGTTTAGGAGGGGAAGGACAGAAAATTCTTCGGAATATGATATTTGAATATTATCATAGATCATATTTCAGGAGTCATTTTGGACACGAATGTACATTAAACTCAATAAAAGAAAGTTTGGCCCGACACTGAATCTAATATTAGAGAGAAAGTAGGCAGTGTGTTAACTGTCGAAAAATTAAAGTTCACAATTCTAGGGAAATGGGTATACATGGATTGCTTTGGACTGCTGTCCTGTTCAAAGAGAGGTTACACCAGTTCTAGTCTATGGATTTTTGAAGTTTGTAATCACTTTTGGGATGAGGAATCAAAAGGCTGGCAGTGTGGTGAACATTCTGACTGAGAAATCTTTCCCGATTTTTGGGTCCCCGGTTCAAATTATAACTGACAATGTGAAAAAAGTTATGAGGCAGAAAATGCATATTTTAGCTTTCAGCTGAAAGAATCAGCTTGATTGATCAGACTAGCCCCTATAGAGACACCAGTAATTGGGTCCAAATGTAAAATTGAAAGATTGAAGGGATGCTATGGGCTTAGCACCCAGAATGAGTGGAACCTGAATGTATTCAAATTAAAGTTTCTAAAAACATTTTTTTGGCCAGTTCAAGACACCTTAGCAAACATTAAAAAAATATGAATGACGAGCCGAGAATGAAAGAAAAGAGCCAAAACTGACCAGGTTAGGTTGCTGCGATACTTGAAGGCATACACTCCAGAACATTTTTGGAAACAGAGAGCATAGGAGAGAGAACTTGAACGAGTCTTTGGAAAGAAGACTGAATAACGGTAGCAAGCGGCCTAACACAGTGAAGGGCGGTGTAGATTAGAGTATATTCACTTCTTCTGGGATGAAAAAGTAAGAATGCTTTCTAGAATAAACATGTATTATATTTTAAACTGTATAACATAGTTTATATGATAATGCTTAGCTGCACAGCCACACTATGAACAAACACAACACAGACCAGTGTCTGGTGCAACAGCCCAGTTGTGCCAACACAAGATCACTGTGACACATGCTCCCATTGGCTGCGATTACTCACTCACAATGACTGAAAATGGAACAACTACATTCCAGTCTTGCCTCTCAACTATCAACCATTAAAGCATGATATGATAACAGTTCATCACATAAATCTAAATGTAGTAACAAGGTTTAATAGAAACATTCCTAATCATATTTACAAAAAAAATTATAAAATACAACACAAATAATTCATTAGTAAAAATGCATTTTTTAGAGAGACATTTTCAAGAGAACATCATGCAGGAAGTTTTGAAGACATGCATATATCCACACTTATAAATATTTTAGCTGTGTACAAAAGTACACATATTGATATGGTAGAGTACACTTACGTAACTCCTTACGAAGAATATCACAGCTGGAAGAGACAAACACAACTGAAACTACAACATGAAAATCTGGTAGCGAACCACGGCACAAAGAGTCTCTAACGCACGTTCACGCCGAGTGTAGAGCACACTTGCTAACTGATCGGTTGATGTGTATCACAGCACACACAAGCATACATCATACCACATAGAGCATGGTTGATGCATTACAGTAGTCTAAAAACACACACTTTACATTTAAATTGATAGCTAATCATGCCATGTAATCAGTAAAGCCTAATATTGCCTGGAATCATTCATAAGTATTTCAGGCTTTCTTGTTTAAGTTTACAATACTATAAGTTATTTATAATATTGAAAAATATATTTTTTAACTTATTCCCCCTCCCCCCTTATTTTTAGACATCAAAATTATTATCTCATTGCTACCACAACTAAATGGTGTTCAACTGAACAAATTCAGGTTAGATTCAATAATTCAATTTACATTGTTTTCAAGATGCACAATATTGCCAAATTTTGGAATTTGTAAAGAATTTTTTCAGTTTCAATAATATTATAAAACATCTTATTATACACAAAATTAAAAAAACAAAAAAACTTGAAAACTATAGAAAGTACTATGTTTCTTGCATGATAGCTGGTAAAAAAGCATCTTGACCATGACTATGAAGAAAGAACCAGTTCCGTACAGACTAGACTGTTCACACATCGCGTAGCTACACTTGTACATCACTAATCCTGGCATGGTAGGTGGACATTAAAGTTCCAAGCACAAGCTGGTCGGAACAGGAGAGTAAAAACAACTGCGATAGGAATGTTGGTGGCCAGGCACCTGTGACAGCATAGGCCGGGTGTGAGGAGACTCAGGCGGTCTGCTGGCAGCCGGGCACCTCGGCCAGAACGGGCCGGGTGTGAGGAGACTCAGGCGGTCTGCTGGCAGCCGGGCACCTCGGCCAGCACGGGCCGGGTGTGAGGAGACTCAGGCGGTCTGCTGGCAGCCGGGCACCTCGGCCAGCACGGGCCGGGTGTGAGAAGACTCAGGCAGTCTGCTGGCAGCCGGGCACCTCGGCCAGCACGGGCCGGGTGTGAGGAGACTCAGGCGGTCTGCTGGCAGCCGGGCACCTCGGCCAGCACGGGCCGGGTGTGAGGAGACTCAGGCGGTCTGCTGGCAGCCGGGCACCTCGGCCAGCACGGGCCGGGTGTGAGGAGACTCAGGCGGTCTGCTGGCAGCCGGGCACCTCGGCCAGCACGGGCCGGGTGTGAGAAGACTCAGGCAGTCTGCTGGCAGCCGGGCACCTCGGCCAGCACGGGCCGGGTGTGAGAAGACTCAGGCAGTCTGCTGGCAGCCGGGCACCTCGGCCAGCACGGGCCGGGTGTGAGGAGACTCAGGCAGTCTGCTGGCAGCCGGGCACCTCGGCCAGCACGGGCCGGGTGTGAGGAGACTCAGGCGGTCTGCTGGCAGCCGGGCACCTCGGCCAGCACGGGCCGGGTGTGGGAAGACTCAGGCGGTCTGCTGGCAGCCGGGCACCTCGGCCAGCACGGGCCGGGTGTGAGGAGACTCAGGCGGTCTGCTGGCAGCCGGGCACCTCGGCCAGCACGGGCCGGGTGTGGGAAGACTCAGGCGGTCTGCTGGCAGCCGGGCACCTCGGCCAGCACGGGCCGGGTGTGGGAAGACTCAGGCGGTCTGCTGGCAGCCGGGCACCTCGGCCAGCACGGGCCGGGTGTGGGAAGACTCAGGCAGTCTGCTGGCAGCCGGGCACCTCGGCCAGCACGGGCCGGGTGTGAGGAGACTCAGGCGGTCTGCTGGCAGCCGGGCACCTCGGCCAGCACGGGCCGGGTGTGAGGAGACTCAGGCGGTCTGCTGGCAGCCGGGCATCTCGGCCAGCACGGGCCGGGTGTGGGAAGACTCAGGCGGTCTGCTGGCAGCCGGGCACCTCGGCCAGCACGGGCCGGGTGTGAGGAGACTCAGGCGGTCTGCTGGCAGCCGGGCACCTCGGCCAGCACGGGCCGGGTGTGGGAAGACTCAGGCGGTCTGCTGGCAGCCGGGCACCTCGGCCAGCACGGGCCGGGTGTGGGAAGACTCAGGCGGTCTGCTGGCAGCCGGGCACCTCGGCCAGCACGGGCCGGGTGTGAGGAGACTCAGGCGGTCTGCTGGCAGCCGGGCACCTCGGCCAGCACGGGCCGGGTGTGAGGAGACTCAGGCGGTCTGCTGGCAGCCGGGCACCTCGGCCAGAACGGGCCGGGTGTGAGGAGACTCAGCATGGTTGCTACAGAAATAGAATCTTAGAATTCCCTGACTTTTCCCTGTTTTCCAGAAATTTAAGAGAAAAATTCCCTGACTTTTTTATGAAGTACATACCATAAATATTAACGTGCATATGATTAAATGTTATATAAAAAATTCAATATGAGGTAAAATAAGGTTTTTTTATTGTGTTATTTTAACGGCAGAATTGTGAATGTGTTTTTTTTTTTTTCCTTCGACATGGCTCTTCGGCTCATATTGCTGAGTTGAATACTTTTGTAGCACAAAAAGCAGTACGCAGAATTTATGTTTTCAGCACAGCAGAGGGTTTGATATGCTGAAACTGTGACTCCTTGAGCCAATTCTCCTTAAAAGTAATTTTCTTCGACATCTCTAAGCTAAAAAAAAGTACATAATATTTTCAGGTTAGGTTAAAAAATTATTTTTTATGAATTCTTAAAAAAATATTACTACACAAATACAAAAACTATTACAAATTCACACCTAGCAATATAACGGGCCAACTTAGAGAATTACAATAGCAGCATTACAACATGCAATACTCTTACATTCTTACAATGTTAACTAACGATTCTGGGGAAAAACATGTTCAGTTATGCATATTTTTTATACACAATGTAAGTGTCACGCAACAGAACTCACGGATTAAACGGTTGGAAAAAAAAAAGTAATTAAAAAAATAGTTTAAAAAAATGCAAAAACATAACCGCACACAAAAGCCACGTGTTTTCGTATCAGCTTGGTAGTTTTCAAAATGAGAATTGGTATTGCTTCTTTATCAAAATGCACTTTATTTTCTTATGATCGCATCAAAAACTAACTTCACCTGAAACAACGCCTTTAAATTCACGTAATAAGCTTTGTACTCATCTTATTCCACGTGAAAATAGCCTTCAAAAGATAAACGACGTCATGCCCGTTCTGTAACTCACTGCATGGAACGGAACAAAACACAAAGTCTCAAGGGCAAATTAAAAAGGATCAAAACACGAACAAATGAAGGCTGGGTTCGCTAGTGAACAAACGAGTGCCTGGATTGGCCAGAAGTTATAGTGGGTGGTTGTAACAGCCTATTGCAACGGACAATCGTAGACCAAGTAAACAAAAAGTTGCAGTTGCCGTGTTCCTTAAGCAGCAGCCTTTTAGCGGAGTCATTCGGTATCGGTACGAGCGCATCAAAACAAAGCTTTGTTTGAATTATAAGCAACTTTAAAATTTCCAGAATTCGTAGAATTTTCCCTGACATTTCCCGGAATTCCCTGACCATTTTAATTTCCCTGACATTTCCTGGTTTTCCCGGTTTTCTAGTCCTGTAGCAACCATGCTCAGGCGATCTGCAGGCAGCCGGGCACCTCGGCCAGAACGGGCCGAGTGTGAGGAGACTCAGGCGGTCTGCTGGCAGCCGGGCACCTCGGCCAGCACGGGTCGGGTGTGAGGAGACTCAGGCGGTCTGCTGGCAGCCGGGCACCTCGGCCAGCACGGGCCGGGTGTGAGGAGACTCAGGCGGTCTGCTGGCAGCCGGGCACCTCGGCCAGCACGGGCCGGGTGTGAGGAGACTCAGGCGGTCTGCTGGCAGCCGGGCACCTCGGCCAGCACGGGCCGGGTGTGAGGAGACTCAGGCGGTCTGCTGGCAGCCGGGCACCTCGGCCAGAACGGGCCGAGTGTGAGGAGACTCAGGCGGTCTGCTGGCAGCCGGGCACCTCGGCCAGAACGGGCCGAGTGTGAGGAGACTCAGGCGGTCTGCTGGCAGCCGGGCACCTCGGCCAGAACGGGCCGGTGTGAGGAGACTCAGGCGGTCTGCTGGCAGCCGGGCACCTCGGCCAGCACGGGTCGGGTGTGAGAAGACTCAGGCGGTCTGCTGGCAGCCGGGCACCTCGGCCAGCACGGGCCGGGTGTGAGGAGACTCAGGCGGTCTGCTGGCAGCCGGGCACCTCGGCCAGAACGGGCCGGGTGTGAGGAGACTCAGGCGGTCTGCTGGCAGCCGGGCACCTCGGCCAGCACGGGCCGGGTGTGAGGAGACTCAGGCGGTCTGCTGGCAGCCGGGCACCTCGGCCAGCACGGGCCGGGTGTGAGGAGACTCAGGCGGTCTGCTGGCAGCCGGGCACCTCGGCCAGAACGGGCCGGGTGTGAGGAGACTCAGGCGGTCTGCTGGCAGCCGGGCACCTCGGCCAGCACGGGCCGGGTGTGAGGAGACTCAGGCGGTCTGCTGGCAGCCGGGCACCTCGGCCAGCACGGGCCGGGTGTGAGGAGACTCAGGCGGTCTGCTGGCAGCCGGGCACCTCGGCCAGAACGGGCCGGGTGTGAGGAGACTCAGGCGGTCTGCTGGCAGCCGGGCACCTCGGCCAGCACGGGCCGGGTGTGAGGAGACTCAGGCGGTCTGCTGGCAGCCGGGCACCTCGGCCAGCACGGGCCGGGTGTGGGAAGACTCAGGCGGTCTGCTGGCAGCCGGGCACCTCGGCCAGCACGGGCCGGGTGTGAGGAGACTCAGGCGGTCTGCTGGCAGCCGGGCACCTCGGCCAGCACGGGCCGGCTGTGAGAAGACTCAGGCGGTCTGCTGGCAGCCGGGCACCTCGGCCAGCACGGGCCGGGTGTGAGGAGACTCAGGCGGTCTGCTGGCAGCCGGGCACCTCGGCCAGCACGGGCCGGGTGTGAGGAGACTCAGGCGGTCTGCTGGCAGCCGGGCACCTCGGCCAGCACGGGCCGGGTGTGAGGAGACTCAGGCGGTCTGCTGGCAGCCGGGCACCTCGGCCAGCACGGGCCGGGTGTGAGGAGACTCAGGCGGTCTGCTGGCAGCCGGGCACCTCGGCCAGCACGGGCCGGGTGTGAGGAGACTCAGGCGGTCTGCTGGCAGCCGGGCACCTCGGCCAGCACGGGCCGGGTGTGAGGAGACTCAGGCGGTCTGCTGGCAGCCGGGCACCTCGGCCAGCACGGGCCGGGTGTGAGGAGACTCAGGCGGTCTGCTGGCAGCCGGGCACCTCGGCCAGCACGGGCCGGGTGTGAGGAGACTCAGGCGGTCTGCTGGCAGCCGGGCACCTCGGCCAGCACGGGCCGGGTGTGAGGAGACTCAGGCGGTCTGCTGGCAGCCGGGCACCTCGGCCAGCACGGGCCGGGTGTGAGAAGACTCAGGCGGTCTGCTGGCAGCCGGGCACCTCGGCCAGCACGGGCCGGGTGTGAGGAGACTCAGGCGGTCTGCTGGCAGCCGGGCACCTCGGCCAGCACGGGCTGGGTGTACACCTCGCACCACACAGGACAGTGGTCACTGGCAGCTCCGCCCCATGTCCAGCCGGCTGGGATGGCCAGGTGACGCAGTCCGTGGCGCACCACCTGCCACTCTCCTGCAACGCAAATCACCGAGCTCTTTTTATCGTGCCACTGCTTCCTTCCGGACATGCAACTGACCTTAGCCCATAACAATCATACAAACACACTGTACTTTCAGGTGCTGTTAAGATGGGTGACTACGATTTAAATTAGAAATAAGGCTGGTAACACTTGCCTCATTATTTTTACTTTGTTAAAAAAAAATTTTTATGACTTATACTTAAGAACTCTGATTGTATACTTGATGTTTTTTTCTGGTTTCATAGCTTGTTATTTATAGTTTTATACTTATTGGAAACTATGAAGATTAATTTTTACTTTATAATTTGTTTTTAGTTTCTAATTTGGCTTTATTTAACTTCAAACTTTGTGTTGGCTCAAGGAGTTTGCATTGTCTTACCTTGTCTTTTTATTTGTATACTTGACACACTAGGGATACCTATTTTACTTGAATCTCATTGGACAACGCGGAGATTAGGCACGGGGTTTGTAAGCCAGTGGCCATTGTCTGTGCCACCTCAAGTTCCTGATTTGCCGTTTCAGTGCCACCTACCAGGCCATGACCACAACCCCTAATTTTTTGTGTTTCACCTCCACCACAGTTTTAATGCTACGAAGCACCCACTTTTACTAGGCGTGGCGATCTTCCCTCAGGAGCTGTCATCTCCCGCGTGCGATACAAAGTCTCTATCACATCAGTTTTTCTCCTCAAAAATTTTGCAGAAAACTGTTAGGATGGATATAGACACGAAGTAGGGGAGTGCTGTCTCCCTTAAAAAGCAATTCCCTTTCAAAATGTATTGTGTTAGTTTTTTTTTCTTCTTCAAGTTAGTTTGTGGATTTGAGTGTTTCTCCAGCACCCGAGAACATGATAAATTCTCTGCTACCCACCACATTTCGTAAGATTTACTTGTATTTTCCACTTTCCTTTTTGGTTTCTATTTGCCTTTTTGAACTTCAATTTTCCTCTAACTCACTACGCATGATATTTTTTCTGCGTAGTGTGGGTCCAACTCTTCCGATGGTCAGCCACTAAGTTCTCCATCCTGACGCTGGTCTCTACAGGAACGTTTTCCAGCCCGTTTTCCTTCAAGGCTTGCATTCTATCGCTGGCCACCACAGGATGAGCTTCATCGCTCTGTGGCTGGCCAGGAGCTAAGTCTCCACAAATTTTTATTTTTATTTATTTGTTTTAACATGCCCACCGAAGAGCATTAATCTTTTATGATGGACACGACACAAATGGACAATTACAAGGTTATCACTGCAAATGTATGGACTCCACCTCCATCGTTATCATAGCCGGCCGGATTGCCACACATGGCCAAAGCGTGAGACGTATAAACATTTTATTATGAGTCCTTATTTTGTACGCTTGTGCGCACTGTTGGTTTGCTTTAAACTGAAGTGCGACCAACAAAACATAAGTGTGGCCTTCATGACATTCTGCATGCTGTAATACTTCCAGTTTTGTCTTAAATACTTGAACACTATGCATTACGCTCTCACTTGGTAGCCATGATTTCAATATGATTTTAACTGCAGGTGCTTGTGCACGTACAGTTATCGGCAGAGGAATGGGCAGATGTTACTTTGTGTTTATGTGTGCGAGTTCCCTGCCACTGGCTAAACTGAAGTTCATCACAACTCGGTATGTGGTTGGGCGAAAACAGTACAACCCGGTGGCATATGCGCGGACATAAAAACATTTGATCCTTTACACTCCATAGCCGCAACTTAACTTGCCATAGCTGATATTTGTACAACAGCTGATAGTGGAGTCAGACCTGTGTGCACATCTCTTCCCCCCTTGCATAGCTAACTGTGTGCCACGGCATATATGTTGTTTACAGAGTTGTAACAGATTTCCTGGCATCATGCTTAACTTTTCTTTGCTGTGGCAATTTCATGCTAACTGAAATTTACATACGTATTATTCAGGGACTGGAAGTAACGTGTTACTAGTAACGACGTTATTTGTAACAGTTACTTTTTATGGTAATGATCGTGGTAACGCAATATATTAAGTTTTCTGTAACTGTAACTGTAACTGAATTACATTTTTCTGCCTTAAAGTAACGATGATTTCTGTTGAAAAAACTCCAAAAATTTTATTTTATACTAAATAATATTCTTTCATTTAACTGTTTTGCATGGTACATTGATATACATGAAAAACATGGAAATTTATATATTTTTTTCTGACTTCTGAATTAGCTCCATAGATAGAACACTGAGCTGACTGCAGCAATTTCCGCTAACTGGTACAGGTCATCAGTGAGCAGAATTAGTTCCAAAATTAAAATAATTTAAATTTCTCCTTTGGTTGTTTTTAGTAAAAAAATAAATAAAATAACACATGCGTGTGCAGCAGCCACAAGCGTTATAAGTAGTGGTGCACCGATATGACTTTACCGATTACCGATTCGATTACCAATTATGAGAGCAATAATCGGCAGATACCGATTCAGTTACCGATTATAATGAACAAATTTTTTTAAGTGTAATAATGCACACAAAAATTTTTATTCCCATGTGAATTTAATTACAAGAGTAGGTAAAATTGAGAATACAGTTATAATAACAGTATAAAAATATATAAAATACACTATTAAGTCATTGCAAAGTGTAAATTAAATTAACTTCTATTTATATTTGTTACTGTAAACAACTTGAACTACAGTCTAATAATTGTAATTTACAATGGTTAAGTTTTTGTTGCGGAAAACTAGCATTATTATCGACTATCACATAAGGTTGCATCGAGAAATTACCGTTTAACAATGTAAACATGTTGCTATATTTTGTTCACTTGAGTTTATAGAAAAAATGTTTCCACACTTCACTTTTTTTCTCCCTAGTCACCATCTCACTATAATTATATAAAAGTGACTCAAAACCAATTCTAGCACATGTGATTTTATTAATGTTGACTTAATGTATAAAATTATAAATACTTTTTCACTTTTCACGTCACATACAAATAACACAACAACGGATAATGTTACCAAAGACGCCCATAACGAGTTTGTAAAACGCAGTGATAAACTCTGAAAGGTATTGGGACCACGATTTTGAATCGCTACTACGACTCGAAAAGATCGATTCTCATAGAATCCACTGCAACTGCTTGTGGTATTTTGATTGCGTGCCATCTATTTTACGTCTCTGGCTATAGGTAATGTACAAGGCCACTAAACAAAAGACAAAACAAAAGACGAAATGTAAATAAACGTGTAGGAAAAATGTATTTTTTATTGTTAGAGGCAATGAGATTTATTAAACTTAACGAAATATCTGTAATCTTGATATGACGGAGTTAGATGAATTTTGTAATATATACAAATATTACCGTATTTCGTCCTTAAATGTGAAACAAAATATTACACGGTAAAAACCTGCTTAATTACGCCGGGACGTAGATGATCGGCAAAGTAATCGTTAAGATAATCGCCGATTACGATTAATCGGTAAGTACCCATAATCGCCGATTACGATTAATCGGTAAGTACCCATAATCGCCGATTACGATTCATCAGTATCCGCATCGGTGCACCACTAGTTATAAGTGTAACTTCACAGACTGGTCATAGTTCTACGTCGGCTCACAAACGTACGCTGGTACTGCCATCTGTGTTTTCGACAAGTAACTTGAGATCTAAAATATAATATAAAAATGTACAATTAAAGGGGGTTCAGTGTTAATGTTAGTACACTACAATTACAGGTACATGTAAGTGTACATGTAATGTGCACTTAGCACATTCACAGTCACAAGGCCTCAGTGTCACCATAGAGGTGCAAGTGCCGAACAGCAACGCAGTTAATACCACACACTTCCACAATGATGTGAGTACTACACTTTGTTAGGCTGCTCTTTGTTGAGCTCTGATGACACCGTTGCCTGGACTTACCCACCGGCTGTGAGGAAGTTTCACTTCAGAAAGATATTTACTGTTATGTTACAGGTAGATCTGTGCTATTGAAGCACAAGATGCCTGGTGAATTGCACGAAGCTGTAGGATTGGAACAGTCCAGTTCTACAACATAGTGCTCTAGCACTTCTCACTGGCAACCTGCCAGGTGGATCTGGTATGCCTTTTAGCGGAATCTGTAGTTCCAAAAATTATGACTCAGCTTTATAATTACATTCAAATTTTCCAACAGCCATGCATTGAAAATAAAGATCAGATCAGAAGACTCGTTAGAAGCAGAAAATATTGTGTGAATGCAAAACTTCAAGAAAGTCGTACAAAATGGAATTCCCGTGAAGTCCTGAAGCTTGTAAGGTTAAATTTTCCTAAATGCAGTAACCAAGAAACAGCAAAGAATGAAACAGTTCTCTGAACTAGTGTGATGCTGAAGAGGCAGCACAATTGCAGCTCACCTGTGAACTGCAGCTGCATCTCTGGGTTCAGGAAGATGTTGTCCGCCAAGGGTCGGCTGGCACAGCCGCTGCTTGTATCCGTGCTCATGGGCGCAACGCACTTGTAGCGCAACCTCTGGATCTCGTCCGCCCCTGCAACAGTCCGCGGTGCACACCGTATCAAGCCTACTGTCTTCTCCACTCCATACTGTTGTTACATGCGAGAATTCCCCCATAAACTTTTGTGAACGAGACTAAGTGTGAGCCGAGCATTGCCGCCTGGTGGCAGGCCTCCCCCGCTAACTTGTACCAGGGCCACGCAGGCCAGCTACTAGTTGCAGAAGTTAGCTGCCTGCTTTTGGCTGGACATAATCGTCACGTGTTCGTGTGGCGACAACAATGTAGAACAATCCAGAAGGAAAAGTTTGCTATCCTTGCTGAAGGTATAAATAGGGGACCCTAGCAGGCCAGTGAGAGTCGACCAGCTACTGAAGACCTCCACGCCTTGTACAGCCAGTGCTGACTAGTCTTCGAAGCCACGTTCACGTTGCCCTACACAGCACTGAGCCGAAGTCATCCAATGCCATGTTGCTGGAAGAAGTACCACGATGAATTCTGTATTGGCGAGGCATCAATGCATTCTTTATTAGATGGACTTAGCCATCTCCGAGCCGGACGACTGCGGATCAAGGACATAGAGCGGATCTACGTCAGAAGATAAAGAATGTCATAAAGAGTGGTTGCAGAAGTTATGAATGTAATGTAATGGTAGGTATAGTGATCGAGGATATTCTGTAATAATTGAAGCGGAGTTATATTGTAAAACTGTTAGAGAAGAAGTGTGTTGTAGAGGTAACTCTATGCTAAAAGAAAGACGTCTCATCGAGAAGGCAGTAAGAAGTCTCGTCTAGTGAGTAAGGAAATAATGGCGAACATAAGTTAGATTGGCTGGCTAAGGAGCAGCAGCAGCAGAAATGTTAGTGCTTTATGTTATGAGAACAATTAACACTATTCAAGACTTAACAAAAATGTCAGCCAGTCAACTATTTTTGGTGTTGCGTGAAAAATACAATTTCTTGGTATTAACGGTTTATGTGGGCTAGAAGCATTCGGCGCAGTTGCAAGTTTACTCACTACGCAGGTAGCGGAGTGCGTCCAAAGAGTTGCTGGACCTGGGGCATGTTGGCAACGAGTCACCGGGGTCATCTTCCGTCGAGAGCTGGCCAGCGAGCAGGCTACTAGCATACCTGCCAACTTGGCAAGGACACCATCAGTAAGATTTGAAAAAACACTAAATTTTGGCGTAAATCCAACGTGATGATTGAATCAGTGTTACTCAAATATGTTCCCCAAGTCCAAAAACATTCTAAACGCAACAATATTTAATGCATCAGGGTGTCTACCAGATCTAGTAAAGGAAATTCCCTGATTTTTCCAGGTTTTCCAGGTCTAAAACTGAACTTTTCCAGGTTTTCTGTAACACAATTACGACATTCCACAAAACTGAAAAAACTGCATAACAGTACATTGACGGGTTTCAAAGTATTTCAACTCACTTAAATTAGTAAAAAAAATACCTTCTTCCAGACGTGGCCAAAGTGACTCAATTGATGGCAAATAAAACATGCTGCTACAAATATTTCACACACTTACTTTTGCAAAAACATAAGTAAAAGGAAGCTCCCATCAATTTCGCAGTGACTCAACTTTTGCGTCTATTGCACTTGCTTCAGAACGAGCCAAATCCAACACTCGAGCCTTCTTCAACTGCAATTACTTGATCTCCTCTTCAAATCTTCTTTTTCTGCCTTCTTCTTGTCTGTAGCTTCCTTTTCTTTTTGTTTTGTTTGCAGGGCTTCCTTACGCCTACAACTAGCATTTCTTACATACTGTAACATGGACTTGGTGATATCAACATGCTCTACACCTCCAGAACGTTGAACAAAGTCGTACATCTGTCTTTGTGCGATCAGTATTGCTTCCTGCAAGTTTTCAGTCAGCAAATTAGAATTTACTGAAAATCCTCTTTCCAATGATGCATTTCCATGGGAAAGTAGGTACCAACATCATCCTCACAAACTTTAGAAAGCCTTTTTTGGCAGCAATTGTATATGCCTTAAGAAAGAGCATCCACAAGTGATCAAGGCGCCAATCTTCTCGAGAAAAAGACGAGAACAGTGCTTCAGAATCTTACGAGGAACATACCAACTGATATGATCACTCAATGTTATCAGCTTCTTGTCCTTATAGCCACTTGTTTTGAAGACAACATTATAAACTGTAATTCACACACTGTTTCCTCACAACCGAATTTAAAGCCACAGACGGACATAAGCAGGAAAGTCCCTTGGTAAGTTTGTACTTCAGTGGACTTTTGTCTTGAAGTTTTTTTACCATAACCTTTAGACAAGTCCTAACATCATTTTTCAGTAACAGGACAGAAAGCACATGCTGCAGTACGTACGTCAGCAGGATAACAGACTACAGGGTGTCTACCAGATCTAGTAAATTAAATTCCCTGATTTTTCCAGGTTTTCCAGGTCTAAAACTGAATTTTTCCAGGTTTTCTTTAACACAATTACGACATTCCAAGAAACTGAAAAAAATTGCATAATATTACATTGACGGGTTTCAAAGTATTTCAACTTATATAATTAGTAAAAAAATTACCTTCTTCCAAACGTGGCCAAAGTGACTCAATTGATGTCAAATAAAACATGCTGCCACAAATATTTCACACACTTCCTTTTGCAAAAAATAATTAGTAAAAGGAAGCTCCCATCAATTTCGCAGTGACTCAACTTTTGCGTCTATTGCACTTACTTCAAAACGAGCCAAATCCAACATTCGAGCCTTCTTCAACTGCAATGCCTTGATCTCCTCTTCAACTCTTCTTTTTTCTGCCTTCTTCTTGTCTGTAGCTTCGTTTCTTTTTGTTTTGTTTGCAGGGCTTCCTTACGCCTACAACTAGCATTTCTTACATACTGCTCTACACCTCCAGAACGTTGAACAAAGTCATACATCTGTCTTTGTGCGATCAGTATTTCTTCCTGCAAGTTTTCAGTCAGCTGATTATAATTCACTGAAAATCCTCTTTCCAATGATGCATTTCCATGGAAAAGTACCAACACCATCCTCACAAACTTTAGAAGGCCTGTTTTGGAAGCTACTGTATATGCCTTAAGAATGAGCATCCACAAGTGATCAAGGCGCCCGTCTTCTCGAGAAAAAGACGAGAACAGTGCTGCAGAATCTTGCATGGAACATACCAACTGATATGATCACTCAATGTTATCAGCTTCTTGTCCTGATAGCCACCTGTTTTGAAGACAACATTCTAAACTGTACTTCACACGTTGTTTCCTCACACCCGAATTTAAAGCCACAGACGGACATAAGCAGGAAATTCCCTTGGTAAGATTGTACTTCAGGGGACTTTTGTCTTGAAGTTTTTTTTACCATAACCTTTAGACAAGTCCTATCATTTTTCTGTAACAGGACAGACTTTTCTGGTACTTTCTCTTTCTTGATGGCATGGCGTACTGCATAACCCAACTTGATATTGTTAGCAGACAATAGATTTTCCTGGTTATCTACATTCAATGGAGATACATTGCGTTTCTCCCTAAAGCTCCTCAGTACTTCTGGTTTCAAAATTTTCCTGCCAAAGCTAATAAAACCAGTGAATCATAGAGAAAAGGTGCCATGGGTGCTTCACTTTGGAACATTGTGAGAAACAATTCCAGCTCTGATGCCAAAAAAAGGAAGAATGTCAATTTTACTTTTAGAAGATTATCTTCAAGAGCACATTTCACTACACTGAAAGAGAGAGATGAAATAGAAACTTCACTAACCAATTTCTTTAGGTGGGGTAACGTTTTCATGGCACGCTCAGCAACTGCAGTATTCCATCTGATTGCACAAAATTTCTTGGGAAAAAGCTCTGATCCAGTTATTCTAATGTAATCTGCCCTCCTTGCAGATATGTGCTAAAACAAATAGTAACTGTGCCTCAAAAAACTAAAAACGTCCCATTGTGTAACAGAAATTCCAGTTTTGAAAGCACCATGGACCGTATGAAGCCCACAGCTACCAATTTCTAGCAACGATGGTGAATCTTCACCAAAAGTGTCTGTGATATGTATTTTCAACGCTAACAAAAATGTCCAGTTTACGTTGAGGGCATCCATAGATACTTAAAATTAAATGCACCTGTCGGTATAATCTGAACGTGGGAAGCACATGCTGCAGCATGTCACGTCAGCAGGATAACAGACCATCTTGAACCAGTTTGTATCACGTGATTTGATGCCACTTCCGAATCCGATGGTAAATAAAAGAATTTGGACGTGGGAACTGTTCTTTATTTGCCATTCAAAAATTAAAATGGGAGGGGATACACATGATGCCACGTCAATGCAAGCTGATCAATAAACAAAAAACGTATTGCCAACTACAACCTACCAAACAAAAATTCCCTGATTTTTAAAAACATTCCCTGATTATTCCCTGATTACAAAATTCCCTGATATTTCCAGATTTTCCAGGTTTTCCAGGGTCAGTAGACACCCTGAGACTAGCTAGAACCAGTTTGTATCACGTGATTTAACGCCACTTCCGAATCCGATGGTAAATAAAAGAAAATGGACGTGGAAACTGTTCGTTATTTTCCATTCAAAAATAGAAAATGAAGCGCGATTCACTTGATGCTACGTCAAAGCAAGCAGATCAATAAAGAAAAAACGTATTGCCAACTACAACCTACCAAACAAAAATTCCCTGATTTTTCCCTGATTACAATATTCCCTGATTTTTCCAGGTTTTCCAGGGTCAGTAGACACCCTGTGCATGCATATCTAATAAGTACTACAGTAGAACCCCGATTATCCGCGACTCGATCATCCGATTCGCAGATTAACCGCAATTTATGTCCATCAAGTCCAATATTTTAGTTACATATAACCAATGATTAGAATGTATGTAAATGTTAAAATACTTTGCAAAATGTATGTTGGTCAAAGTACTTTGACTCAGTTATGTTTATATACACAGAAAGTTTAAAAAAAAATACTAGTACATACATACGTATGTACATAATATTTTTGTGTTCCATGTTACGTGAATAGATTATACACTGGTGCGCGATTCCACGTCCGCATGACCGGACTGTACACTCCCGCGCGCAGCACGGCGCCGTGCCACAGAGATTACCCGGCGCATGGAGACAGTCCATTCCATTAGTGTACGTTGTTGAAGCATGAAGGTGTTGATAATTTTATGTATTGTAACAGTGATCTGCATTCCGATGGATTATACCGTTGTGTTGTGCGGAAGTGTTGAGCGCAACATTTCATCATGTCATCAAATGAACAGAAAAGAAAGCGAGTGGTACTGTCCATCGACAGCAAAACAAAAATTATAGAAAGATTTCAGAGTGGAGAAACGATTGCAAACTTGTGACTGAGTTTAATGTCGGTAACACAATAGTGCGCGACATCATAAAAAATCGCGAAAAAATCCTTCAGTTTGCTTCACAGGCTGACACTTCAAGTGGATTAAATAAACGCAAGATGATGAAAGAATCCACATTTAGCAGCTTGGACACTTGTTTGTTTGAATAGTTTCAACAGAAAAGGTCGGAGGGTGTAGCATTAAGTGGCGTAATTTTATCACAGCAGACGTAAATTTTTTAAAAAAACTAGGCTTGACAGAAGAACCATTTTCTTCTTATATTACTTCTCCGTTATTTTATGAGCACCAACTGTACGGAAGTGTGTGTGTTGCAACTAGTGCTTGGCACGCAAGATAAATTCAGCCTATCACTTGCTGACGCGGTGCAGTGATACGACGGTGTTTGTTTATTTCAAAACTAAGCTAAGAGTGAACGGAGAATAGATATAACAACCCCTCACGGTTCCCGAGATTAGGGTCGTTATAGAGAGGTGGTCGTTATAAGATTTCCGACCCATCTGCAACACTAAGTCATAATAGGTCGTTTTTGCACTAATTCCACGTTCAGCAAGCTAAAAATAAAAAATCTAACATTTAAAATTCATATAAATAAAGGGGGATAAAAACACCGTGAATTATACGAGACAGAGACACCCTTTCAAAACCATCAAATCAAGTCTCAATTCACTGGTATGAAAAATCTTATCTCGAAAAGAATTTTGAAGGCAGTCGTTCTGTAAAACAATAACCAGCCCGATGGTGTTACTGACAACAGAGCAATGAGCTAAGTGTGGCAGCATCGCTTACGGGCGATGAAAAGAATGCGTGACCTTGGCAGCTATCAGCCGTCTTGGACCCTTGGACTGGCGGGCGGCTAACCACACACCTCGGTGCAACAACGACTCGCGTGCCCACGTCTCCGCACACGAAAGACTTAATAACCACTGCTACCCAGCACTAAGCAGTCCGCTTCTATGTCAACAACGCACACGCACACAAAGCAGGTGTATATATGTAATCTCCGAATGTCCACAGATGGCTGTCTGTGGGCTTACGACCTTTGAGGCAAGCATGACTCGGCTAACCGCGATTTTCGATTATCCGACTCACTCGTCCCCTTCATTAACACGAATAGTTGGGGTCCTACTGTACTTAAAACCTAAATGGCCAATTAAAATGCTACACATTACAAAGAAAATTAAAACAAACCAGAGCTTAATGCTAATAGATTAAAATATAGGTAACTTACCAAAAAAAAGTGTTCCACTGCACACATAACGTAGGTACTATTGTAATTTTGAAAAAGTCAAATGGTATGTACACAATTTAAAAATTAAAGTATGTGGAGTCTAAATCGCTCACTTCTATACACTGGAATTCTGCAGACATTTTGCAGCGGCCTGCTTAGCCCTCTTCAAAAATTCATGGTTAAAAACTTGTTTGTACCAAATCTTTTGGTTATTGCTTTTCAAAATTGTAATGTCCTGTACTGTTGTGTTGCGCATTGAAGATCTAAATTCTGTTCTGCTTTTTTTTGCAATACTGAACATTCTCTCACATTCAGCATTGCTGTGTGGAACAAGAAGAATGGCCAGCATCACATGGGAAATTTTGTCATATTTTAGTTTTCTATCAACACAAAGTATTTTTTCAACTTCGGTCCAAATGGAATCAATCCTTTCATACTTGCTTATGACTTTAGAGAGATCTTCAAACTGTAGGGCTGAAAACTTTTTCTGCAACTCATGCAACATGGTTTCACCATCCTTGACTGGTAAAATGACAGGAAACAAATTAGTGAAATATTTCAGAGTTGAAAACCTTGCTTCTCCAATGTTACCTATTCGGGCTATTTTTGCATTAATAACCACTTCACTCTTGAAGGGAAATTTGTGTATAACATAGTCACATGCCAAACAGAAATATTTCCTCACCGCTGAAAAAAATATTTTTTTGTCCTCATCTGACAACACAGCAACAACTCTGACAACCAATCACCACCTCACTGTCAGACTTCTGATTGGTGGGAGTGTGATAATCTACTGCCAAAAATTCTACATCTTTGAAGGCACCACCAATAACAAATCTTAAAAAAAAATTCCTCAAAAATTCTTGCAGCAGACCTAGTAACAAGTGGATTTGTGGACTTGAAGACTGGAGAGTAGGGTTCAGTTTATCAAATAGGGGTATCACATTCAACAAAAACAAACTGAATGATTTATTCAAAGGTGAAGAAAGAAACATAAAAATTTTCTCTTCCCGACTTAGCACAGATCGGTTGCTCTTCAAAACAGAACTGCTGCTTTTTATTCTTGCTTTTTTTACAGGAATAGTGTCATGGTTACCATTTTTTCTTTTGCCAGCTCCCTTGTCGGTATTGATGGTTGATGTGCATGGCTGTTTCCTTGGAATATTGTAGGAGGATAGCGAAATTGTTGATTGTTGTGGATGTGATGTGACGACTTCTTTGAAAAAACTTGCAAGAGGTTGCCATTGTTCAACAACCCTGGCCAAGCTGTTCCCAAAGATAACCATCTTGTGCACACATGTTTAAGTATTTTGTGGGTTTCTTTGTCATGAAGTTTCTGGAATTCACGGAGCCTTTCTTTCCTTTTTGAGCTCTTTTCCAAAAAGAAAAATATGTTAACAAATGTATCGTCAATACTAACTGGCAAACTTGTTGAAGCCTTTTCTGCAGCTAAATTTATTAGGTGGCAAAGACAGCCAATTGCCACTAAATTTGGCTGTTTTTCTTTTAATACAGGAACCACCCCGTTCTTGTGTCCAACCATAACCGCCGCATTATCAGAACAAAAGGCTAGACAGTTCTGAAAAGGCACATTCAACTTTTCGAGTTCTGTCAGTAAAAGGTGGCCAATATTTTTGCCAGTTGAAGCACCCTGTAAAGATGGAATAGCCAACACAGTACTAAAAATTGAACCACACGAAGAGTCACAATATGTTACTACAGGAGGGTACAACTTATTATTTATATCATTGTTCCCATCTGTTGACAAAGAACATGGTCCACCTTGCAAATGCTTAACAACAGTGGTAGTCCTGCTGGATGCCATTTCTTTGACTATCGCAGAAGTCTTTGTGCGCCCGCAACTATACTTTTTCGCCATGTCGGAATCTGGGAACATTTTTCGGAACAAACTTCCTGCGTGATCTGCTACAATGTTCTAACAAAAAACTGGCAAAATAGCATTCCGCTTTGATCACATCCGTGTCACTCGTACGGCTCGTTGAAAAAAAAAAAGTTGATTTTTTTGTTATCCTCAGCAGATTTCACATTATTAACATGTTTCAAAGACTTCACATGATTGGAAACATCGTTCTTCCCACCATGCGAAACATTTATGTCGCAACGGCACACGATGCAAAATTCGTGGTTCTGGCCTTTTTCACTTTTGGTTATGCATGGGAACAGTTCTGAATAGGCCGACCTAAACACCTGTCCATACAGTTTTTTTTCTTCGTGGACATTACGACGGCATAAAAAACATTTCCAAGTTCTAACTATCTTCACACACAACCATTTAATTAAAAAATACGTACAGAACATAACCCAACAGCAATAGAAACAGCACACGCCGCCATTTCCGCTACGGAACTAGAAGTCAAAATCATGAAAATAAATTTCCCTATTGTTTGTATTCCGGAGAGAAAAAAACGGAAATTATACACTACTCACAGGAATCGTACATCTTTCCAGTTGATGAACTCGATTTTTCCGTCCCGTATTTTTCACCTTTCTTGTTTACGAGACAGAATACGCACGGAATACGCTGCCATATTGAAAAACAAACGAAACGTACTCCAATACCGAAAAAAAAAAGGTCGTAAATTTGAAAAGCGTAAGATATTGATTATTTCCGTACAACTGTAAATGAATTATTTTCCGTAAAAATTACGGAAAAACCGTAAAAGTTGGCAGGTCTGTACTAGTGTCCACGTCTCGCCAAGTATCCAAAAGGGTCGCGACCAGAAGACGCAATGAGTAAAGGCACACACAGTGTTCAAGGGGTGTTTACTAAAAAGATTGTGGTTTAAAATGACAGTTAGTTGCATGGAAATTATGAGAAGTCTTCTTTTTGAACAATACCATATCATAGTTTTGTAAACTTTAATAGAATTTATTAATGTTTGTAAAGGTAATCGAAGTTGTAGAAGAAGAAATTGACTGTAGATGTTATTGCTTATATTATAAGTTTTGAGGTATATGACTACAATCCTTTTTAAGGAATGGAAGTATTAGTACAGTTTTGTATTCATTTATTAATGTTGGGAATATTTTAATAAGTGTTATCATTAAAGTAAAGTTGTGATATAATATTTCACAGGTTAGAAATATTACTGAGTATTATTTTCTCTGGAAATATAATACGCCTCACATTATCAAGTGTTGTAAAAATTGTTGCACTGAGCAAGACTGCGAACGAGAACAGATGGACCAGGATAGTTGTGAAGAGAGGTATTTAAACTAATTCCTGGGGAAATGCATGTGCACATGTGAATCTGAAAACTGAAACACACCAAGAAAAAGAGGGGCAAGTTTCTATACTCTAGTGTTAGAGATAAGCAGGAATTTTAACCCCAGCTTCTGACAAATATCCCCGAGTGCAATTAACAAATTTCAATTAACTAAACACTATGAGAATTTAACAGGTACCAAAAAAAAGTAAATGTATTCCCACATCGTCACACGTAACAGTGTGTATTACCAGCATTCGCTTCCTTTTTGGTGATGTATTTCAAAATTAGGATCAGTGAAATTTGAAAACTTTTGACACCCTGCAATGAATACAATTAAAAATTAAAATAATAATAATAATTATGTTCTTATTTGAGAGCATGCTCACTTGCACACACTATCAGATAAGGCATGCTTCAACAAACCTGCATGCTTGGTGACACCAAGAACACTGTATGACCACTCTTGCTAACATGGCCAAGCATGCTTGTTCAGAGAGATGACGTCACATTCCTCAGGCCAGCCGTTCTAGGAGTGCTTTATGCTGCCCTGGTTTTCGGATCTGTACCTTTGTTCCTGCCGAGGCCGGAGAAGTCGCCGAGGATGACGAACATGTCTGTCTGCTTGACGTGTCGCTGGATGACCTGCTCTATGCTGCTGATGCACTTGAGGTCACTGCTGCGCAGGAACACGTTCAGAAGACACACCCGCAGTGAGGCTAGCTGCAACACCACGCCACGCAAGAACTGACCTTAGTGCTGCAATGTACCGATAGGTTACCCAGATGACCTCTCTTATTTGCGATGGTCCACCCCAGTCAAACATCAACCAAGTGCTTGGAAACGAAGTGGTGGCATGGTAAGATTTGAACCATTGACTTCAGCTTCACAATATGAAAGACATTGAAAGATGCCTCGGACCATAAGCCACCAGAAGGAAACCGGAGAGAATGGACGTGATGGCTGAAGAACTGGCTTGCAGCTTCCAGGAACTTTTGACTTGTAGTTGTGCAGACAGCTGCCATGTCACACAAACAGCATAGTACAAAGACAAGTATGAAGCAGCAAGACTTTCTGGTTCGGCTTCTGAAGCAAATAATTTTTTATTACGTACCAATCGTGAAAGGAAAACTTCATCTTTGTTTACATTTACAATCTGTCGCTTTCTATGATAGAATTTAACATACACATTTTCTTTGGTTTTATTTTTACCAAGAAAATTTTATCACCAATACTTTTGATAATGTTAGGCAGCTCTTTCATAATTTCAGATATGATGATAAAATGCTAGTTACAATCATTTATAATCTCATATGAGACTGGCTTCTAACCATTTAAATTACAGTTTTACATCTTGCAAAGGTTTAATAACCATTTATTCTCCTAACCTATCCATAGGAGAATTAAATACATCGTATAAAGTTTTTCATTTGTTTCTGTCAGGAAATGTTCATGTAAATTCATAAACTATTTTCAACAACTACCAGTTAATTTCTTTATGTTTTATTGAAGTTTCATGTAAATGTTCACAATGACTAAACAGCTCATTATAGTAAGCCAGAGAGATAATTTTGTCAGTAAAGAAACATTTTAAATGTTCATATTGTTTCTCAATTGTATAGTTTGCGACTAGTTTCATACAGTTACAAGTGGGAAAACCGGTTTGAAAGGATATCCCAATTAATTAAATACAGTTTTACATATTGACTACTATTTACACTATTAATTAAATTACCACACTGAACAGTGGCGTCTCGTCAGGGCAAGCAAGGCAAGCAGTGCTTGCCCAGGCAGTTTCCAGACATTGTATTTTTTAAATAAATATTTTATTCAGAATAGTATTTTACTTTGGCTCGTGCAGTTAGGTGTATGTATTTTTTACACTATCTTCTTGGGACCCAATACTGTGCGCTGTGCGCTATAAAAAAAGAACTCGTTGACACAAAAACATGCTGTTTTAGAAGCGTTGCTAGGTTTAGAAGCGCTGGTAGGATCGCTTTCAGCAGGAAGGCTGCCGCAGTAGTTTCCTTTCGGAAGGGGGGTGACATGGTACAAAGGTTCAGGGAGGGGATTGGCTGGAAAAATACGCGGTAGAAGCTACGAAGGTAACGCTTTCTTGCCGAACTGGAGCGAACATGGCCGAAGCAGACGGTGGAATTTTTCCGCCGACTGCTTCGGCTATGTCCGGTACAGTTCGGCACGGCAGGTGGCGATGTCGCGTTTCAGTCGGCGGTCGTCTCTCGGGGCGCGCGCATCTCTCCCGCGGGCTGTTGGCTGGCAGTGCGTGGGGGATTTGTGGGCGTACGATGATACTACACTCCCACTTAGTATATAAGTAATGTAGAGTAGGTATTTTACTATCAGAATATTGTAAGTCAATCATTATTTTTCAAAAATAATGTATTTAAAAAAAATATCAATTTTTCTACCTGTGGAATAGTCAATGTTCAGTTAAGAAAACTACTTAAATAGCACCATTTTGTACCTTGAAATCCATATTTTCCCGGCGGAGGGCCCCCAGACCCCCCCCCCCCCCCCCAACCTCATCATGTTTTGGTGTGAACGGAGTTATTGCTTTCCCTCATGTAAACCTCACGCCTCGCCACTGACACTGAAAATGTATGTCCATAACATAATCCCTCATTTAGTCCACAGTTTACTCTCCCCACTGAAGCTCGACATGACAGTGGCTCTCCCTACTGCTAGTCTCTTACCTCACACCTGTCTCAACGCATTGCTTTGCACAACTCACTTGTCTGTCGCAAACAGCACAGTCCCTATGCACCCGTCACTCGTCATGTCATCTGTCTTCACTTCACTGTCTCGGAGGCATGCGTCACCATTTTTATACCCTCCAGCCCTCTTCTGCAATGGTCTTGCACACCTTTGAAGTGTCATGTAATCAGGGTCAATTCGACACGCGAAGCTCCCAGACCAATGGTGTCCTAGTTACGCCACTTCACCACGCAGAAGGGTCTCTGGGAACGTGCCAAACCCTTCAGAGATGCTGAGGAAGGAAGTGGAGGGGGGAGGTAGCGAGGTGCCATTGCTAAACTGATTACACGTTGTAGCGGTAATGGACTGCATCCCACCCACAGGCGAGTGCATGGGCTTACTGGCAAGCTGGCCTACCCCGTTGCCTCGCATCTACTATCCTCATAACACTGCCGTATTTCTTCAATCGGTCCAAATGTACCATTTTCATGTGTTCCCTCTTTCCTCTAGATGCGGTAGACCACATCATTTAGACATTTCAACCTTCATATAAGCCTTTTTACGCCGCTTGAAGCGTTGGGCACCTGCCACTTTTTTGATGCGAGGAGTATCAATCACACCAAAACATATTCCTGAAATTTGGTCGAGTTAGCCTTCAGGTTGTATGTACCTTGTCTTCATCTGGTTTGTCACTAACCAAAGGTTTTTACAAGCCTGATCTTGTGTAAGTGCTTCATGCTCCTGCAGATGATTGACATAGTCGGTGTTGTTGCAGAAGTCTGTCCAGTGGAGTCATGAATGCAGCCTATGTGATCAGGTATAAGTGGATGTGTTGATCCCAATCTTGTTGATGGTCAGCCACAACCTTGGCAAAGTGCTCCTCTAGGGTCCTGTTGAACCTTCCACCATGCCACCAGACTGAGGATGTAAGGCTGTGGTCCTGGTTTTCTTTATCCCCAATAACCACACACCTTTTGGAATATAGTCAATTGAAAATTGTGGCCTTGGTCTAAGTGCAGCTCCATCGGTACCCCACATCTGCAGGTGAGGTTGTTGACTAATGCATTCGCCACGGTGGTGGCTTCCTGGCTAGGAAAATCAATAGCCTCTGGCACTTACTAAAATAATGGCCACCAGGATATACCGGTTACCATCTTTAGTCTTGGAAAATGGCCCAATGTCAATCGCTATCCTCTCATCATTATAGGGCCTCATTTTTCCACGATTATGATACAGTGCCCCTTTTCAAACTGAACATGTGTCACTGTTTACACCAAGCCTCTACACCTTGACAGCACTTCATCCAGTAGTAGCACTGATATATCTTAGTTAGGGCTTTATTTACTCCAAGATGGCCACCCGAGGTTTCATCGTCATTTTTTTCAGCACTTCTGGCTCTAGGCTTGTTTTGAGTAGTAGATGGATGGTAACCACTTTGCCATTTGGATTGTCCCGTGCCCTCTTCAATAACCCATCCACCATCCTTAAGAAATACCATTGTGCCCAATAAGTTTTCACAGCCATTCAGTGCCACGATGGACGTCCTGCAACCTTCTCTAACTAGCCAAAATGGGCCCAAGGTCAGGGTCTTGTCGCTGTGCCATTTTTAGGCTTGCGTAGTCCCATTTATCCTCGCTGTTAACAACAGTCGTACGTCAGATGTCTTCGATTCCTTCATTCTTCTCTGCCAATTTGCAATGATTGCAGTCTAAATTAGATAGGGTGTCACCATTGCTGTGAGTTGTAAGTTGGGCCCTTTCCTGTGTTCGATTCGGCAATCAAACTGCTGTATCAGCTCAATCCACCTTGCAAGTTGCCCTCTGGCTTCTTGAACTGTTAAACCCACTAAGTGCACTATGGTCAGTACGTACAAGAAATTATTTCTGACATAAAAAGTTGTGAAAATGCCCCAGGGACTAACTACAGCTAGGAGTTCTATTCTAGTGACACAATAGTTACGTTCGGGCTTATACAATGTTTTGCTGTATTACCAGATGCCTTTTTTGCTTCCATCCTGAACCAGGGAAAGCACAGCACCCAGTCCATCTCCTCTTGCATCTGTGTCATGGTTATACTCTCCATGCTGATGTGGGTAGGCAAGTATATGGTTGAAACACAGTGTCTTCTTAAGGTTCTAAGAGGCAGTCCCACACTCAAAAGTCCACAAACTGTATCTTTTCCTTTTGTCAGTTGATGAAGTGGTCTGGCAATAGCTAAAAGCCCAGGCACAAAGCACCTATATATATAGTAGGTACAAAGTCCTAGAAAAAAAGTTATAATTTGTTAGATTTTTTTTAATAAAAAATATTATTTTCTATTACTTTTAAAAAAATGTAATTATCATATCCACAACAATGAGACAATAACTTTTATATTTATGACTAGCTGCAGTACCCGGCGTTGCCGGGGCTGAACACAGGGTGATAAATTGACTGCGAGTTAAAGCAAAATGGATAGCGCTATATGACAGTGTGGTGGACACAGAGAAATGATACACAATTGCTGTTTGTCTGTCTACGACCTATGATTTTGAGTTTACCCATGGCGATCGGTTGAACGGTTCAGAAATTGATGTGCTGCAGCGCCATCTAGTGGCGAGTTACAAAAAAAATGGGTAGCATAAATAAACCTTCTCCATTAAAAACACTTCAATGTGGCAACTTTCATGGCAATCGGTCAAACAGTATCGGAGTTTATCGATGTCATACATACTAGCATCCAAATTTATATTATATATATATATATACACATCCAAGACTATTCATTTAAATTTTATATGGTATGATTATGCCTTTAAGAAAAAATATCGGTCACAACCAAAATCATAAAAAAATTGAGGATTTAAAGGACTTTTGAAAAAAAAAAAAATTGGTTTTTGAAAAATTATAGTATTTTCTTAATGAAATTAATTTAAATAACTTTTAATAAGTAATAAATTTAAATAAATAAAATTATAATTTTCGAACTCCATGATGGCAGATGAGAAATATGAATGAATAGCAAAATATTTTTTTTTTTTAGTTCCTGTATGGCTGCCTCCAGCACTGGAAGTGCCGTAATAAAGAATAAGGTCAAGGCCACGTCGATCCCTGCAGCTGGAGCGGTCACGCAGTTACCTTGAAGGTGGCGAGCGCAGCCTGCACGGGCAGGCCAGAGGAGCAGCCAGCCATCGCCACGTTCAGCTCTCGCACCGTGCACAGCTCCGCCCCGCGGCCTGCGTCGTACAGGAAGCCCAGCGCCTGGCCGCTCTGCGACACAGAACACACCACTCTCGTGCCTTCACCCCCGACGAGGAGGGCTGCTGATGTTTCGCTCAAACTTCAACCCTAGAGGACTCTATACCCCTGTGACATTCCTACAGTCAAATAATAACACAATAATAATTAAATTGAACATAACAATAAAATACTTAAAAGTGTTGAATAAAACATTTAAATAAAATCTGTTTCATCAAAAATTTTAACAATTATTTCATTTTGAATATTCAACTTGAAATATTTTTAATGTGGTTTTGTAGAATAAGTATCTGTATTATTTTGATAGCCTAATCAAGAGTCTACGGTAGACACTGATTTATGGAAACATTTTAATGGGTATTCTACGACACTGTGATAAAGGACATTACTGCATTTTTTCGGTGTGATGCACAAGGTTTATGGTGATAAACTATTTGTAATTAAGCATAGTCGATTCTAAATATGTACAAAAATTCAGCTTTGGACAAATTTTTTGGAGGTTTGTGCACCTTTTGGTCTTTTGTTTCCTGGACTGCAAGAAAGAGAATCGAGGAAGGTTATCAAATGGCAGCCACATTATTCGCTGTGACTGTGAAAGCATGCCATGTCTGCGTAGCACGAACGCGTGCACAGCTGCGCTCCCTGCCGGCACGTGAGCCGGGTGGGCAACAGGCGAGGCGAATACGATTGGGTTCTGAGCTTCGAGCTGTCTCTCTCTTGCTCCCGCTGCCCCGAGATAAGAGTGACTACCTGCTGCTAGCCTGCAAACAGTCAGCTATCCCTCCGCTTGGAGCCACAGGGGCAACTGTTTCTGAGTGGCGCTGAGAATGTTGGCAGTTCAACATTATTGAGTAGTTGATTTCCATGTCCCTAGTAAATGGTACTTAATAATGAAAGTGCTTTGTACCGAAATTTTTCCATAAGTGTAAAGAACTTGAAGAGATATTGCAACATGTACATCAAAATGAAAAATATTTTGACATATAATTCTAAGTTCATCTGTACTCAAGATTGTAGCATGCTTACATCATTCAGAGGTTTAGTAGTTGCGAATTTCCATTTCTTCTCATTGTCCGGCCACTCTGCGACCTTCAGGAGAGACGGGTTATTGAGTTCATCGCAGATCTGGAACAGCAGAGACAATCACTTCATCATGAGGTTCCTGCATAAGTACACAGAACCAGAGTCACATGACAAGTCACGTTGTACTGACCAGTATCACAATGGGCCAGTAGCGTGTACAACTAACCCCTCAATGAGATGTGATTAACTTGTACAAGCAAAACCTTTGCCTTACTCCACAAATATATTGGTAAACAAAGATTCTTGCCAAACAGTTGAAACTACACATGATTTCTAAAATAATAATAATAATAATTTGATACTAACCAAATTCAATGAATTAACTTGAATTTTAAAAAATATAAAAATTTTTATTTCCCTGTGCAATTTAATTAATAAATTTAAACTTTTGAAAACCAAAAATTTTCATGTAACCATTAACATTGAAACTGAACTACTATTTGCTGAGAGTACTGCATCTTGTCAGCGAAGAGATGAGAAATAAGTTCCACAGAATACAGGTACTTCTGTAACGTACGCTGGGCTGCAGGTAACACTCAAAACAAGAATAAGTAAAAAATAAGGCCTTGGAAGCATCAGCCCAGAAAACAAAACAAACAACAATAATTAGCACAGAGGTGCCCAGACGTCGTACAAAGGAAATTTACTTATAACCTACTAGCAACTCTTGGAGGCTATGTGGATAGGGGATGAGTAATCAATAAATAATAAGAATGCTGCTTTGATTTATATAACTGCCCTTTTACTAAAATAATTTACTTAGCTTTTCCTTTTCTTTTATCTTCATCTTTTAGGTACACATGTATTAAAATATATTAATTACAAACAGGAGGGAGCCCCGGGGCAACAAAATACATATAAAAGTAAAACAACCATACCTCTTAAACTTGACCCTGGTTTTACGTGAGCTCGCAGGCTCAAAAGAAAGATAATTCCTTTTTTTTTTTTTTTTTAAATTTGGTTTTGAAATAAATTTAACCAAATCCTATGTCCTGAAAACTGGGGGATTCTGGCACCGGAGGTTTCTGTAGATTAAAGTCCAGAAGAATTCATTTTATGTAGAAACTTGTGTGTCGACCGGAGAGGGGAGAAAACTTGTGACTGCATGAGGCCAATCACGGACTGCTAATTTTGG
Source organism: Bacillus rossius redtenbacheri (assembly GCF_032445375.1). Taxonomy (NCBI): domain Eukaryota; kingdom Metazoa; phylum Arthropoda; class Insecta; order Phasmatodea; family Bacillidae; genus Bacillus; species Bacillus rossius. The sequence continues at coordinate 25,216,215 of NC_086338.1, read as the reverse complement.
CAGAGAAGTTCCATGCTAATTTGGTGTCCAATTGTTGAACCCCGCCTGTAACCAAAGTCCCAAATTTCTTAGACTGGTTAACAGGCGGCTAAGTCTGGGCAATACTATGCCCAGGTAAAGGCTAAAAAGAAGGGGGGGGGGGGGGTGGAATATGACAATCACTTACCCAAAATAGCGGGGTGAAGTCACGTTAGCTGGCTCCAGGAGTAGAGTAGGAAAATTCCCGGCACGGAAGTTTGCGGAAGCCATGACGAAAAAGGTGAAGAAATAATTTAAATCAAAAAACTAGCACGGGCAGCCAAATTTAAAAATAAGAAAATTAAGGCATCTATGCCTTGACGTTGGAGACTACATGACGTAGTGTCGAGTCTTGGAAGTACAACTGAGATGGACTATCGCGAATCGCGACGCGTGGTCTGTACTGACCAGATGCTGCCTGCCGAATGTTCAAAAATGGCGTCGGCGCGCCTAATTAAAGGAAGTTACTGCGCCCATCCAATAAGGGGGTGGCGGTGATGGCCCAAAGGTAACCGAAAATACCCGAAGGGGTGAAGCAGACTGCAAAAACGATCTCCGCGCTCTCACCCGAGTCGCAGGCAGACAAAGATTGCAATCGCTGCGTGACTGCTGCCAAAGTCAATTGTGACAAGCGGTCTCTTATGGGAGGGACGAGTAGTGCGCTCTCGCAACCAGCGGACAGAGCAAGGTTAGGCATTTTTCCCGCCGCTAGGCTTCGCTGATAGCTCTGTTGGACAAGGGTGGATGTCCTTGGAGAGACCATGTACTCTGTGCGTGTTCACTGGAGGTCGATGCTCCGGGTTGAAGTTCCCAGGAAGCTACAGGTGGGAGATGAGGGCAGGGGGGGTCAAAACTTGCTAAGTCCCCTGGGAAAGGCGTCCTGTGGCCCGTCCCGAGGCGTCGCCGAGGACTGTAACATGCTCCTCGACGTGCTGCCAAACAGCTTACCTATGCTTGCCTCCGAGAAATGAAAGTTGAGGTGGGCTTGGGGTAGCGTTCTCTAGCACGAAAAGTCATACTGTTACAGGGAGAAAACGTGATGCAAACCGCGGCCGAGATGCTGCGATAACCAATCGTCAGCAAAAAGTATCTAATTGGTCCTGCGAACAAGCGCAGGTGCACTGGGTTGCACAAAATTACGTCGGAGAGTACAGTAATGGAAACAAAATTAAATGAAATTAAAAATGCAACTTTATTTTTGGGTTCCTTCTTTAAAAATTAAAAATTAAATTTAAAATTCATAACTTGGGCCCAAAAATTATGATAAACCGCACACTTCTTGCTTTTGTCGTTGCAAGGCAAAAAACATTCATTGAAAAGAGAAGTAATAAAAATATCACATCCTCCTCTCCAAAATAATATCCTGGTATCATGTGCATAACATTTGTTACACCCCTCGTGCCTCAAAATTGAATTATTTTGAATTAATTAAAAAGAGCCTTGGAAACTTGCGGGATAAAAAAAATAAGTTAAATAAATTGATTTACCAGAGGCGGCACGAGGTGGGGAACAAACAAAATTTAGGAACTTCCTGTAACAAGCAAGGAGGAAGTTGGTGGATCGTTAAAATCAATAAATAAAAACTACACGATTAACTTGATCTATAGTTTCCCTGTTTTATTTGCCCTGATGAATTATTTTGTTTCCATAACTTTACATACAAAAGGTTTTAACAAGTTTCAAAGATTTAAAAAAAAAAAAAAAAGAAAAACGAAAAGGGGCCGGCCCGCGATTATTTAAAACAAAGTACATTGTATTGATACATTATTACAACTTGCAATGTTCTACTACATTAAATTTGTCGCTGATTAGTTTACCATATCAGTGGATTAAGTGGATAGTCACTTATCGCTGGTTTGTCTTTAAAAAAGGGGGGGGAATAGAAATAGAAACCATATCACCCGAGTCTTCCAGGTGTGGAGTTAAAAATGCCGAACTGTAGAATGGAAGAAAGCTGCTTCTTCTAATGGATGGATCTCGGACTGCCGAAAAACATACTGGTGGACAATTCGTCCACCAGTAGTTGCTGGATCTCGAATCTAGCTGAATATGTGCATCGCTGGGAGGTCGAACCCCTGACTGTAACAAGCCAAATCAAGACTGATTAGGACTTGAATACAGACAGTACATGGGGCAAGAAATGCCCGGAAAAATCTAAGGGGAGGTAGGGGAGGTCGCGAATGATCACTCACCAAAACAGGGGAGTTGCCTTCAAGCTGCCATCGCGGAGTCAGCCATGGTCCGTAGCTCGCGATTTGCGCGGCTGGGCGCGGATGATTTCTTCATAGTTAAAAAAAATTAAAAGGGAACATTTCAAAACAAAAAAATTGCTAACACTATGCAGACAGGCTAATCTACTTGAATTTAGTTGAGGGATAGCATCCCTTATTTAGGACGATTACATAGTCGCTAGCGGTCGGATGAAGTCTTCCAGAGTCTTCTGAGCTCGCCGGAGATCTGTCTGCAAACGTGACGCGCGCTGATCTGTCGCGGCAAACCGCGTCTCGTAATTAAAAAGGGGCGCCGGCTCTTACAGGTGGAGGGGGTCTGGGCCGCCGAAAGAATCCGAACTTGCCCGAATGCGGGCGAAAAAAAAAACTCTGGCAGGAGTTTTGAAGTTGGCATCACTAGGCGACAGTAGAGAACTCTGTCGGAGGGGTCCGAGTTGAAAACAATCGACTCGCCCACGGCGTCCATATAACTCAAGGGAAAGCAGGTGCTGCTCTCTGGCGCCCTAGAGGGTAGGCTAGCGGAGAAGTTCGCGACTTGGTCGCTAGGTAGCGCTTGCGATCAGTTTTGGCGCACTCGTTTTTTGCGAGGAGACCTTGAAGACGGTCACGGTTGCCCAGGGGGTTACGACCGGTCATTGGTCTTACTTGGAACTGAGAAGGGGGGGGGGGGGGGTGAGGGTAAAATGCAACGCTGCTGGGAATCTACGTCCCGTCGTGCCTGCAGAGGAGCGAACTTAACACTAATATGTGATGAAAAAGGCCAATCTCAGCTCGTCTCTGAGAACTGGTCGCCTGCAAGCTACAGGCTTGTCTATGCAGTTTGGGTCTCGAAGAGAAATGATATTACAGGCTTGAGGCGTGACTGAAGGCGGGGGAAATGGTAAGCTGTCTGCCAGTCAGGGATTAGGCCAGCAAAATATCCGATACGCCGATGGGAAAGGGGCTTCAGAGCACTGAGACAAAGTTTAACTCAGAGGAGTACACCAGACTAACAAAGTAAAATTACACTATAGTAGAGCAAATAAAATTTCCACACAAAAAAATTTAAAATCATAATAAAAATTTAAAATATATCGTGTCGAGATTACTAATTAACGGCACACATTGTGGAACTGCATATTCTTTGGCAGTCATCTTCTTATGAATACACATTGCATAGCGAGCTTACTGTGAAAAACAACATTTACAAAGGAAGGAAACTGACCCTTTTGGATTCTGCTTCAGATACTATTGCTTGCAACAGCTCCAAAACCTTCAACAACAGACACCTTCGCAGGACAGAACCACTCCCAAGAGTTCTACATGTATATACATGGTTCGAGGGTTTCACTTGTTACACTCCTCAGTCATAACAGAGTAAACCCAAGTTATAACATAACTTTGTTACACTTCACTCTCTCTTAATGACTCGGGTGATTAGCAGATCTTTTACTTTCAGAAGGCAATGTAATGATTTCGTCTAGATATTAGTACCTCTGTTTTTATTTTGCTTTTGATTATTTTAACAGTAAGATGATATTTTATAAATTGACTAACAAACAAATATATATACAACATATATTTAAAATCACATTATAAAAAGAATGAGCAGGCCCTTATTAGACAATTTCATTGATCATTAACACAATTTAAATAAAATACGCAACAATAAACAGATTAAGTTGCTTTTATAATAAGCTTCCTAGGAGTGAGTAAAGTCCTGAATAAAAAAAATTGTATGGTGTTCAGATCAATTCAACATCGTGGTTTAATGTTATTCTGAAGATCTAAAAACTGAAGAACTGGAAGTTTGACGATGGCTGGCCAAAGTTATGCTGCTACCGAGGCATCCGGTTCTTGGAAACTTGTCCATTCCTTGGAAACTTGTCTGTTCCTTGGACCCTGTCAAACAGGGGGATGGCTTCCAGGATCAGCCCAGGTGCTGAGCTCGTGAACCAGTCACGGACGTTTCCATGATTTAAAAAAAAAAAAAATTAATTATGATGAACACAACATGACTACTACGAGGTAGACCTACATGGACTGACTAAAAGCTAATCACTAAAGTTGTAGGAATCATATCCCTTGTCTAGCTGATTACATCTTAAAAAAATTGGAGTCACGTCCTGATGCCGGAGATACGGAGCGGCCAGCCCAGAGCCGCGGCACGCAGTAAATTTTTGGGCGGCAGTGACTCGTAATTAAAAGGCAAAGTTAAAGAAAAGAAAGGGGGGAGGCTTCGGCTTCCGGACCGAAAGGTTCCGAAGATTACCGAGGGGCTTGTCGAGAAATACCGACTTCAATATCTTGAAGTTGGTGGTACTGCCCGATGTCGGTGCCAGATACGCAGGACCTTGGCTTGCCTCAATCTCTCCTTCGACTGCCTGTACCACGGCCCAAAGGGTTTACAGCGTGGACCCCCAATGGCATTCCCAGTCCTCTCCATCAACCATCTGCCTTCAACTCTTCATGATGAGACAGGCCTTTAGGATCTGATGACCACCGGGGCTCAGTAGTCGAACTGTTGCATCTGCTGTTTCTGCAGTCAGCCCATACACCATGTCTGGTTCCAATGCAGACAACTGAGGGTGCTTGAGGCAGGGATATGCCTGGCAGAGTCCTCTCTAGTAGAGCCAGCATTGCCACGAGGAGGTAGATATAACTAGAGCTGGCCATAGCTCCAACATCTCAAGTGACAATCACCTTATCCCACAGGAGTCAGGCCCACTCCCAAGAGTCGTACATCAAGAAGCGGCAGCCGGACCAATGGCAGCTCACTGGAGGTCCCACTGAGCAATCTGTGGGCGGGTGAAGTACTACAGCACCCATGTCCAGCCAGGAGTACCAAGTGTTCTGTTCAGCTAAACCCCTCCCATTCACAATGTTGATGAGATGCAAGGGCAGGTAGAAAATAACGATGATCATGAACAGGGGGATTCAGTTGATTCAGGTACACGTGGGCCAAGTCCACGGACAGTCGCGACGCGCGTGTGACGATTATGCAATAAACGAGGGTAATATCGGGAAAATTTTTTAAAATTTATAAAAAAAAAATTTTTTATATAAAAACCCTTTGCCATCTTATATTAATAAATCACGGTCGCCATCTTAAAAATCTGTAATTATTATCAGATTTTAATGGGGAAAGATTTAAAATTTATAAAATTAATTAATAAAATTTTAATAAAATATTATTTTTAAAACACAATTACATCCTTGGTTCGAACTCGGCGAGGGCAAAATAAAAAAATGATGACAGATCCTTCCTCGATGGAAGCCACCGACAGACTGACTTCCCACCACTAATGCAAAGATATATCGATAGCTTGTATGTCATCATGCCCGCCATTTTGTTTTAGTCCTCAGGCCACCATTTTGTTTTCGTCTGCTAGAGTGCACTGCCGCCATTTTTACCTGCTAGAGTACAAGAATAATTTTTATTTTGTAGCACCTGCCATCTTGAAATTTGGGCGCCATCTTGAAATTGTATTTTAATTATCTTATAAATTCAGGAAAAATTTCAAAAATGTATTTGTTTGATTCCTGTCCTTGGTTAGATCCTTGGGCGATGCAAATATTTAAATTTTATGTAAAAAATAATAATTTCAATAAAAATGGTGGAACGTCCTATAAGCAGCTTAAGTTCTTAATATACCAACCAGTCTTATATAAGCCAATATGTCCGCCATTTTGAAAATTTGTATTTATTGACCTAGAAATTTAAAAAAAAAATTCCAAAATTCATTAATAAATCACTTATTAATTTATGGTTGAATCACATATTCACATCTTTGGTTTGATTCTCTGTCAAAGATAAGGATAACTAAAGCTTAAAATAAATTTTTTAATTCTGTTTCTTGTTAACTTTCGTGGAGTTTATTAATCATTGACTCTACGAAAAACAACTCTGGACAAGATACTTGTCCAACTAATTAAATATGTTGTCGTGCTGCCTGACACGGAAGCCTATATTTTTTCGATACATGAAATAATTTCCAACCAGTTCATGTGCAATGCTATACGTACAGACCAAGTGTCTTCCGACCACAAGACCAAGGCATGAACAATGTCAGATGTATAGACCAGACATTTCCAAACATCAAGACCTTCATCGATAGCTAATATAACATATTTCAAGCAGTCAAGACAAAGTTTTCGAAACTGTCAGACATAAAGTATCGATAAAATCAATTACAAGCATTTAGATCAATGGAACATGTCTTTGCTTAATAAAGGACCAAGAATCCCTGAAAAATGTTTTATCAAGACCAAAAGGTTTTGAACCAGTAAATATTCAGAGCTACTACAAATCTGACTACGCGCGAACCTCCTCAGCGGATGTAAGGAATGTGACACATGTTAAGATAATGCTAGGGTTTGCCGGCCATTAGTCGTAGGGAGAGGAAGTCACTACTACATTTTTTTCTTTATACTCTCACAGTACACACGGTTGCGGTTGCTCTGTGACACGTGCTGGAAATGTTGGAATGCGATGGGAAAGGTGAATATAGTTCATGTGCTGTAAAATAAATATTTTTATGGGTCTGCTAAATTTTTCCATCCAAGAAGTTTCGAAGTTTGTGATTTTCCAGCATAAATACTGCTGTGTGACTAATGAACAAAGTGTACCTAATCCACGTTTTTTTTAAAAATATCATGTTTGATCCATAATAACTTACACAGTATTTATTAACGGTAAATGGCATCACATGGGCCTTAAAAATATTCACTTTAACGGGAATGGACTCTACAACACCATGTGGTGTTCTGGCTTTTGTTGCCTACAAGAAAGGGAAGTGGGAGGAGGGGGGGGTTACAGTTTCTTACACTGAAGGTTGTACGAGGGGAGGAAATGTTGAAATGTTAAGAGGGGAGGGATGAGCTTTGACCTTGAAGAATGTAAAACAGGAGATGAGAGGGGTAAGCCATACCACATGGTGATACCGCCGCCACGCACCAGCCAGCCGGACGAGGCATGGACACGCCCATATACGTCACAGAAGCTACCACTGCCCCATTTTTAAACGAATGTCTGATTTTTTGTTCTTCTTATACGAACATAATTGTGAGTAATGTAGTCCACTCAAAATATATGCCTTGTATTAAAAAGTAACATTTTTATAAGTTTCTTTTTTTTTCTTTTAATTTTCTGATTTTTCAATGGTTTCTGAATATGTATTCGTAAAATCACTGCTTCGTTAATTTTGGGGTTCTAGAGTATTGTGAAATTTCAAACTTGAAAATAAACAATTCTTTGCATTCATTTCATTACATGTATCAGTAATGGGAAAACATTAATAAACACTATATAAGGGAACATAAGGGAACGCCCACTAGACTGGGTGATAAGAGGACGCAAGGACAAGAACTGAGGCACAGCGAGCTTCAGGCTCGTGACTCAAGAGACAGTACCTTCTCTAGAGACGACTCATCCACCACTTCCTGGACTGCCACCAGAGACAACCTGAAACACAAACAGCAGGCGGTCTCACAGTAAGAGTTGATGGCTTAAGGCCAAGCTTTAAGTTGCATTCATTACATTGTCAAATATTTAATAATTTTTTGACGTGAAATGAATGGAAACATCAATTATACTACAGATAAAATTTCTGATTGAGACGTGCCACTACAAATGTTTTGTCTGTACTTGTGCAACATCCTGCTGGTGTGACGAAGCACGCGAGCAGCAGCGCTCGGAGCTGACCTGTTCTCCAGCACGGTCCGGCAGATGGTTTCCCGCACTCCAGGGTTGCCAACCTTCGCGAGCGTGAGGTGGCCGAGGTTCCAGGTGGCCACGCGCAAAGCGCTCTTGCCGTTCCTCGAGTAGCGGAAGCTGTCCGTGACGGGAGGGCGGGGCGAGTGCAGCGACAGAACGTCGAACACGTCCTTGCCGGGGAGGAAGCCGTTGGAGACGCCGCCCGGGCGAGCCCTCGTGGCAGCGCTCTTGGTCCCTGCATCCCCGTTCTTCCAGTTGCACTCACTTCGAGCATCAGGCATAACTTTTAACAAGTACAAGTATTTTACTGATTTTTCCTTACAATTGTTTAGGTTTTTAGGTGAAATTAAGAGTGGAGGTAAAATTTTCCTAATGGTCAGCGTTAGTTTCTTGGATATGATCTTCAAGCCAAAAAAAAAAATGCTCAATTTATGAAACTGGAGTCCCTGTACCCAAACGGAGCTAGTGAACGCACCTGAGAGGTCGCCATTGGGCAGCTGGGCGGGAGAGGGAGGCGGGGGCTGGTCCGTGTCCACCACCAGCTGGGAGCGCACGGCCGCCAGGCGCCACTGGTTCACCCCTCGCACCTGCAGCACGGCGGCCCTCAGCGCCACGCTTCCAACAAGCCCCCTTGCAGCCCTGCATCTGTCCGGGAGACTTCACACAACTAGACAACTAGACACCGCATTTATGTATAAGGTTTTCAAGCATTTCAAGATGTGTCGCTGTTCTGATATGTTTCTCACTAATTTTTTTCCCTAGTAAATAAGTATGAAAATATTTACAGTAATTATTGTAAATGTAGCTAACATAATGCTTATGAAAAAAAAAATGATTCATCTTAAATTGCAGTGCCCTTGGATTGGCACCAACTGATTTTGTTGATTATGTAACACGGAGATGTTTATTAACCTGGATTCAGGTTTTTTCTACTAAAGTTAAGAGGGAAAATGGGTTTTCTCAAAGGCCAGTTCAGCATGTGAGTGTATGGTGATTATATATGTGTTACTTGAAAAATAATGAATTTCCCCGAAAATGTTTACTTTATACTATCAAATAATGGTAAGTGTGGTGTCAATATTCGATTTAATACATAAGGAACTAAATAATGCTGGAATCAATGACTGTTGTGACTAACACTCTCGGATGGCACTAAGTGTTTATCAGGTTACAATGTAACACATTGTAACATGTCTTCACATACCATTTATAATTATTTCTTGGCCTAAACTACAAAATTTCTTACAATGTTTATCTTCGTGACATACACACAGCCCTTAACACAACTAATAGATTTAATGCTCTACAAGAATGTTGCCTAGAAGAAGATTCTTTATACCAGATGTCATTGACTACAGGAAATGGGCCCAACAACTCACCAATGCCTCGGAAAAAGAAGATTACGAAGGGTAAAGTATTGATGTTTACAGTCAGTCAAGGCTGTGACCTTGCAAGTATGGTCAGTGATGAATTACCACAGCATGATATCTGTTCTATTGTAAAGTCTGGGGCACCACTAAAGGAAATTGTTCGAGAAATCCCTGTGATGTGTAGTAATCTAAAATTAAATGACTCTGTTGTTATTTTCGGTGGTACAAATGATGTGGCCAAGAACTTAGGTAGTAGACTCTTGATATCTCTACAAGAAACACTAGACAAATTAACACACACTAATGTAATTGTTGTTGATGTTCCATTTAGATATGATCTTCTAAAGGAATCTTGTGTGAATAAAGAAGTCATTTCTATAAATAGAAGAATCCACAAGATAACCAGTTACTTTAAAAATGTAACACTTGTAAAAACTAATGAATTAGGCAGAGGGTGCCACACACAACATGGCCTTCAGATTAATAGGTTAGGAAAAAAACAAATTGCTGGCAAGATTCATCAGGTTGTTACTAACCAAAGTTCAGTTACTAATAAATCTGCTCTAGAAATGCAGGGAAACTTGTAAACATTGCCAATCCTATAATATGTAACGATCAACTCATTAATTCGGATTGGCCATCGTTAACCTCAAATTTTAAGACTGTAACAAGGTCTCCTTTAAGAGGCATAAATTATAAGTTGTGTAGTAATATTATTTCTAAGCCTTATGTAATTGTGACCAGGTCCACTGCCCCACAGAGTATGCCGAAAGTTAATGTGCCGAAAGTTAATGAATCTATTGTGATTTTTCATCAAAATATAAGAGGAATAAAACGAAAAACAGAATTGCTGAGTTTGTGTGTTAATGAGCTGCTAGTGGATCACATGTTGGATGTGAATGTGTTATGTTTTACCGAACATCATCTACAATCTATTAACACTGTTCAAGTTCATATTAGTGGTTATAAGTTGGCTTCTCATTATAGTAGGTCTGACTACGCAAAGGGTGGAGTATGTATTTTTGTAAAGAGTACCCTTCAGTTCAATTGTATTGATCTTTCTAGTTACTGTGAAAGTAAAGTGATTGAATGTTGTGCTGTGCAATTTACTTTTGCATACAAATCTGTTATTATAGTGTGTGTATATAGAGCTCCTTCTGGAAATTTTCAACTTTTTCTAAAAAAACTAGAAAGTTTATTATCAGAATTGTTTTCATCTAATACAGATATTGTTATATGTGGAGATTTTAATGTAAATTATCTTGTTGATAGTAACAAAAGAACACAACTAAATCTTCTTATGAACTCTTTTAATCTGATCTCTGTTGTTAATTTTGCAACTAGGATTTGTGAAAATACTGAAACTGCTATCGACAATATTTTTATTGATAAATCTCAAAGTGATAAAATTATGGTAGCTTCTGTTGTGAATGGCATATCTGACCATGATGCTCAAGTTATAGAATTACATCATAAATTAGTAAATAGTTCTAATTGTATAAAAAATACACGCAGGCAAATAAATAAAGAAACCATTAAGCAATTTAAATTATTACTTGCAACTGAAACATGGGATTTCTTAGAAATAGTAAATGATGCCAACATTCAATTTAATTGTTTTCTTAACACTGTTTTAGTATTCTTTGAGACATGTTGCCGTGTAGTAACTGTAAACACGTCTCAGCGAAAGGTAAATTCATGGATAACTAACGAAATAAGAAATGATTGTAAAATTAAACGTAACCTATATACTACAGCTAAGGTATCTAATCTTGATAAAGACAAACTGCTATACAAACATTATAGTAAGATTCTTAATAAAAAAATCTTAGCAGCAAAAAGTAAATATTTTCATAAAATTATCTCTAATTCTTCTAACAAGATTAAATCTATATGGGATATTGTTAAAACAGAAGTATCGAGACATCCTAATAAAAATGATAAGATATCACTAAAATTAAAAGAATCTACTATTGAAAACCCAGTTGATATTTCTAATGCTTTCAATAAACATTTTTTAAATGTTGCAAATCACTTAGTAACTAATCTGCAATCCTCTCACGACCCTTTAGAGTTTGTCCAAAATGCTTTTTCCAAAAAATTTCCTAAAATTCAATTTTCCCTTGTAACTCCTCATGAAATAAGTTTAATCATAAAAAACATGAAATCAAAAACTTCTCATGGTTATGATGAGCTTAGTAGTAAAATAATCAAGCAGTGTTCTGATCAGTTATCTAAGCCTCTCAGTTTAATTTGCAATATCTGTTTAATTATAGGTACTTTCCCTGATAGGATGAAATACGCTGTAATTATTCCATTACATAAGAAAGGTGAGAAAACTAATATCGAAAACTATAGGCCAATTTCGTTATTGACTACATTTTCTAAGATCCTTGAAAAAGTCATCTATAGGAGATTACTTGATCACTTAGACCAATATCAAATATTAACATCATCACAGTTTGGCTTTAGGAAGAAAAAATCTATTGATGAAGCTATATTCAACCTTGTAAATACTATCCAAACAGCATTAGATAATAAACTTCATGTAGTTAGTATATTTTGTGACCTAGCAAAAGCCTTTGACTGTGTCAATCATAGTATACTGATTAAAAAATTGGATTTTTATGGTATTGTTGGTCAGCTTCAAAAACTTCTAATCTCATATTTATACTACAGACAACAAAGTGTAATGTTAGTGGATACCTGTTCCAATAAAAAGTTTGTCTCTCGCTCAGGATGTATAGAGCATGGTGTGCCTCAAGGATCGGTATTAGGTCCCTTGCTCTTTCTTTTTTATGTTAATGACTTACCACATATGCTTGATGTAAGAGCTTCTGCTATTCTGTTTGCAGATGATACTAGTATCATAATACAAAATCTGTCTCGCACCCAGTTAATTGAGGAATCTGAAAATGTACTCAAACTAATGATTTCTTGGTTTAAGTCTAATAAATTAACTTTAAATTTTGATAAAACAAATTTTGTTAACTTCATAACAAGAAACCAAATGTATGAAGATATTAATATTTCTTGTTTAAACAAAAATCTACATCAGTCTCATTATGCGAAATTTCTGGGATTAATAATTGATGAAAAAATAAACTGGAAAAAGAACATAGAGGTATTATGTAATAAACTAACATCTGCATGTTTTGCTCTTCGCTGTATGGTTGGGAAAGTTGATGTTGAGGTTATGAAATTAATGTACTTCGGGTATTTTCACTCACTAATGCAATATGGTATAATTTCATGGGGAAATAGCTCGGAAGCTATTAAAGTTTTTATAATACAAAAAAAAGCCATAAGGATTATTTGTAATAGCAAGCAAAGAGATTCATGCAAACCACTTTTTAATAAACTATGTATTCTCCCATTGCCAAGTCAATATATCTTTTCAGTTTTAGTGTTTTTAAATAAAAATCTGAATATTTTTAAGCCAAATTCAGCAATACATCCATACGAAACTAAAAAATGTGATGACTTGCATATAACTCGGGCAAGAACTACTTTACAGCAGAAAGGCATATATAATACTGCTTTGAAGTTATTTAATAATCTTCCATTAACTTTAAAACAACTATGTAAAAGTAAAAGTAAAAATTTTAAATATAAATTAAAAGAATATCTTATCTCAAAAACATTTTATTCTGTTGATGAATTTTTAAATTGTATTGATAATCATAACTTGTGTGTTAACATCTGAATTGTGTGTGTGTGTGTGTGTGTGTGTGTGTGTGTGTGTGTGTGTGTGTGTGTGTGTGTGTGTGTGTGTGTGTATATATATATATATATATATATATATATATATAATAGTTATGTTATGTGTATATTTGTGTGTTTATGTATAAAATATCATTGTGTATGGACACCTTAATATTATATGTGTACAATACATGTATGCTCTATCCCTTTAATTGTGATATGTGTATATAATCATGATATTGTTTATAACTTTTATCTTACTATGTTATGGATTTATTTTTTTATTTTGTATTGTAATGTATATACTGACATGTTCTACACCATTGAGCATTTGCTCATTCATGGTCGACGGAACGTAACTATAAATAAATAAAAATAAAAATAAAACAAAGAGCAACAAATCGGGTTTAGTGCATTCATAAATAATATTGATTGGTGCTGTACTAGGAAAAAATACTACGTTTGAGATATCAAGATATTTTGTTAATGATATTTGTTGCCTACATTAAAAATCTATGATGAAACATTTGAAATTTTCAGAAATGGAATCAATAAAATAAACATAACAGCTGTATTTCGCACCATACTTTGTGTTTACATAAAAATGTTGATCTTATGCAAAAAAAACTTAAAAAACAACAGTAGTATTTCGTAATTTTTCGTGAATTTCACCAATTTTTCAGATCGTAAATATGGCTACTATACATCAATATTGGTTTTATAAAATAAGTTTTACAGGTAAGTACATGATACGCAATTTGATTTACTTAATTCATACGAAAAGTACAATAACTTGGAGGACAGTAATCAAATAAGTACTCAGATAAACATAAATAAACTTATTAACTTAAGAGTTGCCAGTGTTGACTTTTTTAATTAACTACATTTACTCCCAAAATTTATCACAGAATCTTTTTTACAAAAATGACAAATCTTTCGCATAATAGAGATTCTGTGGGGTTCAAGGGTTCAAACTGCCTAACCCTACATTTCACTACAGGACCCACACATACTGTCCCCACGCGGGCCACGTAACCCTGAGAACGGAGTCACATGTCATCTCTTACCAATGACTGTGCCAAGTAAATTCTAAGGAGTCTACTTAAATCAAAGTAATGGTTGTTTGTTTTTTAAATGGTCATTTAATTTTTATTTTGGCTTAGCTATCATTTGTATTCTGGAATGTTATTAGTGCTAATTTCCTTTTGTGTTGGAAAGAAATACACGTGACATCTGGCACAGCGACCTTCTAGAAGGTTGTGGAAGGATGCCCGGCCGTAATTTGATATTCATATTCATAGTCCATTGAGATGTTACATGAGCTTTGCATTTTTTAGAGGACGCAATTTTATTTTTGGGATATGTGTGGGGGGTCAATAGAAGCTTAACCTCAAGTTTGTGGGGTCGCCACCCTTGTCCCCCGGCCGCCATCTTGGAAAAAGGGGTGAAAACACTTTTTTCGCGATATCTCGGAAACTATGCGTCTTACAAAAAACATAATTTTTAGCAAATTGTTTTTCCTACAAATATGTTTATATAACTTTTTTCCCTAAATTAAAAATTAAAATTAAAGATGTTATAAGCAAAAAAGTGAGAAAATGTTTATAAAGATTTTAGATTTTGTCCAATAACTTTTTTTTATACATTTTACAAAAAAATTACCTCAGACCAATCTTGTAGATGATCTTTTGAGGAAATTTTTTCCTATAATTTTTTTTTAATTTCATTCATTTAAAACGCTGTTACAGCGCTCCAATGTTGACCGGGTTCGTCAATGCTCATGAGAATCCGGTCGAAACGAAATGTTTAACTTGTTTTTTTTTTATTGTAAATATATTCTTACAAAATTTTTTTTAATTTGGTACAACTTTACTTATTCATTCCTATCTCTTTTCTTTACCATAGAACTTACCAGCTGTTTCTTCTACCTCATTTTATTCTCTTAGTTGTGCTACATATTTTGCCACGTGTAGACGTATTGAAAATTGCGGATATTATTTTCAGTTCAATCAATTAAACTGTGCGTTTTGTGTGGTGAAATTTTCATTTAGTTATAAACATTGCGACTTTTTTAAAGCGTGAATTATGAGTGATTGTTTTATATGTAAAAAACCTTTTGGGGACATTAAAGTTCAAACTGTGAAAGCTAGAGGAGTGAAAACTTTGCTTGAGCGAGCAAAATTCAAAAACGATGTGAATAATGAATTATTTTTACAAAGTGTTTCTGAAGTAACTGTTCATATTCCCTGCTATCATTATTATAGTGATAGTCGAACAGATAATGTTGTTCGTCGTCTCAGCTGTAGCAGTTAATCATTTTCAGTATCAGAAAATCTAGGTACTGATTTAGATTTCTCAAACTATTGCTTTATTTGCAGCGAATTATTCCAGAATCAGAGTGACTTGCGTCAAAGCCGTCAGAGGAAAATATGTAATGTACGTCATGAAGGTACAAAAAAAAAAAAATTTGGGCCTTGTTCTCAAACGTTCTGATGACAAGGCAAAGAGCATTGTTGATCGCATAGCTAATGTTTCTAGCTTAGTCAATGTTGGAGCTAGGTATCACAAGGATTGCAGCAAGCAATTGTACTCCAAAAAATGGAGTGACAAAATAAGACATGACAAAAATAACATTGACAATGCTATGGAGGATGTTTTTGCTTACTTGCATGAGAATAGTGAAGAGTGCCAATTTTGACTTGCGGATTTAATGAAATCCATTATTCTCCGTTCACTCTTACCTGAGTTTTGGAATAAACAAAGCCTCTTGTAAACAAACATTTTCATTGGCTGCCGGCCGCCGCGCACATTATTCGTGCGCAAGAAATAGTCCCTTGGTTAGATACCATTTGCAAGTATTTTCAAACTGCCTTTTTTGTAACAATTAATGTTATATAGCATTATAGCGTTTCACCATTAATATCCAATACAGTTTAATGTGTCAGCAAGTATTTACTTACAATTATGTTAGCAGACGCCGTGTGTACAGTGTACTGTACAGTTGATGCCTGGCGCAACAGTTGTATTTCGGATTCGCGCGCACACGGTTTGCAATGGCTGACGCCGGACCGAGTTTTGTGAAGCACAGAACGGGAAAGCCTTTGAAAAGTGCACAGAAAACTATTGTTTTTAATGTTTTTAAAACATTTTCAGACAAATATCCGGATTGTCGTGTGAATGATATCGCCAGTTTAACTGCGGAATTTACGGGTGTTTCGAAGAGCAGTGTGCTTCGTGCAAGGAAAGAGTTACAGGACACTGGGACATTAACAACTCCCGGGAAGAAAAGGAAACGTGAGTATCCTGTTATCAAAACTTGTAATGATTTTGTGAAGACGGCTATTAGGCGTAAAATGCATAGTTTTTTCTTCGCAAATGAACCACCTACGCTGAACAAAGTGCTACGATGTGTTAACGACGACCCTAAACTTCCTAATTTCAGACGAACAACATTTTATAAACTGTTAAAACATATCGGTTTTCAGTACGTTAAGAGAAGCAAAACAAATGTCATAATTGATAGGGACGACATTTCACTATGGCGAAGGAATTATTTAAGCAAAATCCGTGGTTACCGACAACAAGGACGCAAGATATACTATTTAGATGAAATGTGGGTGAATGAAGGGCATGCTACAAACAAGTCTTGGAAAGATTCTACAGTTAAGAAGAAGAGAGAAGCTTTTCTCTCAGGACTGTCTACAGGACTAAAAAATCCAACAGGTAAGGGGCAGCGCCTTATATTGCTTCATATTGGTAGCGACAGTGGTTTTGTGGAAAACGGTGAGTTAATTTTTCAGTCAAAGAAATCCGGCGATTATCAAGAAGAGATGAATGGTGACGTTTTCCGGGATTTGTTTGAAAAAAAAAAAAAAAACATTGCCAAAATTAGAACAGAACAGTGTTGTTGTTATGGACAATGCTTCATATCACAGTGTAAAGTGTGATCGTGTGCCAAATCATTCATGGAGAAAACAAAATATTATCGAGTGGTTACAGTCAAAAAATATATCCTTCAGTGCAACGTCTGTGAAAGTGGAGTTGCTGAATTTAGTTCATACAGTATGTTCATCTTTTACTGCATATGTGATTGACAACATCGCCGAGAAAGCGGGGCACACTGCACTTAGGCTACCGCCGTATCATTGCAACTTGAATCCAATCGAACTCGTGTTGAGTCAGATAACAGGTTACGTGGCACGTAATAACAGAACATTCAAGCTAAGCGAGGTACGTGATTTGGTAGCCACAGCTTTGTCTCAGATTACTTCAGAGAAGTGGAACGACTGTATTCGGCACGTAATGAAAGAAGAGGAAAGAATGTGGGAATTGGATGGTATCAGTGATATTGTCATTGACAGTGTTATAGTTCCTCTCGGTGATAGTAACGACAGTAGTGACGAAGATAGTGGTGGTAGGTCTGATTCAAGTCTGGAAGGGATAGCACCACTGCCAGATAGTGATTAGGTGAGTACCAAATCGTAACACTATCATAATGTTGTCTTACATTACGGTGATATTTTATCGATTATTCAAAAAATAAACATTGTTTGCTTTTGTGTCCGGAATGGTAACGGTACTATTTTCCTGTTATATTACTTCTCCGTTATTTTATTAGCACCGACTGTACTGAAGTGTGTGTGTTGCAACTAGTGCTTGGCGCGCAAGATGAATTCAGCCTATCTCTTGCTGACGCGGCGCAGTGATACGACGGTGTTTTTTTATTTCAAAACACAGCTAAGAGTGAACAGAGAATAAAGGAGACTACATTCCAGAGAAGCGTACGGTCATTGAACGATTAAAGGCAAAGTACAAGGACGACATTGTAATCTTTAACGAAGGTAAACAAGACATCATTATCTGCTTTAAAGGTTTTATATACAAAGTTATATCGAAAAGATCATCTCATAAAAAAAATGATCCTCAAGAGGAGAAATTGCAGAAAGTCAGAGATGCAGCTGCAATTATTTTGGAATACATCCGTTCACGGCACTATGAAACGAATCAGTATCCACCTTCAGATAATTTTTTAAAATAAGTTAATTCTTTAATTCCTGAATCTTTATCAGTTCTACTTTCTGGAATTATCTGTCAATCAAAACGTAAGTCGTTGGTTGCAGCACAAAGAAAATGTACATCAATTGCTCACTCCACCATTGGAGAAACTCGACCGGCTTCATTCATTTCACCGCTACTACTTGGGGTTGGATCATTTTTATATAAAAAATATGGTTCCAGTAATCTCATCAATGTTCTTTCAACATTAGGTTTCTCTGCGTCTTATAATTCTATTTCATTGTACGAAGATTCCTGTGCATTTCGTCCAGCGCGTAATATTTTACCTCATGCCTTCTCACAATTTGTTTTTGACAATGCCGATTTTAACAGCAACACAATTGATGGTAAAAATACTTTCCATGCGATGGGTGGAATTCAAAGTATTACACCGTATGATAGTATTGAAGCTGATACCAGTTTACCACGTGTCTCCAAAAGAATACCAGCTTCAGCTAAATCTACTTTAGGGTTAGTTCCTCTTGCGTCCTACTCAAAAGGCAAAACAATTGGATGGGTAAAATAAATGTTTCATTAATCGAAAATATCACATCACCAGCCAAAAAGATTGTTCCTCGTGCTTGTGACTTCATGTGGCTATATGGTAAATGGTCTTGTGCTTTAAACATTGGTGGATGGAACAGCTTTATGATTGAAGCAACTGTTGAGGAGCCTTTCCAAAGAAGTAGAATTGTATGTCTACCATTTATAAACGCTCCTCTAACAGATTATGACACAATTTTAACATCACTCCAGCTTTCTATTGAGAAATGTAAAGCTTCCAATCAAAAAACGTGTATTGTAACGTTTGATCAACCTTTATATTGGAAAGCTCGAGATATAACTGCTGCGGCTGATCCTACTTCAGATCTTTCAAAACTTGTTGTTCGATTGGGTGGGTTCCATTTGCTTATGTCATTCATTGGTGGAATTGGATACATAATGTCTGGCAGTGGACTTGAAGATATATTTAAACTAATTTATGCAGATAACTGTGATCAGCACATAATATCTGGACATGCTTATGGTAGAGCTGTGCGTGCTCATTTGTTGGTGCATTTGTCTATAAGCAAAATAATTATGGACTCAATAGAATTTACAGATGAAGAACGTGATTTCCTCGATGATGTTATTTACGATATTGATCGAACTAACGTTTTAGAATCGATTAATAATCCTTTATTCAAGAAGATATCGACCAAATTTGAAGAATCTTTGACCATGCTGGAGAGTAAAGGACCAACTGCAACCTTATGGATACAATACTACAGATTAGTCACTCTCTTAAAACATTTTATCGAAGCAGAACGATTTGGAAATTGGTCTCTTCATTTGGAAACGATAAGGAAAATGCTTCCAATGTTTCATGCAAGTGGACATTTCTTGTATGCTAAGTCAAGTTAACTTTACCTGCAAGATATGTTGAGGCTTGATCAAATAATGACACCTGATGAATACCACTCGTTCACTGCTAAGGGCTGTTTTACTATTCGACGAACTGACAAATTTTGGAGCGGGATAATGTCTGACCAAACCATTGAGCAAACTCTCATGAGAATGTTTAAATCATCTGAAGGGTTAACACACGGGCGTGGTATCTTTGAGAGCACGTTGGCATCATGGACTCTTGGAATGATATGCTTACAAGATGTTTGCGAGCAGATTACAGAATACTGTAACATCACTATGGATACTCCATAACAGCACGTAGATTACAGAGATACACGTGTCCAATGTGACAATTAAGACCTTGAAAAAATTGATAATTGGCTCTCTTCTCATGATTTTACTATAGATCGCAATGAATTGATTTGTATAGCAAATGGAATAGTTGCTTCAGATATCGTCAATTGTCATCGTGCTTTTGAAATAGGAGAAGGCTTAATAACTAACATCATTGGATCTGTCATTTAGTCGCAAATCAAAGGTTCTTCCCTTAAGTGCTATGACAAGCACTATTGAAGTAGAAAAATCTCCTGTCGTAATCAATCCCTTACTTTTATTTCAACGGATGTGTATTTCGATTTTCGAGAGAAACAGTTGGCGATATTAAACAATATCTGGCGTACGAATTAGCACCTTTTTCATTGGCATTATTCGCTGAGGATGGCATGAGGAAAGGTACTAAGTCGTCTTTGTTTAATGTTTTTACACCACTGGACCAATCCTTTGAAAACATTCACAGAAGTCATTTTGTTATCGATGGTGGTTTTCTATTGCATAAAGTGATTTGGGATCGGAATTCGTCATTAAACAACATCCTTGAGAAGTATGTCCGGTATGTGCAAGAACATTATGGACTATCTGCAAAAATAATATTTAATGGTTACTCCGAAAATCCTGATATAGCAGGAACAAAGTCATGGGAACGTATGCATCGCACGAAAAAACATCAATGTACTGAAATTAAGTTTGATAAGAGTACCGTACTAACAATATCTCAAGAAAAATTTCTTGGTAATGAAAAAAACAAATCAAACTTGATAGATCTTCTCAAAACTGCTCTTTCAGAGGTTAGTTTTTCTGTCGACCAAGCTGAATCAGATGCAGATTCAATGATCGTCTCTGCTGCGCTTACTGCATCCCGATCTCATGATTCTGTTATTATTGTGGCAGAGGACATTGACAAACTTGTATTGCTCACGGCATTAGGTACAAGACAGCCTAACATTTATTTTTCAAAACCTTCAAAAGGGCGCACATCTGCTCAGTTATAGCCCTTCAAGTTTTATGTATGGAGATCTCATAACACAGAATTTGCTGTTTCTTCATGCTTTTTTCAGGATGTGATACAACATCAGCAGCCTATAATATGAAGAAATTAAAATTTCAAAAAATATGGAGAAACATCCTGAATTAGCTGGTGGTACCGCGCTATTCCTAAGTGAGAAAGTCGATCCATCTTTGCTCACTCTTGTTGGCGAATGTTTTTTCATAGCTTTATACGGCGGTAATAAAGACGACTCACTAGACGGCTTGCGATACAAAAGATTTGCCAAGACAGTAACTAAAAATTCATTTAATTTATCATCGCTGCCTCCAACACAAGATGCTGCTCGTTTTCACAGTCTCCGAGTATATCACCAGGTCCAGTCGTGACTCGGAAGATATCAAAATCCTGAAGATTGGGGCTGGAAAAAGCATAAAAACATTTGGATGCCAATACAAGCTTCCAAGCCTCCAGCACCGCCCGATCTCATGAAATTAATTTTCTGCAGATGCAAAGGAAACTGTGGAAGCATGTGTGGCTGCAGAAAAGCAGGCCTGAAATGCTCTACAGTATGCCTCCATTGTTCTGGCGAAACATGCAGCAACATTATGGAAATATCAAAGTTAATGCAAAAAAATGAATTTGAAGATGAACTTCCAACTGACTCCAATTTTAACTCCTGTCATTCCTCAAACTTTCACATTTGACGTTGATTTAGATTCTGAGCCACAGCCTGAACCATCGAAGAAAAGTCGATTAGAGTAGCTAGCTAATAAGTGATTAAAAATATTATGATGTCGAGGATTACCTTATAAGTGAGATGTCAGTGGAGTAGGCCTACTGGGGACACCACGTAAAAAAAAAGTGCCTACAGACTCTACCTCATAGGTGGCGGGGAAAAGAGTTAGGAATTAATAAGTAAAGTTGTACGAATTTAACAAAAATTTTGTAAGAATATATTTACAATAAAAAAAAATCAAAAATAAGTTAAACATTTCATTTCGACCGGATTCTCATGAGCATTGACGAACCCGGTCAACTTTGGAGCACTGTAACGGCGTTTTAAATGAATGAAATTTTAAAAAAAAATTATAGGGAAAAATTTTCCTCAAAAGATCATCTACAAGATTGGTCTGAGGTAATTGTTTTGTAAAATGTATAAAAAAACAGTTATAGAGCAAAAAAGAAAATTTTTATAAAAATTTTCTCACTTTTTTGCTTAACTTCTTTAATTTTTAATTTAGGGCAAAAAGTTACATAAACATATTTGTAGGCAAAACAATTTGCTACAAATTATGACTTTACAAATTTTTTGTAAGACGCATAGTTTCCGAGATATAGCGAAAAAAGTGTTTTCACCCCTTTTTCCAAGATGGCGGCCGGGGGACAAGGGTGGCGACCCCACAAACTTGAGGTTAAGCTTCTATTGACCCCCCACACATGTCCCAAAAATAAAATTGCATCCTCTAAAAAATGCAATATTCGGTCCTTAAATTGTAACATTTCAATGGACTACAACACAAACTAAAAACTGACAATCGCACAGACCAAGCAATAGCGATTCTTAGCCATGTTTTTAAACAAGACAACAAAAGGAAAAACACTACTGGCAGCGGCCTTTGTCCATTCTTTTCCCAGGAAACATCCGCCTTTAGAAGAATGTGGTCAAGTAAAGGGTAGATAAAAATAGATACTCGTTATCTGGCTAAAGAAGTTTTTGAATCAAAGTTAATTGACTAGGTATCTGATGAACAAAGTCATTAAAAAGAGGTCCATTTGATTGAGGCTTCGCTGTACTTTATTTCAATATTTTATTCTTTGTTAATGAACTTTGAAGTTTTAGTGACCAAGTGTGAAAAATAATGACTGCTAACTTAACTTAGCCACATACGTATAAAAATAAGATGAGATTAACTGAAATATTTCACACTGGCTAAAAAAAAAAGTTTTCAAACTTCCTTCAACCAATTTGGTAATTATATATTTTTATGTATTGGAAAAAGTACATGAGAAAATACACATGAGGAGAAGATAGCAACCTACTTTGAGCAGATCCTCGACCGCGCAGAAGGGCCCCCTGCGGTCACGGTGGTCCACGATGTTGGCGGCCAGCTCCTGGTTCAGACCGCGCACGGTCATCAGCTCGAACACAGACGCCGTGTTCACGTTGACGACGTGGCATCCCCTGGGCACGCCCTGGCCTGTCGACTCGGCGCCCGCGCTGTGCAAGCTGTCCTCCGACTGGGTGCGCGACGAAGCACAGCTGGACCAGACACAACAAGGCCGTCCATGCGTGCGAGACCGGCTCCAGCAAGTACACACCAATCCCACTCGGGTTCACGTAAGGGGGTCGCTGATGAGAAAAATGGAGGAACTCTGTCGACACTAAATAATTATTGTTTGTAAAAAGTGTGTAGGCATTTTATTGCGAAACAACAAATTGACTACTCAGATCTCGACACTTCACTATTGCAAATGACACGTGCCAAGCCAGAAAAAGTCGTTACCACAATTTCTCCAACAAATGAAGTCATGTGTTGCCACCCATCAATATAAAACCAAACAGAACAAACTAATGTGACAATAAAATATTAATAAAAATGTATAATAATGTGAACCGACCTGGCATTCCTGCGGTGGCCGATGCAAATCTCTGGGCGCACAAGGTCCAGCCTCTCAGCGCCGACGCCCGTGACAAGGGCCAGGTCCTCCACCTTCTTGAAGCCCCCGATGGCCTGGCGGTGGGTGACAATGCTGTGTGCCACAGCGCGAGTGACTCCAGGCAGTGTCATGAGCTCCTCCTCGCTGGCAGTGTTGATGTTCAGCTGCTCCACCTGCCGGCAGCACTGTGCTCTAGCAACACCAGCCTACCACACTCAGCTGCATGGCAGAGCTGAACCACCTGCCGGCAGCACTGTGCTCTAGCAACACCAGCCTACCACACTCAGCTGCATGGCAGAGCTGAACCACCTGCCGGCAGCACTGTGCTCTAGCAACACAAGCCTACCACACTCAGCTGCATGGCAGAGCATAACCACCTGCTGGCAGCACTGTGCTCTAGCCACACAAACCTGTACCACACTCAGCTGCATGGCAGAGCTGAACCACCTGCCGGCAGCACTGTGCTCTAGCCACACAAGCCTACCACCCAGCTGCATGGCAGAGCTGAACCACCTGCCGGCAGCACTGTGCTCTAGCAAAACCAGCCTACCACACTCAGCTGCATGGCAGAGCTGAACCACCTGCCGGCAGCACTGTGCTCTAGCAACACCAGCCTACCACACTCAGCTGCATGGCAGAGCTGAACCACCTGCCGGCAACACTGTGCTCTAGCAACACAAGCCTACCACACTCAGCTGCATGGCAGAGCTGAACCACCTGCCGGCAGCACTGTGCTCTAGCAACACAAGACTACCACACTCAGCTGCATGGCAGAGCTGAACCACCTGCCGGCAGCACTGTGCTCTAGCAACACCAGCCTACCACACTCAGCTGCATGGCAGAGCTGAACCACCTGCCGGCAACACTGTGCTCTAGCAACACAAGCCTACCACACTCAGCTGCATGGCAGAGCTGAACCACCTGCCGGCAGCACTGTGCTCTAGCAACACAAGCCTACCACACTCAGCTGCATGGCAGAGCAGAACCACCTGCCGGCAGCACTGTGCTCTAGTCACACAAGCCTGTACCACACTCAGCTGCATGGCAGAGCTGAACCACCTGCCGGCAGCACTGTGCTCTAGCCACTAAAGCCTACCACCCAGCTGCATGGCAGAGCAGAACCACCTGCCGGCAGCACTGTGCTCTAGCCACACCAGCCTACCACACTCAGCTGCATGGCAGAGCTGAACCACCTGCCGGCAGCACTGTGCTCTAGCAACACAAGCCTACCACACTCAGCTGCATGGCAGAGCTGAACCACCTGCCGGCAGCACTGTGCTCTAGCCACACCAGCCTACCACACTCAGCTGCATGGCAGAGCTGAACCACCTGCCGGCAGCACTGTGCTCTAGCCACTCAAGCCTACCACCCAGCTGCATGGCAGAGCAGAACCACCTGCCGGCAGCACTGTGCTCTAGCAACACAAGCCTACCACACTCAGCTGCATGGCAGAGCTGAACCACCTGCCGGCAGCACTGTGCTCTAGCAACACAAGCCTACCACACTCAGCTGCATGGCAGAGCTGAACCACCTGCCGGCAGCACTGTGCTCTAGAAACACAAGCCTACCACAAGCCTACCACAACAACAACCTGGGGGTGAATCTGAAAACCAAGCACACGACTGTCTCAAATAGTGGTGGGAGTAGCGACAAAAGTTTGTCCCTGTGACAAGCCGCGACCAGCGACATGAAGTTCGCAGGGCCAAGTCGCAGCGACTTTGTCGCTTACAGCGACATCGTAATTCTGAAGCTTCACAAACGACATATTATAGAGGGCCACAAAAAATAGAACCTTGTTTGTAATGCATATGGGTGTGAGGGATTTTAGAAACAAATTATTGCATTGTGTTTTCGTGCATGGTACTGGAAGAAGTAAGATTTTTAATTTAAAAAAAAATCTTGTTTTATTACGTTATTTTTATGGTAGGCTGGTGGCTGCATGGCAGAGCAGAACCACCTGCCGGCAGCACTGTGCTCTAGCCACACAAGCCTGTAACACACTCAGCTGCATGGCAGAGCTGAACCACCTGCCGGCAGCACTGTGCTCTAGCCACACAAGCCTACCACCCAGCTGCATGGCAGAGCAGAACCACCTGCCGGCAGCACTGTGCTCTAGCAACACCAGCCTACCACACTCAGCTGCATGGCAGAGCTGAACCACCTGCCGGCAGCACTGTGCTCTAGCCACACAAGCCTACCACACTCAGCTGCATGGCAGAGCTGAACCACCTGCCGGCAACACAGTGCTCTAGCAACACAAGCCTACCACACTCAGCTGCATGGCAGAGCTGAACCACCTGCCGGCAGCACTGTGCTCTAGCAACACAAGCCTACCACACTCAGCTGCATGGCAGAGCTGAACCACCTGCCGGCAGCACTGTGCTCTAGCAACACCAGCCTACCACACTCAGCTGCATGGCAGAGCTGAACCACCTGCCGGCAGCACTGTGCTCTAGCCACACAAGCCTACCACACACAGCTGCATGGCAGAGCTGAACCACCTGCCGGCAACACTGTGCTCTAGCAACACAAGCCTACCACACTCAGCTGCATGGCAGAGCTGAACCACCTGCCGGCAGCACTGTGCTCTAGCAACACAAGCCTACCACACTCAGCTGCATGGCAGAGCAGAACCACCTGCCGGCAGCACTGTGCTCTAGTCACACAAGCCTGTACCACACTCAGCTGCATGGCAGAGCTGAACCACCTGCCGGCAGCACTGTGCTCTAGCCACTAAAGCCTACCACCCAGCTGCATGGCAGAGCAGAACCACCTGCCGGCAGCACTGTGCTCTAGCCACACCAGCCTACCACACTCAGCTGCATGGCAGAGCTGAACCACCTGCCGGCAGCACTGTGCTCTAGCAACACAAGCCTACCACACTCAGCTGCATGGCAGAGCTGAACCACCTGCCGGCAGCACTGTGCTCTAGCCACACCAGCCTACCACACTCAGCTGCATGGCAGAGCTGAACCACCTGCCGGCAGCACTGTGCTCTAGCCACTCAAGCCTACCACCCAGCTGCATGGCAGAGCAGAACCACCTGCCGGCAGCACTGTGCTCTAGCAACACAAGCCTACCACACTCAGCTGCATGGCAGAGCTGAACCACCTGCCGGCAGCACTGTGCTCTAGCAACACAAGCCTACCACACTCAGCTGCATGGCAGAGCTGAACCACCTGCCGGCAGCACTGTGCTCTAGAAACACAAGCCTACCACAAGCCTACCACAACAACAACCTGGGGGTGAATCTGAAAACCAAGCACACGACTGTTTCAAATAGTGGTGGGAGTAGCGACAAAAGTTTGTCCCTGTGACAAGCCGCGACCAGCGACATGAAGTTCGCAGGGCCAAGTCGCAGCGACTTTGTCGCTTACAGCGACATCGTAATCCTGAAGCTTCACAAACGACATATTATGGAGGGCCACAAAAAATAGAACCTTGTTTGTAATGCATATGGGTGTGAGGGATTTTAGAAACAAATTATTGCATTGTGTTTTCGTGCATGGTACTGGAAGAAGTAAGATTTTTAATTTAAAAAAAAAAATCTTGTTTTATTACGTTATTTTTATGGTAGGCTGGTGGCTGCATGGCAGAGCAGAACCACCTGCCGGCAGCACTGTGCTCTAGCCACACAAGCCTACCACCCAGCTGCATGGCAGAGCAGAACCACCTGCCGGCAGCACTGTGCTCTAGCAACACAAGCCTACCACACTCAGCTGCATGGCAGAGCTGAACCACCTGCCGGCAGCACTGTGCTCTAGCAACACAAGTCTGTACCACACTCAGCTGCATGGCAGAGATGAACCACCTGCCGGCAGCACTGTGCTCTAGCAACACAAGCCTACCACACTCAGCTGCATGGCAGAGCTGAACCACCTGCCGGCAGCACTGTGCTCTAGCAACACAAGCCTACCACACTCAGCTGCATGGCAGAGCTGAACCACCTGCCGGCAGCACTGTGCTCTAGCAACACAAGCCTACCACACTCAGCTGCATGGCAGAGCTGAACCACCTGCCGGCAGCACTGTGCTCTAGCAACACAAGCCTACCACACTCAGCTGCATGGCAGAGCTGAACCACCTGCCGGCAGCACTGTGCTCTAGCAACACAAGCCTACCACACTCAGCTGCATGGCAGAGCTGAACCACCTGCCGGCAGCACTGTGCTCTAGCCACACAAGCCTGTACCACACTCAGCTGCATGGCAGAGCTGAACCACCTGCCGGCAGCACTGTGCTCTAGCCACACAAGCCTACCACCCAGCTGCATGGCAGAGCAGAACTACCTGCCGGCAGCACTGTGCTCTAGCCACACAAGCCTGTACCACACTCAGCTGCATGGCAGAGCTGAACCACCTGCCGGCAGCACTGTGCTCTAGCAACACAAGCCTACCACACTCAGCTGCATGGCAGAGCTGAACCACCTGCTGGCAGCACTGTGTTCCAGACAACACCAGCCTATACTACAGCCACCTTGAATATCTGCTTACAAGATCCATTTGAGTCATTGCAGATTCCTACAGATTTCGTAATGAAATTTCAATTAAGGGGCTCGTAAAAATATTTAATAAGTGTTATTGTATATTAGTACTAATGCTGCTTGATCATACTGTAAAGGGTTATTTCTAAATTATTTCTTTAGTTTAAAAAAAACTTGATTGTGACGTGAATAATAATTAAGAATAAAATTATGGGTTACAAATCACTAAATTTAATAAAATGTATATTCAAAAAACTTTGTATTCCTATAGAAATTTATAACAGTGTTTTAATTATTTACTATCTGTATTTACTTGTTTTTCATTAGTAAATTTACACAATTTTCCCTGATTTCAAAACTTTTCACAACTTGTGAGTGTCCTATAATCTTGTAGTAGTATTAAAAACTAAACAGAAATCAACCCTCCCAATTCTGCACATTAAACCAAATTTAAGAACAAAGACTATAATAAAATTGGTAATAAATAATACACACTATTTTATATGCATACCAAAATATATTGTGGTATTGCAGGCCACTGCCTTTGCCAATTTAGATCAATATTTTGCAGAGGGATAAAAATAATTTTTTTTAACAAATACTTTGTCTCAGCTGATTATGTAGTTCAATATTTATGTTTAATGGTATTTATTTAATTGCACATGTTAGGTAATATGGTTTTTTAAGAAACATTAGTTTCTTTTATTTCCATGAAGCCAATTTTTCCATGTCATTAATATAGTGACAAATTTTTGGTGTAGGTACATACTTATAAGGCATTTTCTTATGATTATTTTATATGAATTTTGTGGTAGTAAGATTTTCCATATTTAGTATCAGTTGGTTACATTTTTTGTAAAATGGAGGGTAAATATGTAGTTGAGCGGTATTTGCGATAAAAAATGTTAAAAATCCGAAAATACCTTTATTAGATGCTATTCAACTTCCTCTTTTCATTAAAAGTGGTGGAGGTAAGAAATTTTAAATACTTTAGGAGATATCAAATTTTTAAATTTCATCATATGTAGTTGAGCGGTATTTGCGAAAAAAAAAAGTTAAAAATCCGAAAATACCTTTATTTGATGCTCTTCAACTTCCTCTTTTCATTAAAAGCGGCGGAGATAAGAAATTACAAATACTTAGGAGATATCGCCATTCTTATTTTGCTATACAAGACCTGTGTAATCAATCGACCGCTACAATTTTTTTTATTGCCATGTGTTTGTGAATGCCTAATTAATTAAAATGGTCGATTAGGTCAGGTCAGTTACATTATAAATACTTTGAAACTAAGCGTACATTAAAAATAATATGAATTAATTTCAATGGTTCTTTAGTTTTAAAGTATTTATAATGTAACTGAACTGACCTAACAAACCGGGACAAAGGATGAACAGTAACAACTCACGTAAAATTTTTTTGTTACTTATTACTTGCGCAACAATAACAAATAAAACTTTAAAATTAGAAACGTTAAAAACTCGCCTAAGTCAGAGGCGGTAATTAAACACTGTTTTAAACAGTAAATGAACTAAATAATCACGTATTTGTTCATTTGAATTCTGGCCTATCACGAACAATCACGTGACATCATTATCCAATAAAAAAATAGATACTCTTAAACAAGAAACAATGTTAAAAGCCACATGGATGCACTGGTATAATTGTGATGAAATTTAAAAATTCCATATCTCCTAAAGTATTTAGAATTTCTTATATCCACCGCTTTTAATGAAAAGAGGAAGTTGAAGAGCATCTAATAAAGGTATTTTCGGATTTTTAACATTTTTTTCGCAAATACCGCTCTACTACATATGATGAAATTTAAAAATTCGATATCTCCTAAAGTATTTGGAATTTCTTACCTCCGCCGCTTTTAATGAAAAGAGGAAGTTAAAGAGCATAGAATAAAAGTATTTTGATTTTTTACATATTTTTTTTCACAAATACCGCCCAACTACATATTTACTAATGGAGTATATTTACAATGAAAGGAAGTTGTGTTATGCTGTGGTGCCTGAGTGATAAAATATTTATTGCATCATGTGTTACAGCTGTTATAACTGCTTGCCAAAACCGTGAAAAAGATCTTGAATCGGAATATCACAGAATAGTAGTTGTATGAAAAATCTTTATAGCCAAAAGGATGGTAGCAATTTCTGGGAAGTCCCCATTTTGTAGTTTTTTTGTGTTTATTATGTACTGTTTTTGTCTGATTAGTCATTGCTCTAACATTGCCCTGTGAGATTGCACTGATCGGCGGCTTGTGAATTCAACATTTTGAGGTCAGTTTGAGACAAAATTAATGGCTGTTGTCAGAGCTGCACCAATGGTAAACTGTTTTGCACACATTTATTTTGAATTTTTTTATTGACCACAGTAGTCAGCAGGAGCCCATGACGGGCCAATAGGGAACTTTCGCGTCATCCCAAGGACATCATGGAACAATCAAGAACAGCGGGATTTTTTTATAAATAAAGAAATAGTAATTTGAATAATTACACTCTTTTAATGACAACAAATTAATTTTTTTTTCTGTACAGAGCAATAAGTGGCCAGGAACTATGTCAATAATTCAAAGTGATTATGGAAATTGAGACAATTTCTTTTCTGTAAAAGGTAATGAATCTTCAAATTTCACTATAACTCTTTTATTTGAAACTGAACATCATTCTAAATTCATAACAACATTCGCAATCTATATATTCATTAACTGTCTTGACCTACGATTTACAATGCTTCATCAGTTTACCAGTGTTTATGCATGTGCAATTCATGCCATAGCTAGCCTGAATTGCACAATCTCAAACTGCACAATGTGGCAGATATTATTCTAGCATGTGCTAAACAAACAATTCCATAACAACGCCTCTACAAAAACAAAACTTGCCACTACACCTTTCCTGGCACAGTACATGGTACAGTGTGTATGTGTTACAAACGATGCTAACCTTCAAGCAGATGTCGTTGTAGTTGAAGGCCGCGCTGAGCGAGCCTTGGTGGGTTTGGGAGCGGCGGGGGAAAGGAGAGCGCCAGGTGTGACGGAATGACTTCCTCCCGCTGCCCTGCCCGTCCGCATGCAGACTCGGTGCCTGCCCCATCACTGCCTCGGGAGCGACGCGTCGCGTCACAACACTGCGCTGCTGTGCATCTGCGACCGTGAGAGAACATGCTGTTACCAGGAGACGAGAGACGAGGCATCGGGCAGGCCAGTCGGCCCGGCCTGGCAGTCACGTCCCTCTACTGCAATGTCATCAGTGTTGGGCACGTTCTCAGAGCCCCGTATGCGTGAAGTGGCGTAACTAGGACGCCTTTGTTCTCGAAGCTTCTTAGTGTTGTCTGGTATTATGATGTGACACTTCAGAGGGCTACCAGACCTTTTTAGGTCGGGACTAGGCAGGTATTTAAGACGAAGGCCAGTCTGTGGAGTAGTGTGGGAGTGAGAGGCAGGTAACTATGCCGATGGATCCTCCGAGCGACCTGTGAGAGCAGTGAAGTGAAGAAGGTGAGTGACCCCTTGGTGAGCAAATTTGGATTATGAGCGAGAGGCTTGTGTGCGAATATTGGTGCATCGGGGACTGAAGCATCCAAGACTGTGTTGTGTGTGTGATGGACGAGTGGGTAGTGATAGGCATTGTGTTGGGACAGAGGTACAGGCAAGAGACAAGCACTAGTGTGTCCCACTTTTGAATCAAGCTCTAGTGGGGAGAGTTCAGTGTGGACTTAATGAAAGAGTGTTGTAATTAATTTAATAGTGTAAAGTGTAGCTAAGAAATAGAACTCTAGTTAATTTCCAAACCTACGCTTTCCCACTTGTAAAAATACTCATTATTATCACGTTTTTATAAAGGTTGTTCGTCTCAAAACTCTTCAGTCCCTGCATTCTGTGCATGTAAATTCTGAAGGAAAGCAACTTTTATAAAAACAAATAACTTGATATTCTACTTTTTTTTTATTTCCTTACATTTTTGAATAATTATATAAGAGGGCATTGTCATAGTTCAAGTAGTAAATCAGTAGTTTACAATTTTAATGTTTGCCTGTAAAATTATACGTGCTCTGCCATGCATGAGTCTCTACTGTGCTTGCAAACGACTTGCCTCAATAATGACAGGGAGCTTGAAATCAGAACACGACAACTATCAAGTGATTTAACAAAGATACTTGCCGTAATTACATGCAACTTTTAAATTATAATCTTTAAATTACTACCTTGGGCAGATTTTTTTCTCCTGCAAAATCTTTTTGGAAGAGATTGAGTGATTTGTGCAATGCTGAGTACTGTTTCACATGTTTCAAGCAAGTGTGTCAATTGTTAAAAAAAAATATCTATTTTACAGTACTAACTAGACATGTGAAGCTAATAGGTTGTTTTTACTTCCTTATTCAATGACAAATACAATAAAGGATTGCCAGCAAAACTTCATTGTATTTATGTTTGTATTCAAATAATGAATTAGTTTAACAATTGAAGCCCTACATAATTTCTTACTTATAAATGAATGAGAAATAAAGTACATGTTACGTCAACTGATTCATGTCACTACGTGACATTTAGGTGATTTTATGGAGCCTGTCATCACTGAAGCAAGCTGTATGCAAGAACAGTAGGGACTAACGGATGGTGGCGCCTGCAGTACTGGCAGAGGAACATTAATATGGTAAACTACTTGAAGCATCACAACACCCTCTTAATAAATGATTCAAAAACATGTTTAGATATTTAAAAAAGTTTATGTAATTTTTTAATTTTTTCCCCCCGAAATATGCTCTTTTTTATTATTATCTCATGTATTTCCTGCAGTTTAACAACTATATATCAATGTTTTATTGAGGATAGGTATCTGCCGGGCGAACAACAAAAATTTAAAAACTAATTCATCCACACGTTTTTACAAGGGCCTATTTTCCAAAAAAAAATATGGTATAACCTAAATTGAGTTTATAAGAGTTTTAGTATTTTACAAATAATTATGAAGTAGCTACCCATACCTTTACATGAGACAGTTTGTAAAGAGGCTGTTAGAGTGTAGAATCATTTTCGAAATAAATAGTGAGACATAATTATTATTGAAACCTAACCACTTCATGTGTCAGGAGTGACACAACTTTATTTACATCTATATTTAGACTTCAAAATTAATAACGGCCATAACTTAGATGAGATATTACTTCACGTTCTGGAAGAGGGTAAGGAAATAATTACGCCATTTTGGTTTCAACGGTATTTTAGTAAAAACACAATCATATACATAGGTCTGGCAACATTCTATACTATGCCTTGTGTCTCGTCCGCTTAGTGAAGCCCATTACAGCCTGCAAACTAACGGCACTAGTGGTAGTGGAACTCATTATTAACATTTTGAATTTCGTATATCGAATCTAATATATTATTTTCCTAATTCCATCTCAGTTTTTAATATTTTTATTATTCATACTAATAATTTATAATTTGTTAAGGTGCTTAGTAAATGCCTAATATGTACCAATGACCTAAATGTTTTACGTATTTGTCTTGTAAGTTGAAGTGGTGAGAGAGAATGCCTTCTGTACATGGTTATTATTTAGGTTAAAACTTAATACAATCAAGTTTTATATTTCGTTTTATATACCTACCTGCATTTGGCCTCGGCCCCCTTGTGTGAGTTCTACATGCTCATCCCTGAAAAAAAACATGGCTGCCCCGACACCGCAGGGTATTTTTTACCTAATCTCTATGCCTAAGCTAGTATCCTGTACGATGGTGATGCATCTAGCGCAAATAGATAACGCCGGGTGCAGAATGTAAATAAGTGGGATTCATTGTGTCATTACTCAATGAAGTAGCAGGCTTCCGCTCGTGTTGGGAGCATTCCAAGAGTCAAAAATTAGCATATGATCAGGACAGTGGCGTAGCGTGGGTGGGGCGGAGGGGGCGGCCCGCCCCGGGTGGCAGCCCGCGGGGGCGGGTCGCCGGTGAAGCGGGTTGAGATCTGATCTATGATTCATTCATTACATGTGTCAGACACACTATAATGTTCCATTTTTATCTAACATTTTGCGCACCAACTATTTTTTAATATTTATTTAAAAGAAAAACTGCGAAATCACTGACAGAGCTCTTTATAACGTTTGTTTGTTTACATACGAACGGCAACATCGCATCACGCCGCGCCGCCCGGCGCGCGCGAGCCGAGTTGAGCGGCACTCCTTATTATGTTAATTACTCATACAAAATCTTTTGTTTCACGCGACGGCCCGTGTCGATGCCTCTCTTTCGCACTCATTGAATTTAGTACTACGCATTATACTGTAAAGTTTGACCTTAACCCAGGGCAAACCAAACAACTTCCGCGAACCGGGACACAGTAAAACTCCTATATTGCCCCGTACCGCGAGCGCAGGTAAACCCAAAAAAATATTAAAACCCAAACTAATAGCAGGCTTAAAAAATACTAATAAGGTTGCGAACAGTGAGAGGAGGCAGCAAGTTAAAAAGACGCAAAATTTATATGACAACATTTAATAAATATATATATATCATAAAATCGTTTCATCACAAATCGGCGCATCCATCATAAAATACCTACCCTATTACTACTTATACAAAAATTGCTATATAATAATACTAAAAAAATACTTTAACAATTCCCCGAAAAAATTATAATTTGATCATATACTTCGGAGCTCCAAAAATTAAATATAATTACCAAAAAGGCATTAAAAATATATAAGTACATATTAATACAAATACAAATACAAATATAGATACGCACCGGGCATATCACCGCTGTAAATACTAATTAACATAGGCGAAATCTAGCAAAAAATTGACACACCTTAACATGCAAATAAATATACCAAAAATTTAGCAAATTACAAATTATGGGTTTACAAGCCCTTCTCAGTTAAATCATTTTCTAACGGTCGACGCCTTTTTTCTTCTAGGTCTGGCAGGGATTGGATGAAACACGCTGAACGTAAAATCCCAGTTTCAGTTTTATTAGTCCGTTAATAAAAATCCCAAAAATCCACAAATTATAGTTTCGCACCAGGGGTCTAAAGGGTCAACGGGGCAGTGGCACAATTACCTCAGATCTACTATGAGCTCCGCTAGACTATAAACTTAGCTATATTGTCGATTGAACAAGAATTGGCTGCTAATATTGATTTTGACAAAGTTATTTCTGACTTCGCTGCTCATAAGGCCCGTAGAATCCGCTTGTAAAACCACTCATCCTATTTTAACTTCAATAAAAGGTACCTCATTGCATGTGAAATTTAATTTTAACTAAGCACCTATAGAATGGGGGTGGCAAAATGGGTCTCCCGCCCCAGGCGCCGAGATGGCACGCTACGCCACTGGATCAGGACAGTCAGTGATATTGTATAGAACATGCTGCAAAGGCTAAATCTGTAAATATTGACTGTAATGATAATGTAACCGACATGTATATAAGCTTGGCTTGTAAATATTCTAGCTGAGAAAAAAGTCCAGCTGCATTTCGGTGGAGGACAGATGTGTCCCGGAGCTGCTCTACCAGATCGTCGCATCAGCTGTGGCTAGCACCTAGTGCAGCCCAGCACTCACCGCCCAAGCTGTGGTTAGCACTTCTTAGTGCTACCCAGCAATAAATAAAATTTCCTGTGTGCTAAATGCGCACAGGCGGTAACAGATAGCTGCGACAGGAGTAAGTGTGTGACGTCCAACGAACTCGGCAACACCCGGGGAGTTAGATTCCCTGTAGCCTAGCCTGAACCCGGCTAACTAGCCCCGGGGGACGGTCAGTGGGTGGACCCGAGCGTCAGGTGACCACGGACAATGACGAGTGATACTGTCGAGATGGCAGTTAGCGAGGCCCCTTCAGGGCCGAGCAACAGCGACGAATCCAGCGGCT
Organism: Bacillus rossius redtenbacheri; assembly: GCF_032445375.1. Taxonomy (NCBI): domain Eukaryota; kingdom Metazoa; phylum Arthropoda; class Insecta; order Phasmatodea; family Bacillidae; genus Bacillus; species Bacillus rossius. Next base: position 25,180,412 of record NC_086338.1, on the reverse strand, counting down.
GGACAGTGGCCGCTGGCAAGTGTGCCAAGCGTCTGCACACGGAGGTGTCTGGTGCGGGCAGCAGCGATGACGAGGCGGGCCCCACCCCCCACCCTCAGCAACCAACCGCGACTGCGACCGAGAGCGCCAAGAGGGCGCCGCGCATCAAGCCCCTGTTCGTTTTCCTCGACCAGGGGCACCAGTACCCACGGGTATACACCGCCCTGATACAGGCAGTACACGATAAATTCACGTGCCAAAACCGCGGCCGTGATGAAATCCAGATCAATGTCACGTCCGTCCCAGACTACCACAGGGCAGTCAAAGCTCTGCAGACGATCGGTGCCCAACACTCCGTCCACCTTCAGAGAGACGAAGTACCGAAAAAGTTTGTACTGCGCGGAGTACACCGCCACACTCCATCCTAATTCCTCCAGGAGGATTTCAGCGCCCAGAATCTGCCGGTCCAGAACCACTGGTTCTTGGAGAATCGGCAGCGACGTAAGAAGTGCGATGCACTTGTCATCGAGGTGCCTCAGAGCTGCGACTCTGAGCGCATCTACGCCCTGAAAGAGTTCGCCGGCATGCTCGTGCGTGTCGACGACTACCATCGCCCCTCAGGCCCCTCTCAATGTAGCGTCTGCCAGCGCTACAATCACATTGGCAAGGCCTGCCACGCGGCCCCGGTGTGCCGATGGTGCAGCGGACCACACCGCGCCCCCGACTGCCCAAACGGGGGCTACCAGGACTTCAAAAAGTGCGCACACTGCCACGAGGCGCACTGTGCCAATTACAAAGGCTGCCAGGTGTACAAAAAAAAGAGACCCGCAGGCACCTCCCGCCCCAGGTGCGCAAGAAGCAGTCTCGTCGCGACTTGCGCGCAAACAAGCAAGCTGCAATGCAGCCCCAGCCGCAACCGTCGCAACGGGCCCCTCCGGGCTTCTTCGGTCTCCCACGGCAAAACCCCTGGGGAACCCCGAGGTACCCTCCTCCCCAGAGCTTCGGCGACTACCTGCAGCAGGCAGGTGGTAACAGGTTTGTGCCCCTGGAGCAACACTGCGAGCCCAACTACAATGAGCTGGACTACCCAGTGCTTGCGAATAATCCCTGGCAGCGAAAGCAGAGGTTTAAGAAACACCCGACGGGCCACAAAAATGGCCAAGGCAAGCCCCCGCGACCCACTCAGGACAGGCCCCAGCAGCCTGGGCCGGACAGGCCGCGACAGCCTGCCCAGGAGAAGCTCGTGGCAGCCAAGGCTGCGCCAGCCCCGGCGAGGCGCACGACCGCGCTCTCCCGGCCGCAGGTAGCCCTGGCACCTGAGACGAGCATGGCGGTAGACGCAGCTCCAGTGCTGCCAACTGCACCGCCCGCGCCCCAACAACAGCCAGCCTCGAAACCGGGCCTGGCTGACTTCCAGGAAGTGCTCGAGCAGTCGCGCACTTTCAACACGGATGAAAATCTGGCGGCCACAATTGTCCCCATGTGCCAACTTATGGTTATATGGTGCGACCCATCTGTTTCCCTAACAGAAAAAGTCCATGCGATGATGGGCTTTGTCCAGTCACTGGCTGCCAAGCTCAATGGCAGCCACTAGACAGGCCCCGAGTTGCGTAACAACCCCGGCCGATAGGTTAAGCTTACACTACCTCCTCTTCTGGAATGCGCTTGGAATCAAACATAAATTACCGGAATTTATCCACCACCTGGAAAAATATAAAATCAAAATAGCTGCGATTAACGAAACACACTTGCAGCCGACCGACCGACTGACAATACTAAACTATATATTTTATAGGCGCGATAGAGAGCACAATAGATGGGGCGGAGTAGCTCTAGTGGTTCACCGTAGCATCAAACATACTGTATGCCAGCTACCCATTTTTCAAAATTTAGAAGCTGTTGGAATAAGCTTAAACATTAACCAACAAAACATTAAACTTATTTCAATGTATGCTCCACCAGGTAGGTCCCTCAGTGTGGCGGATCTGGATGCCCTGTATGGGGCCGCTCCGAACTTCCTCGCTGTAGGTGACATTAATGCGAAACACCTGGAGTGGAATTGCAGGCGTGCGACGGCAAATGGCGGGCTTCTCTATGCGCATCAGCTTGATAAAAACTATCAGGTTCATGCTCCTACTGAGCCCACATTTGATTCAGGCAGACTGAACAAGCTGCCAGACATACTAGACATTGTGCTTAACAAGCGTGTCACCTCGGGGTTCGAACTCGAGGTCGTACACGACATGTCGTCCGACCATTTCCCTGTTCACTTACATTTCGACAGTGCAAACACGGAAACCAACCCGCCTCATAAAATTCGGGACTACAAACACGCCGACTGGGAAGGATTTAAAACTCAAGTCGCGCAAAATTTGTCAGACATCGCGGACATAAATAATAGTGAAAGTTTAGACACCGCAATAACTAAATTTACTACGGAAATCCAGGATGGTATAAGCCAGTGCATCCCAGAAAAAGAGGTTAAGTTAGTACACGACGAGCTGCCAGTATACATACGCGACTTTATATCGCGCAAAAACAGACTGCGTCGTGAATACACACGACGACGCACTATCCAAACAAAACAAAGAATCAATGAATTACAAATTATTATTTCAGACGAAATTTCACTGTGGCGAAGCAGCCAGTGGGAAGCAAAAATCGCTCGTTTAAATATTCAGGACGGGAGTGCCTGGACTATGACGAAGCGATTTTTAAATAAATCTGAAAAAATTCCGCCTCTTCAAACCAATAATGGCATAGTCTTCAAACCCCTCGACAAATCACAAGCATTCGCAAATACACTGGAAACAGCCTTTCAGCCAAACATAGTGACTTGCGATAGGCAATACACAGCGCAAATTTACCGCGAATTGCGCGAAAAATTGAGCCAGCCCACTATTTCTGAGCCTCTATTAACACAGGCACAGGAAATCAAGCGAGCGATTAGGAAAATGAAGCCGCGAAAAGCACCTGGGAATGACGGCATACAAGATATCGTTCTCAAACAGCTCCCAGATGAAGCCCTGGAATATTTAGCTGAATGCATTAATGCAATGCTCAGGCTCAGTATTTTCCCCTCCCAGTGGAAAGAAGCTAATGTAATAGTTTTCCACAAACCAGGCAAAGATAAAAAACTGCCCCAAAATTACAGACCAATAAGCCTGCTTAGTACTGTGTCAAAAATAGCCGAAAGCATAATATTGCATCGACTAAATTGCCACATACATGAAAATAACTTGCTGCCAAATGAGCGATTCGGCTTTCGCGGTGCTCATTCGACCGTTCACCAGCTAGTGCGTCTCACTGAAGAGATTACTAGTGCATTTAACGTGCAAGACTATGTTGTCGCGACGTTCCTAGACGTAGAGAAAGCCTTTGACAGTGTGTTTCATGCAGGGCTTCTCTATAAATTATACCAAGCTGATTTCCCTGACTGCTATGTCAAGCTAATCACGTCATACTAGCAGGCAGAACCTTCAGAATATCAACTGAAGGAGCCACATCAGACCTAAAACAGATCAGAGCAGGAGTGCCACAGGGCAGCATCCTAGGCCCTGTTATATTCAATGTATATGTGCGTGACATGCCACGCCCCGCACATAGACTCGTCAAGTTAGGCTGCTATGCAGACGAACTGTCCTATATAGCAGATCACATAACCTACAGCTGGCCACGACTAGGCTGCAAGTTGCGCTCACTGAAATAGAACAGTGGTGCACAACGTGGCGCATTAAAGTGAACACAACGAAGTCAGAAGCTATTGTGTTCACTCGTAAACACCTCCCGCCAATAGACCGCAGGCCGCAACTGAGTCTGTTCAACGAACACATCCCGCATAAAGATGTGGTTAAATACTTAGGTGTACACATGGACAGGAAATTAACATGGCGCCATCACATCGACACTAAGCGAGCACAGGCTCAGACTAGACTGTGCTCCTTGTATCCAGTTATGAGTAGACGATGTGGCAGCAGAGTCAAAACTGGCCTACTGCTCTACAAAGCCCTCATACGACCAATAATCACGTATGCAGCCCCTGTATGGGCCACTGCAGCAAAGACACACTTAATAAAATTACAGCGAATTCAGAATAGATGCATTCGAATCGCCACAGACGCCCCAGTGTACTGCCCTGTCGAAGCATTGCATCGTGAAACCAGATCGGAAACTTTGCAAGACTTTTACATTCGCACAACTCAGACTTTTTACGATAAATGCGTAAATAGTCTGAATCCACATATTACTTCTCTAGGAAACTATGATCCGGATGTAGATCAGAAGTATAAACGACCAAAATCACTCCTGGCACACCGGCCGCCGTAGTGGCCTGCGATTGGCTGGAGGCTCCAGCCAATCACAGCGCAGCGCGCGCGCGGCCGAGGCCAGACCCCAACACTGCGGTTGCGGACTGGCGAGAAAATTCTGCCTATGCTGTAGCACGCACAGAGACACTCGTATTTCTGGCAGCTCGTCCAATTTAATTTTAAGAATATTACTATTTCCAGAATATTGTTATTAAATTAAAATCAATAGGATTCTGACTATGTGCCTGACCACGTCTTGCGGCGGAAATGCCCAGGCTGGCAGCATCATGTGTCGGAATTAAGGCCCCCACAACCCCCCAGAACACTCGTCGCGCCGCTCGCTGAATCTAGACGTGTTTTTGACCCAGCGGGGTTCTAATGAAACCAGTCGCGTTTTGGCCCAGCGGGGCTCTAATGAATTACACACATGTGTCCTGACATTTACTGACCCTTAGATTAAAATATATTCAGTGAGCAGCCTCACTATTGAATAATAGGTGTCTGACCATGTGCCTGACCACGTCCTGCGGCGCAAATATGCAACATTGGACTAGCCGATGATTGACATGCTCAGGCTGGCAGCACAATGAGTCGACACACACGACCGCGGCAACTGGGGCAACCTGGGCGCTGCGGTCGTATAATTATAATATAATACTTCTTCAACTATTCGGCTGGCTGGCAGCCTGGCGGGAAACGACTAAAGTCGCCCCCAAAACAACCAGTGTCACCAAAACCAAATGCGGACAAAATGTCCAAGCTCCCACCCATTTGCATAGTAGCATTTCTACTCTGTCCAACTCTTCTTCCAGAACCATCCTTCTGTTCCTGTAACCAACCTGCTTGTAATTAATGCATGAAATTTTGCATCCCACATGTCAGTGCCCAGGGTTTTCCCTGTGTCTATGCAGGTTTTACCTGGGCCCATCTTATCTAGTTATAGTCTAGAATAGTCAGTGAGGGGAGTTAGTCATGGCTAAAACGTTGCCATGGCTGGCCAATCCCCTCCTAGCACATGATGCATGCTTCCTCTCCTGCATGGTTCATAACCTGCATGCTTAGAGCATATAGGCTTCGGCCTGAGACGCACTTAGAGTCTTCCCTACCCAGACCCCTCCCAAATACAGCTAGTAATTAGTTAGGTTAGGAAAAAAAAATCTAGCTAATCAGCATGTTTCCTCACTCGGGAGTTATGATCCCGACGAAACACAAAAAACTAACATCTAAACTCCATCCTGGCGCACCGATCATCATAGTGGCCCGCGATTGGCTGGTAGAGGTGGGTTGTGAAGTGTTTTCAGAATTACTCTATGGAGTATATTTCCTAAAATGCCAATATCTATAATGTAAAATGTGGTCTAGTTGGGCGCCGTGAAAACTCTATAAAGTACTAGTGCTGTGATTGTGTATGTAGCACAACTACTAACCTCTACAGAATATTAACTAAAATATGTCTTGTTATGTTGATAGTGAAAATAAATTATTCTCAAGTTGTATGTACTGGTGTAGTTTGACTCAGTGTGAATACCAAACAATAAAATGTCGTATAATTCCTTAGCAGTATGTCTCCTTCTCTTTGGTGTAAGTATTCTGACCTTAAAATCAACAAATATAAGTAGTGTGTTTAAAAGCATTAACTTCTCTATGACTGCTGATCTCAGTGTAATAAAAACTAATTATTCTTTCAAGACAATCCAAGCTAAATATTTCTGTCTATCTGGTTTAACATACACATGATATGTAAGTATGGTTATCAATCGGAAAAATAAAATATAATGAAAATTTAACTTTTTACTAGGGTCAAAATCATGGTTGTATGGGTGACAATACTCTTTTGCAACATATCCAACTGTAACATGAAAAGTGACAGAGTCAATGATTAGCAAGCAACATACAAATACCTTTGAGACAATTATTCATGTTTAAATAGGTTTTTCATTAAACAAAATTTCAATATCCGTTATACTTAAATGTCTTTCAGAACTAATTACGTTTTACGTAATTGTATCACTGAATAATAGTTTGGTTATCAGTCAATATTTTAAATATTATTGAAACACATTTTAACTGGCAAGTTAGTCTTTTCTTTGTTTTTACTAGCTCAGTCTCTTTCGGTAGATCAAACTGTCTCAAGACTTCTGGACCTGGGGCTATTCTTTAAACATTCAAGACAATTAATGACTTTAACAGATTTTAACTTTGATATCGTACATATTACTGATCAATGTCAGTTAACCAGGTCCAGTATGTACAAGCTACAAGTCTTTACGTAGTTAAGTAGTATTAAGTTGTTTTTGCGAGTTTCACATTAGGTCTTGATCGTAAACATCATAGTTTAAGATATCTTGCCATTAAAATAGGACAGGTAACTTCTCGCTGTTCTTGTTAATTCGGGGATGGGGCAAACAAACCTCGTCGCGTCGTTACAATACCAAGAGGCTGTGGAAAACCTCTCCGAACCCCTGTCTCTCCTCCGATGTTGCTGGTTAGATCTCACTCTCCTCCGATGTCGCTGGTTGGGTCTCCGTCTCGATGCACCTCCTCTCGTGCTGCTGGTACTCCAGCAGGACTGGCGTCGGTCACCTGGAGTCGTCTAGAAGGATGATGTCCTCCGGTACACCGTCTACGATGCCGTCTACCGCTGTCGAACTCCTTCCATATCGAAGATTGATAGTCCTTTTCTTCGTTTCTTCTTAATTCGTCGTTGATCCAGTTCTATTTATGCTGTTAGTCAAAACTTATCGTCGTCGTCGATTCTTTAGTAGAGCTTCGAACATCGGTAACTACCTCTTCTTCATTGTGTAGTTCCGGTATTTATTATAAAATCATCAATTTCACGTAGATTCTAGCTATTCAGTCGTCGTACCAATGTTTTACGTGATATTCTTACATTCATTTATGACTAAATCACGGAGCTCTTTCTCTCTAATCCTTCTCCCATGATAGTAGAACAGAAACTCAAGTTCCAATTTGTTTCAAACAGTCAAAGCTTTCTCTATTGAACACTCTCCGAAATCACACTGGAACTACTAAATTCTTTAAATAAAATATATGCGCAGTCGAGCGTCCAATCACATATACTCTTTCCTCAGTAATGACCCAAAAACAATATTAAAAGGTGTAAGCTCATTTCCTATTCGTCGCCGTTTAACAAATGTTTGCAAAGACATTTCATAAAATTATTACTTAGATAAAACATGAAAATACTTAAAGAGTAAAACCAAATTGACCTGACCATAGAGATACAATACTGGTAAATATAATTCATAACAGGACTAAGACAAAGTCATAGAGGTAAGAAGTAAAATAATAAACATAAAATTCATTTCTATTGAGGGCTTCTCAAATACCTCTATAGAATAGTCCCCTTCAGAAATGTGACTAACGAACTATACTCTGATATAGGTCTTAGGACCATTTCTCATCATACAAACATCTCATCTATATTCTAATTATTTGCAGAAAATTTACATTTCATATTATTGACCTTATTTACATACTTACTTGCAAACATAGAGTATTGTCACCGATATATGTCTTCAAACGGACATATGTGTAACAGTGTATACTATTCTACAGGAGTGTAATATTTCCTCAACTGCGTTATATTATAGTGTCCTATTACTTGTTTCGTTTTAATGTCAGACAGTTCGTAACAGTTACTTCTAATAATCTTCGTGATCATATATGGTCCATCGAAGAGTAGAAATAGCTTCTTAGTAACGTACTTCCAAAATTGGCTTACTGGATTCGTTCTCTTGAGTACTAAATCTCCACAGTTAAAACTCATCTTGCTGGAATCTTTCTGGTATTTTCTCCGAAGATCCGCCGTGGATGTCAACTTGGCTGCGACCAACTCTTCAGTTTCCTTCTGTATCTCGACTAATTCTTTATCTTCTGCGGCCAGAGCTTCATCGTGATGTCTCGGTAGTAACGATGACGGTATTATCAATGATCTTTTTCCTGTTAACGCTTCATATGGAGTAACACTGGTAGAACTGTGTACAGTATTATTCAAAATGCATTCAATGAACGTTAATTTACTCATCCAGTTCTGCTGTGTATCGTGGCAGAATGTCCGCAACATATTACCAAGTGTGCGCATTTGTCTCTCCACAGGATTACTCTGCGGGTGTCTCACCGAAGACGTGGTGGGTACGATTTGCAGTTTTCTGAGTCCTTCTTGCCAAACTTGACTCATGAATTGTGTGGCATGATCCGAAATAATTTTCTCCGGTCGACCCACTTCCGCGATAAACTGTTTAACTTTCTGGAATACTATCTTGCTGGTGGCATTGACTATGGGATACAACTTGGTGTATTTTGTAAATAAATCTACCATCACGAACACATATTTCACCCCGGCTGTTGATCTAGGTAATGGTCCCAATACATCCACTGATACCAACTGCAGTGGTCTCTCCGGAAGGATAGGTTTAAACTCACCTTCGAGATTTTGTTGGGCATGTTTCGCTTTCTGACACAAGTCGCACGATCGAGTAATGGCGGCGACTGACTTGTGCAGATTCGGAGAGTATAGCTGCCTAATCAATGACTGTGTCAGCTTCTTTGAACCAATATGCCCGCAATTCCTATGAACCTCCCAAATAATCGAGTTGATGTTTCGCTTCGGTATTACCGGCTTCCATGGCTCTTCAAATCTGGCTTTTCCCTTGCTATGATTGAACAATACTCCCTCCGACATGCAGTATCTCTCCTCTAACCTAGTTGGAACCTCTGAACCCTTCAATTTATCTATTATGACCTTGCAGAATTCATCTTCCTGTTGCAGTTGAGCTATCTGGTCAAAAACATTCTTGATTGTTGCGTTATCTTTAAGTTGTTGTGTCACAAGATTAGCTACCAAAAATTCCTTGGAGTTCTTCCTCGGTGTCAATTCATCATTCAATACATCGGGTATTCGACTTAGGTAATCGGCGACTACATTCTCTTTCCCTTTAATGTGGCATATTTCCAAGTCAAACTCTTGCATCAGCAAGCACCATCGTGTCAGCCTGCTACCAAAAATTTTGCCTGCTTTTAGACACATCAGGGCTTGATGGTCAGTCATTAGCTTTATATGTTCTCCCAGAAGCAGGTCTCGAAACTTCTGCAGAGCCCATATTATTGCTAGTGTCTCTTTCTCCGTGACCGTGTAATTTCGCTCTGCCGAATTCAATGTTCTACTCGCCATCGCTACGGTACGTTCTACTCCCTCATCGTCCATTTGCGCGAGCTTCGCCCCTAAGGCATAATCAGATGCGTCTGTGTATAGTAGAAATTCCCGACCTAACATGGGATGATAGATGACTCGTTCTTCGAGAAAGACCTTCTTGAGTTCTTCAAAAGCTTCCCGCTGTTCTGCTTCCCATTTCCACAGCTTGTCCTTCTTGAGTAGATCAAACAATGGGACTGCGATCTTGGCTATCTTGTCGCTGTAATTTCGGTAAAACCCGATAACTCCCAGGAATGTACGTAGTTGTTTAACATTCTTTGGTGTAGGGAAGTTGGAAATACTGTTCAATTTTTCAGGATCGGTATGAATTCCGGTCGGTGTCAGAATATGCCCTAGAAATGGTAACTCTTGTCGGCAAAATACGGATTTTCGCAGTTTCACCGTCATTCCTGCGTCACGTAGTTTCGTTAGGACAATGCCGATATGCTCCAGGTGTTCTTCGAATGATGACGATGTAATCAAAATGTCGTCGACATATGCTCGCGCGAATCCTTTGCACTCAGATCCTAGCATTTCGTCCAGACAACGAGTAAACTCAGCTACCGCATTACATAAGCCGAACGGCATGACTTGGAACACATACTGCGAGTTCTTGAATAGGAATGATGTGTACTGTCTAGATCTTTCTTCTAAGGGTATTTGCCAGTACCCTGCCGACAAATCAAGTGTGGTTAGAAACTTGACACCCTGATATAATCGCAGAATATCATTCGTTGGTCTCGGACTTTCCCGATCTCGAACAGTAATTTTGTTGATCTCCCTCGCGTCAAGGCATAAACGTACTGTTCCGTCTTTCTTTCGCACACAGAGTATCGCATTCGTGAATGGGCTAGGCGCTCGCTTTATTACATTCCATTCCAACATTAAGTCTAGATATTCTTCAGCCTCTTTCAAATATTTCGCCGGGATGGGATACGACTTTTTATGGAATGGTTCACCGGGTATGACCTGAATACTAGCTGTATATAATTTGTTTAACCCAGGTTTTTCGGAAAATATATTTTGAAAATTTCTTAAGACATGAAGAAGATTATTTCTACCGGTTTCATTTACCATGGTAATTCCCTTTACAGCTTCTATTAAATCAGCTCCGGTCGCCATCAAATTTATGTCACTATTAATACACGAAGTTTCCTTATGAATGATTGCAATGCATTTTTCCGAAACTTCCCAATTTTCAGTAGTTTTCGTATTTTCTGTGTCATCCATAGCAGTTACCATCCAACCTGCAAAATTCAAAATTATTTTATGGCTAGTTAGAAAGTCTACACCGAAAATTACTGGTTTAGCCAATCCTTTTACGATTAATACATTAATGTACTTGGTGCTACCTAAACCTTCTACTTCCAATAAGGTCTGACGATTAATGATGGGACTAGCCCTTGATGTAACCCCTAGAATCTTTAAACTCGGTACTGGCATTCTCGGTAATGATATTCCGGTGCTCTCTATCATGGCTACGCAGTCTTCGCTGATGCAGGATATCTCTGCGCCGCTGTCTAATAGTACAGGCACTTTAACTCCGTTTAAAGTTAACGATATCTCCGGACATAGTGCTTGTTTCGCTTGAACTTCGGTTTCTGTGGGCTCGCTGAGTAAAAATTCACGCTCGTTTTCTTTGAACATAATGGTGTGTATGCTTCGACAATTATTCTTGTCATTTGCGTCGGGATCCAATTTTATACTAGCCCCGTCTAACTTACAATTAGGGACTGACGTGCGGAGCGGGTTTTCGCCATCCCTAATTAGTTTACCGCACTGTCCTTAAATCCTCTAATTTGCTCTTGTGACAAATTAGCAAATCCATTATTTGCATTCGGTGAAATCAAAAATGTGTTATTACCTCCTTGGTTTGTATCTGAGCTTCTGCTAGATTGCATGCGCGGCCATTCCGTGTTGCTTTGCTCGTGACTTGGCGCTATAGAATATGAATTTCTTTCTCCTGGTCGCGCGTCGTGAATGGTGGTGCTAAAGCTGTTCCCTTTTTCAGACGGTACAAACGTTTGTGCATTTATGCTATACTGACCTCCGGAATGATTATTGTAATCTGCCGATCGTTCTTTCATTGTTCGATTTTCGCCTGAATTAACTCTGAAATTAACTGTCCCCTCCTGACGTTTATTCTCCCACTGTGATTCATTTTCGCGTCTGTCTTGTCGCTTCTCGTTTCTACGACGATAGTACTGTGGTTTATAAAATCCGTTACCATATCGCTGACCTCGATATCTATTGTGATACCAATTACTTCCGCAGTTTTCAACGTTCAGTGTGTGAATTTGAGGTTGTTTGTGTCCGCTGTTCTGCCCTTCATTTCGGTTGCGCCAGTTATTGTATAACGGTGTCTGTTGGTTCGTGTTCTTGCGCTCGTTAGTTTCTTTGTGCGTTACCGTTTTATCGAGCTTAACGAGTCGTTCATACGTTAACAGTTGTTCCTTGAAATCTACAATATTACTGTATTGCCGTCCACTAAGTTGTAATTGATAATTGAGTGGTAATTGCGAAATTATCATGGCAATAAACTCTTCGTCTTCCATACGGCAATCAAGATAACGAGTTCTCTCGTACATATCGCTGATATGCGCCTCTAAATTTTGAAATTTACGATTTTCGAATTTTTCAGAATGCAACTGTATTCGCAAATTGCTTTGGATACGAGTATTCCAAAATTGGGATATTAAAGCTTTCTGAAACGATTCGTATGCGTGTACCGAATCTTTCGCCAACTCCCACCAATAATATGCCGTGTTTTTCAAGCAGTGGTTAACGCATTTCAATTTTTCTGCGTCTGTTAACTTAAATGTGTGGCAATATTCTCCAAACTGATTTAAGAATCTTCGAGGGTTTTCATTACTTTTCCCTGAATATGTTGGAACGTCATCCAACCATTTCTTAGAAGGGTGGTGTAGTGTAAGTACCGGATCTGCTGACATAATTGCAGTACTAATATTCGCGGGATTTCGCTCGGCTTCTATCGTTATCGATTTGTTTACCGGCGTGTCTTCCTTGTCGGTATTACATTCGCTAGTGTGGTGAGTCGTTAGTTGGGGCGAGAATGTTGCGATGTGTCTGGATTCTCTTTCTATTTCCCCTATTTTCGCCTCTACCATATCTAACCTTCCTGTTAGACGCTCGCTTAAGTGTACTACTTTATCGTCAGTGCGTTTACTGAATATTTCTACACCTTCAATACGAGTGTGTACACTGGAAAACTTCTGTTGCATCTCGTGCTGTGTTTCAGTTAAGTCATGCCTGATTTCTGCTGTTTCATCTGCAATCCTGCCTAAAGTGTTATTTAAGACTTGCACTAAATTGTCTAGTCTTTCGGCGTTTTCTCGCTCCTTTTGTTCCCTTTCTAACTTCTCCTCCTGTTCTATACGCTCCCGTTCTTGTTTCTCCCGTTCCCGTTCTAGTTTCTCCTCCTGTTCTTTACGCTCCCGTTCTTGTTTCTCCCGTTCCCGTTCTAGTTTCTCCTCCTGTTCTTTACGCTCCCGTTCTAATTTCTCCTTATTCATGAACTGGAACAGTGCATCTAGGGTAACAGTTGGTGTCGGCGGCGAATGACCCAACTCCATTTCCTGCTGTGACTCCATACCAGTAGTCTCGATGTGCTGTTCTGGTACTACTTCTCTAGGTTCTCGTTCAGGACTAGAGTCAGAAGTGTCATTGCTACCTCTCAAAAAATATGACTTCCTACCTGTGTCTGTCATCTTGACAAAATAAAATTACTGTCTGTATTTTTCAAAGTGTCTTGAGTTGTTCAAAAAAAGATCATAAAATAGTCCCTAACGTTGGCTTACACGTTGTGCGCCAAAAATTCTGAAGTGTTTTCAGAATTACTCTATGGAGTATATTTCCTAAAATGCCAATATCTATAATGTAAAATGTGGTCTAGTTGGGCGCCGTGAAAACTCTATAAAGTACTAGTGCTGTGATTGTGTATGTAGCACAACTACTAACCTCTACAGAATATTAACTAAAATATGTCTTGTTATGTTGATAGTGAAAATAAATTATTCTCAAGTTGTATGTACTGGTGTAGTTTGACTCAGTGTGAATACCAAACAATAAAATGTCGTATAATTCCTTAGCAGTATGTCTCCTTCTCTTTGGTGTAAGTATTCTGACCTTAAAATCAACAAATATAAGTAGTGTGTTTAAAAGCATTAACTTCTCTATGACTGCTGATCTCAGTGTAATAAAAACTAATTATTCTTTCAAGACAATCCAAGCTAAATATTTCTGTCTATCTGGTTTAACGTACACATGATATGTAAGTATGGTTATCAATCGGAAAAATAAAATATAATGAAAATTTAACTTTTTACTAGGGTCAAAATCATGGTTGTATGGGTGACAATACTCTTTTGCAACATATCCAACTGTAACATGAAAAGTGACAGAGTCAATGATTAGCAAGCAACATACAAATACCTTTGAGACAATTATTCATGTTTAAATAGGTTTTTCATTAAACAAAATTTCAATATCCGTTATACTTAAATGTCTTTCAGAACTAATTACGTTTTACGTAATTGTATCACTGAATAATAGTTTGGTTATCAGTCAATATTTTAAATATTATTGAAACACATTTTAACTGGCAAGTTAGTCTTTTCTTTGTTTTTACTAGCTCAGTCTCTTTCGGTAGATCAAACTGTCTCAAGACTTCTGGACCTGGGGCTATTCTTTAAACATTCAAGACAATTAATGACTTTAACAGATTTTAACTTTGATATCGTACATATTACTGATCAATGTCAGTTAACCAGGTCCAGTATGTACAAGCTACAAGTCTTTACGTAGTTAAGTAGTATTAAGTTGTTTTTGCGAGTTTCACATTAGGTCTTGATCGTAAACATCATAGTTTAAGATATCTTGCCATTAAAATAGGACAGGTAACTTCTCGCTGTTCTTGTTAATTCGGGGATGGGGCAAACAAACCTCGTCGCGTCGTTACAATACCAAGAGGCTGTGGAAAACCTCTCCGAACCCCTGTCTCTCCTCCGATGTTGCTGGTTAGATCTCACTCTCCTCCGATGTCGCTGGTTGGGTCTCCGTCTCGATGCACCTCCTCTCGTGCTGCTGGTACTCCAGCAGGACTGGCGTCGGTCACCTGGAGTCGTCTAGAAGGATGATGTCCTCCGGTACACCGTCTACGATGCCGTCTACCGCTGTCGAACTCCTTCCATATCGAAGATTGATAGTCCTTTTCTTCGTTTCTTCTTAATTCGTCGTTGATCCAGTTCTATTTATGCTGTTAGTCAAAACTTATCGTCGTCGTCGATTCTTTAGTAGAGCTTCGAACATCGGTAACTACCTCTTCTTCATTGTGTAGTTCCGGTATTTATTATAAAATCATCAATTTCACGTAGATTCTAGCTATTCAGTCGTCGTACCAATGTTTTACGTGATATTCTTACATTCATTTATGACTAAATCACGGAGCTCTTTCTCTCTAATCCTTCTCCCATGATAGTAGAACAGAAACTCAAGTTCCAATTTGTTTCAAACAGTCAAAGCTTTCTCTATTGAACACTCTCCGAAATCACACTGGAACTACTAAATTCTTTAAATAAAATATATGCGCAGTCGAGCGTCCAATCACATATACTCTTTCCTCAGTAATGACCCAAAAACAATATTAAAAGGTGTAAGCTCATTTCCTATTCGTCGCCGTTTAACAAATGTTTGCAAAGACATTTCATAAAATTATTACTTAGATAAAACATGAAAATACTTAAAGAGTAAAACCAAATTGACCTGACCATAGAGATACAATACTGGTAAATATAATTCATAACAGGACTAAGACAAAGTCATAGAGGTAAGAAGTAAAATAATAAACATAAAATTCATTTCTATTGAGGGCTTCTCAAATACCTCTATAGTTGTTACAGCAATTTTCGGTATCTGTTCAAACCTGATACTGATATAGGTAGTAATGTACCTGGTTACTAGTGATGGGAGCAGTGACAAATTTTGTTCCTGTGACACGCCGTAACCAGTGACATGAAAATCACAGGGTCTAGTCACCGTGACATTGTCACTGTTAGTGACCTTGTTGCTAAAATGTAAAACCGGAATTTTATTATTAATAAATATAGTGTAACATAATCTCCTAATAATTGTATATTTTTATTTATGTGACATACAACATGTAATCATTGATAAACCAAATTAGTTCATAGTTTATTGGGATTATTAACTATGCATTTTAACAAATGAAATAAATATCTTCTATATTATTTATAAATATTTTTAAATAAAATATTTTTATTAAATATAACATTTAACATCACATTTTTTAATATTACGCAAAACACGAAAACTGGGCAATATCCTACTTCACCGAATTAACAGTGTTTGTTTGTCTTTTTTTTCTTTCAATTTGGACAATAACATTTAGTTCAGATTCACAAAATTTGTGAATCATTTAATGATTTTGAACAGAGTAACTGGACACACCAGTGTCGCATACCTCGCCGAGAAAGTACTCGTGTGTCACGTGTCGCTGCTGCGGCAATTCACCATTAATTTCCCGGCGGCGCGCCGTTAGGGCCGCAGGCTAGCTCTTATTTCGGTTTTATGACTTCCTGTTAACGTCTACCTTCCGGAGGCTAAGCAATAGGGATGGGAAGCCTACATTTCACAAAGGGTTGAGGACCAACCCGAACATGCCCGAAGACTTCACCTTCGGCCAACTTCGTGACTTTGTTTTTATGTTCATAACAGCACGACCATGTTGGTGGATATCAAAAACACTTATTAATAATAATTGTGAGGTTAAGTGTTTAATTCATAGAAAGAAAGTGCATATTTAGTAATAATCTTAAGATTATTATTCACTGTTATATTACAAGTATTCGTTATGTTCAGGATCTTTCAACGCACTAAATTAAAACAGCAAGCATCATGTACCTCGGGATCAAGTGAAAAACTTGGATATGAGATACTGAACTTTAACTAACTTTCAGATTTGCGTGTAAATTAAGAGATATGTATCATCGATCATTTAGTTCATATTTTCTCTCTACAGGTTTTAAAGTTTAGCCTAGGTTGACGTAATTTTTTTCGTATCACGTGTCCAAATTGATCCCTTGGTTTTGTGGTACAAGATGCTTGCTGTTTTAATTTGTTACGTCGAAAGAGTATGGACATAACAAATACTAGAACATCACAAGACAAACAAATTATCTCAGGTGTTGTGAAATAATTTCTTTTGTAACTGTTTTACATTCATATATAAATTGTAATAACACAAGTTAGTATGCCCATGTTCTTTCAATGTACCAAATCAAAACATCAAGCAAAATGTACCACAGGAACAATGTATACAAGATCATGCCTTCTGGATCAAGGAATGAATTTGAATATGTTATACGGAACTTTTACCAATTTCACTTTCGGGACAAGTATGTATCACAATATCATTATCACATTAATGATGACAT
Organism: Bacillus rossius redtenbacheri; assembly: GCF_032445375.1. Taxonomy (NCBI): domain Eukaryota; kingdom Metazoa; phylum Arthropoda; class Insecta; order Phasmatodea; family Bacillidae; genus Bacillus; species Bacillus rossius. The sequence goes on along the minus strand of NC_086338.1, from coordinate 25,163,439 downwards.
TAACATGGCACATTTATGTCATTACCATTTCTGCATTATTATGTGACTAGCATGATTATATGGGGGTTTTAGTTTGGGAGTATTCTAATGCTTGTTTTGCACAAAATATGTTTGTGTATTAAACTAGCTTTCTGGTAATGTATTTTATGCTATGGCCATGCTTATTCTAGATTTAGAACATACCTACTACAGTATATATTTTACCTGTGGTATCATATTCTATACTTAAGAACAAGCCCTACCTGTACTAGTATAATAGAACACCATACTGAAGATATATTACATTTCATTATTATTTCTCAAGATATATATCTGATGTAACAGAAGCATATGAATGTCCTCCGTCCAAAAGTTTTTTTCCCAGTGTTTGTACTTTAAGAACGTACAGATATGTGTGAATGCACAGGTATTATAATGTAAGCTTTAAACTTTGATTACTTGCTAACCTGTAGAAATTTAAAGTCTGTTTTCAGGATAAATTCAGGGCTATGACTAGTGTCAAAAAAAGTTTTTGTCTAATTTTTTTTTAGTTTGTAGAAAAGCCACAACGTAAGATTATTACCCACCTCTCCTAACAGCAAATAAAATGCACAGAGTAATTGTATTGTTTTGTGGCTTTTAAATGAATAAAGAAAAATTTCTAAAAAACTTTTTCTCACATCCTGACATGTATCAAAATATTTCCCAAGAGAATGTTGAGGTACTTTAAGTTGTTTATCGTTTTTAAAACTGCACAAGATTTTATTAAGTTTGTTTTAATCAACAAAAGTAAGAAGAGTAAAAATTATAACTTTTTTTTTACTTCCTGATATGTTTTTCAGTCATTACCCAAGAGAGCAATACTTGCAGCAAGAAACACATAACTCCATATGTGACAAAATCTGATTATGAGGCCCTTGTTTTTATTGAAGCAAGCTTTTTGCAAGCACAGCAGGGACTCGCACATGGCGGCACTTGCGATATCACAATCATGAATGTTAAAACTATAAAACTATTGGTAGACTGCTTGATGTAACACAGTGCTGTCTTACAAAATTATTCCAAAGCATTTCAGGAAGCAAAAGGTATTTTGTAATTTTTATTTTCTTGTTTGCAAAAAATCTGATAAACTGTAAAATTACAATGAACACAAAACACTACTACTTAATTACTATAACATTTTATAAAATCATAAAAATAAACCACCTACTTTTCTGGCTGCTTGTCTTAAGTTTACACAAAAAATATTTACTGTTCTGCCATTAATTTCACTTAGTGTTGCAGCATACAGTATCGCAAAATGCAGTCACTACTACAATCACCACACATTTATATTCTATACATCTACCTGAGAAACATTAAGAGCTAAGTGCTGTTAACTTTTGTTACCACTTGTATTTATAAGCAGTAGTAGTTTTTTTTTTAATTAATGTGTGTAGGTGCTAATTTTGCCATTGCATTAAATCACCCAAACACTCTTTGTGATGTAGGTATACGATTTTTCCAATTTTTTATGTAACTGAATGTTTGACAAATTTAAAAAACAAAAAAAAAAATATTGAAAGCTGTGAATACATGAAGAACAGTATACATTTAAATAAGATAGGCCCACCAAAACTATTGAGCTTATCAAATTATACATATACTTACCAAATGAAATGTGTTGACCATCTGGTGTGTATCATGTTGCCATGAATATTATTTTTCTGCTATATAGTTTCTGTTAAATACTATGTATTACTTTATTGCTCTACAGTTTCTGTTATGGACTTTGTCTCCAGATTGCCATTTATATGACTTATTCTCTACATTCTCAGTACTTGTAATTGTTTCTGTTTGTTGCAGGTATGTAAGGAAATTAGAAAATGAGCTGAAACATTAAACTCTTTGGACACTCCATAGAAAGGAAGAATTATTTTCTGTTTAATGCTGGCATGTGAAGACATTAGAACATTTTCTTGTAGATTAAATTCTTTGGACATTCAATGAAAATGAATTATTTTGTGAATTTTTGTTATAATAGTGCTTTTTATATTTCACTTAGAATTTTATTTCATTGCCGGTTAATTGATAGTAACTAAGAAAGTGAAATAAATTTTTTTTTTGGAGAAATAAAGAGTATTTTTTACAACCTTATATTTCATGATTGTCTATCTTCAAAACTTACCAAACTTGGGTGATTCATATGGAAAAAATAATGTAAATATTTTTGCTGAACGTTCATAATAAATAATTTTACCTTTTGACATGTCAGTTATCTTTAAAACACATTGTAGTTATTAGTATGTACAAGAAATAAAGTGCAAGATTTTATGCCTTTAAAATATTAGTGTTTAAATATTCAATGTGTCTTCGTTTTTTTCATTCCACAGCACATAAATGAATTTTTTTTATAAAGTGAACATATAAATTTAAATGTAACATGTAACCTTTTATGTGGTATCGCTTTCAAGATACATTCACCCACTGTGTTGGTACATATCAAGTAAACCAATGAACAATTAGGAAAGCTACAATGATAGGGTTTTTTTATACAAGAATGTTACGGATAAAATAATACAATGGAAAGAGATTACTGTGGACACAAAAAAAAATTAATATTTATGTTTGTTTTTTTTTTTCATAAAAAAAATATTCTTTAGTGACAATCTAGGCTGCAAATGTCTCATACATTACTGAATTTCTATACTGAGCATTACCAACACAGAGCTTACACAGTAATAGTTCCTCTTTACATTATACCATCAGGTGACACTACAAAGTCTCATAACATGCTATTGTTTTAAACAACCTCAGTATGTACCTTTATGGACAATTACTTTTATGGGGAGAAACATAATGTAGTAATTTGTGCATAAAATAATTGTTTATATAATTTACTTAATAGTCATGCAGTATAGCTGCACAGTATGAACCTCACAAATATAATGAAACCAGTTTTTAGTGAATGACCACAATATTAACTCTCAGCATTTTCACACACATGTCTTGAAATATTGTGGTAAATGTTTTATAGACTTTCTCACCTCTAAATCTTTTTTCTCTCGTTACCCACACATCCCTGGGTCATCTTTGCGGAGCCGGGCTTATCCCAACCGCCTTAGATTTAACCCTGCCACGTGACCACGCCGCAGGGTCGACAATTATGGAACTCGCTGACTCCAGAGGTAAGCGTTTTAATTTAATGTAGCCGTGCATATGTTTGCTGGCCCAAACAAAGACATTAAAGCACTTGTAGATTCACGGCTCGTAGAGCCTGTTTGAGTCGTAATTCAAAAACTTACGGGTATGGCCGACTCCATGCAAATCCCCAATAAGACTGCTGTTAGATGTAACGTAAGCACATAATGAAGCAATCAGAAACTTTTGTCAGGGTAAAGTATAAGGTATAACGCATAGTGTAACACCGCAATGCATAGCATGCGAATAAATGCGAGAACAAATTGACAGTGATTTCCAGTGCCCCCTTACCTAAGTTAGGCATCAGCCAACTGTTATGTATCTATGTGTTTAGTGCATGTATCTATGCACTTCCGGAATTAAAGCAGTTGGCAATATGGCCTCCCAAGAGACTTGTCGTTACTGTTTTCCAGTTCATAATCCACTATAATCCAGATCATAACATGGCGCTGCGGACTGTTTCTGGTATGTGTACGATGCGGAATATCTCCGTCGCATTCTGGTAACTGGACTGTAATAGATATTGACGAATAGTTTGGTTTTGTGATGTGTTAAGTGTTACCCTAAAACGCACGCGTAATGGAGGGACTGAAACCACCGGGACCTTTCACCTTTGATGGAGATCTGGCTAACAATTGGAAGCGCTGGAAGCAAAAATTTTTAATATATATGAAAGCCACAGGTGGTGACGGTAAAGACGACGGTATTAAAATAGCTACATTGCTGCACGTGCTTGGTGAAGAAGGGCAGGATTTATTCTTCACCATGGATATATCTGAAGAAAACAGTAAAAAATATGATTCTGTTCTGGCATGCTTAGAATCATATTTTCTGCCTAAGACTAATCAAAGTGTCGAAAGACATAAATTCAACAATCGAGTACAAGAAGAAGGGGAGACTATCGACGCCTTTGTCACAGCACTAAGACGTCTAAGCACCAATTGTGGTTATGATGGACTAAGAGATGACCTCATCAAAGACAGAATAGTGTGTGGAGTTCGAGATTCCCGTCTCAAAGATCGCTTGTTACGGGAGCCGATACTAACGCTGGCAAAGGCAACACAAATTTGCAAAGCTGCTGAACAGACACAAGAATTAATGGAGACAATCGATAGAAAGGAGGTAGTACATACAGTGTATCGTAGCAATCAAAAAAGTATGAAGTCGTCAGAAAGAAGTACAGAAGATGAAGACATCTGTGAGAAGAGAACTTCAAATTACAGGACAAGAGGAAAACCCATGGGACGAGCAGCATACCCTTCTCACTCTAATAACAGCTTTAAGGGTCCACGAGATGGAAGGGCCACGCATCAGCAGTACAACAAGCCATCAACAAGTAAGCTACATCCGGAACATGGCACACACAATGAAGGCTTTTCAAGGTATGGTCAATCTTTTGATAAGATGTGTCACAAATGTGGACATAAACATTCTTACCAACAGTGCCCTGCGATCAATGCTGCATGTTATAATTGCAATAAAAGGGGTCATTATTCGAGAATGTGTAGATTGAAATCTGTCAATGAAGTGTTAAATAAGGAAAGTAATGTAGGTAGTGAAAAGCCTGTTGAATTGTTGTTAGGTTGTGTTACATCTAAAATGCTTATGCCTGTTGATGGTATAGCAACAAACCTAACGGATGAATGGTTTTATAGTTTATATATAACTGACTCTGATGTAAATATTAATTTCAAAGTTGATACAGGGGCACAAGTTAATGTACTTCCTGAAAGTGTTTTCTTAAAATTGAAGTTAACTAATACTGCATTGTTAAAGTCCCAGGTGGCACTCAGAACCTATTCGGGGTCAGAAATACAACTCTTAGGAAAGTGTTTTCTTGACTGTAGGACTAACTTAGGGACCTCGCACAAATTAGAATTTCAGGTGACAAAAGTTGATCACTCTACACCTATAATAGGGTTACCTGGCATTCAGCAACTTGGAATACTTAAGAGAGTAGACACGGTGGATGCGAGACAGGAACCGCAAATGCACAAAATGTTGTCTCAATATAAGGCTGTTTTTGAAGGCTTAGGCAACATTAGGGTGGAACCACATCAGTTTGTGCTAAAACCAGATAGTGCACCACCGACAGTTTCTTTTCAAAGAATACCCTTTTCTCTACATGACCAGCTGCAAGAAGAGCTGGATCGAATGATAAAACTAGGGGTAATAATCAAGGTGGATGAACCAACTGAATGGTTGAACCCTATTGTTGTCGTAAAGAAGCCTTCTGGGGAATTGAGAGTTTGTTTAGACCCTCAACCATTAAACAATGCAATCTTAAGAGAACACTGTAGATTACCAACACTAGAGGAGGTCACTCTCAAAATGCAAGGATCACAGTACTTTAGCACTTTAGACGCCAATAAAGGTTTTTGGCAGATACAGCTTACTGAGGAAAGCTCAAAGCTGACTACCTTTCACTCACCATCACAGGGACGGCTTAGGTTCACACGCCTACCCTATGGACTGTCTTGTGCGTCAGAAATTTTCTTCAAAGTTTTTAGCACATTGTTTCAGGACATTGATGGGGTACAAGTTTATATTGATGACATCATTGTTTTTGGTAAGGACCAACATGAACATGATCAGAGGTTGGAAAGGGTCCTTCAGAGGGCATTAAAAAAAAATGTAACATTTAACTGGGATAAATGTAGGTTTCGCCTAAGCGAGGTCAAATACATAGGACATATCTTCGGCAAAGAAGGAATAAAAGTTGACCCGAGTAAAGTTCAAGCCATAACTGACTTTTTGGAACCCAAGGGAGTGAGTGACTTGCAAAGGTTTCTCGGGATGATAACTTACCTTGGAAAATTTGTTCCCAATCTGTCTGAACACACTGCCTTATTAAGGGAATTGTGCAAACAAGGGGCTATCTGGCAGTGGTCAGAACGACATCAAAATGCTTTTGAAAAAGTGAAAATTTTGTTAGCCACTACACCTGTATTACAGTTTTATAACCCTCATGAGCCTATAACCATTTCAGTTGATGCATCCCAAAAGGGTTTGGGAGCAGTTCTGTTACAGTCTAAGGGTCCAGTGGCATATGCATCAAAATCATTGACACAGACCCAGCAGAACTATGCACAGATTGAAAAAGAACTGCTAGCGGTAGTTTACGGCTGTGAGCGTTTTCACCAATACATTTTTGGGCGTACTGTTCTTGTTGAGACAGATCATAAGCCATTGGAGGCAATATTTAAAAAACCCTTGGATAGGTGCCCATTACGATTACAGCGCATGAGAATCAAGTTACAAAATTATGACATTACCCTGAAATATGTTCCAGGTAAATAATTAGCAATAGCTGATGCCTTGTCTAGAGCTAGTGGCCCAGATACAAACTTTGAACTGCATGAACAAGAGATTGCAGCTCAACAAGGCTTGGTTGTACACCACATACAAGCATCTAACAAAACTTTGGGAAACCTTCAGTCTGAAACACTTAAGGATGAAACATTGATCCAACTCAAAGCAGTCATCTTAAAGGGTTGGCCTAATACAAGTAAAAAACTGCCGTCCTGCGTAAAAGAATATTATTCATTTAAGGAAGATTTGACTATACAGGATGACCTAATATACAAAGGAACCCAAATCGTAATTCCCACATCCATGAGAGGGGCTTTGCTAGATAAAATTCATTACACTCACTTAGGGATTCAAAAATGTAAGCTACGGGCTCGTGAATGTGTTTTTTGGCCTGGCATGTCAAGAGACATAGAAAACAGAGTAGGCAATTGTACTACATGCAGGGCAGCACAGCATGCTAATACTAAAGAACCCCAAATTGATAAAGAAATTCCAGGCAGACCCTGGCAGATAGTAGCTATTGACATATTTCACTTCCAGGGCAAAGATTATCTCTTGCTAGTTGATACATACTCGAAATACCCTGAATTTAGCCACCTTCCAAACCTCTCATCAACTCAAGTAATTGCACACTGTAAAGCTGTAATGGCTAGACACGGTATTCCGGAAATTCTCTACAGTGACAATGGTCCTCAATTTTCCTCTAGAGAGTTCAAGGATTTTTCCATGCGTTGGGATTTTAAACATAAAACCTCGAGCCCTATGTACCCGCAGTCCAACGGACTAGCAGAACGCCATATACAAACTATCAAACACATGTTAAAAAAGTCTGTTGCTGATCGCAAGGACATCATGCTAGCTCTTTTGGAGCATCGTAATACACCAATTGACACCACAATGCCTTCACCGGCCCAGCTGTTATTTAGCAGACGCCTAAGAGGCTTGCTACCCTCTACAGCTGACAGATTTATTCCTCAAATACAGCCTAACATAGTGCAGGATTTGTATGCTAGACAACAAAAACAAAAACACTATTACGACTACCACTCGAGGGTGCTGAAACCTCTTAAGGAAGGGAGTCTAGTAAAAGTTAGGAACAGGAATTCATGGCAAAGTGGACAGATTGTGAAACTCTTGGACAGACCACGGTCGTATCGCGTAAGGGTTGACACTGGTCATGAGGTAGAAAGGAATCGAAAAGATATAATCAGGGATAGCATAAATCAGCCTCTGGTCATTGCAGGTGACATAGAACAACCTAGTGGAGACACTCAAACAGTTGATAAATATGAATCAAAAACCCCACCTGTGCATGAACAACTCTCATGTGAATTAGTAAAGGATGGTGATGATAATTCACAAGAAGGGTTTAGAGGATTTGAAGAAAGACATAGGCTAGGCAATAATGTACATGATACACAAAGGAATTTTGTTCAAAATGGGGAGAGAGTAGTTAAGTCAAGTTCAGGGCGAACTGTGAAGTTACCAAATTATTTAAAAGACTATGTGTGTAAAATATAAAGAATTTGTTACCATTTTGTAAACCTTGTGTGTTAATAACTGTATTGTTTTAAATGTGTGGATTAATTATTAGCATCCTAAAGGTGCACTAAACTGCACTTTGATATAAAGACATGTCTGTTCTAACTTTATATTTTGAGAGAGGAGATGTTATGTATCTATGTGTTTAGTGCATGTATCTATGCACTTCCGGAATTAAAGCAGTTGGCAATATGGCCTCCCAAGAGACTTGTCGTTACTGTTTTCCAGTTCATAATCCACTATAATCCAGATCATAACACCAACCATGCTGCCTGAGGAGTGTGATACTACTTCTCTAGTTAGTAATTCAACCACTGCCACGATCCTAATGAACAAAGCTGGGGCCGACGACCCACCAAACAGCTGCATAAGTTAGCCTGGCACCCTCCCGGAAAGAAAATAAAATTTTTAAGCTGTAAATATATAAAGGTGATTTTGAATTTTCCATTAAAAACAATTGAAACATGCTATAGATACAACACTGAATATAATTATCCTGAAACATGTTGAATTCAGTTAAGTTCTGTTACATAGTTGAACAGTGACGAGATTCTGCAAGATAGGAATAGCCTCTGTCCGTAAGTATGGGCGGTGGGCCTTCACTAATCAAAATTCCCGCGCGTCTTGTTAATTTTTTTTTTTTTTTTCCTAGCCTAAGTTAATTCTAAGTGTGTAGGGGAGGGTCCAGGTTAGGGGAGGACCTAAGTGTGTCTCAGGCCGAAGCCTATACACTCTACCATGCGGGTTTTTAACCATGCAGGACAAGGGCGCGTGCATCGTGTGCTATTGGGGTTTACTGGCCAGCCATGGCTGCAATTGGCGCCATGACTGACGCCCCATTGGTCGCCTAGCTTAAAAGCTAGCTAATGTGACCCAGGTAAAACCTGCATAGACACAGGGAAAACCCTGGGCCGGTTCATGCGGGGATCAATTAACATGCATTAAGCAAGCAGGTAACTACTGGACAAGAGGAAGAAGGGTCCAGGTAAGAAGAGTTGGAGGGGCTGAAAAATCAACCATGCTGGAGTTGGGTGCTTGGGCCTTGCGGCCCGCATTTAAAGGTTGGGAACTCCTGGGTTATTATTAACCAGGGGCGCAAGCGCCCCCAGGGGCGGGCGACTTCACTCGTCAGCCCAGCCACAGCTGCCCAGGCAGCCACAGTTAAAACAGAAGTGGGCAGACGAGCCAGTAAACCGGCTCGAACTGCTGGCTCTCGGAGCGAAAGGCAGCCTGACATTGCACCATCTTCATCTTCCTTCTTCCAGTCAACAGCCAACGACCTTTCAAGCCAGGGTGGGGGTAAGTCGTTCAGGCGAATGAAGTATCTTGCGAGTCGGACCCTCTTGCCCCCCAAATTCCCGGGTCGGTTGAAGGTCGCGCCGCCCAGGCTACCACTGGCTCCAACAGGGCCCCAACTTGAAGGCGCCGCCATCTCTTCCTTCAGAATTCCGATGCTGTTCAGTTCCGTTGCGCGCGCGGCAGTCCACAGCTCCGCAAGTTCCAGCCCGCAGTTCGTCTACACTTCGCTACTAAGGCACATCGAGCTCCCCTGCGGTGCCTTCGCCGACGAAGCTGCTTTCTGCCGCGCGCCGAGCTACATTCAGGCTACCTTTCTCCCCGACAGCCGTGATAACGACTCCACAGGCCGGCCATTGGTCCGCGGACTGCTATTGGTTATTCACAGCCACCCCAGCGAGATTGCAACTCTCGGGCTGGGCTCCCGTATCCGCCACCCGCGGGACGCGGTCGGTAGCAGTTGGCGCTGCTAGGCCGCCCCCAGCACGCACACAAAACCAACACGCACTGCCAGCCTTCGGTTACCCAATAGGGCGCAGGGAACTCCCAGCCAACAGCCCGCGAGAGAGATGCGCACGCCCCGAGAGACGACCACCGACGCGTCTTGTTAAAAGAAAAACAAAGTCCCGAAGTTGGCCGAAGGTGAAGTCTTCGGGCATGTTCGGGTTGGTCCTCAACCCTTTGTGAAATGTAGGCTTCCCAATAGGGATGGGAAATATAGTTCTTTGGAACGAACTAGTTCGTTCGGAACTAGTCACTTCAAAGACTTGTTCTTTAGGAACCGTTCTATTGAACTACATCGGTCGCGGACTGTATCGCGGTTTCCAATGTTTAAGGGGCCTCCCTAGTAAAAATGTTTAGCGCGGTGGGCCACTGGCCACGTGCTACTGCCAGTGGTTGGGCGGGGCGATATACCTGAGCCTGTCGCCTGCGCCGCGGTGGAGGGGGGAGAGGGCGTTTCAGCGAGGGGGGGCGGAATAATGGGAGGGTTGTCATTGTGTGGCGTCCATTTACTACTTATACCTGCGTTATCTGCGAACAAGATCGTGGCAAGAAAGGTGACTGTTTTTCCCTTTCGCTACATTCAACCAAAAGGATAATGTTCTCGCATTGCCTTGCTTGCTTCCTGACAGTGTTTATTAACTTGAAACATTAAATTAGTGTTGCGATCCAGTCCATATCCATGAAATGCAAACAATCGTCAATTCTGTTTAAAACATGTATTTTTATTTTTTAATTAACGTTCTACATAATTAAGAGATTTACATACATTACAAAAAATGCTGTCACCAACAATCGATGTGTTAGCTTGTGTTTTCAGGGGGGAAAAAATGCAAAAATTATATCATTAAAAAAAATTCCAACATTATACTTTCGAACTGACATTTGTGTGATGAATGGTTTTGCACGAACAGTTATGCTTTCATTCATAAAAGTATTCCGCACCGCGACGAGAAATCACGTCCTACTAATAATTGAGTAATAAAACTGGGAATAAAATGATGAAAATAATATTAATTATTTTTAATCTTAGACACAAATCAACTTTTTAAATCGCAATAACGACAAATAATTTTTTAACTTACTTCCTGAATAAAAAGTGCATGTCAAACTTACTTTTAAATTCTGTAAAGAAAAAAAATGTCAGGAACAAACAAGTGTTCCCACCAACGACACATCGTCAACTTTGTATTCTAGGGTTCACATCGTATTTAGTTACACTAAATATTACTGCATATTATTATTTTCTGGCTCGTATTACATGTTTAGCATTTTATTTAATTTTTGCATATTTTTTTAATGACTTTAACGTTGCATAATATGATGAATAAGTATACACGAATGAACTGGAATCACGTTTCGAGTTACATACAGACTGTTCACTACGAGCAGTGTAAATTTCTTAGCTGTTGCAACAGCGGCCTACAGGTGGATTCAGACTGCAGGCTTAGTCAGTCACGCTGAATCCACCTGAGTTCAGATTTTATCGAAGACAAGTGCGGGTGGTATGGAAGAAAGTGTGCACTGACTGTTGTGCTCAAGGTGTCAGTGAAATGTATAGCTGGAATCACGGGCGAAAATTTGTAGGATTCCCATGAGGCCCACGGGATAACGTGAAGATTTTGCAAATGCAAGCGGGCCCCCTCAGACGGACTTTTTTTATTTCAAGGAGGTTCGGGCCACCCTGAGATTCTCCCCTCCTCCCGGAATCTACGCATGCAGCTGGAATTAATTTTTAGCCAAGTACGTCATTTGGTGCTGTATTTAGGCTGTCAAAGAAGATACGAAATATGGCTGCTTTGATAATTGACGATAACTCCTTTTTATTGTGGAATAGTACCCATCTACAAAGAAATCCCTAAATATACCACCACTACTGTTGGGGATTTTCTATACAAATTATCAAAATAATTTTGGTTTCGTCACTGTCACTAGTTATTATTGTATCATACGAAAACATGTATGTTTTGTGTATTAATTTACGGTATTCATCTCTGTCAAAAAAATATATTTTTCGATAATAGAGTGTAAGCAAGGTAGAATACAATGGCTAATTTTAAAATAAAAATGGAATAAAGTATTTTTTGCTTGCAGTAGTTCAAATTTTTGAATTAATTTAGTTGTTTGTTTAAAAAACCCTTCTAAAATCAAAGAAACTACCTACTTCCTAAATAGATAAATAGTGCTTTAAGATCACACGCTTTCATAAATATTTAAACGCCAACATTTAAAATGTAGATTTCACATAATGATAAAATCTTATCTATTTTCATGGTCACGCCTAATGGAAATAATACACAACAATTCGTCATATATGTTTTTTATGCTTTTAATAACTACTCTACACATGAGCAAATTTCAATATACATAAAACTGAGGAACTCTGCATTACATTTTTAATCTGTGTACGACACTAACAGAAATTGAAGCATAAAACATTTTAATTTTTTAATTAATAAGTATTTCATCAACGTGAGCTTTGCTTTCATCTCAATGAAGCCACTCTACATAGAGGAAGTGCACATGTATTCAGTCTTAACATTAGACCCTCCGGATCACAGAGTAAACGAATGAATGGAATTCATAACATTACGCAGGGTTTTAAGACATATTTTCCCTTCTGCTCAATCGCAACATCTCACTTAGCGCGTAAAATGGTTTCAGTAAACATAACATAAAAAATATTCGCCCCATGTACAGTAGAGGAAACTAAAATGTTTGGAACACTGTAAACTAATTGTATTGTCATTTCTGTAGTCGCTCGAAGTGGCAAACTATGTATCTTTGTTCAATAAAACGAAATATTAAAACAAACAAACAATAACATTACGTTCAGACAATTCGTTACGTGAAGTGAATGTAATAAAATACACAAGACAGTTACACACACCATTACCAAAACACAATCCCATAAAAATCATAATATTACATGTCGACTTAAAATTATTATTATTCACCATGATAATTTCTTGCGGGTAGCCAGCAACAAAGAGACACAATTTTTATTTAATTTAATTAACTTTGACAAAACTTGTAAAACCTGGCATGAGCAAAGTAAGCTGATTCACAATTTTATTTTGCGTCAAAATATTAAACATCAACTAGTAATGAATTAAGAGTATGCTTCGCTTGGTAGAACACCGAATATAGTCATCTCCAGGTATTAAACTGAATTTTGAAAGAGGGACTCAAGTTTCTGAAGAAGTTAACTTTCCTGATGATCCATCGACAGTTCGTAAACGGTCTCATCGTCGGTATGTCGAGCTTGGGACCTTTTTCCTCACCATAGTCCCGTGGTCTGTTCTACCATTCGCACAGCTATCCCAACCTATAAAAATAGCCGAGTGATACTACTCACGTTGCTTTTGCTTCTATCATGGAGCTCGCCCGCAGTCGTACTTCCCTATCCAGCCTGCGTAATACACGCGTCCTACCTGCTAGCCGCCAAGAACACGTCCATTTGTGAAAAAGCCTCACCCGCCAACAATACTAACTCATTAATTATAATATGCAAAACATAAAAACATTACATATGCGATAAAACAAAATTTGCTGCTGTCATAAGCCGAAGAAAAAGAATCAATTTGAAATATAACATAGACAGATAAATCTAAAATGGAGTTATCGATAGTTATGTTTTAATAAACAGAATAATATGTCGTATTACACTAAATACGTGTTCTTACTGACAACCGAATTTAAAAATAAATTAAATTACTTTTTTTTCTTTTTAAACCATAACCGCATAGAAGAAACAATACTTTTGATACAATTTTTTGCATAACTATACGACAGGACTAAAAGTACATTGTACGTAATAAGTATTTGCTTATAGGAATTAATGCTGCAGAATATACGAATAGATTCAAATGCATAGAATTTAATATATTGCCAAATTTATTTGGAAATATGCATGTAACAAAAGATTGAATTTGAAATGAATTATCTGTTTTTAACTACAAATATAATTTTATCATATCTCACTTTCATTCAAACTTAAGAGTGTCATTTTCAACAACAAAATAGCCACAACTACACTTTAAAATATTTTAACTTGATACTTATATTGTATAACTTTTGATGAAATTAAATGTTAAGAGGTTCATTTAAGTTTGTAAGGAAACATAAATACAACGTTCAAAATAAATAACAAACATTTTGTGTAGTTAGGAGCTCCGCGTCATGCAAATAAAGGAAAGTTAAACTTTTCAGTATACGGCTGCAATAATTATAGAGGAAAATGTTATTTATTCTTTACTTTTAATTCCCGTTTGGAGAAAATAAACCGAAAAGTGCTATACCGAAAGTATAAAGTTGAAGTTGAATATCGCTTGTCAAGTAAGTTCAAGAACAAAATTAAAAAAAAGAAAATTTGTTTTCTTGAATCTACTTTTTTCAGAAAAGTACACATACATACAATATTATTATATTATAAAAATAAAATTATTAGTCCTTAAGTATAAATTACTGAAATATTTTTTAGTTAATTAATTTTGGCATGCGAAGAAATATTTAATTGTTAAAATCACGAGAACATAATTTATTATATTTATGTATTCCAAAAGCTTATGTTAAAGATCGACTATATGCTATTCAATTTGCCCAAAAATTTTACTGAAATAGGAGAGCATTACAAAAACACAATTTAACTAATGTAGGTATTATAACAATAAGTTATGTTCATAAACTATATTAATGGGAAACAAATATTTATCATTTAATGATATGCAACTATTTTCCTTTGAGGTAAAATTTGAGGTATATTTAAGGTAATAAGTAAATCCTCTCATAAAATTTACTGAAACTAATATTCTTCATTGTCCGTCATATTATGATTCCAAACAGTTTAAATCAACTGAAACATGAAATAAAATAGTAAGGTTAACCATGAGGTGTGGAAGAAATTAGAGATTACTTTGTAAAATGTTTTAAAAATTTCTCATGAAATATTGTGATTATTATGTTCGTACATAATGTAAAAAAAAATTCAATACATGAAATTCAACACATACTTTGTATTGCAAGTTATTAAACATATATTTTAAAAACACATGTGCGTATCTAAGTCGAATTGTTATGTAATACATGATGAACATTACCGATACAACTTCCCTTACAAATAACTTTCACCCAAAGATAAGGCCGCGGACAAATTAGGTATACACACTGGTCGCACGAGGAGCTGAAATAAGTCATATAAGAAAGCCGGCCGGAGTAATTCTTTTCAAGCCAAAGCTAAAAGTAATGGATGTTGTTTGTCTAAAGCAAGCAGTGAAATGACATACAAGTTTACAGAATAGCCATATAAGATCTTTGACGCTTCTTATCCCGTCAGTGGACTGTACGCGAAGAACCAACTGCATCATGGCCCGCCGCCAGTTTTATACTTACGTATGAATACACTTGTAAACGTTGGTTTGTATACTAATGTATGTTGCCGACATCGATAGGTATTCTTTGGCAGCTCGATGTGGATTCATTCGAACACGTTTGCGCTAAACACGACATATTTTTACATGAGAGTGACATCGCGCACTGAAAAAAGTTGCAGGTCTGTAACGCAACAGTGATACAAATATTACATAGTTCGAACATTTTCTGGAGCACGACATTCACTTTGGGTAATGCTAAGCTACTTGATAGGTACCCTTTACCTGCTTTAAAAGTGATAACTTAAAAAAAAGTGTACATGAAAGCAGACTCAGCCATATGTTTATTGCTGTTGTATTTGTCATAAACCTACCCTACGTTCAATACGGCCTGTTAGTAGAACCATGTTTTTTTTTACTTGTGTACAAGCTGTGGTTGTAAAGCGAATTTATATTCTTAGTTAACTAACGTCTATCATAACATATTTGGAATAAGGCTACCTTAATTTTTTTTCTAGATTGCTATATTGTTATATATATATATACACGTATTACTTAAACGGAAATATCTGGTAATAAAAATAAATGAAAAAAAGCATGAAAGGTTAATGATAATTTTTTTTCAACAACAAATAATTTATGGTTTAACTGCTTTGTGTACTATATAAAAACAGAACAAGCTTTCAAAATTTCTTTGATTATCCGTTATAGTTATGTTTGGTTTTAACTCATAAATATTTAAGTTGATTGCTAACGTCACGAATGTACAATAATTTATTTCACACCGCTCCGGGTTGCAGGTAAAGTAACAGGCGTGCAATTTGATCAGAAACGCGTTCTACTTATTCAGGCCCTTTAATTGGGCGTGACGGACCATGTGCCAAATATGTAACAATTATAAGTAGGTGAAGTATAAAAAAATAAAGAACTTGAATGCAAAATAATGCATCTAACAAAAATAATTTGCAAGGTTCTTTCGTGGATGTTGTAATGTGTGGGCAATATTTACTTAATTTTGGTTTTTGGATAAATTAATTGTGGTTTAAAATTTTTTAATAATTTTGTATAATTGCTGTAAAAAATTTATTTCCTGCCCTTATTAATTAATTGAGCTGTAGAAATAAGTTTATCTGAAAATTTACGTCATCTTTATTAAACATTGCCACTAATTATACTTTTTAACTTCAAAATGGTTTTTGAATTTTGTAATTAATAACGTACCATCCATAACTACATATGTGAGCGATCGGTCACTGACCCCATCTTCAATCCTCCTCGTGATTCCTGCGCCAGGAGGAACATTTACATAATTCTGACTAGCTTATTTAATATAGAACTTCCCTAGTTTTTATTTTTTATTTATCATACCATGAACATTTTTAAAACAGTGCAGACAATCAGATATCTATCTAACCAAAAAGCATAGCAAAATGACATTTAGTTTTCAAAATACGATTTTTCTTTTAATTTAAGATACATTTTATATAAACCTACATTTTTAAGTATCAAAACTTTTGTAAATAGTTAACCATTTGGTTAATACCAGTATAAAAATTTTCCCCGGCATTGTAAGATGTGTAAAATCATTTTGGAAACTAAAATAATTTTAAAAAATATTGGGTAGTATAATAATGGTTTCTTGAATTTTTATTAAAAATAAAAGGAAAAACAATGAAGTGTATTTTCATGTTAAAAATTAAATATAAATTTTGTCGAATTAGCTAGCGAGACTGTAAAGCCACCAATAAATAGTTTGTAGGACAACTTTCAATGTGTTGATTGATTAGTTTCAATACTTTATTTCGTAATACATGATCTAGTATGGTAAGCTTTAGGATATTTGTAGTTTAAACAAAAGCAATGTTTTAGAGATACACGAATATAGTCACAGAGTAAGTCGAGCACATGGTACTGTGGCGAGGCACACTAAAAGCAATTCTGAGAATTTCTTTCGGTCATGGGATTATCTTTTACCGGTGCTGGTTGTGGGTTGTCTCCCTCTCACGCACGCACGCACACACAGGCAGCCTGCCTCCCCTCCGGGAACGGGTTCCTCCACCACGCTACCTGAGCTGTGGCCAGCGAGCTGGCTTCGCCGAGCGGCAGCACGAGACGGTGGAAAACTTTCAGGATTTGCGGAAATTGTGGAAAAGATATCTCGGAATTCAAAGCGATGACTATATGTTTTAAATACATGAATTTCTTCAGAAAAAAATTATCTTTTTTTCTAGACTTGTACTTTTTTGCTGTCATTCTCCTAAGCAGTATAAAATGGCCCCAAAGTTGGACAAGTTGGTGATTTTTTATTTCATATTTTGATAGAAAAAAACAAAAATGTAAAAGTATACAGACAATTCGTGTATTATCTTCTCGTGGGTGAAAAATTTTCAGATTCGTAGTGTCGATTAATAAAGTCCCATCATTATTTTAAAAACATAGTGTTCCGCTAACTTCTGATGCTACTAGGGAGGCCCCTTAAACAAAATATTCCATACATTACACCAACACAATCGTTACAGACTTTTTGTTTTATGGGCATTTCTTTTTCTATAAATAAAAGAGGCACACAGTAATCCGATGCTTGTAAACAATATCTCCCATTACAAATGAGCGACTATCATATTGTTTTTCTTTCACACACTTCTTACATTTTTGAATGTGTATTAATTTATTTTCTGCAAGTAAAGTGCTTATTTTCACATGTGTACAAAACAAAATAATGGTATAGTGTTTTCTCATCTGTGACAACCTAAGCTGATTTTTTTCGTATTAGGTAAGTTTTATTATGTTTCTTTAAATTTTAGTGTAGTTTTGTAATGTGTGGTCTATGTGTAATGAAAGTTTAATTTCAGGTTGTATAGGCTATCTGAAATTTAACGTAATTACACTTATTTACGTAACACGTTTTTTAATGTCAATATGTAATGTAAATGTCTAAAGAATATTAGATAAAAATTAAGAGTTCACGATCGTCAAACGATACATCATTGCGCAAGAAAGAACGTAACGAAAATAATGACCGACAGCCTAACTACGCAATTAAATAAACTTACTGTGTGAACTATTTATGTCTTTGAACTAGCTAGTTCAGTGTGTATATGTACTCCCTTTCTCTTCGGTCTTCGTAGTTCAGATCAGTACTTGGAACGTCTCTGCTTGGAACTGAGGAAGCGATTGGGAAATATTTTAAGGGGGGGGGGGGGGGGGGATGAGACCAAATAAAGAACAAACGTAAGAGAGGGAAGAAAGCAAGAAAGAAAGACGTGGCATATTGTTTTTACAGAGGTATGATGGGGGGGGGGGGGGGGGGGGTTGGTTATCTTTCGCGCATGCGCAGTAAGGACCAAACAGAGTAGGAGAAGAGAAACACGCAAAGAACGAAAGAACGATTGTTTTTGGTAACAGCGAACTAGTCACCTAAGTCACCTAGTTCGCTCGTCAGAACAGTTCCAAATAGAGGTGTAAAAGTAACGAAAAAAAGCGTACCCGTATGTATTCGTTACTATAACAATCAGTACTCGTTACTATCGTATCTTTACTCGTTACTTCTGATACCGCATAACATGCAACGAATCGAGTCGTATTGCGTACGCGTACAGTATGACGTCGCGTAAATAATAATAATAAATAGAATATATACAATTAACAATATTTGATAATTAACAGTTTTTGTTAACCAAGAAACAAATCTCATTAGAGCGGCTTTATTATATTATCTTTTTTAAGATAATAAAAAAAACGTTAAAATTCGCGATAATAAAAAACAAAAACGTACATATTTCTAATTTGTAAAAAATACTTTCTTACGTTGTTTCTGTTCCAATCTCAAACTTTGTCTACACACACAGTACCTTTAATAAACAGTAAAAAACTTGGACGACGAATTTCCAAATTATGCTTTACTTAATAAACAAACATCGTTCTTTGTAACGTAAATTCATCGAATATGCGCGCGCATGCGTGAAACATACGAAACATGCGAGTAACGAAATGCAGCCGTGCGTAACGTTTCGTTACTCGTATATAGACGGCGCACCCGTTACTCAGTAACGAATACATACGGTTTGCTACAGCTCTAGTTCCAAATGAACTGGTAGTTCGCGAACTACCCAAGTACCCATCCCTACTAAGCAACAGAAAATAAAATGGCGATGTATCAGGCGAGGTTAGTTGTTGATAGTGATGATGACTATTTGAGGAATTCTATTGAATATTTGCAGGATGCGATGGAATAATTTATTACTAAATGTAAAATGCTTCGCCGTATTCGTCAAAGTTTTATTAAAAATTACATGGCATGAAAGTGTAGTCAAGCTTTTCTATTCTCGTCGAGTCGTGTATTATTATTTGACTTTAATTGATCACGAAGTACATAAACTTAAATGTTCCTGCTTAAGAATATGTGTAAATAAGTGAATTTTAAAATTGCAAAACGAGGGTTATTATTACCTATAACATGCGTGTTTTCGTGGAAGTTGTATCTGTGAATTTTTATTCGTAATACAGTGTAGTGATGGGCAGAACGGTTCTTTTGACCGAATCGGTTCTTTTGGATCAGTTCCGTGAAATGATTCGTTCAGAACGATTCGTTCATCTCGGTCAATTCGTTCTTTTCTGTGTATGGGATCTGGCTCTTTTATCAGGTGTCGTAACTCGTTCATCCTTTAGAGTATTAGGTACGTGTTTTTGTATTTGAACATTGCTTTCCGTAGCCAGTGAATCACAGTTGCGTATATGAAACAAGATTATTTATATTTTATTACTTTTTAAGTTACAAATATTAGTATATAGGCTATTTACACTCTAGTGACAGTAAAATGTTTACATGTAGACCAACACATTTAGAGAAAAAGACAAAAATTTAATACTACTACTGCGATTCAGTATGAAGAGAAACAAATGATGTACATTAATTGGTAAATATGTAGTTGGGCGGTATTTGCGAAAAAAAACATCGATATCACGAACATCGATGTTCAAACGAAAAAAGCATCGATGTCAAAAAAACATCGTTCTGACAACCGATACATTGATGTTTTAAACGATGATTTTAAATATCAGGAAAAACATGCCGAAATGATTTAAATTATAGTATGTAGCCAATAACCATACCTACTACAGGTTCCTGACCACAATATCCACAACTCATTTACAGTCGTGTCTCATGCAGAACAAAAACATGTATTAAAAGCAAACTCTGCTACCAAAAATTTAAAAATCCGCATGAACTACTTGACCAGCTCTCAGAAAACTTCAAAAAGTTGTGGACAAATTTAAATGACTGTGTTCCCCCCCACCCCCCCCCCCCCCCCCCCCCCAGTATTTTAAGAAGTCTAAAATCATTTAAAAATAACTATTATTTTACACAATTTATTTTTAATTGAAAAAAAGGGGAAAAAAGCATGAAGTGTCAATAGCTTGTATGTACAACAAGCTATGAAATTATCCATAAAGTCTCGCTGCTTTTCCCCTATATTTTGCAAAATTTAAAAGAAAATTCTTAAATAAACAATTTTTTTAGCTGTATTTATTTTTTCCAAATGATTTTACACATCTTAAAGTACTGGAAAAAAAATTTATATTGAAATCAAACAAATAGTTCAGAATTTACAACATTTTTGATACCTACCTACTTAAAAATGTAGGTTTTATAATAGCTAAGTATAGACAGTTAAAAAATTTCATCTTAAAAACTAAATGTATCGTAATGTTTTTTTTATATATTCATGAAATGATAGCCAAAATATTATAAAACACTAGGGTAATAATTTTAATGATGAACGATGTCGATGTTTTTGGGCTTTTTCGTCGATGTATCGCTCTTCAAAACATCGATGCTAACATCGATGTTTCATGAACGATACATCGATGTATTGAAAACATCGATGTACTGTATCGTTTGCATCCCTAGCCAGGTTACCACCTTAAGCAACTCAGAACACTTCAATGCCCATCTTATGAGCCAATCATTCACCTTTCGTCCGAGACGAGAAAATCTGCAGCAAGTATAGTAGACGAGTCGTATTTGTGGTTTAACTTAAGTCATGACAAACATAAAACTAAACATTATAATTCATCTGTCTTGAACAAAGTATTAAGCTCTCTGGAAAAAAAAAATAGTAATCCCTGGAGAAATCATTACAAGCATCATTTAATACCACGTAACTCCGCCTCTGGACTTAATAACTTCCTGGATTTGGTTAGGAAAGGAGTCCACAAGGTACAGCAGTTGGCACACCTGGGACGGTTGGAGGACGGGCCGGGCGCATTAGGACAGCCTAAGTTTCACCCCCATAGATCGACATGCACGAACAGTTCCGAAGTACGTCGCTCGATCGGGTAACTTCGGTAGTAGAAAAGCGCGGGCTATAGCTACAGCTTTTGAACGTTAACAATGATATCGTTTTTTGATCTAGCAAGAGATAAATTGCAAAATTGTACCAAAAGTGATAAAGATAACACTATTCCGGGATATGTAGACAGTGAAATCGGTTATAACAATTTCTTTGATGCCTTAAAAAGTGCAGGTTACTCGTTCTCAGTCAGAAGTAGTGCAGCACAGGAGCAATTCAAAATATTAGATTCAATTTTCTGTAGAAGACGAAGCAAGCAACATTAAAATGTTTATCTTGCTTGCTTCAAATCCTCAACCCTTATATCTGTCAATGAAGGAAATTAATTTAGCTTTCAGCTTGGTGACCTCTAGATCATTACAAAAAAATGAAGGGCTATAAAATGCTAATGATATGACAGAATGGGTGGGTGAAGTAACGTAAGAACTCTGAGAAAACCAACTAACCACTGCAATGTTTGCTGTGTTCCCCACTATCAAAAGATCCATTAATGACCCTGCTGAGAATCAAACCCAGAGCACTTAAACACAGAGACCTAATGTTTGCCTCTAATGACCACATTTATAAGACCACAAACCTAATGCTTATTACCTTTTCCACCATTAATTTAATTACCTTACCTTTACAGATCGTGAGCAGCAATTAATGACCAGTGTACTGAATGAAGTCTTTGAGATTAAGGGCTTCTTATGTGTAGGAATGTTTGCAATTTTTGAAACAGCCCTTTTCGGAATTTTATTATTCTACTACTGTTAAAAGTCTCTTCTCTACAAATTTGCTTTGTTCTCTGTTACTAATTATTATTAATGTAGGGCATCCTCCATCCATTGCATACCTTTAGTGAACATAATAACATATTATATTTTATTATATTTTTATTCTCCTCGCTGGTTCTGTATGTTCAACTACAGCTGATTCAGTTGTGTCTTTATATTTTTAATTATTTATTTCCATTGTTTTCCATGGCAAACAATACAAAACTTCAATGCCGTTAATCCAAAAATTGGAAGTAAATCATATTTTGAAGGTTTGCTATCTAACAAATCATTAGGTATTTAAAAATTTATTGTAATTTTTAAATTCAAGAAAAGTTTTCTGATGTATGTTCTGAGAAAAAGAAACATTTATGGAAGCTTACTGTAACACCAAAAATGAAGTATGATATTACTGATATCATTTGTGTTTGATATAATTAATTATTAGTGTTAAAAGTGCATTTGCAGTGCTAATTTCTGATCCCGTTCACATACAGGCATAAGTGTGATAACTAAAATGAAGTATGACGATTTAAGAGTTAAATGTTATGTTTAATCTCTTTGCCTAACTGTTTGATGAATATTTTAAGTGCAAATGTGCAGTTTGTAGTTCTTATGTTAGATCTAATTCATATTATACAGGCTAACGTGCATTGTTTTATGAAGAATAGTGTTGTAACAAACTGTCAGATTAAATTGTTTTGTTCCAAAATAGAGCAATGCTCTTTGGAACATTGCAGAAAATAAAATTTTAAGAATTACAAAGTCTAGCACAAATATTAATGTAAATCAGCTCCAAGACTTAAGTTGTAAATGTGAAATTAGGCCTATGTGATTACAATCTTATGGCATTAAAGGTCTAGTAAGCCTACCTACATTTGTATTTTAAATAATCCAAGTTCATAAACATTTAAAGAAATTGCTGCAAATATTTCAGTTCAATGAACTGATTCAAATAAAAAATTATAGGTTTAAAGATAATCTAGTAATGAAGCCAATAGTATTATTAATTAAAATCTTGTCTGTAATCTCAGAAGTCAGAGAAGTTGAACCCTCATGCAAAACCCAGAGCTGGTAGGCAATAATTTTTTTAATTTATTAATCATTTTCGGATTTTTTTTTATCAAAGATTGATTAATTTACATTGATTGATACCAAACATATACAAGAACTTCAGAATACAGATTTTCCTTCATATTTAAATATTGTTATTTAAAAAAAATTATTTTCTTTTATTGATAATACACTTATTGGAATTGGCTCTGGAATATAATAGTGAATACGTAATCTGTACTTGTCTATGATTTGTTTGTTTTTTATGTAAGTGTATATAGTAGTGTTTTTTTTTAATGGTTGTTGGCTAGTGTTATGTATGTATGTGCACTATATGCAAATGGTAGTTCTGATAGTATATGTTCATAATAACTAATATACTGATATCAGACTAGCTCAAAATTGGTCTGTATTGTACATATATGAATACTTTATAAGATATGTATTGAAATATTATTTGAGTTAAGGAAAATTGTTACTGTAGAGTGTAGATGTTTGATTGATTATTGAAAAAAAAATTCCTTCTGACAACCATTAATAATTTTTACTGCTTTTTATTAATCTTCATAAAAATTCACAAGTCACCATGGTTACCATCTTCCAGCCACAAAACAAATATTATCAGTGATTTTAAAATACATCAATAAATATTATCAGTGATTTTAAAATACATCAATAAATATTATCAGTGATTTTAAAATACATCAAATAAACTCTCTCGCTGCATTCACAAAATCATTGCTTATTTACATTCGCCAGCCAAAGAGTAGATTAAAAAAAAGCTGTTCTCCACAAGCCTGAAACAAAAAAGAAATCAAAGTTAAATGATTTATATTGTACTAAAGAGAAATGAAACTGATAAATAAATGTATCAAAGAAAAAAGTTATGCATACCAGAATGATAAATTAATTTCAAAACCATTTTAGTTAGAAATTTGATACATTAAATATTTTGGTAAATTCTCATTTATGGGTAAATATGTATTGTACGGATTAGCGCCAAAAAAAATCGTACAAATATGAAATAACTTTCATTATATGCTATCTTACGTCCTCTTTTCAGAACCGCCTGCGGAGATAAAAAATTTCAAATACTTTTGGAGATATGGCCGTTCTTATTTTGCTATACCAGACGTGTGTAATAATTTGACCGTCGCCATTTTATATTTTGCCGTGTGCGCGTGAATGTCTAAATAACAGAAATTTTCCATTAGGTAAGGTTAGTTACATTATAAATAC
Organism: Bacillus rossius redtenbacheri; assembly: GCF_032445375.1. Lineage (NCBI taxonomy): Eukaryota > Metazoa > Arthropoda > Insecta > Phasmatodea > Bacillidae > Bacillus > Bacillus rossius. Next base: position 25,138,860 of record NC_086338.1, on the reverse strand, counting down.
TTCAAAATAAACGGAAATTAAAAATAATATCAAATTATTTTACATGTTGTATAGTTTTAAGTATTTTTAATGTAACTGACCTGACCTAACAAAATGGGACAAAGGTAGATTAGGTCAGGTCAGCTACATTATAAATACTTTGAAACTGAATGGACATTAAAAATAATAAAATTAATTTTATTGGTTGTTTAGTTTTAAAGTATTTATAATGTAGCTGACCTGACCTAACAAACCGGGACAAAGGATAAACAGAATAAACTCACGTAAGTTTCTTTTTACATGATGTATTCGTTCACGTGAGAGTCCTAAGATCCACATAAAGTTCTGCCATTCCCGATTACACCCGAATATTCACCTTCGGCCAACCTCGGAATTTATTTATTTTTGCGCAGGAAAAATGAATTGAAATATTAAAAGTGGTCGGATAGGTTAGCTACATTAAAACACTTCAAAACCCTTTGGATGGTTAGTTAGGTTAGTATAGCTACATTAAAATAAACAGAGAAATATAAATATTAATAAATAAACCCGAGGTTGGCCGAAGGTGAATTGTTCGGGTGTAATCGGGAATGGCAGAACTTTAAGTGCATCTTAGGTTTCTCCGTTCGGGAACATCGCAAAAAAAAAAAATCATACTTGTAAACAAGCAACCGTTATCGCCACATGAGTGCACAGGATGAAAATTAAAAAATTCGATATCTCCTAAAGTATTTGGAATTTCTTATATATGTAACTAACCTTACCTAATGGAAAATTTCTGTTATTTAGACATTCACGCGCACACGGCAAAATATAAAATGGCGACGGTCAAATTATTACACATGTCTGGTATAGCAAAATAAGAACGGCCATATCTCCAAAAGTATTTGAAATTTTTTATCTCCGCAGGCGGTTCTGAAAAGAGGACGTAAGATAGCATATAATGAAAGTTATTTCATATTTGTACGATTTTTTTTGGCGCTAATCCGTACAATACATATTTACCTTCTCATTTATGTACTACAATTAACATTTTTCTTTGTCCTTTCAAATAGATATTTTTTCCAAATACTTTTTGACAAAAACTCATTTATGTGAAAAAAAATTATATGAAAAACATAATTCTATTGCTCTTGTGCCCATTATTGCAGAAAAACTAGGTATTTAACAATCCAAGTAACTACACAATTTTAGAAGTTTATTTCTCAGGGCCTCAAGTGATGTAATTGCTTGTTATTAGCTTAAGCAAATCTAGGCTTTGACTCAAGCAAAATGTTTACAAGTTGAATTAATTTCACGTAATGCATGTCACATAAGCAGTTATTTTTTCTTTTTTTTTTTTTTTTTAAGTATCTAACCAAAGTCTTCGGGGAGAGTATTAGTAGGTAGGTTACCAAAATTTGTAAGATTCTACATATATCCTATATGTTCATATTTTAGTCGTATCAACAAAATGCCTACACAAGAATAGATGTCAGCATGTTATTTTGCAGCAGTCGATGGCATTACTTCATAGTACAGTTGTGAAATCACTACAAAATGTGTCGGATGTATATACAATTATTATCGGTAATCGCATAACTGCAGAGTTCAGAGCATGTTAGAAAATTAAAATATACCACACATTGTTCTTTTTTTGTTTCTAATAATATTAGTTTATATTCCTACAAAGATGGATTCAGAAATTTCCTAGAGTAACAACTTTTCCACACAAACCAAATTTGATAAATAGTAATTCTTAGTACTATGTACTTCGCCAAATAAATTATTTTTAAAGTCTAGGTAAACTTACCTAAAGAATAATTGCTTACACCATTTTACAGTAGTTATGAAGAAGTTACCTTTCCCTAACCATTTTCATGATTTAACAGCACTTATGTAACTAACCTAACCAAGTATTGCAACTGTGAACTACAGTATAACCCTGTAATTGTTTTCAAGTGAGCATGCGGAAAAAAACATAAGCAGTCGATGGAAATTTAGCCATTCCAGTGTTTTAACGTTTTACCAATGGATTCATTAAGAAAATATAATGTTAAAAACCATTGATCAGTACCCTTGATGCTTGAATTTGCTTAACCAATCCAACAATTATACAACTTCATTGTGCATCAATAAAGTAAATCAATCATCAATACAGTAAACGTCTTCGATTATACTGCGCTAATTCCCAAATATATTTTTAAAAAATTGAAATAAATTGTTTAACAGTAGTTTAATGTTAAAGAAGGTAAGTATAAACAATACAAAATTTGTAAAATCATGTGAATGGTTGGTTAGCTAAATTTAAAAAAAGTAATTTTCTTTTGTTGCTGCTTATCCATAAATTAAATTATAAAATTTTGAAAATACCGCTTCAGACACTAAAAACCTTCCTCTATTAAAACTGTAAACAGCTTTTCTTAATTCCTACTGGTTTTCAAGAAATCACATTTTGCAGGTCACGCTAAATAGCTTATGCAGTGAAGCAGCTGTTACCATTTTCCCCTCTAATTGCATAGCAGATCCTGTGGTTTTCCATATATATATGAATGTATATATTTTTTATTTGAATATTATAACCTAATGAAACGTAAATAATAGTTTTAAAAAAAGTTACGAGTCTCTAATGTGTATCCAAACCAAAACGCCAACCCTTGACAGGGATTTTTTATAGCAGTATGGAGGCGCAAAGCGCAGATTAGTTACCTGCAATAGCACGTAACCTGACGTATAAAAGGAATCATTTGTTACAAAATGAAAATTTATTTTATATGTCAGGTTATGTGTTGTCTCACGTAAAAAATCAGAATTTTGCACCTATAAACTGCTAAAAAATATCGCTCTCAAGGACTGATGCTTTGGGTTTGGAATGCACAATAAGGAGTCACATAACTTTTTTAATGTGTTAATTTATGTTACTGCATTGCAATATCCAAATAAAAAATAGACAATTTGTGTATGAAAAACAACAAGATCTGCAACTCAATTAAAGAACAACATGGTGACAGGCCCTTTACTGCACAGGTAATGTAATGTAACCTATAAACAGTGATTTCTCAAAAACCAGTCTGAATTTAGAAAAAACTTTTTTCAGAGTAAATACAGGTACATATTTAAAGTTAAAAAAAAAGTGTCCAAAGTTTATTTTGCATACAAAAAGCAGCAACGTGAGATAATAACCTAAAAAATCACTGTAAAATGTATATTGGTTGGTTAGATTAGGTTAGTAACATCCAACTGTTCAATTGATTTTACAGAATTTTTAATTGGTGCTATCCCAAGCTAACCAAATGTAAATTCCACTGTACTTAGAATCACTGTACGTATAATGTTACTAACCTAACAAATTTCACTGTATTTTTAATCCAGCTAACCCAAGGGCAGTATCTCAATATTACAGATTTGTAATAAATAATCCTAACCTATCCACATGTTAAACATGATAAACTACTTGCAGTATCAAACAACCCTCATAGAGAATAATAATTTTAAACATGTCAGGAAGTAAAAAACACTTCAGGAATTTATAATTTTTCCTGCAATACCCCAAATTATATTAAGTGCACTCACCTCAATGTAATTCAGCTCTGGTAACAATCATTTTAAAATATTTTTACTTAAATGCGGTTAACTGCTACACACCACCAGAAAACATTTCTTATGATTTTATATTTTATACGTTGTGCGCTCATGAACATAAGATGAAATCTCCACACGCTACCTAAAATTTAAAAAGATAAGCCTATAGTGTACAAAAATTTATATAAGAAATGATTACTTGCCAAGAATAACACAAGCAATGTTAACTTGTAAACGGACAAAACTAATCTCCTAACAAATCAAACAGAAATAGCTCAATAACTTACCTGAAAATCTCATAATTAGTAAAAGGAAATATTTGTGTACATGTGTTTTACTCTTAAAAAAATATAAAATAACATTAGTCAACATTTTTTTGATCAATATTGCAATGTTTGTTTTGAACGTACAGATAAAAAAAAAAAAAAAAAAAAACCGAACATGTACGAACCAGCCCGAAGGGCATGTCGATCTATGGGGGTGAAACTTAGGCTGTCCGGGCGCATTAGCCGACTCATAATGTCTGCCGGCGGCAAAACTCGCCCCGACAGAGGGATCACTTACACTAGCCGCACACTCAACGGGCCGCGAGCGGGTACGGTGTTAACTTGAGACGTAAACTGAAAATTAGGAGAATTTAATTTAGAATTAGAATTAGAATTAGAATTGGAAACATGAACAAAACTACCTGGAGAGGCCTTGGAGTGAAAATTCTCCTGATATTGTTTGACAGCTAGCAATCTATTTTCCACCTCTGCGCTCCACTTACGGAGAGCACTCAGACTAGAGGGAGGGCTAAGCATGGCGCTATGCTGTAACACTAGCGGAGACACGTTGCTAACAATAGATTGCGTTAATTCCTTTTCAGGGAGGTTCAACTCCAGTACCTCAGCATAGGCCGCAACAGAATTAATGAATTGCAACAAAGGCTCCTCAGGCCTCTGAAACCTGAATACAAGTTCACGTTTACACGTTTCTAACACACGAGGCGGACAGGCAAACTGTAGCACAGCCGTCTTGAACTGTGCGAAGGTCTGATTCTGATTCATGACGTCAGTAAGCAGTGGCAAAAATGCCGGCCCACACAGGCTCAGGAGAGCTTTCAAAAACTCCGCCTCACTGACCAACTTTAAACCAGCTAAACGTGCCGCGGCACTCAGAAAATCAAGAACCGCACGCGGTTCACAACTATCAAGACGTGGGAGAAGTTTCAAATTAGAAAAAAAAAATCTTTTCATTAAATCTGGAAAGTAGTATGTAAATGGGGCTACTAGATCAGGATGCAGGTAGTGGATTGAAGATTGTCGGTCCGCCATCTTGGTTTGTGACGTCACGGCGGCAAAAATTCCTCAAAATTCCTCAAAAATGACTCAAAATGACTCAAAATTTCCCGTTTTCGAGGGAAAAATTCCCGTTTCGAGGAAAAATTAGGATTTCAAAAAACCACAAATGTCTTTTGCCTTAGAAAGAACACAAATTCCTAAAATAGGCTTAAGCATCCTTAACTCAAGCCTCAGTTAAGCCATTTCTAGGAATAAGGATACCATGACCTTTGACCTTGACCCCGGCGGCCATCTTGGATCCGCCATCTTGGATGGCGTCATTGTGTTCTCGAAAATTTCGGTAACGTGTTTTCCGCCATATTGGATGATGACGTCACCGTTGCAGTTTCCGTTACGGTCGCCATCTTTAACTTTTTTATTTATTATCCGATTTTAATGAAAAAAATTCCAAAATTCATCAAAAAATTAACGTATTTGAATTCTGTTTGATTATATCGATGTACGTCCTTGGTTCGATTCCCGGCGAGAGTAAACGGTCGATCCTTCCTCCATGAAAGCTACCTAGACTGATCTACCACCAATACCAAGGTATATATCGTCAACTGGTATGACATCATGTCCGCCATCTTGTCTTCATCCACTGGAGACCACCATCTTGTTTTCGTCTGCTAGAGTGTGCCGATACCATGTAGTATAATTATCTGGTCACCATACTGTTGTCCTCAACTGTTGACATTGACCTTGAACTTTGACCTTGACCTTGAACTTTGACCTTGACCTTGAACTTTGACCTTAACCTTGAACTTTGACCTTGAACTTTGACCTTGAACTTTGACCTTGACCTTGAACCTTGACCATGAAATTTGACCTTGACCTTGAAATTTGACCTTGACCTTGAAATTTGACCTTAACCTTGAAATTTGACCTTGACCTTGAAATTTGACCTTGACCTTGAAATTTGACTTAGTCCTTGAAATTTGACTTTGTCCTTGTCGAACATAATGGATCCGACATTTTATGTTCAGTACATGCTACCAGGAGCTACCACCTGCTGGAGTATGCCATATTGTGTGTAGGGGAAAGTGGGGTAAAACCGGGTATCAAAGAGTTTTGGACTTATAAAACCATCATTAAGTGCTGAATGGATTGTATAAATTAGCAACATTTAGTGTGACATCTGATGTATCGAAAACCTAATATAGTTTAAATAAAATACTATTGTCTTGGATTAAAAAAATATGTATTTGAATACAAAAAAATTTGTGATTTTAGCAAAGGGTGGGGTAAAACCGGGCAAAGGGTGGGGTAAAACCGGGTACCTGCGAGAAAACTACTAACATGTCCCCTAGTGACGAGATTTCTATATGAAATTCACACTTTACACTCTAAATTTTAAGGAAATGAATTCACATAACTACATATTTAAGGCAAATATATCTAGAAATCAGCATTAAAAATAAAAAGAAACACTCCGAATATGTTCACTGCAATTTCAATGAGCCAAATATCTTCACACTAATCACTGTATCCAGACTTCTACTAACACTTAAGGTACTGAATTCAGAAAAGATTTAGATAAATCTTGTGGAAAATGAAAACATTATTTATGGTAAATATGACTAGAAACATTGGTGCAAAAATTACAAACATAATTTTTACTCAAATCATGTCCACTGCACTCTTCATGAGCCGATTCTCTACACACTGAGCATTGTATCCATTCTTCTCCTGATCGTGAATACACAAACAATTCATTGCAAAACATACAGGCTGTGGTATCTTCTTCCTCTGAGGACGAACTCACTTCAGCATTGGATGATAACCACTCTTCCTGATGATTCCTCGTTTGTCGTTTCTTTGACTTTGTCTTCTGCTCAACTTCAAAGAGCTTTCTTCGTTTCGGAGGCCTAAGTTGTTTTGAATTGGCCAAATCTTCTTCAAGTTCATTTTTATATGGAGTTGAAGTCAAAATTACAGTTTTCCCTCTTTTTCGGTTGGATATCAATTTTGGTTGTTCATTTTGTTTTGGAAGTGGCCTGAGCATGTGAGGAGAAATCTTGAAAGCTGATTCTTCACCTTTTTGTGTTGATGGCTGAGCTATGTCAATCAGTTCTAGGCCTACAGATGCTAAAGTTGGAGCGGTGTCACTTGTAGGCCTAGATGTCGAAGGCAGAGTGTCACTTATAAGCCTAGATGTTGAAGCCAGAGCAGTGTCGCTTGTAGGCCTATATGCTGAAGGTGGAGCAGTGTCACTTGTAGGCCTAGATGCTGAAGACGGAGAAGTGTTACTTGTAGGCCTAGATACTGAAGGCTGAACTTGTATTAAGTTTTCTCCAGCAGATGATTGTCCTAATTCATCTCGTGACTGTTCTCGATGATGATCTGCTGTGGGAATGGGATTGTCAGTGATTTCTGCAGGAGCATACAGATGATCGGGAATTGCATTTCTGTTAAATGGGTATATTCCAGTTTTTTCAAACCCATTGACAGCAGTTTGCATTACACATGCTCTTAAAAATGCACCTCTGAACAATTTTCCCACTTCATATATAGTCACTTGTCGTCCAGGATGTTCAAATAGCCATTTCCGAACTTCCTGCTCATAAAATGCACTCAGAGGGGCCATTAATAACACGTCATTTGGTTGTAAGCGGTGTGTACAATGTGGAGGGAAACACAAGATGACAACATGATTTTCCCTAGCTAGGTTGACAAGTTCTAAACTTTTTGTGTGGGAAGCATGACCATCAAGAAGTAACAACACAGGTGTTTCAAATGATGGATGTGTAAATTCTATGAATTTCTTGAACCATATAATAAAAGATTCCTTCTGGATCCATCCACTTTGATGGTAGACAGCAAAGGAGCCAGGAGGTGTGTCATCCATTAACTTGAGGTTTTCTTTCTTCCTTGGGAAGACAAACATAGGGGGCATGAAGTTGCCTGCTGCGTTCATGCATGTCTCAACTGTCACAAGGGTGCCTCTTTCAGATGATGACAAACACCCTACTTGATTTTTTCCATGAAGAGCTAGAATTCTTGAAGGTTTGTTAGGTACTGTCATAATGCCTGTCTCGTCAACGTTATAGACATTGTTGGGAGAGAATTTGTATTTTTCATAAAGTAATTCCAAGAGATTATAAAACTTTCCAACTGACACACGGTTGAAACATTTTGCACGTGCAACTTAAGTTTTCTCTGGATTTCTCAATGAGAGTTCTTTGTGCCTTTGTAAAAAACCATACAGCCAATCCTTCCCTGCTTTCCTTTTTTTCTTTACTAAATGTGTTCGGAATGTTGTTACTTTCAGCTAACTGAAACGCGAGTTCACGAACATCAGCCAAAGTAAGACCAAAAAGCCTCTCTTCAAAAAACAAAATAAACTCGACGAGTTATTTTTCTTGTACCGCAGAGAACACTGTTGTATAACGACCCAACTTCTTTTCGGCAGCTGTTTGTGGTGATAAACTCTCTTGACGGGCCTTCCGAACTCTATCCTCAAGTGTAGACTGTGGAACACCATACGCCTGTGATGCCTTCTTGTAGCCCATTGTTCCTTCTAGCACATCTCGTATAGCACCTGACATACTTTCTTCTGTCGAATTCGCCCTACAAGTTTTTCTTACAAAATTACATGGCATCCTGATAACCTGATGAAAGAAGGAAAAAAAGTCAATTTAAAATTTGAAAGAAATATTCCGATATAATTTTTGCACATGTGAAATTAAAATTCTTAATTAAAAACGAATATAAATATTAATTACATTAAATAGAGTAAATATATTTTTCCCACGCACAATATAAGGCTGTAAGGCATTTGCAATTACAAATTGGTTACATTTCTACAACAAATTCACGAGGGTTAGGGTAAAACCGGGTACCCGGTTTTACCCTACCTGTGTGTACCCGGTTTTGCCCCATGCTACAACCTACAAAAAATATGGCGTCCCTTTCCACACAAAGCATGATAGAAATTTTATCAACTATGCAAAATAATCTTCTGAATATATTGAAATCATGCATATTCTTACCTCAAACAAAGAACCGCAGTGGGATATTTATATCCTAAAACCAAATCATCGAAATATCGGGAAGCTATATCGCGTAAACATAAAACACACGCAGAGTTCGTTTCCGGAACCCGACGCGACTGTAACTCAAGACACACTGTCTATTGCAGCTCCTGGATCGAGTTCATGCCACAGACACGAGATAGCAGCACTAACTTCGGCGAAACACCCCTACCCGGTATGACCCGCCTACCCGGTTTTACCCCACTTTCCCCTACTTGTATTATAGAGTACATTTCCATCTGGATAATTTTATTCTAACCCGCTACAGTGCAGTAATCATTTATTATGGAGGTGCCCCCGCCATCTTGAAATTCGGCCGCCATCTTGAAATCATGTAATAATGTAGCTAGAAAAGCGGGAAAAAATCCAAAATTCATTAAATAAATTAGTAATCCATATAATGATTGATTGGATCGACTTAGGTCCTTGGTTCGATCCCTGGCCGATACAAAACAACTTTAATTTAAAAAAATACTAAAAAAGTGTTAGGTTTGAGAAAATAAAAACACCACAAGTTCTTTTAAAAAAATTATTACTTAAATTCAATACACTACTACAAGTACAAAAAACACTGACAAATTACCAAAGCCTTGTGGATTCCTCGATTCAAACAGTCTTCTTATTGTACGGACTAAGCCTTTTACATGACTTTAAATGTCTATCCGATCCGTTCATCACCACAGCCAGAGACGGACTGAAGTTCATAGCACTTATATATAGTCTCATTAGTCGGTACAACACATGAGTCAAATCAATAACCATGTTCATTATACGTCTCGGAGCATTTTTTATAATGACGATGTAAGCTATCGAGACGTGAAATTAGTTTATTGCACTTATTGCACTGAAATTGTATTCTTTGAACATTATTAGAACAACCGCTTCTTTCATGTCTGCGAGCATTTGAGGTGATAGTAAATGATGCACCACAGTATTTGCACTGATGCGAAGTACGCTCTTCATTAGTGGAAGTATCCATTGCTGATGATGAAACTTCAGATGATAGTGGTATCACATCTGTTGAAATCTCCTCCAATGTTGACGTCGTCGTCGTTGCCAACGGGATCTGCACCTTCTCCGTCGTAGCTGTCGTAAAGGTTCCCGCAGTCGATGGTACAACCTCCATCGAGTTCGACGTTAAAGTCGGTAAAGATGCCATCGAAGTCTCAAGAACAGGCAATTACACGACTTATGCACCAGAAGAAGAAACAAACTAGGTGATCCATACACAATCGACGACAGTAACAAACAGAGCGTCCTGATGTCTAGGTCTCGCTTATATACATGCATCGTATGGAATAATACGCTAGTCAAATCAAGAACCAGTTACAATAATACTAGAGTCAAATCTACAAATTATAAAAGAGGATAGTAGTATATGAATGACGGAGCTGGGACATGGCGCCGGCGCGTGGATTGTGATTGTCGGTCCGCCATATTAGATTGTGATGTCACGTCAGCCATCTTGGATGCAGCGTAACGGGACACAGCGTAACGGGACATAACGTAATGGGACAAGTAGATCACGGCGGCCATTTTGGATCCGCCATCTTGGATCCGCCATCTTGGATGACGTCATTTTTTTCTCGAACTTTCCGACATTTTGTTTTCCACCATTTTGAATTATGACGTCACCGTTGCAATTTCCGTTACGTCCGCCATCTTTAACTTTTTTATTTACTATCCGATTTTAATGAAAAAAAAATTAAAATTTATAAAAAAAATTAAATTAATAAAATTTTAATATATTTTTTTTAAAAAACGTAAATTTACGACACGGAGCTCGGAGTCCTCGGTTCGAACCCGACGAGGTCAAAAAATTAAAAATGGCGACCGATCTTTCCCCCTGTGGTGGCTGCTGACAGACTGACCCCCACCACTTTTTTCAAAGCATATATATCGACAGTGAGCATGACGTCATGTCCGCCATCTTGTCTTCGATGTTGGAAACCATCATCATTGTATCGGCGGCGAGAGTGCGCTGGCGCCTAGTTAGTTTGATTCTTGCCCGCTAGAGTGCAGTAATCATTTATTACTGTGACACCCGCCATCTTGAAATTTGGCCGCCATCTTGAAAATCCGTAATTTTAATGCTAGAGATTCGGGAAAAAGTTCAAAATCCATTAAATAAATTTGTAATCTATATACTGATTGATTAGATCGACTAAGGTCCTTAGTTCGATCCCTGGCCGATACAAAACAACTTTAATTTAAAAAATACCACAAAAGTGTTAGGTTTGAGAAAATAAAAACACCACAAGTTCTTTTAAAAATATTTTTATTACATACATTCTAATCTACTACAAGTACAAAAAATAATACACAGACATAGAACTAAAGTCTTGTGGATTTCTCGATGTCTGCATCTGCCACCCACGAATTAAAGCGAGGTGGAAAGCCCCACCACTTGACGTAGGACAGTCCGTTTCTTCGTTTTATAATCTTCTCCACCAAGTACATATCAGGATACAATGTAGGCTGAATCTCTTCGGCATAGAAGCCGCCACGGATAGGTTTGTGGTCCATATCTGCGAGGTAGTAGGTCCTAGGCTCTGATTCACGAACATGTGTCACACGGAAAAGTTCGGGACTCCAGTTCGCAGTGAAACCTTTCTCGAAGATACCTTTCTGCTTGGAGATTCGCACAATGTCACCGACGTTAGCTTTACGCTTTCGTGGATCTTTCTTCTTCGTGTTGGAAAACACTGTTCGAAGCAGGCGATTGTCCCTTACGTCCTTTGGCTTCATTTTCGTGGTAGAATGCATCGTGGAATTATACTCGTTTATTAGTTTCGGCAAGATGTCAAGCCACTTGTAATTTCCGTTAGCCGTGAACTGCTGCCACATCTTGGATCGCAAAGTTCTGTTAAACCTTTCGACAACGGAGGCTTTGACGTTACTAAATGTAGAGTAGTGTTTGATGTCATACTTCTTCATCAAAGCCTTGAAGGATGCATTGTAGAATTCTTTCCCGAGGTCCGGTTGCAGGTGCGACGGTACACGTCCATCACGCAAAATATTGTTCATGGCCTTGACTACTTCAGTTGCAGACTTTGATTTGACAGGTCTAGCCCAAGCGAACTTGCTATAAACATCGATGACTGTCAACATGTACTTGAAACCTTTATTCAATCGGGAATACGGTATCATCTCAACAAGGTCCGCCTGGAATAAATCATCAATTCCACGAACTATGACTTTGCGACGAAGGTATTTTCGTCTAGCAGGAGCATGAAGTTCGTGAGCGATTCCGGTTCGACTCATCGTATGTAGCCGGCTTCCCTCAGTTCTTCAAGTATGGAGACTATTTCGTTGATGTGCGAATAGTTTCCTACACTAAGCGAAGCATGTAGAATTCTAAGACGATCAACTAATTCATTGGGGTCGTCCCAATATACATAGTCAAATACCTGATCACTTTCTAGCTTTTTTAAACCTTCACCATGTATTGTTAGTTCACTGAAGAGATTAGCGAGAATGTCGATTTTTTCATGATCTACGTCTTTATATACACCACTATCCGGATCGTTATCGCGAAAATGTGCATTGGTTAGCTCTAGCAGTTTTTTGTACTCTTGTAAGTCTTTGTGAGAATATACTTTAGGCTCCCTGCGAAACAGCAATTCGTACAGACCCGGAGTCCCGCGCGTTTTGAACGCTTCTACGCGCACGATATTTCCTGGTAGAAAGTCTATTTCTTTAGCACCGAGGAACCACTTATTATGTTTTCTGTACACTTCGTAGGTCGTGTCATTATTCCGGCTCGTAAACGATATCAGGTATGGTCGGACCATTGCATTCACTTGATGTCCCTTTTTCGGATGCGGGATGCTCACTAACGATCGCAAAAGAAGGTATGCTTCGCTAGACACCAAGGAGAAGGAAGTTCGTCTTACATGTTAATGCTTCGCTGATGTCTCATGGCATATTATTTGACTGAGTAATGGTTGTTTATTTCTTTAATTCCACCTGGTAAAATTATTGCAAATGTCAATTTATTAGCAGAAGTTCACTAATTAAATGCAACCTTGAATAAAACTGACATGCCTAATTAAGTAAAAAAATCCATCATGCAGAGATCAACTTCTCATCAGTAACCAGAAGCACTCGGAGAAAACCATCAGATGTCTAATCGGGAATAATCAGAAGCACCCAGAGAAAACCATCAAAATATTGTCAAGAATAATCAGGAGCACACGGAGAAATCCACCATAATATTGTCAAGAATAAACGGGAGCACACGAAGAAAACCACCATAATATTGACAAGAATAATCGGAAGCACACGGAGAAAACCGCCACAAGTTTTCTTTGATATCATAAAATACAAAAAAAATTTATAAAAAATTAAAAATAAAAACGAAAAAAATTTAAACATTCTGCTAGCTTGTGAACTTCTCTTTGATGTGCAAAGTTAGAGTTCTAGTACAAGCCAGAATGTTTAAAAAAATTTCGTTTTTATTTTTAATTTTTTATGAATTTTTTTTTGTATTTTATGATATCAAAGAAAACTTGTGGCGGTTTTCTCCGTGTGCTTCCGATTATTCTTGTCAATATTATGGTGGTTTTCTTCGTGTGCTCCCGTTTATTCTTGACAATATTATGGTGGATTTCTCCGTGTGCTCCTGATTATTCTTGACAAGATTTTGATGGTTTTCTCTGGGTGCTTCTGATTATTCCCGATTAGACATCTGATGGTTTTCTCCGAGTGCTTCTGGTTACTGATGAGAAGTTGATCTCTGCATGATGGATTTTTTTACTTAATTAGGCATGTCAGTTTTATTCAAGGTTGCATTTAATTAGTGAACTTCTGCTAATAAATTGACATTTGCAATAATTTTACCAGGTGGAATTAAAGAAATAAACAACCATTACTCAGTCAAATAATATGCCATGAGACATCAGCGAAGCATTAACATGTAAGATGAACTTCCTTCTCCTTGGTGTCTAGCGAAGCATACCTTCTTTTGCGATCGTTAGTGAGCATCCCGCATCCCACATAAAATAACTAATTAATATTTACCTGCAAGCAACACGTGGCTACATCTGTTGATGACAGTCAGAACTACTTGCATCAATTTGCTTTGCATTAGATAACCTAACTCTCACCACTGAGTGGTGCTATTGTAATCAGTTAGAGTCATGTAGTCTCGTAGCCATGTAGCCTCGTGTCCTGGAAGCTTCGTAGTCCTGTAGCATCGCAGTCCCGTAACCTTGTGTTCTGGAAGCTTCGTAAACATGATGCATTGGAACCTCGTAGACCTGTAGCTACGTAACAAAGTATCCATGGAATCATATAACATAATGCTGTTGGAGCAGTGGGAGCAAAAGAGAAAATGCCGACGAAGACAGATGCGATAATTGGAGCTTTGTAGATGTGTAGCTTCGTAGTAAAGTAGCCTTGTACTATTATAACATAATGCTGCTGTAGCAGTTGGAGCCAAAGAGAAAATCCAGCCGAAGACAGATGCCGCAATTGGAGCCATGTAGACTTGTAGCTTCGTAGTCAAGTACTCGTGTAGACTTGTAGTCCTGTATTCTCGCAGTCTCGTAAACTTATGTTCTAGAAGCTTCGTAGCTCTGTAGCCTCGCAGTCTCGTAAGCTTGAATACCCGTAGTCACGTAGTCTCGTTACCTCATGGCTCGTAGTCGCGTAGTCATGATGTCTTGGAGCCTCGTATGCTTGTAGCTACGTAGCCAAGTAGCCTCGTTGCCTTGTAGCTATGTAAACAGGCAGTCATGTAATCTTATAACATAATGCTTCTGAAGTAGTTGGAGCTTTGTACACTTGAAGATAGTTGGAGGAGTCTTGTACACTCGTAGAATTGTAGTCTCATAGTCTCTTAGAGTCATAGCATTCTAACCAAATATCATTGGAGCTGATGAACCAAAAGGTCGTTGGAGCCAATGTATGTTGGAGGCAATGACTGTTGGAGCCAATGACTGTTGGAGCCAATTACTGTTTGAGTCGATGGCTAATGTAAATATAAACTGTTGGATTCATAGACTGTTGGAGAGATTATATCCTAACTTATCATTGACGATCGCATCCTACCAAGTTGAATGAACGAGAGAATGCGCCTCCTTTTCGTTAAATGAGCTTTCGTTTTATAGAATTTCCGTCCAAACGTGCTTCGTTTTCATTAAATGCTTGTCCTGCGCGTAATTGCGTACATTGCGTGTACTTTGCGTAAATTGCGTGAATATTACGTGTTCGTTCCGTTTCCTGTGTGTACTGTGTGTACGTTCCGTTTTCTGTGTGTACGTTCCGTTTCCTGTGTGTACTGTGTGTACGTTCCGTTTCCTGTGTGTACTGTGTGTACATTCAGTTTCCTGTGTGTACTGTGTGTACGTTCCGTTTCCTGTGTGTGTACTGTGTGTACGTTCCGTTTTCTGTGTGTACTGTGTGTACGTTCCGTTTCCTGTGTGTACTGTGTGTACATTCAGTTTACTGTGTGTACTGTGTGTACGTTCCATTTCCTGTGTGTACTGTGTGTACGATCCGTTTCCTGTGTGTACGTTCCGTTTCCTGTCTGTGTACTGTGTGTACGTTCCTTTTCCATTGTGTACTGTGTGTACGTCCCGTTTCCTGTGTGTACTGTGTGTATGTTCCGTTTCCTGTGTGTACTGTATGTACGTCCCGTTTCCTGTGTGTACTGTGTGTACGTCCCGTTTCCTGTGTGTACTGTGTGTACGTACCGTTTCCTGTGTGTACTGTATGTTCCGTTTCCTGTGTGTGTACGTCCCGTTTCCTGTGTGTACTGTGTGTACGTCCCGTTTCCTGTGTGTACTGTGTGTACGTCCCGTTTCCTGTGTGTGTACTGTGTGTACGTTTCGATTTCCTGTGTGTACGTCCCGTTTCCTGTGTGTACTGTGTGTACGTTCCGATTTCCTGTGTGTACTGTGTGATCATTACATTTATTGCATGTAAATTGCATGTATTGTGCGTACATTGCGTACATTACATGTTGGAGCTGCTGGAGCTGTTGGAGCACTTGCAGCTAATGGTCAATTGAAGCATAGGAGAAAAATGTAGATGGACCTGATGGCGTGAATTGTAGCTCTTGGAGCCTGGCGTATATTGGAGAGATCGAATTTTTTTTTCGATCAAATGATCCTCTTTTATAATTTGTAGATTTGACTCTAGTATTATTGTAACTGGTTCTTGATTTGACTAGCGTATTATTCCATACGATGCATGTATATAAGCGAGACCTAGACATCAGGACGCTCTGTTTGTTACTGTCGTCGATTGTGTATGGATCACCTAGTTTGTTTCTTCTTCTGGTGCATAAGTCGTGTAATTGCCTGTTCTTGAGACTTCGATGGCATCTTTACCGACTTTAACGTCGAACTCGATGGAGGTTGTACCATCGACTGCGGGAACCTTTACGACAGCTACGACGGAGAAGGTGCAGATCCCGTTGGCAACGACGACGACGTCAACATTGGAGGAGATTTCAACAGATGTGATACCACTATCATCTGAAGTTTCATCATCAGCAATGGATACTTCCACTAATGAAGAGCGTACTTCGCATCAGTGCAAATACTGTGGTGCATCATTTACTATCACCTCAAATGCTCGCAGACATGAAAGAAGCGGTTGTTCTAATAATGTTCAAAGAATACAATTTCAGTGCAATAAGTGCAATAAACTAATTTCACGTCTCGATAGCTTACATCGTCATTATAAAAAATGCTCCGAGACGTATAATGAACATGGTTATTGATTTGACTCATGTGTTGTACCGACTAATGAGACTATATATAAGTGCTATGAACTTCAGTCCGTCTCTGGCTGTGGTGATGAACGGATCGGATAGACATTTAAAGTCATGTAAAAGGCTTAGTCCGTACAATAAGAAGACTGTTTGAATCGAGGAATCCACAAGGCTTTGGTAATTTGTCAGTGTTTTTTGTACTTGTAGTAGTGTATTGAATTTAAGTAATAATTTTTTTAAAAGAACTTGTGGTGTTTTTATTTTCTCAAACCTAACACTTTTTTAGTATTTTTTTAAATTAAAGTTGTTTTGTATCGGCCAGGGATCGAACCAAGGACCTAAGTCGATCCAATCAATCATTATATGGATTACTAATTTATTTAATGAATTTTGGATTTTTTCCCGCTTTTCTAGCTACATTATTAACATGATTTCAAGATGGCGGCCGAATTTCAAGATGGCGGGGGCACCTCCATAATAAATGATTACTGCACTGTAGCAGGTTAGAATAAAATTATCCAGATGGAAATGTACTCTATAATACAAGTACACACAATATGGCATACTCCAGCAGGTGGTAGCTCCTGGTAGCATGTACTGAACATAAAATGTCGGATCCATTATGTTCGACAAGGAAAAAGTCAAATTTCAAGGACTAAGTCAAATTTCAAGGTCAAGGTCAAATTTCAAGGTCAAGGTCAAATTTCAAGGTCAAGGTCAAATTTCAAGGTCAAGGTCAAATTTCAAGGTCAAGGTCAAATTTCAAGGTTAAGGTCAAATTTCAAGGTCAAGGTCAAATTTCAAGGTCAAGGTCAAATTTCAAGGAATTAAGGAATTTTGAGGAATTTTTGCCGCCGTGATGTCACAAACCAAGATGGCGGACCGACAATCTTCAATCCACTACCTGCATCCTGATCTAGTAGCCCCATTTACATACTACTTTCCAGATTTAATGAAAAGATTTTTTTTTCTAATTTGAAACTTCTCCCACGTCTTGATAGTTGTGAACCGCGTGCGGTTCTTGATTTTCTGAGTGCCGCGGCACGTTTAGCTGGTTTAAAGTTGGTCAGTGAGGCGGAGTTTTTGAAAGCTCTCCTGAGCCTGTGTGGGCCGGCATTTTTGCCACTGCTTACTGACGTCATGAATCAGAATCAGACCTTCGCACAGTTCAAGACGGCTGTGCTACAGTTTGCCTGTCCGCCTCGTGTGTTAGAAACGTGTAAACGTGAACTTGTATTCAGGTTTCAGAGGCCTGAGGAGCCTTTGTTGCAATTCATTAATTCTGTTGCGGCCTATGCTGAGGTACTGGAGTTGAACCTCCCTGAAAAGGAATTAACGCAATCTATTGTTAGCAACGTGTCTCCACTAGTGTTACAGCATAGCGCCATGCTTAGCCCTCCCTCTAGTCTGAGTGCTCTCCGTAAGTGGAGCGCAGAGGTGGAAAATAGATTGCTAGCTGTCAAACAATATCAGGAGAATTTTCACTCCAAGGCCTCTCCAGGTAGTTCTGTTCATGTTTCCAATTCTAATTCTAATTCTAATTCTAAATTAAATTCTCCTAATGTTCAGTTTACGTCTCAAGTTAACACCGTACCCGCTCGCGCGGTGCGCGCATCGCTGCCCGTTGAGTGTCCGGCTAGTGTAAGTGATCCCTCTGTCGGGGCGAGTTTTGCCGCCGGCAGACGTTATGAGTCTTTTTTTTTTTTTTTTTAATTGGATAGTGGCCTACAGCATGAAGCCCACGGCCATAGTTCAGAGTGTCGGGAGCATGTTAATCAGAAGAGGAGGCTAGAGAATAAACTACATCTTCTTGGTAGAGGCCCGTCTACCAAGGGTGGAGTAGGCCGTGGAGCATGGAACAAGGAGTTGGGGAGGGCCGGTCACCAAGGAAGTTACAAGAGCAACCCCAGGGTTAAAAAGTGATACCATTGGACAAAAAGTAAGCGATGATTGCCAAATATGCAGCGTGGGTGGAGGTGTATACCATATTAGGGTATGAAAGTGGGGACGGCAATTCCAGTTCTTGAAAAGTACGTAGGAGGTGTGTTCTCGCACTCAAACGGGGACATTCCAATAAAAGATGCTGAACATCCGCAACAGGAGCCCCACAAGGGCAGGTCGGATGGGGTGTCATGTCCAGTCGACAGAGGTGCTCTGGAGTCAGAAGATGTTCGGACCGAAGACGGAAGGACATGACCGCCTGACGGCGAGAAGCATATGGGGGAAGAGTTTTGTAAACTGGAACCGTAGAGGGATGGAGAGAAGGGTAGAGTGATGAATGCGTGTGGGCATAAGCAATCCAATCCTGGAACATAATCTCCTTGAAGTATCTCTTCACGAGAGGGAGCAGAGGCTGGTACGAGGCGGGTTGTACTAGGTGACCGGTGGATATGGCTAAATTAGCCATCTTATCTACAGTTTCATTTCCCCCCAAGCCCACATGGCTGGGAACCCAAAGGAATGTAACAGGGCCCGAATGTGGTTCAATTTGAAGGCAGAGGTGTTTAATACGTAAGAGAAGCAAGTCGGAGGTCTGATGAGATGAGCAGAGGGATGTGAGAACGCTGGCAGAATCGGAAACAATCAAGGGAATGGGAACCACGTGCGACAGAATATATTGTAAGGCCATAAGTATTGCATACGCTTCGGCATAGTAGATGGAAGTGTATTCAGGAAGCCTGTAAAGTCCAGATCGACCGTGCGAGGAGTCAAACCATGCTGCACCCACACCATCCTGACGTTTAGAGCCGTCCGTATATATGCGAGAGGCAGAGGGGTAGGAAGCTAGAAGGTCCAAGTATATTTGCCGAAGCACCGCGGGGGGTTTGTCTTTACGACCCTCTATACGAACCAAGGGGACATAATTAAGAACATCAAACGAGTAGCAGTATTTATAGCCATACGGTCCAGGATCAATGGATCGAGCAGCTGTAAGAACTGGAGTGGGGATGTCATATAGGGCGTCCATAGCCCGTCGTAAACCTGGCAGCCTTACGATACGAAGGTGAACCCAATGGCGGGCATATAGCATACGGCGATATAAGGATAATGGAATAAGGCCTAGCTCAATGTACATATACATGATAGGTGTGGATTTAAACGCACCTAGGATGATTCGCATAGCAGTATTCTGAAGTGTTTCCAACCTTTGCAACTGAGAAGTGGACGCGTACATTAATACCTGGCTACCGTAGAGAAGGTTCGGTCGGATAGTAGAAATGTAAAACGAGCGAAGACTACGGACATCAGCCCCCCAAGTTTTCCCAGCTAGAGCCTTAAGGAGGTGTAACCGACGAGAGCATTTATCAATGACATAATTAATGTGAGCGATACCGAGCATCCGTTGATCTAAGAAAACACCAAGGTATTTGATGCACGTGACTATAGGTAAGGGAACACCATCCAATGAAATAGCATGAGCAGGCGTCGTAACCCGTTTTCGTGTGAAGTGTATTATCTTCGTTTTCGATAAGGACAGACTGAATCCATGCGTTCCCAACCAACTTTGAGCCTGAGTGAGGGCAGCTGAAAGAGTAGTACTAGTGTCAAGAATAGTAGAACCACGATACCACAACACCACATCATCGGCGTACGCAGTTAATTTAGCCGAAGTTCCAATGTGAAACATAAGGTCCTGAGTATAGAGAAGGAAGAGAAGAGGGCTAAGAGAGCTTCCTTGCACTAATCCTTGGGACACCTGTCGGGTGTAAGGTGCAGGCCGTACCATCCGCGGTGTATAAGTACGAGAAGAGAGTAAGGCAGAAAGGATCCTGATAATCTGACGAGGAAGTCCTAATTTGTATAGTTTCGAATACAGGATAGGAAGTTGGACATTATCAAAAGCCGCAGATATGTCCATAAATATGGCAGAGAATATCTCTTTACGTTGAAAGGCTAAACGAATTTGGGAGTAAAGGGAGCAGATTGCATCTTCAGTGCCCATACCAGAACGAAAGCCAAATTGTTCTGGACGAAGGAGGTTATAATATTCGAACCACCACACCAACCTATTTTTGAGTAACTTCTCAAACAATTTAGCCAAGCACGAACGGAGAGCGATAGGTCGATAGGAGGTGGCCTCAAGAGGAGACTTGCCTGGTTTAAGTATCGGAAGGATGTAGAATTCGTGCCAGCTAGGTGGAATAATGCCAAGCCGTAGAATGAGGTTAAAAATGTGCAATAAGAAGGACTGCGCATTGACAGGAAGATGACGGATCATACTATAAGTAACCAAGTCCGGTCCAGGTGCAGAATCAGGTGTTGTCTGGACACATTGAGAGAATTCTGAAAAAGAAAAGTCTTGTAGGAGCGAGGTACAGACCTTATCCTTTGACGCGGGGCGAACCGGAGGAACGTCAGCGAGGAAAGGCGGAGGGGAAACTGTAGGAGGAGCGACCAGTGACATGAAGTCATAGAGTAAATGGGGAGGCAGAGATGCCCAGGCCGTGGATGTGAGACTATGTCTAAAAGTATTGAATTGTCGCCATAACGTTTTCAGAGAGGTAGAACGTGAAAAAGATTCACAGTAAGATTGCCAGTGAGCTTGTTTACGCTTTTTCCAGGTTAATTTAGCAAATGCTTGAGATTTCTTAAGAAGTATAAAGTTATCCAAAGTAGACCGTGTTTTGTACGTTCGTAGGGCGTTTAAGCGCTGCCGATTGGCACTGGCACAGTGTTCATCCCATCAGGGAGCCTTACTTTGTTTATGTACAGGACCCTTTAACCGGAATGGCATAGATGCGCGAGCTGCTTGGAAGAGGTTATTATAGAAGCTAGAGTATAAGCGAAGGAGGTCATCATTGGAAGAGCAGAACGTAGCTGCGGTCCGAGATTCCAGCCACGAAGAAAACAAAGTCCAATCGGCCCGTGATGAAAGAAAAGAATAATACTAGTGTGCTTCTGAGTGCCTTGAGGTAGTGGGCTGTGACGTGGTGATAAGAATAGGGAAGTGGTCACTGCCCCAGTTGTCCGAAAGAACCTCCCATTTAAAGTTGCCAGCCAGATTAGACGTTATGAAAGAGAGATCGATTGCAGTAGATGACGCAGTAGGAGGACCCATCCAGGTGTGTTGTGTACCATTTAATAGAATATAAGGAGACGTATGTAAATAGTCAAGAAGATTGATCCCAGCTGCATCATTAGATTTGTTGCCCCAGTAGATATGATGGGCATTAAAATAACCCCCAATGAACACAGCACCATCGAATTGTTGAAAAAAGTCTTCCCAATCTTGAGATGTATACGAAGATCGGGGGTGGACATAAATCGAGACAATGGTGAGTGGAACATCATCAAGGAGGAGCCTGATAGCGATAGCATCTACGCGTTGCATAGAGGGAGGGTAGGACACGTTAATTTCCGTGCTGGGATGTCTTCGAGAGACCAGAATTGCCGTACCCCTATCCAGATTTTTCGAGAGGTATAAGTTATAGCCGGGAAAAGTAACATGATGTCCTGAAGTTAAGAGAGTTTCTGTAAGAAGAACTGCATCACATGAGACTGTAGAGAGAAAATGGAGCAGGGGGAACCTATTAGCCGAAAGAGATTGCGCATTCCACTGAAGAAGCAAGAAGGGGTGTCTGAGAAGCATTGTTAAACGAGCACCTGGACAAAAGCCGCGATGAGGCTTTCTTTGTCGAAGGCGTAATCAGTTTCCTTTTTAGCTGTAGCTATCATAATTTCAATGGTATCGACCAATGACTTAAGTTTTTCCATGTTAAGCTTTAATCGTGTGGAGTGTGGAGGTGGAGCTACGTCAGAAGAGGAAGTGTCCTGTAGGGCATCCTGTGAAGGATGACGCGTATGCATCATAGGGGGAGAAGAGGACAGTCCTCCATCGGGAGGCCCCGCCAGTGCCACACCATTGGTGATGTCAGGCGTGTAGGGCCGAAACTGAGAATAATAATGTTGAAGATTGAAAGAATTCTGACTTGTGACATTCGTGATCGGTGGTACTGCTTTATAGCAAACCCTGTACCCATCCGGTCGAAGGGATGGGTGCGGGGAGTCGGAGTGAATAGCCTGTGCGTAAGAGTGATCAGAAATGGGAATGTGTTGTGGACCGATAGGTGAAGGCTGCGTCAGAGGGGGGAAGCTGGTGAGTCTCGGCAAGTGGTGGGGATCCATATGTTCTTTAGGTAATGGGTATATCCGACCAGTAGCGCGCTGTACCTGCTGTCTCGCATCCGAATATGAGAGATTATTATAGGCCATGACCCGTTTTATCTCCCTCTCAAATTCCCAAGCAGGGCACTTAACCTTGTCCGTGGAGGGGTGGTTACCCCGGCAGTTGACACATAATGGAGAATCGTTATGGGGACATGTATCCAAGGAGTGCTCCTGAGAGCAAATTGCACATGATAGAGCCTTAGATCGACATAACTTGATCGAGTGACCAAAATGATGACATCGATGGCATTGAAGGACTGACTGAACACGAGGTTTGACGATGAAACGCTCTTTAAAGATGGCAATATATTCGGGAAGAGTTTGTCCCTCAAACATCACTTTAACTAGTTTAATGGGCACCCGGGTATCTGGAGCTATATATTTAGTCAACCGCTCAAGATGTATGACGCGTTGAGGGGACTCGATACCCTCTAGCAGATCGTCGATAGCCACGTCCAAAGGGATGCCATAGATCAATCCCTCCCGCTGGATTAGACCTTGGGGAATAAGACATTTAACCTGAAGTGACTTGACTTGATCTGAGGTAACAAATTGGTTCGCTGCCTGTAGGGTAGCGAAGGTAATCTTCAGCCTGTTAGGCCCCGAGCGCTGAATTTGGACAATGTAAGGGTTAGGATGAAGTTTTTTGCCAATGGTCAAAGGGTGTAAGTTACCTATATTATGTTGCATTGATTCTATCAGGACAATATATGGGCCAGGATGGTTAATGGGGTAACGACACTCTGAACGATGAACATACCTGTTATTAGGAGAACTGTGTTGCTGTGGATCTGCAATCTTATGAGCTTTAGCTTGTCTATCAACCTCAGTAACTTCCTCAGTTAGCAATTTCCTCTTAGTTAAACTACTATTATCCACCTCCATAGTTAAATGTTCGGTAACCTGCAAATTTACATCATGCTGTAATTCACTATCCAGACTGACCACAGATTACAGTCTCTGTGAACTGTCGCACTCGATGGTCAAAACCCCGACGTTATGAGTCGGCTAATGCGCCCGGCCCGTCCTCCAACCGTCCCAGGTGTGCCAACTGCTGTACTTACGGCCACGCGGTGTCTGAGTGCACGCAGCCCGCTGTGAGCCGTGAGCAGCGAAATGCTTTCGTTGTAAGCGCACTGGGCATTACAGAAATCAATGTCCGGGAAACGGGCCTTGACCGGGCGTGCGAGTGGTCGCCACGGTCGTCGCTTGAGGAAAGCCGCTCATTACTCGTACAATAATTTTGTACACGTTCGTCTGTTTGGAAATAATATTCCGGCCTTAATTGATTCCGGTGCTACCCGTTCCTTGATTAGTTCCGAATTGTTCGAGGCATGTTGCATCAAACATCCGTATTTGTTAAGCCGTGTTTGTACCGGCTCTGACGTGAAAATTTGTGTAGCCAATGGCGTAATTGTTACGTCAGACGTCGAAGTTGAAATGCACATTGAGATCGCGGGTTTATCTTGGAATTGGCACTTTAATGTTGTTCCCGGGTTATGTCACCCGCTTATTCTAGGTTTAGATTTTCTGGGAAAGACGCGATGTTTGTTAGACGTCGCGAACCAGGAACTGGTTTTTGGTTTTCATCCTGAATGTAAAATTAAACTTATTCATCATGACTCCGCTCCTATCATGTCGTGCGCCGACAAGTCTGACGTCATTAGTAGGGATGCGGTCATTGCTGACGTCATGAACAGGTATTCTGACGTAATTAACAACCGGATAGGCAGGTGTGACGTCATGCCCTATAAATTTTATTTAAAGGACACGACTCCTGTTAGGGCTAAAGGACATAAAATTTCTCCTCCTAAATTGCAAAAGTTGAAAAAAAAAAAAAATTATCGATAGACTCCTAGAAGCAGGAGTTATTGCTCCGTCTGTTTCAGATTTCTGTTCGCCTTCCTTTTTAGTCCCTAAAAAGGAAGCGGGAAAATTCCGGCTGGTACACAATTACAAGGAACTGAATGACAAAATTAAGGAGGACAGCTACGAGTTGCCGACCGTAGAGAGCGCCCTTCAACATTTAGGGAAAGCCGCAATATTTTCCGTCATTGATTTAAATGCTAGTTTCCACCAATGTTTGTTGCATCCTGACTTCCGTAAATATACTGCATTTTCTACCCCGTGGGGGCAATTTCAATTTAATCGTGTGCCTATGGGTGTGTCTTTTGGTAGCCAGGCTATGAGCCGAGTGCTAGATCATATTCTAGGCGACTTAAAATTTAAATCAGTCTTCAATTACATCGACGATATTATCGTCTACAGTGATAACCTGGAACAGCACAAACAACATTTGTGTCAGGTGTTTGATCGTCTCAGAGCCGCTAACTTGACAGTTAATCCCGACAAAATTCATCTGGGAAAAGATTACGTAAAATTTTTAGGCTTCATTATTTCACAAGGCAAACTCATAATGGATCCCGATAAAGTTTCCCCCATCGTAAACTTTCCTCCTCCTAGGAATGTCAGAGGAGTTCAGAGATTTCTCGGTATGACGGGATATTATTCTCGTTTCATCCCCGATTACGCCGCAGTATGTGGTCCGCTTAATAATTTACGTAAAAAGAATGTTGTTTTTGAGTGGGGCGACGCTCAACAGAAGGCCTTTGACAGTCTTAAGGCCTTGATCTCTTCTCCCCCTGTCTTAGTTCTACCCGATTTTCAACGTAGGTTCGCCCTCCAGGTAGATGCGTCAAGCATCGCGGTAGGTGCTGTATTGGGGCATATTGAAAATGATAGGCTGCGCCCTATTGCATATGCCAGTAAAACACTTACTGACGGGGAACGACGTCTGGGTACCTATGAAAAGGAGGCCTTAGCATGTCTGTTTGGCGTCGAGAAATTCGCGTCATATCTCGATTGTCACGAGTTCGATCTTTTTACGAACAATCAGGCGCTCAGTTGGCTGTTTAACCATCCAAACCAGCTCGGTAAACTAGGGCGCTGGGTGTTAAGACTGTCCCGCTTCAAATTCAAACTGCATCATATTAAGGGTAGTGACAACGTTGTGGCAGATGCGCTTTCGCGAATGTTTTCGCCCGATGAATTTGCGACTTGTGTTGCGTCCGCGGATGAAACACAGCCGATATGTGCAGCTGTTTGCAAAATATTTCCGGAATCATTTCTTAGCATTCGTCAATGTCAACAGGAGGATCCATTGTGTGTTCAAATCAGGAAGGATTTGAGTGCCGGTAAAGCCGTGCCATATGTTGAGGAACAGGGTGTTGTTTATTATACCGGGACAACTGGTAGACAAAGGAAGGCTGTTGTTCCTGCATCCATACGCCCTATGGTTCTAAAGTATTTTCACGATTTCTTATTGGGTGCACATTTGGGCATCGACAAAACGTTCCGTCGAATTAGTGCACATTTAGCTTGGCCTGAATTGCGAGCTGATGTACAAAAACACGTGCGAACTTGTCGAGATTGTCAAGTCTCGAAACCGCCGCAGTGTGCCAAAGTCGGCTTGTATTGTGCTGATGCTCCTGTTGCCCCCTGGCATGTGCTTCACATTGACATTTTTGGTCCCTTAACACGTTCTAAAAAAGGTAACAATTGTATTTTGGTTATTCTGGACATTTTTTCGAAATTTGTGTTGCTAATCCCCTTAAAGAACATGAAAGCAAACAGTATTGTTAAAGCCTTAAGAGATCAGGTATGGAAATTTTTTGGTGCTCCGGCCATGATCACGTGTGATAACGCATGTTACTTCCGCTCTGTACTGTTCAAAGACATGTGTTTTCAATGGGCCATTAAGCCCATTTACAGTAGTCCTTACTGTCCCCAGGGAAACCAATCCGAGCGAGTCAATAAAGTGCTTAAGAGCATTCTTACTGCTTTCTACAGGTATGATCAGTCGCTAAGGGACAGCGATCTTGATTTTATCAACGTAGGGCTTAATTCAGCTGTGAATTCCGCTACTCGATTCCCACCTTCAATTCCGTTTCTAGGTAGGGAGCTTACCCACCCCCTCCTTAACCTGTGGGGACTGCCGCCTCTGGAGGCTGCCTCGGATGACGAGTCACTGGAGGCCGTGCTGGATAGTGTGGCTTGCAATCTCACGAAGGCTCAACAAGCAGTGGCTAATTCATATAATGCTTCCCGGAGGCCTCATGGCTTTTCTGTTGGACAGTTGGTCCTTGTAAAGAATTTTGTGCTACCTAATTTAGCTGAAAAGATTAATGTTAAATTAATCCCACCTTACGTGGGACCGTTTGTTATCAATAAATTTCTTGGTGAGAACACTGTCTTGATGCATAGTACTTCTGGATCTAAAAAATTTAGAAAGGCCCATGTGTGGCAATTGAAAAAGTTTAATGCATAATTAAAGGGTTTGCTGTTGTTTTGGCGTGCGCATCTGGTTTTGTGTTTCTTTTTTTTTCAGTTTGGTTTGGTTATCGTTTCTCCCCCCTCCTTCCTCGTCGCGGATGCCGTGCCCACAAGAGGATCGGCGCAGCTATGGACCTGAGGCTCCTCCGCCTGCCCGCTCCGTCGTGGTCACTGGTGCCCGCTCGCTATTCGCTGCGTCTGCGAGGCCGGCCGCATCTTTCGCTGTCTGAGTCCGTGGATGCGTCCATGCGACTCCGTCATTCGGAGTTCCGCATCAGCATGCTGCTGTGCGGCTCTTCCCTGGCTCGCCCTGAGTCGCCGCGGTTGATGGATGCTGTCCCTCGGTGAGTGAGCGGCCGGCTGCTCTGCCGTGCTGGTGTGCCGGCGTGTTGGCGTAAGACTTGTCCCGCCAGCCTGGAGCCGTGATGCATGCCGCATGCGAGCCTGTACGATGCACGCATTGGCACCTGGAAGTCCTCGTCCCCTGTGAGCATGCAACCCGCTCGACAGGGGAGCGAGGCGAAGAGTCGACCCTGCCAGGCGCCATCGGCGTCAGCTGTTGCGGGGACGCCTGCTTCGGTTACGTCCGGAATTGCGTCTGTCTGTCGACGAACGAGCTTGGGAGCTCGTTGCTACAAATTGTAAAAATGAACTTTCCTGGGACGTCCCTCAAGATCAAGAAAAGTCTTCAGCGCTGAAGATGCTCCCTTTGGTCGTTGTACTAGACCTATGTAATCCTTCAAGAATCTTTGGCCATTATATACGGCGTGTAAACTTTGTATGTTTCGACTTAGACTGACAGTTGAAATTGTGTTCGTCATGAAAATAAACATTATCATTATATTACAGTAACATTATGAAGATGGAGAAGATGGAAAAGGGCGGCGGGTACCGTGGTTTAAGGGCAGGGGAGTTGTAGCGATTTGAAATGCGCGCGTCATCGCGGGCCTCCGGCACTTCGCTCCCCTCATCCTTCTCCCTCCTTTTCTCCCCCTCCTAGTGTTTGTTCAATTTGTACTCGTTTCCCCCACCCTTTCAATATGCGCATGCGCGCGCTGCGGCGCGAGTTTATAAAACCAGCTGCAGACATGATGAGGGCCCTTCAGATTCATCGCGACCTCGGAGCTGTTCGGATCGTCGGAGTGCGGCCCTGCCTCCTTCTTCGCTTCGCACCGCTTCGATAGCTCGTGGACACGAGGGTGGTAGCCGACCTGCGAGTTAATTTTTGACAACTCGACAGGCCATCTCGAGCCTAGCCCGCTCGGGTCAGCGGCGAGCCCCCTCACAGCGATTAGGGATACGTTTTTGTCAGACCACACGCTCTTAAAGCATCAGACAGGCATTCCAGCAACCCCCCCCCCCCTCCTACACCCGCGCCCTGGGGCCGGCTGGGGAAGGGGCCAGTGGCATGCAGGAACAGGACATCCCGTCCCTGTCAATCCCGGACAACCTTCCGCCTGGCGCAGCCCTAATCTCCTACGAGGGAGGTACTTTTCAGGTACAGGTACCTGACCACACCATCTCAGACACCGCACCCCCCCAGGAACCCACGAACATGGACACGGCCACCTCTGTCCCTCCTACCGACTCCGCGCCGCTCATGGTCCCCGCGAGCGACGTGGCGAAATTCAGGGCCTGGCTGCATTTCCAGGAAAAAGAAAAGAATGCGGCAGAGCAGCGAGAGGAGGAACAGGAGCGACAAGCTGAATGGACCACGCAGCGAAAACGGCAGCGAACAACAGCGCCAGCAGTCAGGCCACCTGAAATCGCGATTACAAATCGCTTCGCCACGCTCGCGGAGGCAGACGCGTCCCGACCCACGGCAGGGCCCTCCAGCGCCCCCTCTCCACCCGCTCCAGCTCCGGCCAATCAGGGCGCAGCCGCCCCCTCCACCCGCACCCCGCGTGCCTCAGGACCGCGCAAACACGCGCTCAGGCTGGTCGTTCCAGACCAGTCTCTCTACAGCCAGCTAGTGGCTCGCATGCGATCTCTCGTGCGCGAGGGCCTACAGATTGCGTGCGAACACTTGCAGGCGTACCACTCTCTCAAACAGTACCTTGATTCAGTGCCCATTCCGTACTACACTTTCTGTACATCCTCTGAGTTGCCTCAGAAAGTTGTTGTCCGCATGCCGCGCGCCACACCCATCGAATCAATCAGAGAAGACTTGGAGGCACGTGGGTACACCATCCTGGACGTGTACCAATTTCACAAAAAATGCGCGGACCCTGCCGATCCCACCAACACCTGGGAGGAGCCACTGCCACTCTTTAGCGTCACGGCTGCTAAGAATGATACCCTCCCTCGCCTCACGTCACTCACAACTATCAACATGACCCGTGTTGAAGTGACACAATACCGAAAACGTGTCGGAGACGTTGCGCAGTGTCAGAACTGTTGGAAGTTTCTGCACACTCGCAACTTCTGCCGACTCGCCACCAAATGCAAGCACTGCGCCGGGCCCCACACATACGCCGCCTGTCCCAACCTCAACAAAAATCCCAACTGTGCGAACTGCAAGGGCAATGGCGTGCACGAGGGGAACTCCAAACTTTGCCCCGAATATCTGAAGTATGTGCAATTCCGTCAGGATCAGGCGTCTTCGCGCGCAGAACTCGCGCAGCCTCTTGCGCCACAGCCAACACCAACTAACTACCCACTGCTACCTCCCCCCGCACCCACGAGGCCAGTGGTGCCAACTTTCTCGTTCGCACAGGCGGCGAACAACAACGCACAACGCATCATCGTACCACAACACACACCAGCTCCCACCCCCCCTCCACCCCCCACCCCCTCCCAACACCCCCCCCCACTCCCAAGCTCCTACCGCAACTCCAAGCTCCCTCGGCGACTGTGCCGGCACCCAATCCGCCATGTCCGACCTCCGGGACCTGATGAATTTCCTGCGTGATGCCAACTTCGCCGCATTCATGGCACACATGAAGCCCTACATGCTCCTTGCCAACACAGCCACCGATCCTTCAATGAAGACCCTCCTGCTGGTGCAGGCCCTGACAACCTTCTCAGGGGCCGTTTAATGGGTACACATCCTCCTGCCCCGAACCCAGGTACCCTTTCCATCCTGTACTGGAATGCCAATGGGATAACTACACAACTCTACGAACTTGAGAGAGTTCTGGAGGAGTACGGAGTGGAAGTGGCCTTAATTAACGAAACATTTTTAAAACCTACAAAACGTTGCACTATTAAAAATTACATAACTTACCGCACAGACAGAGTAACTGCCGGAGGGGGAACTCTAATTCTAGTCCATAACCGACTTCAACACCACATAAATAAACCTTCAGAAACCAGCCACATAGAAAATACGTCTATAAATATTCGCACAAATACCGGCCACATAACTTTAGTCGCAGCCTACTGCTCGCCAAATAAACCTCTGCTAAATAAAGACCTCAACGAAATAATAAACCAACCGCACCCATTCATTATAGCTGGTGATCTAAATGCAAAACATAAACAGTGGAACAGTAGATATAATAATCGCAAAGGTGCAGTGTTAAGCGAACACTCACTACAAAATAAATATTTAATCCATGCGCCGATCACTCCCACGCATTACCATGCTAATGTCAGCCATCAGCCAGAAGTTTTAGATATAATTCTCACTAATATTCCTAATATAAATATTCAACTAAAAGTTCTGCCAGAACTTGATTCTGACCATTTGCCGGTACACTGTGTTATTGAAACACATGTTCTAACACATCCAAATCCAGTACTTTGTAGAACCCCGGTCATCAACTGGGAGACATTTAAAATAGAATTAGAGGAAATATTTGAAAATAATAATATAATAATAACTTCTAAAGAACAAATAGACCCCGCGGCCGAAATAATTCAAAATACGTTTTTAAACATAGTTAAAAAGCACACCACAATTTAAATAGGCGCGAATTTTTAAAACATGCATTTCCGGATGCCGACCTCCTCCTAATAAATAAAAGACAAGCACGCCATAAATACCAAAAATTCCGCACAATTGAAAATAAAAATAAATATTACGCACTTAAAAATCAACTTAGGCACGAACTTCTCAAATTAAAAATACGTAACTGGGAACACTTTGTAGCTGAACTCTCTGATAGCATGAATAAATTCTGGAAAATAGCTAAAGTATTAAGAAACACGACTAAAAATACAAACTCTAACCCGGTTCAATCCCCGACAGGTACACTTCTTTACGAACCATCTGATAAAGCTAACGCAATTGCCGATTGCTACGAACAGCAATTTACACCGAATAACGACATCGGAGACCCGATTTTTACGCAGGAGCTCTTAGAAAATATAAATAATTTCAATCACTCCCCTCCCACTTCCATTCCCGATCCAGTCACTCTCCCGGAAGTAATCAGCATTATCAAACACGTAAAACTAAATAAAGCCCCGGGTGAGGATAAAATTACTTATCAACTTCTTAAAAATTTGCCATTTAATGCTCTATCCGCCATAACAGATCTTTTCAATGCCATACTCACGTTTCAACACTTCCCCAGCTCCTGGAAGACTGCTAAAATTATTACTATACCAAAACCAGGTAAAAATCCTAAAATGCCCGAAAACAGACGCCCTATTTCACAGCTCAGCTCTCTCAGTAAAATCTTTGAAAAACTATTTTTAACCAGGCTCCAAACTCATGCGGCAGTGCACAAAATTATCCCGGATACACAATTTGGTTTCCGCTCAGCTCACTCCACAGTTCACGCACTTACTAAATTTACTACAGAAACCATGGCTGCCATGCAGAAAAAAGAATTCACCATCGCAGTATTTTTAGATGTTGCCAAAGCATTTGACAAGGTCTGGATCCCGGGGCTCCTACAAAAGTTAATATCATTTAATTTCCCGGACTGCTACATCCATTTACTAAGCAGCTATTTTCAAGATAGAAAATTTTACGTATCAATAGACAAAGGTCAGTCTTCTATCCGGCCAATCACCGCAGGTGTACCGCAGGGCTCGGCAATTTCGCCATTCCTGTACAATATATATACTGCAGACATCCCAGTTACTCACTCCACCATTCAAATGTACGCCGATGACACAGTAATTTTCACACACGACCCTAACCTTCCCTACGCTGTTCTCCGCACTCAACTCCAATTAAATGATTTAGAACACTGGTTCACTAAATGGAAAATTAAAACTAACCCAGCCAAGTCGCAAGCTCTAAATCTCACCTCTCGCAGACTAAAACCCTCTAAAAACGTAACTCTAAATAATATAATAATTCCTTATACTGAAACTGCCACGTATTTAGGTTTAATTATAGACAGTAAACTTCGTTGGACCACACACATTCACAAAGTGCGGGGGGCAGCGATGGCCAAACTATCCCTACTGTACCCTCTCCTCAAGAGTAATAAACTACCCCGCCACTTAAAATTACTCCTTTACGTGTCTATTGTCCGATCCGCGTTTATGTACGGTAACGAAGTCTGGGGCAATGTTACCAACTACCAAAAACAAATTTTGCAGGTAATTCAAAATAAATTTCTCAGGATAATCGGCGATGCGCCCCCACTCACACGGACAATAGACTTACACAGTCGACTTAAAATTCCTCTTGTAAAAGATTACTTACTCTTCCGAAATAATAAATTCTTCAAGAAACTTGCACTTCATGCTAACCCAGAAATTAAACGCCTAGGCGATTACAACCCCGATATAAACCGCCGCTTAAAACGCCCCAAAATGACACCTAATTAAATTTAATTAAATAGAATAGACACAAAAACTCCGTGCTCCTCCTACATTGCAGCGCGGATCATATAATTAAATCTACAAATCTATAATTGATTAATTAATTAATTAACTATTACCGACCGTTAAATTCACCTTAATTACTTAACGCAGCTTCACTGTCAGCCTTGGCGCCACCTACATCATATAATTAGAAGTAAATTCGAAAATTCGAGAATCTCACCAAACTTTCGGCAAAAATTAAGACATGCTAATAGGCCAGACCTACAGTATTCCAAATTTTAATTAGCCACCATCGGGGCAGGGGATGTTTTACCCTGCCTCCCCCTCCTTCCCTGGTAGGCAGGACAGGAGGGGGAAACCAAAGGGAAAGGAAGGGGGGCTGAAACTGTGGCTCTCAGTCCTCCTCTCCACACATTCAGCTGGGAATCAGCACTCAATAACCAAAGACGAGGGGTGAGGGGAGGGGCTATCCCTCTCTTTCCTCCCATCCGATAATGACGACCACTTGGGAGGACAAGAGCCCTGACAGGCTTGTACCTCCCCCACGCTGAGGGGCTGCGCCCCAGTGATGATCAAGCGGTGAGGGCCTTCTTCTACTGGTAGCCTTTGTGAGGCTTGGTTGTCAGCAGTAGCTGACCAGTTGTTAATTTCACTAGCATGTAGTCCGAGAGCTTCGACTTAGTCTTCGTGCGTGTGCGACCTCAGGGGAGAAATGTAAGTTGGTTCCAGTCGTCAGTGAGGCGGTGGCCCTCACCCTAATGTAGAATCAGTATTGTTTAAATGACGTCGTCCGACCGACGACCATCCCTAAGCCCGACCTGCAACCGCCAGTATACTCTCCCGCTAACGGAACGCACCCCTGGCCGTGGCCCACCCGAGTCGAGCGAGCCACCGAGCCGAACGGCCAAACCAGACATTATTATTATAAAGCACACTAAATCCGAGTGGACTAGAGACGAACCACACCCATTCCCCCTCAAACAATTAATTACGAATTTTGCGACCTTAAAGTCTCTTCCAGACGCAGTCATTTAGTTTTTAACGTAATGAGGTCAAGCTTGGCGCGGCAGGGGCCGACGCGCCACCGGACGCCATGCCAGTTCCGCAGTTCTACTCGACTCGCGGACCGGGACGGACCTACGTCCCACGGAGAGACCACAACCATTGTCTTCATCGCAAGTAACGTCCGGTAAATATAGTCATTTGGCATAAACCAAACCTTTTTCTATTCACCTCTCCGTGCGTGCCCGGTCCGTTTTTTACGGTTCAGGACCTAATCCGACCGCGTAAACGTAAAGACGCCCCGCACCACACCTGGTGCGCAGGGTCGTTCTTCAGCATACGGCACGGGCCGTCTCCCGCAAACCACAGAACTTTCTTGCGTGTACCACCCAGTGGGCACGGCACCCGCGTAGAAACAATCGCTTACGGGACTGGCCGACTCCAGTCACCCACAAACTCTGTGTGCCACGTCAATTGTGCGCGCCTAATTTTCATTAAGTGTACTTTGTTAACGTAACTTTGCGCCACGTCATTTGTGCGCGCCTAATTTTCATTAAGTGTACTTTGTTAACGTGACTTTGCGCCACGTCATTTGTGCGCGCCTAATTTTCATTAAGTGTACTTTGTCAACGTAACTTTGCGCCACGTCATCTTTGCGCGCCTAATTTTCATTAAGTGTACTTTGTCAACGTAACTTTGCGCCACGTCATCTGTGCGCGCCTAACTTCCATTAAGTGTACTTTGTCAACGTAACTTTGCGCCACGTCATCTGTGCGCGCCTAATTTTCATTAAGTGTACTTTGTTAATGTAACTTTGCGCCACGTCATCTGTGCGCGCCTCTCTTGCATCAAGTGTACTTGGCCTGCATACTGTTACCCGAGAAACCAGTGCCACGAAACATTGAACATGTACCGGCCTGCACCCCGCAACGGACAAGTAGCCCTCAGGGGCATGTCTGTACTCAGTAATTGTATGGTGTGACGTCAATCCCTTGAATAAAGGCACGTCGCTACTACGGCAATCCCACGCATTCTTCTTTAACGTAAATTCCCAGGCAAGACCGCCGACGGTTCTAGCGGACCACGCTGGGGCAACGAACCACGAACCCTCATTGGTTAGACACCGAGCTAGCCTGGCGCCCTCCCGGAACATAACACGTTAGTCAGACCAGCCACCCCGCTAGAACTCGCGCCCGGACTCGAACACGAGACCGCGGACGACGGCATAAATTTGTTCTGTCTAAATTCCTTTTCGGCCGCCACCATCAAAAAGTTGTTTGGATTTCTGCTTTAAATTTAAATTTAACTTAACTTGCGTTTTTCTGTTTGTAACTGTCTCCCCCTGAGACGTCGTCGCACGTATTTGTTTGGTACTGCTTTTTAAAGAATAATGTAACTTCTTTCTTTCGTGTACCTGCACTTTGCAGTAGTTTTGTAATTGTAACGTTTTTGTAATATAACTTCAGACAAGGAAATTATGTCCCTTTTTGACGATCGTTGATTGGATCACTGTGTAGCCGGCTTACCCATGCAAATTATAATTGTCAACTAACTCGTTTTGTCAGAAATGTTAACGTAATATTTATTATGTATTAATATTGAATTTGTTCTTGCGTTAAACGTAACTGTATCTGAATATTAACGTAATATTGATTATGAATTAATATTGAATTTGAATAAAATGTCTGTGTACCTGAAACCTTTAACCTTGATTACCCAACTGCTCCATTCACGTAATCCGCAGTCCTAGCCAGGCTCTGGTCTTCCTTCAATCCCTAATAGGCCCCAACCTATTACAAAACAAAGGAGCATTGCAAGCAGTATGTACCTATGTAATTTTGGTCAAATGTTTTTTTTTTTAATTTATTTCTGGAGTAACAACTTAGAAGTAAACCATGCTCAAAAATACATACAAATTATTGTTGGAATCAGTTCTGAGAAGGTTGGTTGTTACCAAAATGAGAGGCCTGGTCTCAATGATAAACAAAAGAAATCAGATTGTGAAAATAGCTCTTGCAACAAACATGACGTCGACCCAAATGTCTCCTTGGCTCCTTCAGGCCGTTATGCCTCATCAGCGTCCTCTCTTGCATTACTAGTGCAACCTAATTGCAGTGTCTATGAACAAAGACGCACCCGCGTGCGCCCTGGAATGTCCAAAGGCGTTCTTGTGTCTTGTAAATAACTTCTAATATCCTATATTTATTGTCACTATGTTCCATTGTAAATATTCACGAGTGTCTACGTTTTGTTAATAATTTATAATGTCCTTTTCTTTTTAATACTTTGCATTTAGAGAGTTCTGTATATATTTTTAAGTGCTTATGCTGTGTCATATCATGTAGATCGGCAAGCCTGGCCCGCCGCGCGAGTCGCGTCTTCCCCGCCGGCCCGCTTCCCCTTCCTCCCCTCCGCAGCCCGCGCGGGCGGGCAGCGGAGCGCGGAGTGTCAGTCAGTCGTCTGCTGGGAGTCGCACGGGGCGGACCTGCTTCGTTCCGCTCCGCGAGAAGTAGCACGGGGTCCGGTCGCAGCGTGGATGAAACGTTCGTCTACCGACGTGGTCGTCCAGGCTGTGACAGGATTCCTCGCGATAAACCTAGTTAACAATATCGCGTCTTCGTAACTTCGCAATTCAGTCCGCTCGAGACGCACGCAGTGCACGTCTGGACCTTCCTACTTTCTTAATCTGTATGTATCGTTATAGAGTCGTCTACGCATACGTCACGAGTCGCGTACGTGCTACGAAGCACCGCTGAACTTTCGTAACCGGTACGATTCGCTACGGGACTGCATTCACTGTTACGCCGGTTCTCATTTTGTCTCCAAGTGTTTGTTTCCGGGAGTCCGGGTCGCAGCAGAGGAGGATGCTCGTTTCGCGACGTGCCGGCCAGGCTGCAACAGGATTCTTCAAGGAATAAAGAAGCTCGTGAAAACGGACAGCATCGTATTATCCTTGTTACCATCTACCATTCCTTCCAAATACGCCAAGTTTCCCTCCTGGTCCCTTATTTTCCGGTCCCGGCCACGTTCGCCTGAACTCCACTCCCTCTCCGACGAGAGCTACGCGGGCAAAACAGGACAGTTCACCACAGGGAATTAGGGACCATAGGCCGAGGGACGTCAAACACTTGTGACAATATGAACAATACTACTTTACTGAACAGAAGAACGGTCAGAAAGAAGAAAATGATACCTGGAGGAAAGGCTCAAAATGAACTTATGTTGAATGAAGAATTAAAATCAATTTTGGAGTGCACTGAGAATTTTACAAAGAAATTAACCCTTGCTGCAAAAAATTTGGAAAATTTATCAACTCATTTTGCAGTTCTCAAGCCTAAGAACCTGATCGCAACTTCAGAAGATGAACTTCCACAGTTTATACACGACTTAGTCGTAAACTACGATGAATTTTCTGAAGATCGTTTACTTAGGGGGATTCCTCAAATAAGAAGACATCTACAAGCTGCTGAAGTTTTAAAAGATTGTCTGGGAAGGTCTTCTTTAAGATTTTTATATTTTGTTGCCGAGTATAAACATCTGATTCTGTACACAATCTGACAGCCTTAAGATTCTTGTTAACATTATGTGTTTCAGTGGCATCATATCAGATAATTTTTTCCAGAGTAAAATTAATCTATGATCCACTATGAGTTCTGCTTGGCTCTCTAGCTTAATATTTTAATTGAGAGTGAAAGGAATTAATTTTGATAATTTCAAAATATGCAGAGATAAGTTAGGGAAAATAAAGTGTCCAAAATGTTCAAATGCTTACAATGTTAAGTAAATGAATCATAAAATAACTCTTGCACTATATACATGTCTTATTTTTACTTATCCTAATAACTTCACTTTGGGGAAAAAGGGCGTAGTGTAACATTAAATTTTCATAATTCATAGCACAGGTCTCAATTCACCCACCAGCCACCACTGATGTACTGTAATGCAATGCAACGCACCACCAGACAAAAACAATGATACAGTACTAGTGCACAAAATAAAATTGTTAACTCCACAGATCATAAATTTTTTATTTCAAAACATAGACGAAAACATGTAAAAACAACAATGTTTCATATTATATTAATTGTTTTCTTTGGAATTTGTAAAATTTTAACAGAGCTGGTTTATTTTTTTGAGAAAATAACAATTTTTTAAAGTTTTGAAAGTCATCATCATTACAAATAAACAAAAGTTGAAAAAGAGATCTATAAAATGAAAATTAAATATACACATCTGGCTTCGCACCAACATACATCCTGAAATATTTTACATTATCTACAGTCCTTACATAAAAAGTTAAAACCAACTGGTCATCTGAAGAATCTCACGTCTCCGAAAGCATAACCGAAAGGCATAACTCTCAACAAAGATAGAGGTTTATTTCCTTATGTTGAACAGAGGTTTTCATATACATATTTCTACTAATTTTTCAATGTTGTGATTTTAATACTGTAACACAATAAAAACTTTTTTTTTATCTTTTGTTTTTCCATATAACCTTGAACATTATATTATTGCTATAAATATGGCCTTATGTGAAAGAAAAAGTTATCCTCAAACTCTGGCAAATGCAATGGGTTTGATAAAATTTAAATTAAATTTTTTTACAAATAATGTACATGAATACAAAAAAAAAGTCTCATAGGTTTATTGGTGTTGCACAATGTTGGCTGGCATAGGAAAAAAAAAAAAGGGGGGGGGGGGGGGGGGGGAACGCTATTCACAATTTCTGCCCCGGGCAAAGTAAATCCTAGATCCGTCCCTGCCATGGCATATTACGAAATTTGATCAGTAAACTTCTTGCATTAAATTTTAATCAAACACTTAAGTTTAAGACTCTAATAAAAAAGAATCAATAAAGAGCTTGGACAGTTTGCTGTTTGTCTTTTCATCAGCCATTCTGAATAATGACTAACAATTAGGCCTGTGCAAATAACAGTTTTTTGAATACGAATACCAAATTTATCTTGAATATGAAATTAAATATTAAGAATGAGTATTAAAAACCCAAAAATAAATAATTTTTTTCACATTAAGTAACTAATATAGAGGAAAAGAAAAATTAAATGTGTAGTGTAATGGCTTCTGGGAAATAGTCCAACACTAAAACAAAAGTTTGTTAGGTTAAGACAGCTAACAATAATTATGCATAAAATGTTTGTTACAATATTTAAACAAAGTAATTATTATTTTTTTAACTATGCAGCTAATCTAACATAACTTAACCTAACCAAATCAACTACCTTTTATTTAAGTTCTTATTCACCTTATTTTACAGAACATGCTAACCTACATATTGATCCAGAAAATTTTTGTGAAATGCAAAATATCACGATATCCAATGATGAAAATGAAAAACATAAATATTTTTAAAAGTGATTAGTGATTAAATAAGCTCATATTTACATATTTAAACACTAGTTATTAACACATTTTAATTGTTAATGGCAGCTAGGTAATCTGTATTTTTGTTCAGCAATATTATAAACATAATTTCTGTTCCCGTATTTACCCGCAGAAGGCAAAAAAACTACCATTTTCACCGCAAGGGTCGTCCCTGCGTATGAGTTGCAGCACCATACATCTGTGTTCACTAGAGTTCCGTGGATACAAGTGAAGGGTTCCTTTCCTCAGCTCATTGGTTCAGAAGATTGGAGAAAAGAGGCGGAAAGCTACAGTTTGTCAGTACACTGGAGGATATAAAATATACTTTTATAAACACCACCAATGGCTACAGTTTTGTCACGGTATGTTCAGTTGAAAGCGTGAGAAATCTCTATGTCAAGATAGACACGTTAATTGTGTGGGTGCCAGTTAACAGGAAATTTACAGAAAAGAGAGGGAGGGAAAACTGTCAACCCTGCCATGTGGCCTCATGCAAATGCACACATATGCACACACACTCTTGCTTCCTCTCTGACTGGTTAATTTCTGTATTTTCCCCGCCTCTCCTCTTCCTCGCAGTGCAGCAGACGCGTCACTTGCCGGCACACATACAACTGCACACGTACAACGCGACTGCCGAGATATTTTTAATGAACATTTTATATTTACTGGTACTTCCCACTACTGGTGCATGTAAAAAAAAAAACCATTACAAATAATAATTTTGTTTTCAAGTTTTAATAGTAAATATGCCAGGTTTTGGATCAATCACGTGATTGTTCCATTGCTGTTTAGGAAGACAGTAGTGGAAAAAAACTTTAATACTTGTTGCACGTTAAAAAAACTGCTTAGTGTTCATGTTTTTGATAACGAAGAACCCATTAAACCATAAAAAAAGGGCATTTATTTTGCAAAAATGACTATCTCAACAGTGAACATTGGTATATGACAAACTCACGAGGTATACTATGTGAAGTATTCATAAGCAAAAAAATATTCATAACTTCCAAGTGTTACTATTTGAGGTCGAATCAAATACGAATAGTTTATTATTCTTATGCGTATTCGAAAATTGAAATATTTGCACAGGCCTACTAACAAACCAACAAAAAATCCATTACAAGTATAAATAATAATAAAAAAAATTGTAGATACAATCATAAATCATATTTATTTTTAATAAAAATAGATATATATTTATTTTTTATACTGTAGAATCACTTGTTAAACACAAAGATTTTGTATAAAGAGAAAAATTAATACATTATTTGTATTTCTCCTGCATTATGCTACAGCATTCAAATATAAAAAAAATATTGTGTCTGCATACTTCAAATTATTTCAGCTGGTGACATTTTTTTTGAAGATTTGACAAATTTTTTAAAGAAATTACAGTTGCCTGTCCATCTTTTTTCGATGAGAAATATTAATACCAATATTTCATCAAACATTTCTCATCAAACTGTCAACACAATATATTCTTGCAAAAATAAAAGTTTCATTACACGAAAGAGGCTTTGTGACTCAGGTTCCTCAAATGACCAAATAATTGCCGGTACTTCAGTTAGTATTCAAACTTACAGGTTTTTCTGTACATTATAAAGAAATAGATTTTCTCTGTACATTGATAATTTTTACACATATATTTACACACTGTCTGTTTCGCACAAATGTTCCTTTGTTTGACATTTCTCTTGCTCTGCACGACCGGGCAGTGGCACAGTCGCGAGGCACGACCACATGCCCACCGTGATGGCTCACAGCCCTCACGCCCACAACCACTCGCGTGGCGGAACCTTCAATGATCTGGTGGACGAAACAGTCACGCACTCAAAGTGAAACTTCTTAACACTTTGGAAAAAAATTAACGCAGTTCATTTTTTAATTGAAACAAATTCTGTGATATTTTCCCCAATCACGTTAAAATAATAATTCAAATAAATACATGCATACAACATAACATTAGCATACAAGTGTATGCATAACTACAGTACTGGGATGTCAAGCACTGCTAACACCAATCTCCGATTCTTCGACCCAAAGAATGACCAATGTTCTGGTGAGCAGGAACAAAACAAGGTGTGCCAACTTTGCAGTGAGGAAGGAACTGTGGCTGGTGCTTCTCAGCCGTGTCCATGCCACTATAAGCAACCGACAACACGTTACCTGAGCAGGTGAGGATGAAGACCATGTACAAGAGGGAGCAGGTAGGGGGGGCAATATTGACAGATCCCAAACAAGGAACAGGAAAGAGATACCTCCGACTTCTCAGCTTCAGCAATAAATGGCGACTGACAGAAATGAGGTCATGGTGAAACTGCTTCATTACAGAAAGTGTATTTTATATAGCCCCGCTTATCTGCGGTACTCTACACCAGCAGTTCAAAAATTTTTCGGGCCAGGGAACCCAATAATTTACTTTTCTTTTGCCAGAACCCCAGCTCTACACAATAGCTAGAATAGGGACAATAGCAGTGATGAGTCACCTGCTCAGAAACTTTAAATTTAAAATCCTAAAGAATTTACTGTAACCTCTTTTTAACTTAGGATAATGTTTCTTATTTTAAATATTTTAGAATAATTTTTATGTCAATAATACCACATTTCAATTTGCAGCAGCTGCGTTAACATATTACTTACGATTTAAAAAACAAATTTTTGGTAACATCAGTCTTAAATTTTAAATTACTGGTCAGCTGACGTTTAAACAATAATCATTTTCCTACATGATCTGGTTCTTGCTGAAACCAAATTTT
This sequence comes from Bacillus rossius redtenbacheri, assembly GCF_032445375.1. Lineage (NCBI taxonomy): Eukaryota > Metazoa > Arthropoda > Insecta > Phasmatodea > Bacillidae > Bacillus > Bacillus rossius. The sequence continues at coordinate 25,096,868 of NC_086338.1, read as the reverse complement.
ATAGTCATATTGAAAGAAATTAAGGCTGCACAGCCAATAAATTTTGACAAAACTTTTCACAAAGCAGTAAATCGTCAGCGGAGTAATCCTGCTTTGTACGACTGAGACAGGCAATAACAACAAAATGCTCCGTCATGCTATAAACAGTTGTGACAGTCCGTCATTGAGGAGAGCCTAGTCGCAGCAGACTAAAGTGCCAAGTACCAACATTCAAAATTGGAAGAGAAACATTATAAAAAGGTACATTTAGCTGAAACAGACAATTATTAAATGCAATATAAACAGCTTACTTCTATGTTACAAAATTAAAGCAACACAACTTGTTGAGATTTCTCAAGAACATTTGGTAAAAGGTAAACCAAACCCGTGTGATGACTTGAGGATTGCGCAGTGGTACTGCGGTGTCGAATGTACACAAGGCACTGGACAGGCCACTCAAGAGTCCGGCCCACAGCTCGCGCTGGCGGCAGCCATAATACTGTCTTCATTACAATGTAAACTAATACTGTCTTCATTACAATGTAAACTATCATAAAAAACTAAAATATATGAAAAACAGCACAGAAATGCAAACACAGTAAACAGTACTGTTTCTTTCTAGGATTTCACTCATATGTTCCAGCCTAGTTTCTGAAGATGGCTCCTGAGTGGAATGCTGATTCCAACTGTATGTGACCACACTGCAAGTTAACATATATGTGAATATCTGCACCTTGAACTAACACACACTTCCTTCACTTGAACTTGAATTATGTAACTAACAGACTTCAACTGTGGTTTGTATCAAAAAGGAGAGACCAGACAAGTTTTACAAAAGCATATGACCTTGCACTACAAAAACTGTTGGTTACTGTCCTGCAAAAAACTTGGGAGAAAAAAAACTTAATATAAAATATAACAAATTGGAGACTTCAGATCTATGGCTTAAAACTCTCTACAGAAAATGTTATGTCCTGCAATCACACATAAATATTATAAAAATATTCAAATGGAAAACAATTTTGTATAGGTACACAAAAATCTGGGCAACGGATAAGTAAACAATTGCGATGGGTCTTTTGTAGTTTAATAGCCTAATTTCAGATCTTAATCTAAAGTCTGCCATTGATTCCATTACACACCTGTTCAAAGTAGCAAAAAAAAAAAAAAAAATATCTTTGGCAAGGTGTCTATTATACTTGATGAAAAATAAATTTTCAAATAAAAATAAAACTATATAAGTTTCAAGAGATCACTTGCAAACATGAACACACTATTGAAGGGTTAAATATTTACATATTTAAAGGGTTCCTGAAGAAAGTGTTGGACCTGACCTGGCCAAACGCACTCAGCTGAGCCACAACCGTGCAGGAGAGGAAGGAACTGAGGTTCACGAGGGGCCCGGTGCGGGGGGCGAGGGGGTGGGCGTCCGCGCGGGGCTCTTGCGCAGCAAGGGGGGAGTCTTCATGAGGGTCTTCTGGCCGCTGGAGTTGACCACGATGCACACGTCGTGGACGGGCTGGAACTTCACCGTCTTGCCCTGGATCGTGGCCTGCAGGCTGCCCACCGACGACGCCTGCAGGAGCTGGAGCACCTTGCTCTTCTCCGGGGAGCCCTGATGGCACGTCTGTGTGGACGGCAGCACCACGTTCACCGGCCTCTTTGTTCCGTCTTCTGTTTCTTCGCTCTGGCACAAGCTTGGAGCTGAAGGCGAAACTACACCTTTCTTTGGTGACTCTTCTTTTTCCTGACCTTGAAAATCATTATTTCCTGCAGCTGAAAATAAAAGTGAAGAGTTTCTTGTCACATCTTCTGTTTCCTTGCTTCGAGAACTGCTTTGTCGTAGAGGCGACAGTGCGACCGAGGACTTGGTGCCAGCATCTTCCTTCTCGCTGCTCGGTGAGGTCACGCCACCTGGAGGGTTCCTGTCCGACCCGCTCTCATCACCACTGAGCGGTGTCGCCAGCTGTTTGCTCCTCCTGGTCGGTGCCAACTTCAGCAAGCTTGGCAGCTGGACAGAAAGTTTGGCAGCTGGCGTCTTCACAGGAACACCATCCATCGGACGAAGTATCGACTGTAACCCACTTTTTACACTTAGAACCCTCGTGGGTGTAGAAGAAAGCTGGTTCAGGGTACTCGGTTGAAACAGACTTAATCTCTGGGTCAGACCGAGCATAGACTGACTGTTCTCAGCATTAGGCTCTAGTTTGTGAATGTGATTCTCATCCACCGACAAGTTAATTCTGTTCCTGTTGGGCGATATCACAGACGAAAGTTTGTAAGAAAGACCAGCGGAGAGAGAGGTTGCCGTTGGTGATTCAGCGGCAGAGGCACTGACTGGAGCGACTAGTTCCGTCCCACCGACGGCTGCAGCAGCGGTGTTGAGTGTGCGGACGTCCCTAACTCTGAGAGCGCTGCAGGAGTTAGTCTGTCCACCCTCGCTCAGCGGGTCACTTCTCGGCTTGAGCCGTGAGTGAGTACTGGCTGGCAAGGTCTCCAGCATGACTACATCGTCATCATCTTCCGTCTCCTCTTCTTCGTCACTGCTCTCCAAGTAATCTGGAACAACACACTTGCAGTTGTAACCTCAATGTAGGCCAAGGCGGACGTGAAGTACAGGAAACAAGTAACAATACAGCTGTGGAAGGAAAGAAATAACAATGAACATTTACAAGGTGGTCAAATTTCTATTGCAAAGATTAGTACCCACAAACACTTATTAGAACTCAGATCGGCTCGGCTAAAAGATGACCTGACTTAAACATTATAAAAACACAATTCAAAAAATAAATTCAGAAAATGTTTTTCAAAAATATTTCGCAGCTGTTTTAAATTTTGATGTTACATATGAATTGAATTTTGTTGGCATTAATATAACCTAACCACTTTATGTGTCAGGAATGACACAACTTTATTTACATCTATATTTAGACTACCAATTTTTAACGGCCATAACTTAGATGAGAATTTACTTCACGTTCGGGAGGAGGATAATGGCTATGCTTAATTTTCCCCGATTAAATGAAAAAAAAATTATCTCTAAAGTAAGTTATAAAAAAAAGCTACAATAATTAAGATGGCTATACAGAAAATTGGAATGAACAACCATGATAAAATAACACTATACTCTAAAAAATTTTTCAAGATAAATATCAATACGTCATTAAATCTCCTGGTCCCACAAATAAGTGATCACATTGGCCACCACAAGTATACCATACATGAAGAGTTACAATAAGGATTAAGAATCACCATACATTTGAGAACAAAAATACAATTAATATAAGGTAGGGCAAAATTATTACAAGATGTGAAAAAATAACTATAAAATACAAATCACAAAATTTAAAAGCATTCAGCACTAATTCAACAAATTAAACAAATGCAAGAATAGAGAAAATATTGTAGAACATCATAAAATCATGCACAATACTGGTTATAACAAGGAAAACCTACCAAACTGAGGCAAAAGACCAAAAGAAGGCGACAAAGCTCAAACAACAATAAATTGAAAGAGACTCGCAGAAGTCAAGACCAACACATGAGCGAGAACAAAGTGCAAAATAGCAAGTAAGGTCACAAAATGAAATAAATTAATAAGCTTTGGGCAGTTATGGATATTCACAACAAAAGAAAACAACTTGCATCGTAACTCACTCAAAATTAGCAATTAGAATAAATATTGATTGTAAATATTTTTCAAAGGTCACCATATTCCTGCAATTTATCCTACAGGTCTGAAAATCTAGTGTTTATGATTGTCTAGTTTCATTTGATGCAATGGATATTTATGGAGATATTTCAAATTATATAATTGGGCCTTAAAAAATATTAACCAAGGTAACAAAAACTATTAGACCACAAATATATTATACTAAATATAACATTTTATTTGGCTCTAGCATTTACTAATAAAGACATAAAATTACAATTTTATTAAAAAAAAAAGTTCAAATGGTTCAAATCCTGGAGGAAAAAAAACAGCGAATGCTGTTCTGATACTGAAGCAAAATGATAAATTTTCCAGAAATTGTTTCAAGCAGGAGAGAATTTAAAAAGGATGCACGTGCGCACAAACACCCCCCCCCCCCCCCCCCCAACACCACACACACACATGCATGCATGCATGCATGCACACACACACACACACACACACACACACAAATAAAAACACACAGAGAGACGAAGAAAGAGTGAGGGTAATGTGGTTTAAACTGCGCAATCCTGATTGTTGAAGGAAGTCTGATAAGCATTACTTACCATCACTGTTACTGCAGTCGCTGTACGTCGAGTCACACTCAGACCTGCGGCTGAAACAGTCGCACAGCTTACATGCAACTGACACGCACTCTGGTGCACTTTGTAGCAAAATATAAATGAGTCAGTTAAAGCAAAATTTACTATATTTTTTTATTTTGAAGGGAAAAAATCCAAGACTCATAGCAAAATATTACATAGATAACTAGTGACTGGAAAAATTAGCATCTTGCTATAGCTGCTATTTTATTTCTAATTTACACTTTAAATGCATTTTTTTTTGCTGATTTTCAGTATAAATGCTAAGTTAGCTAATTTTCAAAATAAATGCTGTTTTAAGCTAAACTAGTTTAAAAGTCACGACCTTGTAAAAATATCCTCCATAAAATGTGACATTACTGCTACATATATTTTGATAGTTTTAAAATTTTTTGTACAAAAGTATATTCTCACACTTAGAAAGAAACAACCATTAGTTTAAACTTTCATTTACCAGACTCACCTTATATTCATACTTTCTGTTTTTCGACTACATATGTACATGTATAATTATTAATTAAATAAATTATTTAATTTTTATATTTGCCACTTAAGACTTATCAGCAATCAAGGTTAATACAAAAAAAAATGGTCCCCCATTTTTGCTGCAGATTATTTATCTCACAGACGAAAGGTGTATGTATACCCATCCATAAATTTAAAAAAAAAAAAAAAAAAAAGCAGGCTGCACATTCTTGCTTTTAACTTTAGCAGGAGAGTAGTAAACCCCAGCAATACTACACATTTTTATACTTTGCTTCCCCCAATGTTACACTTGACCCATGTGTTGAGTTTCTGGTTATCGTTCTCTACACTAGTTCATGTAACCATACTTTGTGATATTGCCATGTCTTGGAGATGCAGCCAAGTTACACGCATTCTAAAACCTGCAATTTAGTGTTTGCTACGATATCAAACTACAGATTTTTTAGTTTTTAAAAATTATAATGTAAATAATGAGTTTTAAATAAGTTGCATTTAAAATGCTAATTTCACCATAATAGTTGCTAATTTTTCCAGCCCCTATAGATAACACACAAAATGCCATATAGTGTTGAGTATAACGCCTATGTACCAACAGCAGAAGTGTGATTGCATGTACTTGTTAGAGGCTATAAACCACAGTGGAACAATGCCACTGCCAGCGAGAGAAACCCAGAGCCCGGAACAAACAGTTCTCTCTTGATTCCTCCCACTTACTTAAGGGGAAAATTTTCAAATGCCTCACAAATTAAAGCCAAACAAGATTATATTGTGTAAATAAGACAATACTATGTCAATTTCAACAACATTTTACAAACATTTTCCACATGTTTTTCTCAAGAAAACATAAGTTTAATCCAATAACTTTTTTTGCAGAAATAACTAAAATTGATCATTAATGCTTATTTCAAAATTAACAATTAGTTAATAATTAAAAACTTTGAAAACTACAATATTTCTATTAAAGAATATTAACACAATAGAATTAGAATTCAATGTCCATGCAATTAATTATTGCTTCAATCATCAATCAGTAAATCTCTGTTGACTTATTGTCAGAAAATTTCTTTAGAAGGGTAGTAAAACAATATGATTGCCTACATAAAGTGTTTGATCATTGCTGGGCATAAATTATTGGGTGGTAGTGAATGCCAAAACAAACAATTTTCATTTAGAAACATTTTCCCGGAAGCGTGACCCGGCAAAGTTTCCAGCGCTAACCGTAGTGCACAGGGGCTGAAAGGACGCACAACTACAGTGCAGTGCAGTGTTCACTGTTCCGTGTTGCGATTACAAATGTGACAAATGGCAGTAGCATTAACGTGCACTGGGATGGCCGATATACAATTACGGTACAGGGAGGCAAACTTGCCCTTTTTACTTTTTCCAATTTTTACATGTTTTTTCCCTAGTCCCTTGAAATTTGTAAAAAAGAGGTTCTAATGTAGTTTTTATAGAAGTTTTATAGAAGGTAGAGGGGCAAAAATATTATGTCTATAACCCTTCCTAGCTGAACACTTTTTCTTGCTAACTTGAAGTTAATCTTTTGCAAACCTAACATTCAACTTCAACCGGAACAAACCCATCACTTAAAATACTTTAATTATAAATAAACTTCATCGTCTTATAAAGTGTTGCCAAGTTACTTGTGGACCACAGCTCAGTTCTTGCTAGTTTACATTTAAAACATCCGCATACACAAGCATAGCCACAATATTAATTCATGAGAAAAGGGGCAAAAATCTGTTTGAATGTACGTAATATACGTAAAACAAGTGCCGATTCTATACCTAAGTACACAACAAAATTGATAGTTTTGAATCTGTCTGTGTATTCATTAATTGTGGGCTTATATACCGTATTTTTGCGTGTATAGGCCCCGCGCGTGTACAGGCCGCACCATAGATTTAAAAATAAAAAATTGGAAAAATAAAAAACTCGTGTACAGGCCGCACGAGGAATTTTAAGCGCCGGAGTGTTCATTATCGCCATCGGTAATAGGTGGCAACTGCGCGCTCCCATGAAGCTACTGTAGGCCGCGCGTACTCTTGGCAACGCTGCAGTTACATGTGTTGTGCAGCACGACCTTGGCGCGTGACCTTGCTAGCTATTCGCCTAGCCTGCACCATATTGATCAGCCTGTTGCTTCAGATCATCACGTGCGCGCGCTGCCTACAACCTTTCTCGGTCAAAACAAGTTCTTACATGTGAAAATGGGTAAAGTACGTGCAATGTAAAGCGCAAGTAGTTAGTTACGCGTTAGAACACGGAAAAAGGGCAGCTGCCCGAAAATTCAGTGTCAATGAAAAGAATGTTCGGCGTTGGTACAAGGAAAAAAATACGCTAGAATCATTACCGAAAAACAAAGCTGCATTGAGGGGGAAAAAGGATTGCATTGTGTGACGAAAAAAATTTCGTCTTTGTTGTTATTTAAAATCAAGTGTGTTGCGCATGTTTTATTGTCGCTGATGTAAATAGTTAGAGGTATAAGTGTATGTCTTTTTAGTTCTCTATAAATTTTATATTTTCGTGGTCACTTGTCTTTGTTTACTTTGCTTATGGTGGGAATACGGAAATATTTGTTTACTTTGCACAAGGGCAGGAACATTGAAATGTTGCAACATTGCGAGGGCATTTTGCCGACGTATTTTGTCGAACAGTCGCCGAGTTCAATAATAAAATTAAAATTTAATGCATACAGTTAATTTTCATACGTTAAATGCTGTTTTATGCTGGTATCGGGCCTTTGGTGTTACTTTATTGTCATAGAAAATTGTTTCCTAGGTTAAAAAAAAAGTAAATAAATAAGTTGCCTGTATAGGCCGCACCCTAACTTTTTATCTAAAATTTAAGTAAAAAATGTGCGGCCTATACACGCAAAAATACGGTACTTTATATAGAATAAAAACAATGCTAATGAACAGCTGTGTACATCCTCACAGTGAGCCGGCAGCAGGGCAGTGTCACTAACCTGTCATCCTCATTCTCCTCATCATCATCATCATCATCATCGAGGATTATCACTGGATCCTGCTTTTGCAGATTCTTGTCCAGTTCTTTCAGATGTTCTCTTCTGTCAACAGGAGGCAGATCTGTGGACAAACACGTCATCATCAATGCACCATTGTTTGTGAGAACACGAAGGTAACTGCTACCCACACAGGACAGCACAGAGACCAAGCTTGCAAGGCATTTATCCTCTCATCCCCACTCTGCCCCTCCTCTGGCCAGCCACATGCACAGCTTGGTAGTTTGTGGGGCCTGGATGTGCTTGTCTCGTAACAGCCGTATCAAGTACTAGTCGTGTGGTGGGTCATGGCAGTTTCGTATAGTTTCCTTTGTCTGTCTGTGGTGTGTGGTGGGCATACCGGTAGAAGATATGTAATTTTAAAATTAAATTCTTTATTTCCCAAATTTTTGTTTTAGCCTACCACCTTGTAAATTCTGTCTGGTCATAGTATTGTCAGTGCCTGCAGGTTTTGTTGATGTTAACTGCCTTTCTTGTTCTTTGCCATGACAAGAGATGTAAAATCAAACGATGCTGAAGCTCTACACCACAAGCAATTCAAATCCCCACCTGTGTGTCGCCCCAGTTGACTGGATTCTTAGACAACACCTCTTCACCAGAGGAAGTAGCGAGAGGAATATGCAAGAAAACCAAACAATAGAAATGCATAAAAGAAATTAAAACAATTACCTTAAAAAAAAAGAGCAATTACAAATTATGAAAATTGAAAGAAATGGTAATAATGATCAAAGTATACACACAGGGTGTACAAATTTATACAGAAACTCAATTACCACTCAAAAAATTGTCCTCAGATGATAACTATAAAATGTTTAAAAAACCCTACATATTAAAAAAATATTTCGCCACAGCAAGCAGACAGCAACCGAGCTCAATTATTTTAACTGGCCCCTTGATGAAAATCTTACATTTTTGTTGCAGCATTCATCATTACAATATAGACTAATTTTATAATTAGGTTAGGAAACACTAGAATAACCTACCTTTAACGAGCTGGAAAATTTTTGACACATTGTCTTGCCGTTCTTCAATGACCTCGGAGTACTCCTTCGTCAGCATCTCCTCTTTCCTAGTCTCTACCTGGATCTCCTCGCGAGCCTGAAAAATATAACCCTCGTATCACCCTCACTGTGCAAAGGTAGCAACTGTCACTGGCACTGTGCAAAGGCTAGCAACTGTCACTGGAACTGTGCAAGAGCTAGCAACTGTCACTGGAACTGTGCAAGAGCTAGCAACTGTCACTGGCACTGTGTGAAGCTAGCAACTATCACTGGCACTGTGCAAGAGCTAGCAACTGCCACTGTCACTGTGTGAAGCTAGCAACTGCCACTGTCACTGTGTGAAGCTAGCAACTATCACCGGCACTGTGCAAGAGCTAGCAACTGTCACCGGCACTGTGCAAAGGCTAGCAACTATCACCGGCACTGCGCAAGAGCTAGCAACTGCCACTGTCACTGTGTGAAGCTAGCAACTGCCACTGTCACTGTGTGAAGCTAGCAACTATCACTGGCACTGTGCAAGAGCTAGCAACTATCACTGGCACTGTGCAAGAGCTAGCAACTGTCACCGGCACTGTGCAAAGGCTAGCAACTGTCAATGGCACTATGCAAGAACTAGCAACTGTCACTATCACTGAACAAGAATTAGGAACTGTCACCGGCACTGAGCAAGAGCGACCTAAATCACCTCCTGGTCTACTCTTGAGTTCACGAATGGTAATTCATCTTTTATTTTAAATTGTCTGTAGTTCCTTGAATTCCCACACCTTCTTCACTTTGCTTTCCCCGACCACATCCACGCCACATCACAGCCAGCTGGTCCTCGCCATGTGCCGTCTGAAGAGAACAAGACGAGCTGCAAGCAGTATATGTTTCTTGTTGCACCTTACGGCACTTGCTTAATTTACAATGGATGCAGTAGTGCAGCACATACTCCGTCTTTCTCTCTTTTAGTTGATTCATTTTGATTGTCGTATTTATGTGCTTCGATGACTCTTAGTTTTAAGGCTTGTAATATAGGTTATTTTTGTGGTATATTTTTGAGATGTTCTGTCTTCAGTGTTTTGTGTCCCAACATATCTACCCTTCTGATAACTAATCCAGATGATTTAATTTTTTTTTATCTCAATGATTGATATTCAAGGTAGTAGGTCATTTAAGAAGACCTACTAAAATTGTATCATATGTTTGTGTTGATGCAATTTAAAATTCATTCTAGCACAACAACTACTGTTTCAGAGAGGTGTATCATGGAATGCCTTGAATGGGTGGATGCTGGAAGCTGTGCTTGCTGATCTGAAGGTGTTGAAAGAAGCTTTTGTCTGGCAAGTGTCTTTACAAGACCTGCACCAACTCCCTGACATCAGGATGCTTTAAGACCTTATCCACCAAGCCACTGCCGAGTTATTCCACTATCAGCTTACAATTATTGTTTTAATTTTATTGTGAACATACACATGCCCAGACATGCTCAGTTGTTTAATGACCTACTCAAATTTTGTGACAAAGTATAACACTTAAATTTCAAAGAGTTAAGTTTACATTAAGATACATTTGTTTGATGAATATAATTAAAAGAATAAAATAGATAGACTTAAATAAACGAAGCATGGAGGATTATTTATTTCTGAAGTGTAATTGATGAATGGAGGTTACAAATAATTTTTGCTCTTTGTGAGGGGCGTACTTGCTGTGTCTTAGTCTCGTGGGGTTTGTTTGTTAACTGACAGAGTTCAACCTTGGACAGGAATATTTATGGACCCAACCAGGGTTGGTCAGAGTTTTGAAAGGAATGGGAACACAACAGCCTGCCTGCTAGAGTCCCTACCCAGCAGACTCTAAGCAGACGTATCTTCCAAGCAGTAAGCAGGGGTTCGGAATGGAGTAGAAGGAGAACTCGCCAAGTGAAAGGAACAGACATTCGAGAGATAAATAATACTGTTAAGACCACAAAGAACAGTATCTGAATGATTGAGTTAGGCTCCAAGAAATAAAAGTTTGTTTACAGTAACATGATAATAAGGTTTAAAGAAAAAAATACATTATTAATTTACCACTTCCATAATATTAATACCTGTCCCACTAATTTTTTTTTCACTGTATTTGCACAATAAAATACACTCCATTGTATAAATATCTGTATTTTGTAGTATTTGCTTACTTTTACATATTTTTAAAATGAAAATCTCTTAAATCTCTTACAAAAATTACCTATAGTTGACACTTCAACAAATTAAGTTTTTTTTAAAAAAACAAACAAAAAAAAACTTTATTGCACACAAATTACAGTAATTTTTTATTGATTACACACCAAGTATATGTAATGAAAAAAAAAAAGAGTCTGAATATTTATCCTTATTTCTTTTTCTCTGTGTAAATGCTTGTAAACAAGGAATAAGAGGAGGTTTACAATCTATACTTACTTCAGGTTTGTCAACCACAAGAAAGGAAATTAGTTTCTTAGCTGTCATAAGATCTCACTTGCTCAAATAAAATTTGAGGTTCTCTGCTTTGTTACTTAGAGTGATTCCCACTAACGCCAGCCCTCTTGATCAGGATAGTCTCATTTTGGTGTCGACAATCCTGTAAAATTGACTGCGACAGAAACCATTTCCTCGATCTATTGGCAATCCGTAGCAATTTCCTGAAGCCTCCGTTGCTAACTTACAAGTGGCTGCATTATGTCTGCAGAGTATTCAGCCAGCAGCCATATTCAGTTACAAAGCATCCTAACATCGTTTAACAGGCCGTGGACAGCACGTTTACTAGTAAAACAATTACTTTAAATTAAGAAATTGCTTTACTCACCAGCTTTAGCACAGATCTCCGTGATAACTTCTGACTTGAACACCCGAGGTGTGCTCTCAGAACCTTGAAGTGATACTCTAGAGTATGTTTACAGTGTGTACGAGAAGAGGCTCTGTTTCTTGGAGTTCTTCTAGGAAGTACTTTCTTCAAGCCCTTCTCCGTCAAAACCTGCGAAGAGATGAAAGGATACAGCTCAGGTGTCTCGTTCGGCACACTACTGTTCTTTACATGTACAGAGGAGTTTGGGAAAACACACTCTACTTTTTCTTCAATTACTAAAACAGCATGTCCACTACACCACTGTCACCAGTGCACGCTTCACTTGAATGGATCAGAATTTTAAAATAACATTATTTTAGCTATCTTATTTTTAATGTAATGGCAATGTATTTTTTAATAAACAAAGGTTAGTTATTTTTTTAATATAATTAAATTTCAACCCTGTAAGTTACAGGTCTTATATATTAAGTTGGCAAACAAATTAGGAGTTGGTTACTTGTAAAGGTATATTTTATAAATATGTATTTTTATAAGGTTTTAAACATTTGCTATCAAAATATAAAAGTTAATTTATGGCTACGAAAAATTAGGTAAGATTTAGATTTGTTTTAAAGACTTTATATTTATGTAGATAATGAGTTCCGCTAGAGGAGAGAAAGTGACCCAGTGTTAGCTATAAGTGGGTGGGCATTGTGCAGAGTCTTGGGCCATTGGGAAGATGCAGTCTCGTGTATCAAGTTTGCTATGATAACGAATATGCGGGAGTGCCGAACGAATGCATTTTTGAACATGCCTACATATACGACACAATTTTGTCAGAATTCGGTGTGTGCCAAAGGCACACTTTTTGGCTTTGTCTATGCCAGGAAGGCAAACCCTTTAGTTGGAGTGTGCTAGGACGGCACACAAATTTGCACCTTGCCGATAAGATTTCAAGTAAGTGACGTTGCCCATACACTGGTACCCCCGCTAAAGAAATAAGCTCCCAGCTTTTGTTGCAGCAATTTTACCAGCCATTGTCCAGTATGAACCAAATTTCAAAGTTTAGTAAAAACAGGCATCGGCTCTGAAACCTTTTATTTGCAAGTAATTTAAACGCAAATGTCTTACCTGGTCTTGAACTTGTCAAAAAATTTAAAGGCCTTCTACACGTTTGTTAATAAACCTTTCTGCACAACTACAATCATGCTGCACGAAACAAGAAAGTTTAAATGAAATTCAAACAGGCACGTGTCAAATGAATAAAACTTTTTAATTGGACATTAAAGCCTGAGCATCAGAACTTTTATTTCCATTCAAATAAAGTATCGTATTTTTCCGTAGCCCTAATGTTACAGGCCTGTCAATTTTATAAGAATTAATTTAATTGGCCATTTTAATATTATTTTTAATATGTCCGGATGAAGTATTTTAGTCATCAGGCACGCTAGTAAAGTACCTATGGTCAAGTCAATTCATTGCTTTTGTATACTCAAGATATCACTACTACATTTATGTTTGATTTTACCATTAACTGTAACTTGCAAACTTTTATTCTGCTAATCTGGTTTTGCAGCTTCAACTTTGATTAACGTCTTTCAACACCTTGGTTTTTAGGACATCCCTTTGGTGACACAGCACTTTTGTAATTACATGTGTATTTAAGAATTATTTAATATTCATTAAGAAAGCATTTAAACACGTAGATGCTAATCCCAGCAGGGTGTCTGGTTTGTATCTACTGACTCTGGAAGCGAGCAGTGACCACACCACACAAATGTGTAATAACATCTTCCCTGACTTTTCCCTAACCAAAAATTCACATTTCCCTGACAATTCTTTCAAAATAGTACACCTATTTTGCCATTTTCTACAAGGAAAAAAGAACACCCTGCCTCCACCATTCCCATGCTGGCCTGGTTCAAACAGAGCCTTGCAGACACCATTTTATAGTGCATGTGAATATACACTAAAACACCATCTGAAGAAACAAAACTGCTTTCACAGACTTAGTGATGACAGACAGGAGCATGACATTTCCCTCTCAAATTACTATAACTGGAGAATTTACAAGACTTTTCCAGAATTTCAAGTAAATTGCCTGACTTTCCAGAATTTTGACTCTATGTTAAAGTATGCTTTGCTCAGTCTACTTAAATATTTTTTAAGTTTTAATATGAAGGGAAAGGATAATTATAATAAGGATAGCATATAAAATAAAAGTCACAATATTAAAAAACAAAACAAAAAAATTATAGCCAATAATACAAACATTCAAAATATATGTATCAGAGAAAAATTTAATTTTTTTATACTATTTAAGTATAACTTTTAACTATAATTATACAGTGTGTCCATAAAAGAAAGTCAACGTTATAAAATTTAATATTATCAACTGCATTGTTGAGTGTTGGTTCAAGGTCACAATTAACAAGCAACTCAAAACAGTTTTACTAACGCGTGAATACTGCATTCATGTTTTCTTGCTTGCAGCACTAAAGAATGGCTCTTCTTTCCCCAATTAGTAGAGGGTGAACCTGTAAACTTTATTTGGCAACAGGATGGAGGGCCACCCTCTTTGGACTAGAGTGGCTGAAGATCGAAGTCCCTGACCGTTGGATTGGTCGTAATGGTCGAGAAAAGAGCTCTATTTCGCTAGCCTCCACGTTTACCTGACATAATGCCATGCAGTTTTGTTTCATTTAGAGCTTTATAAAAAATTGTGCCTATGTTCCGCCGCTACCTAATGATTTGCTAGAGTTGAGACACAGAACTGAAGAGGCTCCAAACTTGTTAACCTTAGTGTGGGAAGAACTCGACTTAGGTTGGATGTGTGCCGTATAACTAAAGATGCAAATATTGAACATTTTTAAGAAAAACTAGGTTGGTTTACCTTCAATTTGATGTATGATTTGTTGTAAACAGTCTAAATTAAACTGTCATAACATACCATTGAAACTGGGACATTCTTTTATGGACAGCCTGTAATACATTCAGTATGAATAAAAAACAGGGTGAAAACAAGTACGTGAACACCACTGTTGCAAAACTCTCTCGACACTTACGTAACCGCCCTGCTGGAGATTTTTCAGGTTGAGAGGATGCCAGTTAGTCTTCACCGTTATGGTGTTGATCGACCACTCCAAAACCAGGTTCACTGGTTCGAACTTGATCTTCGTTCTCAAGTAGCTGTAAAAAGGAAGTTACACAGGTGATGAACAACCTGAAATGATATGTTAGCATATTGCTACAAGCAAGCAGTTGAGGTTCTGCCCGAAGAGTTGTGGACATTGGCATGGCAGTTTGCAAGGCTCATGGGACTATAACATGCTCTGAGCCCACCAGAGATTCCGTGTGGTTCCATGCATGGGCTGACATCCTAACTATACAGGGTCCATACAGGCTACTCATATTTAAATCAAATACAAATATAGCTTGATCAGTGTATTGGAATCACATAACCTTAAGTGAGAAATTGTGAAAGAAAGACAATAAAGCAACTATTTGACAGTCACAGAAGTAACATAAATTCTTTTAACAAATGTGTAACACATTTTATTGGCATATAAGGTATTACGCTCAGCAAGTTCAAAGGACTCAGCTAGGCCTAGGTATGCCTCTGGCTATCAACTTGGTAGGATGGCAACATCGCCACCGACAGCTCTTGAGGAACAAAACCCAACCAAAGCCAACAAAATGGCATAAAAAAATTCACTTTTTTTTGGGGGGGGGGGAGGGAGGGGGGAAATACACTGTAGATAATACCATTAAACAATTCTAAACCATCTATAATAGAATAGGAACTAGCCTAGAGTACAGAGTCCAAAACAACAGTGCTCTGCTGGCAATAAATAAGAAATAAAACTGTTCAAAAGTCACCTGAAAATCACCACCACCCTACACTACAACATACACTACATGTCTCAGGACACCAAGAACACTGCATGAGAAGCAGGGTCGCAGTTTACTGCCTTCAGTTGCAAGGAACAGAGGTTGTGTTGCTCTGGAAAGTTGACAGGTTCCCAAACGGGGCGGCAACAAACTGCTAGCCGGGTGGCGCATCTGCAGGAAGCAGGCTCTCTGCAGCTTTGCTGATAACTACTTTAGTTACAGACTAACATTATACATTAAAAAAAAAAAATAATTAAGTAATGAGTTGTATTTAACTTTAACTCTACAATATTTTTCTAATGTTCATCGCACATTTAAGTCAAGTATAAACTTTGGTTCCATTTAGAGCACCTAACAACATTCAAATTTCATTAGAAAGAGAATATGTACGTATGTACATAAATACATTTTTTTCCCAATGAAGTTACAATGTTTTTAATTGCTCTAAATGGAAAAAAAAATATGCTTAACTTAAATGTACGTATCTATGTACATATGTATCACAACTTGTGATATCTTTAAATCACTTAACATGTATTTCAGAAACTACTCGAACTCAAATCCGAGAAATAGTTGCTCGTCGCAGTAGATAAAATTCGTTATTCTAACGTTTCCAGTATTATTTCAGGAAGCAGTCAGTGATTGACATCAACATGGCCACCACGGGAAGTGACTAGTAGTTCACATCACCAGGTAAACTAGCTAGGGTTCTCTATTAAGGTACAAACTCTCACCTTTAATATTTTAAGAGTAATGAATGATAATGTTTTAATTCATAACATTTGTTTTGGGATGGTAATATGTATTTATTTACTATGATACTCTAGCAGTATTCTTCAGTATTTATCTTTGCATGTTTGTTCTAATCAATTTCTATTTACCTATCAAAATTTTATATACAGTACACTCCCTATTTAACGCGGTTGTCGGGGGACATAACTTTTACCCGCGTTGTTGCATAACCGCGATGTTTCGATGTGATCAAGGTCAAAAGGCATAAAACACCGCCTGTGTTCTAATAGGTCGGCAAGCACGCACAGTATAGATAAATATTAAATGTTGAATTTTATTTTTTATTTTTCCGCACGCTGCGCACAGTTTGTCGCACGGCCTACGAGCGCGCCACACGCCGCCATACACACGTGCGGCACACACGCTGCTGCCAGTCTCGTGGTGTCAGCCACAGTATCTGCTTCGTCTGAGTGTCCGTAACAAAGTAAGTGCAGTGTGTGCGGTTACACACGATTCTGTGGTCAAAGTCTTCTAAATAGAAAGGCCATAGTAATACTTCAAACCGAATATGAATCGCAAAGTACCGAGTTTGATTGACAAAATAAAAATTCTAGATTTACGTACTTACAGATAGCGTGTCTTTTGTAGAAGTATGCAGCAGATACGTGAAAAAGATTCTAGCATTCGTACAATATAAAATAAAGAATCGTCTATCGTGTAAAGTGGTTAGTTAAACATTGTTATCCATGCTTACAGTAAATTATAAATGGTCACATGTGGGATACAAAAATTGCGCCAAAATAATTTTAGCGCAATCAGTGGCGCAGTATTAAAAAGTCTGTTAAACGTTGTCTTTACTTATTCCATCAAACGCTGTGTCGAGTTGCTGAGTGTGTGTGGCTCGGATCGGCAAGTGTTATATTCCCCAGCCTCTGGTTAAAGGTCGGGAGGCCGCTACACATAAACATTTCCGGGGCTTGTTTACTACCTCACGGCAAAAGTGGTACAGTATGGTTCACGTAAGTATTGGACCACTGGGAATTCCTCGGCAAAGATTAAAAATACGCTAGCTGATTTACTTTACTATTTAATGTTAAAACATTATACAAAAGTAAAAAGATGAACGTGTATAATACAACGAATAATATTACGTCTGGTGGTTCAAGTTGTAACAAAACATTTATATGTCTCCGCTTGTCAACACACGTGACCACGAGAAGTGTGCAGACGGAAATGAGTGAACTACTCAAGGTCACCAGACTTCCCCCCTTTCGGCTTAATCGCCCCTCTCATCACTGGCGCTTATATTCCACTCCTCCGTCTACCCGGGTGTCTTGGCCTCATATTCTCGGCTCGCTTCTCCCCTCCCAGCCGCGGCGCCTCTCCTCACCCAGCGCTTGCCGTCAACCAAACCTATCCAACATCAATCCCCAGCTGAGTCACGCTGGATAATGTCGCTGGACGGTGGGCTTTATCAGGTCCCCTGTCCGATGCTTCATTTGTGGGTTAAAAAAAATGTTAAGAACTAGTGTTTTAGAAAATAACACTGGGCTGGATTGGACCATAATTTGAATACCCTACAAGATAGAGGAATAATGTACGGAGATATCTTGTTTAGAATTTCACTGCGGACATTTTCTAAGCCTAGGCTTTTTTCTGCCCGATGCTTAGTTTG
Organism: Bacillus rossius redtenbacheri; assembly: GCF_032445375.1. NCBI lineage: Eukaryota > Metazoa > Arthropoda > Insecta > Phasmatodea > Bacillidae > Bacillus > Bacillus rossius. The sequence continues at coordinate 25,078,999 of NC_086338.1, read as the reverse complement.
TGAGTTACAACGCAAAATTATCCTAATCGGCTGTCAACCATTTATTGCATTATTATTAAAGTAGAACCTCGTTAATCCGTGAAGCGCTAATTCGGGAATCGGATAATCCGGGACGATTTAAAAGTGCAGAAAAAAAAAAGAGAAGTAAAAATTGTCAGCGCTTAAAATTAACGTCACGCGGGCCGGCGGCCGGCAAACACTGCAAGCCTTCGCATGGGCCGCCAAACTCTGCAACGCTGTTTGTACCTACCCTTTGTGTCGTCCCCCTTTCAGCTGTCACATTTGTCACTCTTTAAACTTGAGGGGGATGTCCTGACTTCTGCTTCCCGTCTCCCTTTGTTTGTTTCCACCCGCCAACGCACGGCAGGCGCCTGGCGAGTGACGTGTCTGGCTGGCATTCCGCTGGATTAAGGAGGTGAGGAGGGGGGGGGGGGGGGGGGGGGGGGCTACCCAAAATTTATGTGTGCAAGTTCAGCACGATCTTATCTTTCTCTCTTCGGCTGATGTAAATGACCGTGAACTAATGGCTAGGCAGTGCCGTATTTTTTTAAGCCGAGACTAAATCGAAGACGGTCCTTACCGTGAACGGATTATCCGGGTTTATTAAATTTTTTTTTCAGGATTTTAATTATCCGGGCATCGGCGGGTCCCAATTAACACGAATAATGGAGAGTTTACTATTTTTTATCCATCTGCTGCCAAGGCGCAGTAAGCCTCGGTAGATGTTACGTCACATGACCTTGGCCTACCCAGCTGCACGCCGGTGTCTGAGAAGCTTGACAAGACCTTCCGGGCTTTTAATCGCTAGTCCGTGAAATTCGGTAATCCGTGATTATCTCGGTCCCGACCATCACGAATTAACGAGGTTCTACTGTGTTATTATTATTATTATTCATTTCTGATTGGGGGACATGGTTTGACCCGCGATATACCCGATTCCGCGATCTATCGGGGCGCGGTATACCGGGAGTTTACTGTATATAATAATTCATTTCCAGTAACGCAGTTGTACAAATATGAACTTGTTATGTAGACTAGGATTGGTTTGCTGACATTTTATTAGCATCGGGCAGCTTAAAATTTATTTTTATTTTATTTAAAATAAATGAAAATTGTTGCCAGACAAATTAACAAGAAGTTTTGAATTGGAACTTTTAGTTAGTTCCGGAACGCTGCTTGGTGTGTCTCTCTGCGTAGTGTGGGTCCAACTGTACAATCACCCCCCCCCCCCCCCTCCTGAATTTCATCTTCTCGGAGAGACCGGCTGTCTTGCGCATCCCGCCGATGCAGGAGCTCTCACAGCACAAGTCGGACAGCCCCTCATCTTGGTGTCGCCTGCCGGCTTGGTCGGCCTTCACTACGCAGTTTTTCCATCAAACATTTCACAGCTAGCAAGGAGAAAATTTTAAAAGACTTAACATCACTGCGGCCGGCCGACAACTTTATTGAATGTAATTTCACTCGTAACTCCTGTGTGTAATGTCAAGTTTAATTTTATTGCCAACTCATGGCAATCTTTCTGTTCAAGATAATTTAAACTCATATAATGTGATTGCTGTAAAACGGTCACAAGAAAAAAAGAATAATAATAATCAATAATATAATAAACCAGGTATCAAATCTAAACATTTGGTTGTTGTCATTAACATAATTACCTCTTCCAGTGGGTTACCTCTAAAGAACTTTATTCTTATACGGGATATTTTCTTAAGTAAGTCTAAGATCCAGTTAACTCTGTAGCTAATGCTTGTAGGGGTTAAGCTAAATTTATTTGCCACACTCCTATCTGACTGCGTTTTTTGCACACTACTGGGTTTACTTTAAATAGGTCAGCACATGCTTCCAAGCCCTGTTTGTTATCAACGATAAGTTAGAATTAATTACACCCAGAGTGGAGGGTTACAAACTCATGCAAAGAAAAACTAAATGTGTTGGGTGACATAAACTTACACTAATTACAAAATAAATATCAAGTATTCCGAAACTGAATCTGAAAGATTAACAGTGTATATTTTCTATGACGTTAATATTTGGTGTAATTGTACATGCATAGGTATAATTATTGGACATAAACTTCGATGTTATAGCAGTAACACCTTTATGACATTAACAAACCACAAGTATATTTATGAATGTTCGTATGAAGTCAGCAATCACGGGCTTCAAGGTTGGCCGGATATCCGATGTCCATTATCCGGCCAAACATAGATTAAGTTTCATCACTAATTAAAACATTATCGTTCATTACTCTTAAAATACTGAAGGTGAGAGTTTCTACCTTTGTAAGATGTACGTATGTATGCATGCAGGACCTACCTGTTGAGCCACTTGCCCGCGGCCAGCACCGAGCTGAAGCTGGGGGCAGCCTCCAGGTAGAAGTGCGTCAGGCGGATGCTGGAGCAGTGGTAGGTGCAGTTGACGAAGCCCAGGCTGGGGATGGAGGGCACAAGCACCAGTGCCTCTGGCTGCTGCGAGTGCCTGCCGGAGGACTTGTCTTCCGACTTCCTGCTCCTGTCGCCCAGCATTTCCTCTATGATGTCCTGTATGCTCTCCCCTGCCCCAGGAGTCCTTTCACTCGTATCCTCCACACACACCATTTCAAACTGTCCGACGGCGCTCCCCAGGGGCCCGTCTTCGCTCTTCACCGGAGACGATGCTGTGTCTGTCCGTTCCGCCTGGTCCGCCTGTTTGGACTTCGGTTTCAGGTTGTTTACAGACGTGTACACCCACCGACAAAGCTTTTCGTTGTGTGTCAAGGGAACGACGGTGCCATTTGATAGTTTCTTATACAGATATACATCTGGTTTTTCTTCTAAATCGTAAGGGCCCACAAAAACTTGTTCACAATATTTTGCACTTCCGTACACTCCAAATTTATACCTCCATTCACATTCATCTCCAAATCCTTTTCGTTGTTTATCACTGAGGTGCAAAGCATAATCTATTTGTTCTTTTCTACATCTTTCAACAAGATCGTACAGTCTGTCATATGGAAACAGACAACTTCCTATTACTGCCTCAGAGAAAGTTTTCTTCATTATGATCATCAACCACCGGAACGGATGAAAGGGTTCCGTCAAAAACTTTTTCTTGAAAGGATCGAAGCCTGCTTTTAGCAAAAAGCACTGCAGCATTGCACAGTCAAAGTGTCGTTTCCAGTACCACTTTGTTTCGTTGACTGATGTCATGGCACCTATAAGTTCATAAGTTGAACCATTACAAACAAATGCTCCAACACTTTTACAATTAACTAATGATTCATCAGTCTCCTTGACAACATTCAGTATGAACTGTGGTACTTTTAAGTTGTATGTCATTTTAACGTCCTTAAGTTTTGCACAGTTTCTGTTTGGTTTCCTATCTGATAATGTAACTAAAACTCTAGTGACTGGAATTTTATCAGTTCTATATAACCAAATGAAAATTTTCCCAGAGGTATAATAATGATGTAATACATGTATAGGGCTCGCATACAAATTCTTACCTGAGTCTGCAAAATTTTCACAGGATAAGCAGTTTAGTAAGTAATTAGTCTTAATAATTTCTTCCTTTATGCTGCTACTGAAATAATAGTCAGTTGTTTCGAGCTTTCGCAATGGTTCATTCCATCTCCTCAGATCACTGGCTTTGAGCTGTGCAATATTACTAATTGATGGAACTTGGAAATGTTCAATTTCCATGTTGTCATTAGCTTTCATTACAACAAGTGATCCTGAAATACTTGACACAAAGGTCTCAGGTATATTTTGGCTTTCAAAATCTTCCACCCTCATAGAACCTACTGATACAATTTTAAGAGGTTCAGGATTATCTTTCATGCTTAATTCATTTTCTTCATTTAAAGTTTTAGTTTTTTTTATGTTGCTTCCAACCACATTTTCTTGTCTATTTGACAACCAGCCATGGACATTACCGTCACCAGATTTACATCCAATTCTTCCATGCGATAAAACTGTGGACATTGCAGTACTCTTCTTGGCAACATTGCGAGATTCTAAATGCGTCTGGTCGTTGGAGTTTGGTTTGTTTTGCTCAGATTCTACCTTCTGCTGAAATTTATTACTGCTTGTTTGACAGGGACACCCGTAATCCTCATGAATCATGCAGTACAATGGTGTTTCCAATGCTCCTGACAGTCTGCTCACAGAAACAGAGCATTCTTTCAGTGTGTAATTTTTGCTAGCAACTGACTGTTTTTGTTTTTTTGTTGGCAAATACGCACCATCATCATCTTTCCCTAGAAAGTTGACAGAATCTTCAAAGCCACTTAAGATTTTAAAATCAGCAGCTAAAAATTCTCTCCCCAGAACTGAATCCTTGTATCTCTCCGGCATCTTGATCTCCCTTTTCCTGCGGCTGCTGCCACCCACGCTCACCACGATCATCTCGTCCTTGGCTTTGATCACCGTCTGCTTGAACTGCTTCTCCACCTTCGCCAGGTGGCGGTTGGACTCATCCTGCAGTCTCATCACCGTGGTGTGAGGAATGATAGAGGGTTTGTCGCCCGCTCCGTTCCTCCTTGTCGGACTGATCGTCTCATTCTGAATCTGACCACACTCGCATTCAAACATGCACTCCACTCTCCCACAATGCTCCGTCAAATTGGAAATGCTGCTTGCCGCAGACAGACTCACACACACGCAGCCCAAGGAACAGAAAGGCTTACCGCATGTATCTTCCGAATCTCCGGTGTTTTCTGCCACCTCACCATTTGTGTCCATTTCAATGAAGTTTACGTCCAATCTCTGTAGCTCACGGACTATTGACACAGATTTCTTCTTTTCCAGTCCTCCCACTGTTTTATCAGTCGGGGAGAGATGAATTTTAGAACTGTCGTATTCTGGGTCCGGAAGTATGATCAGATCTTGAACTTCGTGGTTAACCACACAATTCACCAGCTCTTCGACAACACGTGTAACTTCTCGTGTTGATGGGTCCTCTATTTCACTTTGTTTATTTGCAGACATAGGAACAGCAGCATTACCTGCTAAAGAAGAATCAATGTCTTGTTGAAGTATTAACTTAGAAAGCAACATGCTTTCAAATGGCACTGTGAACTGAACCCGACACTTTTGGGCTTTATGTGGATGACTGGTCACTACAGATGCTGCAAAGTTTGCCCACTGCCAGTCGATTTCCCAAGCATCACCTCGAATCTTGCACAACTGTTTCACTTCAACATCCTGCATTGGTTTGCCCACACAGGTATGCATTACTATAGAACACTGCTTAACTGATGCAAATTGCTCCACAAGTTTTGCCTTCACCATCTTTACTGCTTCTACAAATTTTGACTTTTGTGCAAACTGGGCTACACTTTTTGATGATTTCTGTGGTAATAACCTCGTTTTGCTAAATCTTAAAGGCAAAGATTTTACAAGAATTAAACTTTTTTTCATAAGCTCTTTTTTGTTACTGAACTTAGCTTTCTTATTAATGCTTTCTTTGCGAATCTTTTCACCCATAAATGCCCGTTTTTTAATAACTAAAGACTTTTTCTCTATGGCAGAACGTGAGCTCCAAACTTTCTTAGCATGTGTTAACTTCTTCAGTTTATTACTACTGGCATCAAAATCACCAATTTCTCTGTCACCCTTCGGCACAGAGTTGCCACTGAGAACTTTCCTATCACAATCTACAGATCTAGCTTGTTTTCTTGATTGTACTGCAATGCTATGTTTACATCTCTGCAAAGCCTTAGCAGCAAGGCGATAATGAGTGTGTGAAGAAGAGTCACTGACTTTTGAAGTATTAAAAGCTACACGAGATACATACATATCTGAATCTGTTTTCCTCTTAGAGTGCAAATCACTTGAGTTTTCCACTGTTTTTTGTTTTACTGCAACAGCTTCTGACTCTCTGAAGACAGCTTCTTTAGCAGCAATTGCATTGTCTACTTCAGGTAAAAATTTCAACACAGGAGCTGGATTAGCTGACAAATAGTGGTCTAGATCATGACTAATAAACGGTGCCCTCGGATCTAAGCAAGCTTTACTAGAGACATTTTCACTGCTAACCAACTCTGTATTTCTTAATTCACTTGTGACATCTGACAAACTATGTTTGATAGCAACTGCTGAAGATACATCTGCAATAACTGTGTTTGGTCCATCATTATTGGCTGTTAATTTGTAGCCGTCAAATCCACGATGACTGTTTAACTGCGAAGATTTTTTTCTTTTACTTTCTTTTGTCTTTACCGACAATTCACCAACAGAATGCTGTTTTTCAGGTGTCACGAAAGGATCTAAAATTTTTAAGGGATAGTTACTTTTAGGGAAAGTATTTTTACTATTTTGTGAATACCTACTTATTAACTTTTCGGGTGATTTTTTATTTTCTACGTTATATTTAGTTTTTATAACATTGTTCACAGGTTGCGTGGAAATGACATGATTCTTCTGCATGGATGCATCATGGCTGCCAACCGACCCATCATCATCCTCAGGCACACACATGTCATCATTCTTCAAATGTTCATCAACAGAACTGCCATCAACCTCAAGGTCATCTGAGGAATTGTTTAGACGTCTCACCAAAGCTTCTTGTTCGTTGCGCAAACTCTCAAGTTCATCATTCATCTCAAGGTCCTCCTCATTTATTGAATCCTCATCGCTGTCAATTGCAAATTTTTTGAATCGCCAGCCTTTTATTTTAGTTATATCATCAGTTTTTTTAGGAACAATGAAAGGAAAGGGAGAGAAACTTACTTCCCTTCTATACTCATCCTCACGTTTGGTGAATTCTTCAAGATCAGCTTCAGTTTCAAATGCAAATATCAATTTTCCATCCATGTAGTCCACACATTCCTTGCCAGTGCTAACATTTGGCATCACATACATATAACTGGAATCACTTCTGGCATCTTCGTCCTCAATCTGCCGGACTGCTTCAGAAGGAATGCTGTTTTTCAGTTTACAAGGTGTGCTTTGTATCGAAGCGCTCAACCCACATTGCATATTTAGTACTTTATCTTTTGACATAAAACTTTCTTCTTGTTCTTTTCTAAAGCTATAGCCACTTTTAAGGCATTGATTCATATTACGGTCCAATTCCATGTTTTCTCTTGCACAAACACTAGACAGTAACCTGGGTAGTTTCACCGTACAATTACTAGTTTTCTTCACCGGTTTCTTTTGGCTTTCTTGAAGTTCTTGGAACCACTTTTTCTGTATCTCAGCTTGACTAGTGTTTTTACGAGTTTCAACTCTAGCACTCAAATTGAGTAGCTTCTGCAGTATATCTGAGTTATCAACATGAATTTCTTCAATCTTGCTAGAAATCACCTCCATGGCCGGCAAGTTCTGGAGGGTCTCGTACGCCTTCTCACTCAACTCAATATCCAAAGATCCAAAACCATGAAATTCTTGATCTTCTTCACATAAACTGCTTGCACTGTTGTCTTTGCAATTCTTATCCTTGTTGTTTTTCCTGCGCGTAACAATAATCTCTGGCATCAAGTCCGGCGGGCGAGAGTCCTCATCTGAACAGGACAGGACGCTGTCCTTCAAGTAGTGAACAAGTTCTGGAGGCTTGTTCCCACTATTCCTTCGTTTCCTGTCCTGGCAGGTGTCTACGTGCTGACCTTCATGCTGCCTTTTATGACTCCTCATTTGCTGCTGCATAACGTCTTCCATTGCACTGACCACATTGGCTCACATCATGGTGCCAGGTCCTGGAACAATGAAACAAGCACATGTGATTGTCCGCACAAACTAAATTCACATTACACACGTGTGTTTATTTGTGTTCCATTAAAATAATATTACTTATATTGCTATTTAATGGTGATTATTCACTTTTATTATTGCAATAAACACCTTTAAATAAAGTAAAGGTAGGTATTTAGGTAAAACCGACAAGACATGGACTCAAGAAAGGAAGTAACAACACTGAGAATATATGCGGCAGTACTGGGAAAATTTTTAATCCTGAGGAAGGAAACGTTTGGATTAATGCTGTCCATAGCTGGCCGAAACAACAAGAACAAAGGCAGGATTTTATGTTGCATGATCATGCATAAAAACTGAAAGGTTAAAGGTGACAGAATATTACAGTGACTAATGACTCAGTATTTTCTCGAATGTGACTTCTTTGGAGCCACGGAGGGGAAAGATCCCGAGCACTTGTATAGCGACTGAATGAAGAAAATCTGTGTCTGAGGAGGAATTCAAAGAGCAACCATGTGATTGGGCTACATGTACATGAGTGCCCATGCATTTAAGGGCGTATGTCCCGTTCCAGGTCATGATTTTAGATTTATATTAATCACTGATCAACTTTTAGATTTTTTCAATCGTTTAACTTTCACGAAATGAAAAATATATATAGTTGCATACTTTTTGCATAATTAGCTGCCAAAGTTACATTTTTAACCTTTTTGGGTTGTACAAATAAGGAGAATTTAATTTATTGCAGAACTGAAACTTTTTAGGATTAACTGCAATGCCACTGGCTACTTCAAGAAATGGTTTGCATTTCTTTCAGAAAATATTAATTAATTTTACCTGAAATTTCAAAATTCTCAAAATTTGTATGATCTTGACAGCCAAGAAACATGAAATGAGTTTTTGTGATAGAAATGCAAACAATTTCTTGAAGTAGCCAGTGGCATTGCAGTTAATCCTAAAAAGTTTCAGTTCTGCAATAAATTAAATTCTCCTTATTTGTACAACCCAAAAAGGTTAAAAATGTAACTTTGGCAGCTAATTATGCAAAAAGTATGCAACTATATATATTTTTCATTTCGTGAAAGTTAAACGATTGAAAATGTCTAAAAGTTGATCAGTGATTAATATAAATCTAAAATCATGACCTGGAACGGGACATACGCCCTTAAGCAACAATATTTCTACTTAACTGGCCAACCTACGAGGCAAAGGCAACACTGCGCACCAAGGTTTTTTCCATTGACACTCATTGCCCGCAGCTGAACAAAAGAACTGAGCACGACCTTGCAGTTCATCTTGCAGAACACATATTTCCAGGCTCCACACATCTTGTGGCTGGAAAATATTTTATTCTTTGTTGTATACTTAAAATTTTCAATTGCTTTTTCAATAAATTAACCAGGAAAATATAAACAAATACAACCAATTTTTGGTTCAAGAATGATTAAGCAATTAACAAACACATAAATTTTATAAAACTATGATATGACTGGTTTTAATTGGCTACACTTGAGTGGTATTGGGTACTTCCAGGTGTGACTCAAAAGCAATATATGAATGGTATGTAATTGAGAACATCAATGAAGTGGGAAGGATTTTGAAAAAAATTTTGTTGGCTTCATGTTTTAGCCATCATTACAAAAGTAAATTTTGTGAGTAGGGATGTGTACATTAGGGAAACACACATGGGAATAGTATGTTTTGAGACTTCTGCAGTTTTCATTGTTAATGGAGTGGAAAACAAAGCAAGGAACATGTGAAATCCAATGCAATCCTCATTTCTTCTGAAATTTAATGTCAACTGAAAAAAATCTTCTGAGCTACTGTGCATCACTAGTTACTAATTTTTTCTAAGAACTTCAGCATGCCTGCCTACTTTTTAAAGTTCCTGTCTGTAAAGTGTTTGGAAAATATTAAATTAAGTGTAAACCACACGTGGCAAATTTTGCATAACAAGTAAAATTAAAAACCAATTTTCTTACATAGCTTAACTTAATTTTAGTATTACTGAACGTGGTACACAACCAATTCTGTCTTTAAATATGATGAGTATGTTTATAAATACATATTTTTAATGCAAAAAATAATGCTCACACTTTCTAATAAAAATTAATTTTATGATGATCATACATCAGTACACATAAATGGATGCCAGCTAAAAAAATTCTATGATACAAATTTTCCAAAAATAAAATATTTCTCCATATTCAAACTTCTGCATAACAATTATAAACATGGTACTACATATGTGGATTGCTTTCAAATTTGAGGAATTTTTAAAATAACAGACTGTGAGATTATGTATTCTGTCATTTTCTTGTTGAAAAAACTGAGCAATAGTTCCCACAAGTCAAGTTATCTTGATAAGCTTCTACCATGAGAGAGCCGTATCATACACACATGCCTAAATACCTTTATTGTTTAGTTACAATAAAGTTTTTGAAATTGTAGCACTCTTATCTTTTCTTTTGGCACTTTTTAATATATAATAAATATATTGTTACGACCTAATGTGGGGAGAACTGGGTTCGTAAGGAATAGCCCAAATGATTTTTATTATAATTTCATTAATTATTAAAAATTACATTAATAATAAATAATTTTAAAAAAAGTCCAATCACAAATTAATGGCTTTTAAAAATTTTATTCTGAAGTCACATCAATGTCTGTCAAGTTCCATAGTTCGCAATCTTCACTGGAGCTAGGCTCAACAGTGGTCCGCCCCTTACCCTGCGCCTGTCCACTCACAGTCTCTCACCACTCAGTCGCTGCACCCACGATCCAGTTGAACTCCACAGTGTGCCCCTCTCGAGGGGGTCTCTCACCCTCTTCCCTTCACTCGCGGAACTCTCGCGGCACTTGTCGTGGGACTCACGGCACTCCCACGGAGGCCAGCGTCGCTGCTAAGTACTTGAGGTGCTCTTCTCGAACCGACGAGAGCGACTGTGAAGAGTCGTGTCATTCTGGACCGACCTGACACCCGAAAGTACAGAAGGGTGGCGTCAATTCAGGCCACTCTGCGCTACAGCCCGGGGATTTCCCAAGGCCGCTCAGCGATAGAATACAGAGCCGAGGAAGGGCGTTGCGCGGGGTACAAGGGGGAAGGGGGGTAGCGACGACCCTTGTTATCTGGTCAGGAGAGTGTTGGATGCCTTACGTCAGTGGACCGCACGTGACTCCAGTGGCCGTGCAGGGCCGCCAGCCAGCTCCGAACCTGGCATCGCGGTCTGAACACATCTCCCGCTTGATCCAGAAAAAAATAATTCAAAATAAAAAATACCCCCTTTTCCACCCCCTTTATAGTTAAATATTTAAAAATGGTTAAACATGCCATGAAACTCATTATGTAGGTGATTCTTGCTTATTTTCTTATCTCCTGCTTAATTTGCTTGGGAGATATGATCTGTTATTAAAAAATCAACTGAACCCCATTTCACTACCCTGAAATTGCAAATCATGCTGCACTAGTCACTGCGTAGTTTATTCTAGCTCAGTCACTTACCTCCCCCTGATTTGCTTGGAATTGTGATTATTTATGTAAATATTACCATACACTCTTTACACTACCTTTGGGGTAAAATTTTATAAAAATGTTACAACACGCTATGTAACTACGTATATTATTGGACCTCAGTTTCTTGCTTCTCCCTTAGTTTGCTTCAGAGATATTATTATTATAATAAATGGAATTTACCCCCCCCCCCCACACAAAAATAAAAAAAGAAACCTATGTTAACTTATAATGTATATTCATGCCCAATTTCTTACTCCCCAATTGATTTTCTTTGCATATAATAAATCTACTCTATTTTCACAACTTTAACAAACAAATATTAAATATATATATATATATATAACTATATATGCACATTGCTCATTCTTAGTTTCTAAGCACTAGTTATAGTAAATTCGGAAATATGAATTTCTATTCTGACACCTTTAACACCACATCTAAGTGTAATATGGCAAAATTTTACAAAAGAACATGCAGTTTTGTGTTTATTATTCTTACATGGTATTTTACGTTCTCCTTTAATAGTTTCTGAGATGCCATTAATTATATTGAAATCAAAATTTCTTAAATGGAAAAAACATAACACGTAACTCTACTGTGCAAATGATAAAATGTGTAACTTCTCCCTTACGGATGTTGCAAGTTTCAGTTTTTCTTTCATCTGACTGATTAGAAAATTTAAATCACTTGCATTCCTCTTAATAACTGACTCTTCAGGTAAGTCCATCAGTACTTTCTTCAGACTGCAATTCATCTTCTGGTAGCTTCAAACCTGCTGCTACTTTTGATTTCACATTACTTTTGACTGCAGCTATTTTTCTTTTACCACATACCAATTTTGAATGCTTTTAAAGTCCTTTTAGCTTTAAGGGTGATACATCAAGAGTACTCATGCTTAATTCAAATCTACCTTTTCAAATGGTGTAGTGTCAATAAGGTCTTCCTTCGTAGGTGTAAGCCTATGAGGGTCTGGGCCTTCCTCTTCGTTAGAATTATTCTGTGAATTTTTAAACTCTCATTCTTGAAATAACTTTGTCCTACAGTTGGAACACAGCTTTTGTCCAGGAACAAACACAACACCAGCTTTCCTTTTTGCATATTTGGCCATTTGAATAGATCTAGGTCTTCTGCCACTTTTTATAGACCTTTTGTTTTTGTTTGATGGGTCAAAATTTTTAAAAGCTTTCCCATAATATTTAATGGGTGATGCATAGTGGTTTGAACATACACTTGAATCCTCCCAAGCAAAATTTATTTTTCTTCATCAGGAAGTTCAGCAATATTAAGAATTATCTAGTCTGTGTATGTATTTACATGAAACACAGAATTTATAAACAGACCTACACTACACTTGTATTATAAACTGGTAGCCATTGTAGATTGTGAAAAAAACTGTCTGTTTTACCCACTTCAGTTCAAAAATACAAAGCAAATAACTTATAAAAAATAAGTAAATAAAACCAGTTATATGTCAACAGCCATAGAATAAAATATCCCAGACAACTTGTTGAAGTGCACAAAAAAATAGCAGCTCCTAAGATTCCTACATACAGGACAACCTATGACTGACTATCTTCTTGAGATCACCCTACAGTAAACATTTAGATGATGCAATATATTACATCATCTACTTTTAAGCAATAAGAAACAATATTACGCACACCAATTGAGTTATCAAACATCAATTGAAACATAACTTTTCTTCAAAAATTTTTTCTCCATTTCATTTGTATTTTTCATATATAGGCCTACAGTATATTAAATGTGCATTTCCAACAAGGCTAAATCATTATTTCAAACATTTATGCAATAAAAATTTTACTACATATTTGCTTATACATATACAAATTATTTTGTAAACTTAAAACTGATTTATAATCATCTTAACCACTTATTTTACAAAGAACATGTTTTTGTAAAGAAAGAAGGTAAATATCCACAAATTATATTTCACCATTTTATAGAAAATTTTGTGTTCTTTCTAATGGAACCAAGCCTGAGATTGTAAAGATTAATGTAAAAAAGTTATAATAGGATTACTGAACTGATGTTCACAATTTTTGGTAATTCATTTTTTTACACTTCTAACTTAAAATGCACGTACTTCTGAGCATTTAATTACATTGGTACAGTGATATATATTAAATTAATTACAAAGATATTTGAAATATACGTAAAATTCTGAATAAGTATGGTTAATTTCACAATTCTACATTAATAACTGTTATTACAAATGTAAGTTGAAGTAAGATATGTCACTCGACTTTGGTTGCAGATTAAAAAAATTCCACTTTGAAGAGCTTTAAATTCCATACTAGGGCCAATATTCCAAAAATGAAAAATACAGGTTCTTATAATTGTCTGAATATACCATGTACCAAATTTAATTCAAATCTGAGATGGTGGGATGAACACCCCTAGATGATCTGGCATAGAATGCCCCTAAAATGCTACAGGGGGAAGGGAGGGCCACGGGTGTGCAACCAGATATTTTTCTGTTGCATCACATGCAACGCTTCGCACTGTCGCGCTACTGTGATTCCACAGTATGTGTTCACTCACAAAGACGTTCACTGTTGGCCTGGTGGCGTGGAACTTAAAAACTGAAGACGTCACGTCTCACCAGCCGTACAGTGGACAGCACAACTTATCATTCCCGGAATTATTTAGAAACTCACAGCTTGTTCCCCGTTAGTTCCCGGTCATGTCATATCCTTGCCATTTTCCTAATTTTCACAGTTGATAGACAACCTGAGGTTGAATCATTGGTACTGGTGCATGAATGTGTTTCAAGAGTCCTTACCTTTCATGCTGGTGTGATGGTGGTCACTGCACTGGTCCATGGTCTCACATGAACCCCCAGTCCTGCAACAGTTCAGATCGGCCCTGCTACACTCACAGTTCGTAATCACACTCGCATGCAAATACTATAACCATTTTAATTATTGATATTCATTACTCCATTTGCTTTTAGAGTGAGTGAATACTGAATGAAAGATTTATTTGAGTCAAAATTTATTCTTCCTTTACATAAATGCACAATGGCTACCCAAATTTGTCAAAAACACAGTTCAAAATAAGTTTCTCAGAAATATTATAAATAAAGTTTGTAGTTCAAATATGCAATTTAATGGTCTAAAATGTCGGTGTACAAATTAAATTTGGAAATAAAAAATGATCATCAATGATAAAGTCCCAGTACACAGGTGCACAATGGTACAGACTGCACATGGCCACCTGCTTCTCCACCTAGAAGGAAATGTTAGATAGAGCAATTTTGTTGTATTAATGTAAGTCTGGAAATTGTGTGTTGACAGTTGGCAATATTGTTCTAGCATTTTTTATGTCTTGAGTGTGTGTGAAAAGAAGGCGGCATGTTTTACAACGTGGTTACGATGTCTGAAATAAAACAGTCGTGAGAAGTTTGTAGAAAGCCTTTTATTTCTTCGTTCCAACTTTAACAGGTTATGGGCCCAGTATTGGCTTAAGAAACGATAGCTACAACTATCAGAAACGGAACGCGGTGTCTAAGAGGCTTATAAGAAGTTATCGGTATCGGCACAATGGCGACGCCGTTACAACAGACTGGAAACATAAAGCCGTTTGAAGGGACAGGCTACACCTTCTGGAAACACAGGATCAAGCTAGTACTGGAGCAATCCCGTGTAGTAGAAGTTCTCACACAGAAACCACCTGCAGAAGGTAAAGATTTGGACGTCTTTAAGTTGAACGATGTGAAGGCAAGGAATATCATTACACAGTGTTTGGCAGACAATGTGTTGGAGTCAGTTATGGATAAATCCACAGCCAAGGAAATAATGTATACGTTGGATTCCACCTACATCAAGAAAGGAATAAGCCGACAAGTCGATCTACAGAGAAAACTAAGAACATTTCAGTTTAAGTCAGGAAGCTTGAAAGACTTTATAAATACATTTGAAAATACGGTAAACGAGATTAAAAGCTCGGGTGGTAATGTGTCGGATGCTGAAGTCATGACTCTCCTACTCTCTTCTATGCCGGAAACCTACGACGCTGTGACTCGTGCCATTGACATTGTTTTTAGTAAGAATCCGGAAGATGTTAACTTAAATTATGTGAAGAATGCTCTACTCCAGGAAGAATTCCGTAAAAAGGAAACGGTAAACAGTGAAGAGAAAGTGGTGGCATTTAACTCGAAGAAAAAATTTGGTAGGAACACGCGGAAGGATATGGACACAAATGGTGATAGTTTCAGAAACCAAGGTAAAGTGCCATTCAAATTTAATTGCTACAATTGTGGACGCAAAGGTCATAAGAAAAGTGAGTGTAGATTTACTGGGGGAAAACAAAGCGGTAATTATAAGAGTAACCATAAAGTGCGTGAGAATAAAGGTGAAGTGACTTTTGTGACGGCTAATGAACATGAGCAAAATGTACAGAGTCAGTGTCTCATGTCGGACAGTTCAGGGATCTCTTTCATTGTGGACTCTGGTGCTACTAATCAATTGATAAACAAGAAACACGAAGAGCTATTAAAGGATACACAGGAAGTGAATTTAAACATAGCAGTGGCTAAAAGTAGTACTCATCTCAAAGCACTGAAAAGTGGGACCCTACAACTGGCTACTCATAAAGGTAAGCCTGTCACTATAAAGGACGTTCTGGTATGTGATAACTTAGAATATAACTTGCTGTCAGTTAAAAGAATTGAGGAAAATGGATTTAGAGTACTATTCGAAAATGCAGAAGTAAAAATATTGAATAAGGACTCTGATGTTGTGGTGTCTCCAAGTTTGATTGGCAATCTCTACGTGATCAAATTCAAAATCGATGGGAATGTTGTATTGTTGACCAATAATGCAGATCTTGTGCACAGAAGAATGTCTCATTCATCCTACTTTCCCTCGAAAAGTTTTTGTGAGATTTGTATTAAGGGCAAACAAACAAGGAAAAGCTTCAAAAGCCTACCTCCAGAGAAGAAACCCAGCAGAATTCTTGAAGTTGTTTCTTCAGATGTAATTGGACCAATCTGTCCCCCGACTTATGACTCTAAAAGATACATTGTGACATTCATAGATCATTTTTCCCATTTTTCCATGGTTTATCTGCTCTCTCATAAGTCAGAAGTTCTTGAAAAATTCAGGGAGTATGAGGCAATGGTGTCAGCTAGATTTGAGACCAGAATATCAAGGCTTCGTTGTGACAATGGAGGTGAATATAGCTCTGGGCAGTTTACTGACTTTTGCAAATTGAAGGGTATCCAAGTAGAATATACAGTGCCTAGAAATCCTGAGCTGAATTGTGTGAGTGAACGTTTTAACAGAACATTATTATATTCTGCCAGATGCATGTTATTGGATTCCAAGGTTGAAAAGAAATTTTGGGGAGAATCCATTTATGCAGCAACATACACACTGAACAGAACACCCACATCAACTTTGAAAGAGGGATGTCCTGCAGATATTTGGTACGGCTACAATGATCTGAGCAGGATAAGAGTATTTGGGTCAGTAGCCTATTTCCATGTTCCAAAGGAAGAAGTCAAGGGTAAACTTGACCCGCGATCAAGGCCATTAATAATGATGGGTTACACAAGTAATGGTTATAGATTGTGGGATGAGAGTAAGGGTAGAATCATTACAGCATGTAGTGTTAAATTTAGGGAAGTTCAGGAACCTAACCATGTGATGAGTCAACCCCATGACTATTCTGGACAAAACGATGATGAGGACAACCCAACTTTT
Organism: Bacillus rossius redtenbacheri; assembly: GCF_032445375.1. Lineage (NCBI taxonomy): Eukaryota > Metazoa > Arthropoda > Insecta > Phasmatodea > Bacillidae > Bacillus > Bacillus rossius. The sequence continues at coordinate 25,062,089 of NC_086338.1, read as the reverse complement.
GAAGAAGAACCTGAGGATGATTTTTTTGGATTTCCTGAAGAAGATGAAAATTTGATTCACGTCAATGTACCAAGAAAGAGCCATCAAAAAGTAAGACCTCCAGAAAGGTTACAAGATTTTGCCACAAGTTTGATAACTGCATTGTCCACAGGACTCCTACCATCAGAACTACCTAACACATTTCAAGATGCATTGGAATCCGGATGGCAAGCAGCCATAGATGAGGAACTCAACACCCTAAAGAAAAATAATGTGTGGGAATTGGTTCCGGAACCACCAGGAGACAAAATCATTGACTCGAAATGGGTTTTTACGGAAAAGGAGATTTTAGGTGAGAAGATAAAGAAGGCAAGACTTGTTGCAAGAGGATGTTTCCAACAATCAAAGCCTGAAGAAGAAGTTTATACACCAGTTGCTCGCCTGACATCTCTGAGGTGTCTACTCTCCACGGCGGTCCAGAAAGAATGGTGCATCGATCAACTGGATGTTAAGTGTGCATTTTTATATGGTGAGTTACAACCAGAGGATGTTACTGTGAAGATGGAGGACCAAATTGGGAACCTTGTATGTAAGTTGTTGAAATCTCTGTATGGTCTCAAAGAGTCCTCACAATGTTGGTACAATAGGCTGAAAGATGTACTAATATATTTGGGTTTTAAAAGGAATGTTGTAGATCCATGCATCTTTATGCAAGATGATTTGTTTGTCATTGTATATGTGGATGATCTGTTGATTCTTTCTGACAGTAAAGTAAAAATAAGCCATCTCAAAGAGGATTTAAAGAAAGAATTTGAAATGAGGGAGATGCATAACAACACAGGTTTTTTTTAATATTTTGGGTTCGGAAATAATTGTTGAAAGGGGTCTGATCCAAATAAGTCAAAAGAAACTAATTGACAAAATTTTACACAGATTTGATATGCACAATAGTAAAACCTCAAACATCCCCATGGAACCCAAGTTGAATTTAAATCCAGCAGATGAATGTAAAGTAGAACTACCATATAAAGAGTTACTAGGCTCCCTCATGTACGTTATGTTAGGAAGTCGACCAGACATATGTTTTGTCATCACTTATTTTGGAAAGTTTCAAAATTGTTATAATGAGACTCATTTTAGGCATCTAAAGAATGTACTGAGATACATTAACAAAACTAAAGATTACTGTCTTTGTTATTACAGATGTGATAATGATATTATAGAATCCTATGTTGATGCAGATTTTGCTAATGACACTTGTGACCGTAAGAGTATATCTGTTTTTTTTGTTAAGGTTTTTGGTAATAATGTTTCTTGGAGGAGCAAGAAGCAAAATTGTGTGAGCCTCCCTAGCACTGAGGCTGAATATGTTGCCCTTGCAAACTCAGCCAGTGAATGTTTGTATGTTCGAAATCTCATGAGTGATATTCTTCACCTCCCAGAAATGGGTATTGTGATTTATGAAGACAATCAGTCCTGTATCAAAAAGTGCAACACCTTTGAGACCAGGAGATCAAAGCACATTTCTGTAAAGTTCCATTTTGTAAAAGATCTGGTGATGGAGAAGAAAATTTTGAGATTATGCTATGTTGAAACCTCTCAGCAATATGCAGATTGTTTGACCAAAGCTCTACCTCACAGTAAATTATTCAAATGCATTGAGGGGCTAGGTATTGCAAAATTGAGGGAGAGTGTTAGATAGAGCAATTTTGTTATATTAATGTAAGTCTGGAAATTGTGTGTTGACAGTTGGCAATATTGTTCTAAAATTTTTTTATGTCTTGAGTGTGTGTGAAAAGATGGCGGCATGTTTTACAACGTGGTTACGATGTCTGAAATAAAACAGTCGTGAGAAGTTTGTAGAAAGCCTTTCTTTTATTTCTTCGTTCCAACTTTAACAGGAAATGCCTATGCCCAAGTGATCTAAGAACCAATAGAAACACTGTTCTTTACATACATGTCTTCTCAGCCATTCACAGCACTTGAAGGCTTAGTCTTTGAATATTTGGGCCTGCTTTGTAGGAGGGGAAAAAGGATGAATTTTACAATACATAAAAAAATGTCCTCTCCCCACCACTTTCAACAGCTCCCCCCCCCCCCCATGACACCTAGGAGACCTACCTGAGTGTGATTAACAGGGGAGGGAACTTCCCCAAAATATGTAGAATGAAAGGTTACCTCGCAGTTTTGCACACCAGTAGCAGTTAGACTTTTACCTGGGGCCTGTTTCACAATGTTTACAATTTACAAGTTCACAAGTTACATTTTACCAGTGATAGATTTACAAGTACCACTTGCAAACTGTGTTCCACAATCAAATACTTAATACTTGTAATCTTTGGCAAACTTTACTAAACAGCTGATCATAGCATCATCAACATAACCTCAAAGATAAGCACATAGTTATTGCCTAATATGTTACTGGATGCACAAATAAAATATCACCTTATAGCATAATAAATAAAAATTAAAGAAGAAACGGGTGTGTTTATTTGGGCAATATCTTCTATTATTACTAAGCAAAGTAAAGCTGATAAATGGAAGGAAGTACACATTATTGTGCAGTCTGTTGGCTTAATACCACATCAAAGGACTGGACATATACAAGAGATGTACTATGGTCAAATACAAAGAAAAGTACATTAGTGAGTACACATTAAGTATTATTTTATTCTTTAAATTAGGGTACTTGTTACATTTCATATATATATATATATATATATATATATATATATATATATATATATATATATATATATATATATATATATATATATATATATATATATATATATATTACCTAAAGTTACTTTTACAAAACAGGTTAGACTTTTATTTACAATAAAATGTTTAAATATAAATGTGTTCAATTTCTCCAATACCAATAAACAAATTACTTGTGGCTCAATTTTGAATGCTATCATAGAAATATTGAAATTATTTAACTTATTGCAGGTAAAGTTAGAAAATTTGGAAAGAAAAAAAAAGGCTCTGGAGAAGGGAATAAATTGAAGAAAAAGGAAGTTGATCATTTGGTTCTGGATATCATTAGGAAGGAAGTGCCCATTATCAGTGGCTTAGAGGTGTCGGAAACACCTCTAAGAAACTGTTGAAGTAGGATGCAGCTTATCTGTGCAAACACCTGAATCCCGCAAATGAACATGAAATGATTTGGAGATATAGGTGCAGAAGTATTCCAAACGAGGTAAACCATTATGATTTGGTCGGTCAAGTTAATGAATATAGTCATGATTCATAATACAGCACTAACAAATAACAGTTTTTGTTAATAACATCTACATGCAGTAATTTGTAATGCTATCATTTGGTTACTTTTAGCAGGTACAAAACAGCCAAGAAAAGTTGACAAATTGTATCCAACTCAAGAAGGAGAAACTCTAAGTTACTAATAGAACACTTAAAATTAATAAATGAAAAAAAAAACTTGATATTATTAAATTAAAGAATGAAATATCACCACCTACATTGTTGTTGGTGAGAACTTAACTCAGATGTTGGTGATTCAAGAAACAAACAGTGGGACTGTGTGAAAGTACAGTGCATGGTTGTGTGAGCAATGCCACTTACTGATATATGAAAATGATAGTTCAGTGATTGTTTGTGATAATACACATTAATATAAATGTAGAAACCATTATTGTGACAATAGATTTTTTAGTTCCTGACCATTATTTCAATGATTAGGTAAAAGAGCACTGTGATATTTCACATAATTATCAGGAAATGGACCCATTTGAATGGTTGGTTAGGTTAAGTTAAGTTAGCTACATTAAAAATACTGTAAAAATGTGAGTATGGTTGGTTCAGTTAGGGTAGCTACATTTTAAAGACTGTAAAACCATGTTAAAGGTTGGTTAGTTTTAGTTGGCTACATTTAAAATACTGTAAAATAGTGTGGATTGTAGAGAATTAACATTTGTTTGTGTTGTCAGCACTGGAATTTGATTGTTTGTTGTTGGAACGAGTGAGTAAAGAAAATGGTGGACATAAATGTGGGTATATTGTGTTATCAGGGTGTATTATTTAACCATTAATAATAAGTTCAACAGGTTATGGGCCCAGTAACTCAGTGAAACAGATAAACAGTCGGCTTGTTAATGTTGAAGTCGTGGCCAGTATTGTAAGCCGTAGTTGCGAAACAGTTTCGAGTGTGGACGAGCCTGAAAGCATGGCAACTAGTATCAGTACAACTTCATATCCACAGTTAAGAGACACCAATTTTAAAAACTGGAAATACTGTGTTCTGTGCCTATTGGACGAAAAGGGAATAAAGTGGATTGTGAATCAAGAAGTGGACAGATGCATGGCTGATTCGACCAAGAAAGAAGAGGCTGAAGCTGTAAACAGGCGATCTAAGAATATCATTATAAACTGCGTGAGTGATCGTCAACGGGCCTGCCAACTTCAAACAAAGTGTGTGACTCATGTCGTCAAGGAAAAGCGGAGAGACAACCATTTCCTCACGTCAAGGTACCAAGGTCTCACAGAATTGGAGAACTTCTGCATACTGATGTGGGGGGGGCCAGTAACTTCTCTAACAAAGGACAGCGAGAGGTACTATCAAACTATTATTGACGATTATTCACATTTTGTTGTTATGTACTTGCTTGCAAACAAATCGGAGGCAGGATAAAATTTGATAAAGTATATATACCAGATGAATTCTCAGCTTGGGAAAGGTTCTGTCAGTCGTGTGCGATATGACAATGGGGGTGAGTTCACATCCAATGAAATAAAATCCTTTTGTTCAGACAAAGGTGTGAGATTAGAGTACACAGCCTCGTATAGTCCACAGAGCAATGGAGTAAGTGAGAGGATGAACAAGACTCTACTTAACAAAGTTAGAAGCATGTCCGTCGAGACTAACTTGCCAACATTTCTGTGGGGCGAAGCAATCAGAACAGCTGCATACCAGATTAATAGGTCACCTACAACAGTGCTGAGTGGGGGGATTCCAGCTGGTGTGTATTATGGAAGGATTGATCTCTCTAAGTTAAGAATTTTTGGTGCATAGGCCTGGGCTGTCAAGTTTCCACAAACAGGGAAATTGGAATCAAGAGCAACACCTGTGAGGATGGTCGGATATATTCCGACTGGATTCCGGCTGTGGGACCCAGTAACAAATTGTGTAGGAGTGTCACGAGATGTTACATTTGATGAGACAGACATGGTTTTTCAGGAAGTAACTGTTGATCCTAACCAAATAGTTAGTATGGAAGAAACTGATGGATGTGAAGAAAATGTGGACCTGGATGAAAGTGAAGATTTTAGAGGATTTGACAATTCACAGAGAACGACTATGAGCAATCTACCAGAAAGTCAAAGGAGGACCACGTCAGTACCAAGAAGACTGGGTGAATATGAATTGTATAGTGCATATTGCTTGATGACTGGTGACCCAACTACGTTCTCTGAAGCAGTTGAAACAGGAAATGGCTGGAGAAAAGCAGTATAAGTCGAGCTTGATGCTCACAATAAATTCCATACCTGGTAACCTGCCAAGTTACCAGAGGGAGTTAAAGCTATTGACACAAAATGGATATTCCAGACAAAACAAAATAGACTCAAAAAGGCAAGATTGGTGGCACGTGGTTTTCAAGAAAATTGTGACTACGATGTGTATTTTCCAGTAGCAAAGATGACAAAGATCAGGGCATTGTTATTGTTTGCACTGCAAAAGAACTTTGAACTGAGGCAATTGGATATTCCCACTGCCTTCCTCAATGGAGAACTAAATCAAGACATTTACATTAAGAAACCAGAAGGGGTTGTATGTGATGCTGAAGTATTAAAACTGAAGAGAGCACTGTAAGGTCTTAAAGGATCTCCAAGATGTTGGAATCAGAGGTTTCACATATTTGCGACTAAGTCAGTATTGGAACGTTCTGCTAGTGATGCCTGTTTTTATCTCAAGAAAGACTTGCATTTAATTATGTTTGTAGATGATATTTTACTTGTTGGTACCACTGAAGAAATAGAGAAATCTGTACGTCACCTGAAAGATGAATTTAATGCCAAATATTTGGGAAAATTACATTAATTTTTGGGCATGGAAATTGTAAATGATGGGACAAAAATCACGATATCTCAGAGACATCTGATTGCAAATATCCTTCAGAAATTCAACATGGAAAAATGCAAGAGGATGCAAACACCAGTGCCACATGATGCAATCCCACACCCAACGGGAGAGAATGTGAATGTACCCTACAGGCAGTTTATTGGATGTTTAATGTATGTGTGTATGGTGAGTAGGCCGGATATTATGTTTGCAACATCATTTCTAAGCAGATTTCTTGATAGACCAACCAACTGTATATTGAACGCAGCAAAGTGAATTCTACGGTACCTGAGTATCACCAAAGACCATGGTTTAGTGTTTAAGAGAAATCAGCACGAGAATCTGGTGGCATACACGGATGCTGATTGGGCAGGAGATAAGCAAGACAGAAAATGTACCAGTGGATCAGCAGTGTTCTTCGCAGGAAACCTTGTGTCTTGGCAGTTTGCAAAACAGCAGACTGTAGCACTGTCGACCGCAGAGGCAGAGTTGTTGCAGCAACTCATACATGTGAAATTCTTCATCTTGATGGTCTACTGAAAAACAGCTCATCTAGTGACTCTGTGCCTGTGTTATATTGTGATAATCAAAGTGATACACATGATAAACAATCATGAAAACTCAAAAAGGTCAAAACACATTGATATCAGAGTAAATTTTATTAAAGATGTTGTGTCAAAGAATCAAATTGTTGTGGAGTATGTGAGATCGGAGGATAATGTCGCAGATATGTTCACAAAGGCATTGTCTGTACAAAAATTCATAATGTTTAGAAATATGCTATCTGATGTGCCCATTGATTGAAAGTTGTTATGTACTTCCTTCCTGTTTACTTAGAGGCTATTTAAAGTTATCTAAAATGTAAAAAAAAACTTAAAATGGAAGTGGGATGTAGAGAATTAACCTTTGTTTGTGTTGTCAGCACTGGAATTTGTTTGTTGTTGGAACGAGTAAAGAAAATGGCGGACATAAATGTGGGTATATTATGTTACCAGGGTGTATTATTTAACCATTAATAATAAGTTTAACATGGATGGTTGGTTAGGTTAGCTACATTTAGAATAGGTAATTCTTAGCCAACTGTTAACACTATTTCAATGTACCTAACCAAAACCAACTTAACATGCTGTCCATACTATTAAAATGGTTAACTACTTGAAATATTGCAATTACCTATTACAAAATCATTAGAAAAAATGTCAAGAACTAAAACAATACATTTTTCAATTTTTATTTTCTAAATGAGCCTCTCTTGTAAATAATTACAGTTAGTCCTTTGAGACAAAATAATAAACAAACTCATTTAAACGATCTTGAGCACCATATCAAACTTCATATTATTCTCGTTCCTCTCCTTCTTGTTCTGGAATTCTACTGCCCCATCATGGTTGTATTCATAGAGATCAAGTTATAGATCTTTTTCACTACGTCAAAGATTACCCAATACTGTGCAGTATTTCACAACATTTGCAGCAAATACTGGCTCTGTACACAAGTAATTTAAGCAAGGAAACTTCTCCTTCAAAATTCCTACTGCGTCTTCAATTAACCTTCGTGTACTTTTGGGTCTGCAATTGAATTGTATTTTAGCATCATTATGTGGATGTCTGCACACAGAGGGAATTAGCCGTTCTTCCAGTGGATATGCACTGTCACCTGGGATCACCACAGCGCACTGTTGCCAAGGACACGAGCATCGTGCACACTGCCTGGCCACCTTGCACTCGCATAACAGAACATCAAGTCGGGCTCACAAACAAACACAGTGTATCTACCTCACTTTCACGAGGTGAATCAATATTTGTCAGCAATCCAGCCACAGCAGTACACACGTGAGGGAATCCAGCATCTTTGTAGAATTGCTGTGTTACATTTATAATGTTTTCTGGGCACTTAACTGTTTCTTGAAATAAGACCTTATTTACAGAACTAACAACATTGTGTATGCTGCAGCAAACGGATGCTTTGGAAATTCCATGCATGTCACTTACTCACTGCATGATATTGACAACCACTTCCCAGCCAGTGTAATACTGCACACAACTGTTGTTTAGATGTCAGAGCACCGCTGTTCTTTTGTCTCATGCTGCAATCGCTGGCCTATTCTCTGCAGAAGAAATTATATTTTTTTACCACTCACACAGAATCATTCATTGAATTCATGTACTGACACTACTGATGTGAAATCATTATTTATTCTTGGCTCGAATGTTTTCACATTTACTTCTTCAGATTCACTAGAACTACGCTGAACATGACTTAACTAATGCATTAGAACACGAAACTGGTAATTTTACAAGTTTACCAAGACACAGAGCTTGGTAGATATTTTATTTACTTAACAACCAAACACTTGTAGATTGTAAACATTAATTTGTATTGTGAAACAAACTACTTGTAAACCCTTTAAAACTTACTTGTAAACTTGTGATATTCACTTGTAAATTACTAAGTCTTGTAAATATTGTTAAACAAGCCCCTGGCATTTGCCTGCCATAATTAATATGGTAATTTAACCATACAATTATCCTTTACCCCCAGATTGACTCAAGTAGTTTTTATAATCAGATAGTTACTGTGCCCAAGAAACAGTCTTGTCATGCACAGTAATATTATGCTGATAGTATATATAGCAGTTTACATTTATCAACCTGATGCATAATTAAAAAGTTCAGAAAATTATACATTAAATTTAAAAATTACTGATACGCACACCAGAATGTTTTATGAAATACAGCAGATGAATTTGTAAAAGCCCTCCTACTATTGATTAAACTCTGGTAAAGGCATGCACAGAAAGTGGACTACAAATAATGCAATAGTGGCCGTTGCCATTGTGCATAGCTCACACACTGAGATGAACACAATTGGTAGCCACAAATTTGGCACCAAGCACCATTTGTAGCCAATTAGGATGAGAATACCGCCGAGCTATTATAAGAATGAAGATGCTGGAAAAGGTGAAAAAAATTACACACAGAAATCAAGAACTTGTCACACATGATTTAACATTTATTTCATTATAACATCATTGCTAACATCCTAGATACGTCATAAGAGGATGTCTGCTTTCCAGGGTTTTTTTTTTCTTTAACATACTACTCATAAAAGCATCTGCCCAAATTACTTTTTAAAATATACATTCACAATTAATATTGTGAATTAAATTTACTGTTATTTTCACATTTTCTACTTTGGATACAACATGAATATAAGAAAATTAAAAAAAAACAAAAAAAAAACGTATATCTTCATAATATAAAATATAAAGATGTTGTTTTACAGCAAATCAATTGTTTTTAGTAATCCCAATACTTCAAACATAAATAAATAAGAGTAAATGTTTCATCGCCACTGATTACGTGAAAATAAAACATAACATCTAACAGGAAAAAACAATGAGAATGACAGAAACTTTACAATTCTAAAATGGATCACCTCAATTTTAATAGCTTGAATTATAATTAAATTATAACATTAATTATTTCAATTAATAAAAAAAAGATGATAAACATTTTCAAATACAACAAAAAAAATTATTTAATGATTAAAAAATTCAATGGACCTTACAATAAAAATATTCACCATACTTTCTCTGTTGTGAGATAACAGATAAGTGATTATAGCAATAATTATATTCTAGTCATTTTTGGTTTATCCAGAATTTAATCAAACTCTGTTACAAACAATTGTTTACAGTTACAAGTTATTTTGTTGATAATAAAACTACACTGATAAAATAAGTTTCAAATTTTAAGAGAAACTACTTGTATGTCTTTAAAAAATTATTCTTTTCATATCTCTGTATAAAAATTTTGTGATTACTTGTATGTACTGAGTACACATAAGTGACATACCAAAATTTTACACTGAAAACCCAATTCAATTACAATCCTGGCATTTTTCTAGAAAAGAGATTTTACAGATGACTGGCATTGAAATACATTTAAGTTTTTCTACTAATTTTATTTCAGAAGTTAATACCCTAATGAAGTGAAGGAATGATATGGGTTTGTACATTAAATGTGCATTTTTTATTGCATTAATACCATTTGTAATATATGGCAAATTTAGTGTTTGACATAAATGCAATATGTCCATAAATAAATGGACATACTGTTATAAGTATACTGTTTGTTATATATATGTATGTTATATATATACTGTTGTAAATTTTAAGAGTATAAACTGTAAGCATTGTAGTGTGTTGGTTCCAGGTCACAATTAAAGAGTAACTCAAACAGTTTTAGATAGCACATGCACGAGTTCTGCTTTGTTGTTTTCTCACTTGCAGCGCCACCTACGCAAAATGGTGATGCATAATGCATTTTGTGTCTGCAATTTCTTATGAGTGAATCTGTAATTTCAGTTCAACGTGCATTTCGTTCAAAGTTTAACTGTGATCTCTCATGTTGCAAAAACATCCGCAGATGGCATAGGCAATTCGAGACGACAGAGCACATTTTCGCTGGCCTCCACATTCACCTGACATAACGCAATGTGATTTTTTTTCCTTTAGTGCGTTATAAAATATTGTTTCTACGTTCCGTCGCTACCTAATGATTTTCCAGAGTTGAGACACAGAATTGAAGAGGCTATTGTTTCCATTACTACGGACTTTTTAACCAAAGTGTGGGATGACTTGGACTCAGGTTGGGCGTGTGTCACACAACTGTGCACATATTGAACATTTGTACGAAAAACTAGGTTAGTTTACCTTCAATTTCATGTATGATTTGTTGTTAATAGTCTAAATTAAACTCTTATTACATACCATTGAAACGAACATTCTTATATGGACATCTTTTATTTTAAAAGGGTTATAGTGAAGTGCTTCCACGGTTTAGGTCCAGTTTACAGTTCATCTAATATCATTGAAAAAAATTCTCAATTTCATCTTTTTTCTAAACCAGTTTGCTTCTTGTGATCATATCTACAAGTGTCAGCTTTTTTGTAGTATGTTTTGCCATAAGAGATTTGGTTCTGATTAGTTTCTAGATGTGTTCACAAGCTATTTCCTTTCTGATGAAAGTTTTACTACACTTGTAAGAAGGTAATTTTTTTATGATTAAATAATTATTATTTTCTATAGCATGAATACATTTTCTGAAACATGTTTTGTGTATTTTACGAAAAATCTTTATTTACAGAACAATCTTTGTGATTTTATTAATTTTTGAAACCTTTAATCAGACACTAATACTAATGGATTTTATAATTTGTCATAATATTAAAACCAGATTCAGTACATTTCAAATTCTTTTACATACTTTATAGGTGCTCACAAACTATGCCAGGTTGACTCAACCAGAGTAAAGGTTCACTCCACTCATTTGGAAACGTAATCCAAAATAGTTTACCTGCTTTCGAAATCTGGATTAGGTAACTTGATCATTTACTTAATCACATCATGTTTAACCCTGCATGAAGGTTAACTAAGTTGAGGGAAGCAGAAAAGTACACAAGAGCGAGAGAAAACGTAAACAACGAGAAACATATGTCAAGCAGAAGTAGTTTATTTGTTGTACGAGACCACAGTAAATATTGACATAGTAATAACCATAATGACAATACAAAATTAATTATCTGATAGAGGTTTGTAATAAAGAAAATATTGTTTATGATGGAAATAAAAAAGTATGCTTTTAAATCAACATAATATAATTTTATTTGCTGAAAACTGACTTCAAACTCTGTAGTTAAACAGATGTATGTAGCAAAAACTCATTCCCATTTAAGAACTACACCATTTAAAAATCTGTAAGAATGTTTACTAGTATGGAAACTAACAGTTAACCCATTATTATTGATTTAACTCCACATGATATACTGCAATAGCTTGACCTGACTTCAAACGGGATTGTTGTCAGCATAGTCAACAATATTTTTTTTCATGTGTCTGTTTGACGCATGAAGTTAGGAAATATCAGGAGATGGCATGCTGTGACGTGGTTGAAGCCACTTTTTAACATCGCAATTGCCAATTGTGCCACCCAAGATACAGGAACTCACATGATAAAATGCTTTATTCGTTCAATGCATGTCACCTTGAAATTTATATTTTGAATTCTGTATTTTGTAAGCTTACAAATGGAACACTTTGTAAATTGTTTGAAGTATGCACTGCAGTTGAAGAGAGTACAATAATATATGATATATTAGTTAACACGGAATAGCAATCATTAAATACACATGCATTCATTCCTAAAATAAATTATTAATGATTTGACATTATTTCTTTAACATTAATCATTTAAAGTAATAATTATTGGGTTAAATTTTCACTTACCAATAATGATACATTCCAAAGTATTAAGACTAACTAACATACCTCCATATTAAAAATATTATTATAGTAATATAATACACTTTTTTTAAAAATCTAAAAAACCTATTACATAATTTCACACTTATTAGGATACACTAGGACAGTGAATCAAAGTGACATACATTGGCTTTCTTGATCCATATACTCCTATAACTATATACTAGGGAAATTAAAAAAAAAATTTGATTCATATATAGTCTTCAGCAGATTCATAGCTACTGCATTTGGTAAAAATGGTAGGTACATCGGAATCATAATTATCTTTTACAAATTTGTTGAGTCAAAAAATAAACATAAGTTGACATTATCACCAAACACTACTGGGTTAAAATCACCCTTATTGCCATTTCACAAATTATTTTCACATCTCTTATCCTTATTTGAAGACAACTAAGATTCCAACGTAACACTACTTATGCACATCTTCACGACCTTCTTTCTTGAATGTTTTCTGGATGATTTCCTCTTCTAATCTCATATGTGGCTGTAGACCTATTTATTATTTTGTTTTAACAGATTTCATCAAAGTAGGCCTTCATTGGTTAAGATTACAACATTACAAAACAGAAAAGATTTTGCTCTGTTGTAAGTGACAGACGTGTAATGAAATAATTTTTCCATATAATTTTAGGTTGTCTGCAAACAGAAGGCCAGGAACAGAATAATTTAATACTGTAATTAAATCATCATACCTTACAACATGGAATTCTCTATTTCAATTGTTAATTTGAAACAAAGAAATGCCCATCTTTTATATAACTGGAGAATCATTTGAGATATTTGTCACTTAATCCTATATTAGACAATTTTTTTTAAGAACATGTGATTTTTACTGTGTCGAAGGCTTTTAATAAAAATCAAAATGCCATAATCCATCTGACCTCATGTTATCACATCAGAATAAATAGGATTAATGAATGTTGTTAAATTAGTAATAGTTGTTTAACCAATTCTGAAATGGTGTTGGTAATCAAAGAGTCTATTTATTTTGGTTGAAATCAAGATCCTTTAATATTACTTTGTTAAAAAGCTTAGCAAACCTATTTAGAAGATATTTGGGCTTATAATTCAAAACATATAATTAGCTACCTTTCTTATGAATAGCAATGACCTTGGCTATCTTCCATTAATTGTGGTAAACACAGCTGTCATTAGGTACTGCTGATAAAGATAAATTGTAGGAGGGGAACAAGCACCAGAGAGCATCCTTTTATTTTGAAATCTGGAATACCATCTTGACCTGTTGACAGCGTAGATTTAAAGGATTTGATTCCCCAAAGTAGGTACAATACTTAATAATAGTAGACATAGGAATGGAATAATCAGTAGTATTACATATTGTTAGAAGGAAATATATACAGACTAGAAAAATAGTTTGCACAACTGTTTGCAATACATAATGGATAATGACATTGAGAAACTGTTGCTGTTTATATTTTCTCTCTCATTTTTTCCCCGTAGCCCCAAAAATTTTTAAAACTACGTTTAATTTTGTTATTTAGATTTTGCAGCCAAAATTTTTACCTCATGAAATTAGAGACTTAGCCTCTTTACAATCTTGTGAAAACAAAGGATAGTTGTACGAGTTCATTTTCTTATGCATAATTTATGATTTTTTTTATTTTTTATTTTATTTTAATGTTTGAATAAGTTAGGCCTACTTAGGGTACCAGTGTTGGTAGCTTTATGCAGGGGCGTAGCCAGGGGGGGGGGTTTTAGGGGTTGAAAACCCCCCCTTAGCACCAAATCTTTAATTAATTTCTTATTCAGCACTCAAACAAATTTCATATTAAAATTAATAAAATATTTACCATTACAATATTTAAATTTAAGTACCGAAAACTGCTAAAATAGCACTATTTTACACCTTAAAATCCAAATTTTCCAGGGGGGTGGGACCCCCGGACACCCCGCTTTAATACAGGGGAGGGGAGGGCGGGCATGCTTCTTAACACCCCCCATATACAAATCCTGGCTACGCCACTGGCTTTATGTAGTTTTCAAAGTAACCGAGACGTAACTTTTGATATATTTATTCACTGTAGAAGTTAATGTGTGATCAACCATGATATTAACATCACTGATATTACATAATTTAATTGGACCAGTCTTGCTCTTTGATAGCATTATATAGATAATCACCATTCCTATAGTTTATAAAAGGTAACAAAATATTTATTTCCTGATTAATATATTAAGTTTAATATTAAACATAAGGGCTGGATAGAGTATGTTTTCTTTAGCCAATTGATCCAGTGTTCTACAGATGGTACAGTGTTATAAATTAGACTAACAGAGGTCCAAAAGGTTATCAGATGCCTGAAACTAGTTATATTATGGATGGAGTCTACATTGTTAATGTTTTGGCCAGTGTCACTGACTACTTGGCATCTGCGGTCATGCACATCAGCGTAGTTGACTGTGTTTGATGTTTCTGCAACCGGTCTGGGCTGCTCAGAGCTCTCTGAGACTTCCTGAAGCTAAACATTGAATGAGTAGTATTGCATAACATTTTTTGTTTACTACATTACTTGATTATGACATATTCATTTAAGGATGGATTAACTTTAAATACCTACCTATGCTTCCTCAAATAATATAACATTGATTACTAGAGAGAACTAGAACCCTAATACCTTGCTTTTGATCACTAGTAAATGTATGCTGGTTTTTTGTTGAATACATTTAAAGTTATGATAACCTATTTTCATTATCATAGTGTTCATGTTTTTTTCATTCATATGTGTTTGACGTATTTTGTGAATTGTTTACTTTGTTTACCTGGAGATATTTAAATTAATAATCAAGTATTTTAAGTTTGTTGGTTAGGTTACATGTGTTTGATGCACTGATTTTTTTTTACTTCATTTTACTATACCTATTTGATACTTTTTCATACATTCTCTGGAAATTAGTTACGGTACTATAACATTATTAAACCATTTTTTTTATAAGGTCAGAAGCATGGGTACTTTGATGTGGAGAGTTTCTCTAGAGATTAATTCTATAGTTAATTAGGATAAACCATGACCATATATTATCTCATAACAGATACACCTGTGGAAAAATGTACAATTTACATTACTCATAGCTCGTAGTATTATTGAAACAAATCAATTTTTTCTGTAAGAATTTACTGACAAAACATGCAGAACAGAAACATTTTACACCTAGTACTCCAAAAAACATAATTTAT
This sequence comes from Bacillus rossius redtenbacheri, assembly GCF_032445375.1. Taxonomy (NCBI): domain Eukaryota; kingdom Metazoa; phylum Arthropoda; class Insecta; order Phasmatodea; family Bacillidae; genus Bacillus; species Bacillus rossius. The sequence continues at coordinate 25,046,504 of NC_086338.1, read as the reverse complement.
AATGTTTGAACTTTTAAACTTCAAAAAAGATTAAATTAAAAACATTATTTTCACTACCTTTCATGGGAATTGTATGAAAATTTTAAATATGAGTTTATGTATATTTGACAATAGTTTTTAAGGAATTAATTTAATTATCATCCCAATTGTTTACTTGAAGTTCAGATATCCAAGAGGTGTTCTCACACCACTTGCCATTTTCCACCCTTACCATGTTGATGCATGGGCTCCCTCCCTTTACCATCAGACACACCACGTCCATTCCCAGATAAACAGGATCTCCTGCCAACCACAGAGAACATTCAATAGTAGCAAACGGCTGTCGCACTAACATGCAGGGAGATAAATGTTTAACTTTCTTTGGTTTTAGCTAGACCTCATAGTAAAAACAAACATGTTACAACTTTTTTTTTTTAGTTTTGCAGGATAAAATATTATTTTGTGGGAATAAAGAGCAAAGCTTTTAAAATACACCATGAATTGCAGGGTAATACTGTCACTGCAGAAACATAATTATTTTGTGATTACTTAGAGAATAATTATTCTTAAGATTTTAAATTGTTAGTAGTGCAATCAATAATCCCAAACTGTCAGGCAAAGGCCCAACTGTTTAATTCTGGGAATTCCACATTTTGTTGATGGCTCTATCATGAAGCGCCATTCCCCCACGTTCCTCTACTACAATTACATTTTTTATCATTATATTTCACTAGGAAACTTCAAATAAACGGTACGATACTATCACAAGTTATTTGTGGTTAGGTTTCTCAAAATGTATATTTACTTACATATTTCACTTAAATACGCATTATATACAGTTATTATCACCACCTCGCATGCACAACCACCATTTTATAACTTTACTCAGGGTGCCAGTATAATAAAATGGCGCGAGCTGTACACAGAATAAATGTACTTCCACCGCTGAAGGTGCTTATCAGTACAACGCCTATGATAACATCCTTCAAAATGGATGCCGATTTGATAAATAGACTATTTCTAACACGCCCGCTAACATTACACGCTTAAGATGTGTAGGGGAAAATAAATTTCTTATAAACTTCATAAGCGCATGTTATGTGAAATAGAAAGTAGTTTTAATACGTGCGATAACTACCCAAAGGTAAGTATACTCACATGCGTGCAAACGCGGTAAGCTCTTCATGGATAACACAAACAACTACCTAAGTAGGAACATTTCCCGCGTAGTTTAATCCACCATACTATCGATGGTACAACACACTTCGATAGATCATAACTAACTAAATTAAATTTATGTTAACTGTTAAACAAGAATCACGATCACCTGAAGCACCCAAAGTAAAGCCTACATCATACGATGGACGTTTTCATGCAGATTGTGATAAAATATTTCATGGAGACTTTTATATGGCATTGCATGCAGGCTGCAGTAGACATTTCTATGGAAAAAGCTACCACACTGAAAACACTGGTGTGGGACCTGTAGGACTAGCTAATCGTATGTGAGGCGTAGCTATAAGCAAACTCTAAAATATGTATTCTACTCTAAGAAAATTAATTCATGATACGATACTTTACTCAACAGCATAGTTAAAGAAACCATCTCAAATTAATTTATTGGGGAAATAAGTATTTGACATCAATAAAGACAGAAATATTTACAAAATAGTATTACAGATTCATGTACTTCGGTATTTAAAACACTCGGATCACTAAAAAAGACACTATATTTAAGTCTAATGTTCTGCCTATTTAGCTCAAACTCATACTTATCACATATTTGTGTAACCAAGGGGAGAATTAATTTGGTGAAGTATTGTTGATTAAAAGAGTAATTTATGAATTTGTACATTTGTAAATTATTTCAAAATAGAAACATTAAATAGAACACATTTTCGGCAAATATTTCGGGAGAAAATGATAATTATGTAGAGTAGCAGCTTCTGGGAAACAATCTACACATGTATCCAACAATCTTTCTTTCTTATGCAGCTATTCTTTTCTGTCAGATTGTTTTTTTTTATTGGATTGCATTTTTTCAAGGATTTTTTCTATAAATGTCTACCACCTTAACGGCAATAATGAACAGTGGAAAAGATAACCTTTATTTTATCACGATTGGGTGTGTGTGTGTGTGTGTGTATATATATATATATATATATATATATATATATATATATATAAGGAGAGAGAGAGAGAGATAAGAGTCATTTGAGGTGCATTTCATTTCCCGAGTAGGTATATGTAGCCTACATTATTACCAATAAATGTGCATACAAAGAGCGACCTCTAGTTCTGATGCAATTAAATACATGAGAAATGTTTTGCGATATTTTTGTGTAAAAACGAATTCGACCATATGAAAGCGACATAATATAACTAACCATTATTACAATATTCACAAAATACAATTGGCAAATATGTGTCAAAATTCTATACAGCAAAAATGTTCACATTTTCAAAGTAAAAAAATGTTAAGTATGTATAGAAAAGAGCGAAATTGTGGAAATTTTTACTTCTGGTGATTTTATTAAAATTTAAGATATCGACTTTACCAGTCACAGAATTATATGTTATATCATTGAACTCTATCTAAGAAGTGTTAAGGCGTAATTACAATAGCCCATCGCCTCCGTCCGTCTGAAAATTTTCAGCTGTCAAATCCACGCAGATAGTCAAACGCTTTACATTACTTTAGCCATCTGTCAAAATATTATCCCAAGTAAGTGCTACCAACAATCAGTGTATTTCTTTCAGGTAATTATTTTGATGTTTTTTTACTTTTTACATCGTGTTTTTGTATGTATTGAATTAGCATATCCTCGGAAAAACTTAGAATCGTGATTGATTAGTTTATAACCGAGTATTAAGAACGTTATTATACATAACATCTGAACGACCTAATACAAACACCAAAAGCACAGAACAAGGAGGGACCAAAAGGCCCGATTCTAGTGACAATAAACTTCCGCAGCTAATACCATAGATATAATCCATTCGTCAAAAGTATGAGTTTGCCAAATTTTTGATGGGCCGATGGATTAAATTTCTTCAGCCTGCAGGTCACGTGACCGATAGACAGACAGACGGAAGCGACGTGCTATTGTAATTCTGGCTTTAGTTGATTTACTAGCTATTTCTCATGAACACACGAACTTTAAGTTTGTAATGACATTCGTGCTATACCTAATTTTTAAATGCATAGGTAATATAGCACATGTTTTTAATTTTGTTTTTTAATAAGTCTAGCTGCAGCACCGCTACTTCCTGCAACTGGCTGCAAATGCCGAGCCTTTCCGAAGTTGGCCGATCGGGAGCGCCTACCCCCTGGAAGTTTTTTATTTTTACGCGCGCGTTTTTTCTCTCCAGTATAAAAAAGCCACACAGACTGTTTAGTGGATGGTTGGTTATATTAGGTAAGTATAGCTACATTAAAAATACTGTAAAATCATTTTATGGTTGCTTAGCAAATAACTTTTTAATATGTAGCTATCCAGCGCTAGGAAACCGTTTACATTATTTCACAGTATCTTTAATGTAGCTATCCTAACCAAATCAACCATCCACAATGTTTTAAAGTATTTATAATGTAGCTAACCTAACCTAATTGACCATTAGTTATCATGTCCTTACCGTTGCGTAAATTTGCAAGGGAATATAGGGCGTCCCGAGAATATTTGTGGAAGACAAAGACTTCCTAGATTTTATACGGTATAAAAAATATACAAATCCACGAAGTACGTTTCTTCAATTAGGTATTTTCTACTAAAAATAATTACAAATAAATACTGTTGCCTTGTTAATGGTCTTTCCTTTAAACAACACCTTCATATTTATTTACAATTTAAAAAAAAACCGAAGATGTACGATCGGACGTTTTGCTCTCTCGTCAGTGAAAAGAAGGCTTCCCGTTGCGGGATCGCGCCACCGGCCCCGGAACGAGCGTGAGCGGTGCGGCATTTGCAGCCAGTTGCAGGAAGTAGCGGTGCTGCCGCTAGACTCTTGTTTTTTATTCCTCTTTGGGTATAACATCAAATAAATTTCAACCAAATATAACATACGACTCGGCGATGGGCCTATCTACAATATCGCATAATGTAGTTTTTATTTAAATATAAATCACATGTTATGAAATAACATGCTCTTCAAAATGGTGAAAGAGTCGGGATAGTATGGGGGGGGGGGGGGGAGCCTACAGTTATCTGAGATCCGCGTAGGCTCCGAAGTTCACCGAAGTTTGTACAAAAAACAAAAATAATAATAAGCATGAGGCCAGATTCAGTAATAATAGAGTCATTTTCAGCTTTAGTTCTGTTATGAATTACCTACGTAGTTTGTAGAGGTAGCGAAAGAAAAAATACAGACACTATCTGGTTATATAGATACATACTGAAGGAGTAGGCTATAGGCCTATACGTAATAACCTTTGTGATGAATTAGAAAAAAAAAGGTCATTCGTATTCACTGTACGTCACATTTCGTATAAAAATTGGATTTGATTGGCTGCTATAATTAGACACAAGCCTAGTGGCAAGTAGCAGTCGCCCTAATTTTCTCTCTCTTCTCCTGAATTAAGCTACTCTTTTACAATATACATACACTCATCAACTGAGAAATCCCATTCCCTTATTGCTCTCACTACCTTCTAGTTTTTACACATTTACATTCTTCCTCTCCCTTGAAATTTTTAATTGATTTCACTCTCATATTTCTAGGCTCCCCCCTCCACAAAACAAGTTGCTTCAATACTACCATCAATGTTGACCTGCTCAACTCATTACTTGATACACTTTAACTAATCTTTTCACGGACTTCTTCTTTTATAATCTCTCACCCCATTTTCTTTGTCAGCAGGGGGTTACGAAGGTGATAGGATGGGGGTTACATTTCTCCTCCCCCCCAAATGCAAAATTCTAAAAATATCTATCAGTTACACCAACAAAAGGATAGAATTTGAAAGCAAGCAGCGGGTGAAGTGTTTATAACCCCCCCCCCCCCCCCAAATGAAATTCTGTGTAAGCTACTGTTTATCAACTCTTTTGGACTATTAAAAACCACATATTTTCATTGCTATCAATTCTCCTCCACTTTCGCTTCACCCACCTAGCTGCTCTCCTCTGTACCCCCTCTAGTTTCCTCTCAAGTACTGCCAAACAGGGATCCCATACTGCTGCAGCAGCTAATATTGCTATAAGCCTTATCTTTTAAGTTGCTTTATACTGCTGCTGTCCCTTTCAAGTAGGTACCCATCTAAGCAGTTTAGTAATTTAGTTAAAACAGTTGCTTCATTAAAATACTGTAATATTGTTTCAACAGTTGTTTCGTCACATAAAAAAAAAAAAGGTTGATAATGTATTTTAAGTTATGTAAATAAAAATAATACTGTAAAATTGTGTGTATGACTGCTTGTTTTGTTCAGTTAGTGACATTGGAAATATTTGACTGCATTTTTTAAGACAAGTAGAACCAAGCACTACACATGAGTGGTAGATTCAAAAGCTTCTTCCCCCAAGAATGAATATTATTTTTAATTTGGAGGGTATATTTGTGTGACATGCCCTGGATTCAATGACAATGTCCTAGGTACTACGGACAGAGGCGCAGAGAACACGGATGTCTCAGGGCATGACAGGTTTGTGGTGCCTTATTCCTTACCTGGGCATCAGGAAGGTCTGTCGTGCATGCGGCCGGAAGGCAAGCTCAGAGTTCAAAGGCCACTGTCTGTTCACCGTGACTCATCAGTTCTCCACGGGTTTCATTACCATGCTTGGCAACTAATTATGTTGGCACTTGTCCATGGTCTTAGGGGTATCTATGAGACAGTGGCAAACCACTGGGTAGGGAGATGTACAGGATACACGTTTACTTTTTTTTTCATCTTAAGATGCATGAAAGAACTAAATTTCAGTATTTGTGTTCATAAATGTGTACATATTTTTAAGCCAACGTATGTGTTCAGGTTTTGTAACTGCAACCCCCTTTGTACAATAGTCCATCCCAAAGTCTTCCTGAAGCTGCCTGTAGGTAGTATTCAAGGATTACCAATTTTCGTGACTTGGAATATATGTATATGTCTAATGAAAGTAAATTGAACTTAAGGCTCATTGTCATCAAGGTCATTATAGACAATGAAGAGTGATGGTGTGCTAATAGAGGATTGGTGGAATGAATGGTTAAAATTGTACAATCAAAAACAAGTATTTTCCTCAAAGAATGTCTTGAAGGATACTTGATAGTTCCTCCATGTTACCTATCTTCAGGAAATTAATACAGTAACAAAGGCAACTGTAAGGAAAATTAAGGCCATGCACATTATGCTGTCCTTGCACAGAAAGCGAAAGAAACATTTCTCCATGTCAACAAAATTGTAGTTCTAACAGTATTCTTTTCACTACCTACAAAACATCCTTGGCTACTCATCCACACAGATGCTCCATGCCTTCAAAATAGAGCACAGCCTTTGACCTCATTACCTTTCTTAGAAAAAACCTTTTGCACTCACACTTGTCATATATGACTGTTAATGTTTTATTTTATGGTAATGTAATTTTGTTTTAAGGTTTTGTAGGTACTAACAACTTTATTATTTTTATTTTAGACAATACTTAATTTCCCCCAAATGTCAGAAGGCTTAGTGGAAGATTGCTTACAAAAATACAATTTTTCTAGAAGGTATTTGAACCAGTGACCATATGTTTACAAGTGACCCTGACATCTATGACTTTAGTACTAGCTTTACTGAGGTTGCAAAAGAGTACCTACCTAATTAGAGTTATATGTTAAACCTGTAATTTAGTTTGGCTATTATTAATATTATTTTTAAATGATGTTCTTATGTTTGAGACACTATGTAAATGCTACTGATTTATGTACAGGAGAAATACTGTATCATAAATAATTTTAATGTAACTTACTTAATGTTTTCAATACAAAGGGTTGTTAGTTATTAACTTCCAGTGAAATGATTTCAACATCAGCAGGAGTGTGGGCACCTTCAATAAAAATTAGGTACTCCAAATACACATAATTGTAGAGTTCATCCAATGTACAGTTGTTCTCTAGCTCACAACTGCAAATGCTACTGTATCCTGGCAAGGCACATGAAACATCAATAATGGTGGTCTACTCTGTGCTGTCTCCATGGAATAAGAAAAAAATTGTGCAACAAATAGTAAATAAGATTCTGGTAGCCATTATTGTAGCAGGTTTAGATTTGTGACAAAGATTTATGATAAGCAAAAAATTCAATCCAAGTGGTTCAGGCCTAGTGATCTAAGTATCTGTATAACCACATTACTGAAAAATAACTTTTTACCCTCCTTAACTCCTACAATCATGCTGTATAATCATGTTGCAATAATACTGAAACAGTGGTGTTAGCATTAATATATTTTATGATTGTGCCTATATTTACTCAGAAAAATATTTTATTTCTGCATGATGCAAATTCTGTTCACATATTTTAAATAATCATTTTTAACATATCCCTGACTTTCCAGATATGAACACCCTGACAAAGCCAAAAAAATGGTTTCAATAAAGATAATTTTGCTGGACCGTGGAAAAAAAACTTTATTTAAAAAATGATAGTTATATTCATAAGGCAGACTAATCTGTTAGTTGGGTATCAGTCTGATAGCAAAGAGGTTTCACTGTACAGTGGCGGATTTAGAGGGGGTGTACGGGGACACAACCCCCCCCCCCCCCCCCCCAACTCACCCAGAAGGGTAAAATAGGCACTGTAATATGACTTCTGAAGTAATAAACAAGTATCATACTAGGTTTTCAGACTAGGTACATGCTGTTAAAATATCAATTTTTCAATTTGTTTAAGAAAACATGTTTGTTTTTCCTAGTAAATTTTTAACTCTGTCACATCGCAAACACTACAGACCAGACTGCATCTAACAAACCACAATAAACTTTATCATGTTTCCCACATTTTTGACTAATCAATAGGCATTGATCTTCCTGTGATGTGCATTGAGAAAGATACTTCGGCGATTTTGACCAATCGATGCGAGCAATAGACGAAAAATTATTGTAACTTCCATGGCGCGCTGTGATTATACCTAGCTATAATCAGGTAAGGTTCCAACATTGCAAGTAAAGACACAGAAAGTTTTAGAAGAGGCTCAAAAGGAAATCCAGCTATTAGAGATGAAATCTCTTCAGTTACCAAGCAACAGCTTTAAAATTCTATAAATGATGATTTTGTTTAACTACTATCACAAATTTTTATTTTTATTGATGTATGGCAGGGGCGAATATTCCATGGAACCAAGGGAACCATTGGTTCCCTACTGCTGACAAATAAATAAAATAAATATATTACTACTTGTCTATTATCGTAAATAATTCAACTTGTATTTTTTGAACAGCTCGCCGTAACAATTTGTGTAGGCGCGATCGCGCGTTGAACCTCTTCAGCTATAGCTTTATCTCTCTCACGCCTCTCTTTCTCTCTCTGCCTTCCCCGCTTCCACATCCTCTCCCCCCCCCCCCTCCCTGGAGCTTCCATTGCCTTCTGCGCCTTCATTGGTTGCCGACTCCTTATCGGATCTCTCCGCCTTCGCCTTCGGGTGTTTCCGTGAGCACTCGGCTTCGGCCACCGACCTGGGGAACCAAGCCAGACGGTTGGTTCCATCGCGTGCCGTGTGGCGTATTCTCTAAATAAATTGTGTGCTTAGCGTTGCGTAAAATAACTCGCCTAACAACCTGAAAGCAGATTTACTGCGGTAAGAATACGTACATTATAATACTTCATTACGTCCCAAGTTTTTGGTAAAGAGTTTCGTCAAATTCAAAAGTGGCCACATAGCTACAGCATTGCGGTAGGCTTGGCCAAGGGAACCAACAGTCTATTCTGCGGGCCCTGGCCATGGAGGAGAATTCAAGGGGAGTGCGGAGGGATGAAGCTGTCGCAGGAGGGGAGGGAGCGGCAGGAAACAGACGCGCTTGTGACTGCGTGGTAGAACATTTAGTTGTTTCATCTTTTGGTGCTAAAAGTTTCGAACAAAAACGAGTTTTAATTTTGCAAGGTAGACCCACGCCAGACATGTCGTGTATGGTAACAAATGCTAAATCAAGCGGTGTGCAGTGCAAAAGACACTTCAAATCTAATTTTTACAGTTCGCACAAATGGCTTACTGCTTGTAAACAAACTTTAAAACTGTACTGTTGGCCTTGTTTAATGTTTACTAATGAGAAAGGAGTTTGGAATAAGAACGGTTTTAGTGACATGAACAATTTTCATAAAGCAGCTCACAGACATGAACTCTCGCAGACACATTTATCAGCCGTCTGTAAGTTAAAGATGTTTGGATTCAGTCGTGTTGATCTGGATCTAAACGAACAACTCCGCGCTGATGTCAAAAAACACAATGAGGCTGTGGACCGAAACAGAGAAGTTTTGAAACGTTTGATTGATGTCACTATGTTTCTCGGGCGACAAGAGCTTGCGTTCCGAGGTCACGATGAAAAAGAATGTTCCTCAAACCGCGGTAATTACATAGAATTAGTGAATAGAAAGTATTGCCGAAGCGATTGTAACGGAAATTAAAACACAAGTTAGTCAGACTCCTTTTGTAGCACTAATCCTTGACGAAACGACTGATGTTGCCAACATGTCGCAGCTTGCATCTGTACTGCGGTATGTAACGAACGAGGGTAACATCGAAGAGAGATTCCTCGGTTTTACAAACGTTAGTTCTAACAGATCAGCAAAAGCACTGGCAGAGCACGTTTTTAAGTTAGTAGATGAGTATAACTGTGGCGAAAAATTGGTATCTCAAACATACGATGGAGCTGCTGTTATGGTTGGTCATCTGAATGGGCTACAAAAATTAGTGAGAGAAAAATATGAAAATGCTATATTCATTCATTGTTGTGCGCATAGACTCAATCTTGTGCTTTCGCAATCACTCAACAACATTACTGATTGTAAGATATTTTTCAAAACATTAAGTGGGTTTGCCTCATTCTTCACTCATTCTACCAAACAAACACAGGCATTAGACAAATTTGTGAGCAAACGATTTCCCAAAGTATGTCCTACAAGGTGGAATTATAATTCCCGCTTAGTTCATACGATTTTTGAAAACAAATCAGATCTGATAAGCCTTTTCGAAAACATAACCGAAAGTCCTGATGAATGGGATAATGAAACCTACATTGCTGCGCGTGGCTTCCTAGCTGCATTAAAAGAATTCAATTTTAATTTTATGTTACATGTGTTTTCTGATTTATTTTCCATCACAGATGCATTGTTTCAGATAATTCAAGCAAAAACTTTCGACATTAGCTATTGCCTTCAAAAACTCAAAGAAACAGAACAATTAATTTCTGAGAAGAGAAATACATTCAGTTCAACAATTTGGTCCGTCTTCAAATATGACCGACCCACTAAGAAACGGCGTACATCTGAGGAAAATGATCCAGAAGCTAGCTAGAGAAAACTTTATTTTGAAATTATTGATAATATTCTAGTACAGCTTGTTACACGATTCAGCTCACTCGAAAATTTGAAGTTCCTGGGTCTAATGGATCCAAATAAAAACGAGGAAAATGCAAAAATATTTCCCGAGGAAGCATCCGCCTCTTTAAAATCTTCTTATGGCAACTACTTCGATTTACCTCGTTTAAGGAGTGAATTAATTGCAAAATTCAGTTTAGCAGAGTTTAAATCAAAATAAATTTATGAGATACTGCAGGTATTGAAAAAGTCGGGTTTAAGTGTTGACGGTTTTCCTGAGCTGTATAAATTGTGTTCGTTAGTAGCTACAATTCCAGCAACAAGTGCATCTGTCGAGCGCTCGTTTTCCTACTGAAACGAATTAAGACCTACATCAGAAACACCCAGAAACAAGAAAGACTGTCAAATCTTGGACTCATTTCAATCGAACATAAATTATTGTTTTCCCTGAAACAAAGTAAAACTTTCTACAGTGATGTAATTGACAATTTTGTTCGCAAGACACGACGACTAGACTTGGTTTACAAATAACTAAGTAGCAGCCCACCTCAGCAATTCCCCAGATGTGAATATTACCGGACAATGTTGCTGGTCAGCAAGTTTACTCAAGATCTCCTATATTCCCTGCTCTTGCATTCCAGTGCTGCTCCACCCCACCTCATTCACCTGCATCAGTTCTCAAGACCACAAATGTTAAGCGCCGCCCAAATCTCTCCACTCCACCAATAATGTCTACAAGCTGACAAGATGGTGAGTAGGAAATTTCCTCAATTACAGAGCTTTCTTCAATATTTTAGTTTCAAAATTGTTATGTACGCACAGATTTGTTATCATTTTGGCAGTATATATTGAGATTTTTTAAGACTAACTTGTATGTATTCATTGCTTAAGCGAAATAGCCTAACAAAAGGACCATACATGCTCAAGCTTGAAAGTGAGAGTTAAGATTATTAAATTCTGTGTGACTTTAACATGTACCAGTATTGCATTGACTACCAAAATCATAATTTCGTGAATTTTTATATATGCTGGTGATGTGTTTACGAGTGTATCTTTCACTGTTTCACTGATTACAAAATCTTGCTTCGTGTAACGACGATTGCTCAAGTTTTAGTCGTACCAGCTTTTTAATTTTCTTATAATATAGGAAATGTTGACTTAACATTTTGTAGAGAAACTCTTAGGCCTGGCTTTCATCGACACTTAAAATTGTTTTGCTGCGGAAGCCGCCTTATTAGTCGCGGCAAAAAAAAAAAATAGATGAAAAACATACTAATAGACTCATTGGTCGGTGGTGAATGGGAGGTGGGAGGGCTGTTTAAAGGTACAATTCATCGCTTTTACTTAAGTATTTTCCAAACTATGAGTTTTAGCAAAAAAAAATTTTGATACAAAATTAGAGAGCATAATCTTTCCTACAAAAGAGATACGTTAAACTGCTTAAATAGCACCAATTTGCACCTTAAAATCAAATTTTTCCGGGCGGACCCCCCCCCCCCCCCCCCTCTGGAATAGGGGGTGACAGTGAACATACTTGGTTCCCCCACTTTGAAATTCACCCTTCGCCACTGATGTATGGGGTTGTCTGTAAAGACTTGTTGCATTGTATATGTTACATATACTGTACTTTCTACTAAAATTATATCTCTTTGCTAATTTAAACTTGCCAAATAGCAACTTTACCATTACTTCTTCGAAAAGTGTAATTACTTTTTAAATTTGATTTTTTTTATAGCTGTTGTTTCATCAACTGTGGGCAGTGGCGTAGCCAGGATTTGTGTATGGGGGGTGTTAAGAAGCATGGCCCCCCCTCCCCCGTATTAAAGCGGGGGGGGTCTGGGGGTCTTCCCCCGGGAAAATTTGGATTTTAAGGTGTAAAATAGTGCTATTTTAGCAGTTTTCGGTACTTAAATTTAAATATTGTAATGGTAAAAATGTTATTAATTTTAATATGAAATTTGTTTGAGTTATCATTAAGAAATTAATTAAAGATTTGGTGCTAAGGGGGGGGGAGGGGGGTGTTTGAACCCCTAAACCTCCCCCCTGGCTTCGCCCCTGACTGTGGGCCTACATATATGAATATTAATAATTCATATTTTGGTACATTTTTAACAGTTATTAATTAATTTATTATACTTGAAGTATAAATGCATAGAGTTAAACCAGTCATGAAAAAGAGTACTTAAACTAACTTAAGAGATACAATTTCTGAAATGACATATTTTATACTAATTATTATAGTCCTGCTGCAGATATGGTGGAACAAAATTGCAGTTTATGAACTTTCCAAAATAAGTTAACAAGTATGATTACAATCATATTTAATGTTCTGGAAAATCTGGTAAAGTCAGGGAATTTCATATTCATAAATGTGTAGCAATACTACACACACACACACAAAAGTTAACATTGAAAAATATCCTTCAAAAACCACACATTAAAATATTGTGGAGAGTATTTTTTTTTTGGATATCCTCATATTTTATAATTAATAAATTTATTTCTTAATATGACTCTCAGTACAATACAAATAGCAGTTTGAAAATTTGAATGGGCCATCATTGGGGTTGATGGAAAGATAAAGTTCATTTCTTCATATGCCTGCAACAAAAATAAATTAAATAATACTGACTATACATGAAAAGTTTATTTGGTACTAGACAAAAATGCTTCACATAACAGAATGTTGACAAACATGTCAAATACTGTTTTAGATTGATAATTAGATACCTTCAATATTTTTGCTGAGCTACCAGTTATCTACTTGATTGACAATCAACTATTCTTTCATATTCATAACAGTTAGTCTCAAATAATTTTTAACATCTATTCAACAATAGGGGAAAAATTATAATTCAGCAAGAAAGGTTCTGGTGTATGATGACATTCTTTCAATGGCAAAATACAAGAACTGCACTAATTTCTGCTGAAAACAAACTTCATCTTAAAAAAAAAATAACAAAATAATTCCAGCAATTAGGTATGTTCCTCAGGGGCCTAAAGTTATGTGTTAAATTAGCTTTACCCGATCTGAACCGTAATAAATATTTCTTAGGTTAGTTATTAGGTAAATTACATTTCTGGGATAAGTGTTTCACTTACTGAAGTTCAAAATAAAAGTGAAAGGTTGGTTATGTTAGGTCAGGTACATGAAAAATTCTTTGGAATTTCTAATAAAAAAATTACTCAGATTTTTTTTTGTTCTAAATGAATTCTAGATATCTTGGTAGTAGAAAATGGTTTTGAAATCTGCAAAAGTAACATGGTTCTGAAAGTTTAAAAATTAAATATTTATGGAAAATTATTACATTTGGTAGTATTTATTTGTTACAGCAAATTTAATTGTTTTAAAATCAATATTATTCTTGTTTTCAATGACTTTTACGAACAGTTACCTTAGACTTTGTCTCCTGAAGGGTTGCTGTCATAACATAGAAACACACAAGAAAGAATTCTCTACATTATGCCTGTTCTAAGTATTGTGTTATTAAGTGATGATGTTTTTAAGTTGTGTGGTTCTAAGTTACACGTTTCTAAGTTATGCCAGTTCTAAGTAGTGTTATTAAGTTATGTTTCTAAGTTATGTGGTTTGACATTGTGTGGATCTAAGTTACATGTTTATAAGTTATGCCAGTTATAAGTTGTGTTTTTCTATGTTAAATATTTCTAAATTATGTCTCTCTAAGTTATGGGTTTATAAGTTATGATGTTGGTTCAGAATTATGTGTTTTTAAGTTATCTGTTTCTAATTTGTGTGATTCTAAGTTGTGACAGTTCTAAGTTATGATTGCAGGGTTGGGTCATTACACGTAGAATATTATTTTTCTACATACACGTAGAAAATAATGTAGAGTATGTAGAATATGTATAATATTTACGTAGAGTATGTAGAAAATTAAGCCTAACATTGTCAAAGACATATATTGTATTTTAAGTGAAATAATGTATCTTGAGGTTTGTTAAAATATGCACCTCATTAAAATGGAATAATTTATGTTTATACAATTGCACATAATGGCCACAGACTATTGACTATTGTATGGAGACCAATCAGGGCATAGGAGAGAGACATCAGTTGTTTCAAAATGGCTGGCAGGCCAAAGCATTCATTGTGGAGTGACCTCGGTTTTAAGTTAGTCAAAGAAAACAACAAGTGTGTTGCATTTTGTACTGTGTGTCAGAAAACTTTAAAAAATACTGCTGCAAAACGTCTAGAATCACACAGGTAACAAAATAATTTTATTGATCTTTAGTACTTACATACTTAATATGATATTTATAACCTAAAAAATCAAGAACTAAACTAGGCACTTATTGCACTAACTGCATATGTATTGTTAATATAATAAAAAATTATGAAACTTGATTATCGGCCTACAACATGAAAAGTACAATTTTATGTCAAGTGAATAATTAATATCTATCTTTAGTTTAATACATAATATGATGTTTATAACCAAAAAAGTAAACAAGATGTTCTAACAACAAACTATTAATTGTATAATTATAACTTAATTTTTATTATATTACAAACTACATTTGATTTGTATTTGTTTGAGGTTTATGTCATTTTGATAACAGTTAGCCTACAATTAATATAATGTAGATTTATTTAGATTTATTCTAACATGCATTCATACATTGATTAGGGAATATAGAGTTAATAGAGACCTAAGGTCATTCATTAGCTTGCCTACAAAACGTAATTAGTCTTAATCAATCAATAAACTTTCTTTGGTATGCCAGAGTGTGTCTAAATGTTTCTTTCTGTTCATATTTTACGTGATAAGGACATTGTACAATGCATTTGGAAATTACTTTCAAAGCTTACAAACCTGAGTTCTGTTTCAGGAATGTATGCCGCAATGTAACCTCTACAGCGGTTTCCTCTGCATCACAATCTGTTCAACCACACACAATTAAACGAAGACACAAAGTTAGTGATGATGATGATGATCCTGTATTTGGCCTTTCCACTCCTAGTGAATCTACGAGTTTCATTGTTGCAACTACAAGCCAAGAATCTTTATCTACAGGTGGCTTACAGTACAAATCTCATGAACATAATTCACCATCCAAAGTTCTAGGCATTCCCACAGTCACAACCATAAACCAACACTCTTTCACTGCAGGCGACTCTCTGGGTGATTTTCACCGTAAGGAACAGAATTCCATACCAGAGGTTTCAGAAGGAGTACATAAATGTATTGAGCCCCCAAAGTTGATGGAAACACACACAAACGTGGCACAAGAAAATTTGGATTATAAGAACCGGACTTTTTTTGATAAAATATCAAAAGCAAAGAATGAAATTGCCAACAGTGCACTGGGGAAACTTATATTTGGATGTAACATTCCTCTTAGTTCTGTGGACTCTAATAATTTAAAAAATTTTGTCAAGACATTAAGACCGTCATACAGGCCACCAGTTCGAAAAACACTTGCAACAACCATTCTTGATGCAGAACTTCTTTAAAGTTTGGTGAACATTCTGTTCTGCTTATCGATGGATGGAAGAATGAGGCAGCCAACACACAAAACATAGCTGCTATGATACAAAATGCAGCAGGTGACATTGGATTTCTTGATGCTTCGGATCTGTTGGGAGAGAGTGAAACAGGAAGTGCTCTAAAGGATATTGTTTCACAAGCAATTGTATCTGCACGTGATCTTTACAATACAGAATTATATGCTGTATGTTCGGACAATGCTGCCAATATGATGAAAATGGGTAAAATAATAGATTTGTGGCACATTACATGTAATTCACATACTGGCAATCTTCTTGCAAAAGAGCTTGTCCCATCCCAGCTGGCATCAAGAGTAAATACATTGTTAAAAGCTTTCACTTCAACTGATCAAGAAGTACGTCTCCTTGCATATGGTGGCCACCGGATATGTAAAACACAATGGTGCAGCAATAGAGATGCATTCCTTTGTCTGCAGAAAAATCTACCAGCAATGTAAAAGGTGGTTGGACAGGGTGTATCAATTGACCCTGCTGCTCTTCAGCTGATGTTTGATGACATCTTCATAAAGCAAGTTTCAGATGGCATCCAGCTGTTTGACCCTGCTTGTTCTTTAATCAATAAGTGTCAGCAAAGCAAATTCAGTATTGCTGACGCTGCAGAAGAGTGGATGCAATTACGGTTGCCAGAGGGATACATCCAACTCCAAAAAAACGTTGAAAAGAGGCGTGAGCAAGCACTTACCACCTATGGCTTAGCAGCAAATTTCTTGCACCCAGTCTACCTAGGGAAGAGGTTTTCTGCAGAACAGCATGATGAGGTATGTACCCAGGAAGTGAATAAATTTAAGGAGGGCTGGGTTGATAGACTGAAGGAAAGGGGGAGGGTGGAGAGATTGGTGAGGATATATCCATGTTTTGAATGGAGAGGGATCATGGGAAAGCTAAGAGACAGATCGGTAAGAGGGCACTACAAGGGAAGGAGGGGCAATTGTTGGACGGTCCATAGGCAGAGAAGGAGAATAGAGAGGAAAGAACTCAATGCTGGTTAGAATGGCGAGAGAGTGGAATGAGCTGGGGGACGAATCTAGGGGTTGGAGCATTCAGGAAGAGTGTAAGGGTAGAGGGAGGGAAGGAGAGAGGACAGATAAAGTGAACCCTGGAAAATACGGTAGCCCAAATGCAGTTGTAAATGTTGTTGTTATTAAAATTTGATATCTTAACTGCTCCTAGTTAGCCACACAAATTAATCTGTTGCAGGTGGAAGAGTTCTTGCTTCAAGAACTTGATGGGCAAGGACTGAATGATCTAGCAAAATTCAAGAGTTCTACGGAGCATAGTATTTTTCAGTTACTTAGAGAAAAAGGTGTTGTTCATCCATCATCTTTCGGGGGCTTGCTCAACGAAAACATCCAGAAATAAGCAAACTAGCAATTAAGCTCTTGAATATCCCAGCCTCATCTGCACAACTAGAGAGGGCATTTAGTAATTGGTCGTATGTCCACTGCCCCTTACGAAACAGACTTACATTTGAAAGGTCAAAAAAGTTGCTGCATGTGTACCATACGCTTAAACTTTGAGATGTCCCATCTGATGAATATTGACTAACTTGATAATTGGAAACCAATCCTACTCTCTAGTTTTATTGTTACTAAAGAATATTAAATATGTAATTTAATACATACAAATTCTAGTTTCCAGGTAAATATGTAGTCTGTATGCTGTTAATAAACATAATTTTCTACGTGTAGACTATGTAATAAATCTCAATATTCTACATGACATACTCTACAGTAGAATATACATGTATATTACTTATTTTCTACGCGTAATATTATACTGACCCAACCCTGGGTATTACATACCTAAGTTGTGTCGATATTGAATGGTGAAGTGTTTGGTTGTACGTTTGTGCGAATGTTTTCATATGGTCTTATATCCAGCCCCCTACAAAACTTCTTACTTTTTACTGTTACGGGGTGATGTGTAACCATTTTACTATGAGCACACACTCTATGTGATTCATTAAAAACTAAATTTTTGAAGACTTTGTTTCTCAGCAGATAGCACTCTCGTACATAACTTGTATTTAACAATTGAATACTAAGATTAAAAATAATATAGTCGATGCTGTATTTAAATAACACAAAAGATAATTAATAAAATTCACCTTATACAGGATGGCCAGAGATACATAAATTATGAAACAAAACAATGAGGATATATTAAAAATAACAAGAATTTAACATGGCCGCGGCCTAACTGTCCTTGTGCTAAGCGGGGGTTCGCTTCGATACATGTACTGAGATTAATTTGTGGGCGCCACCGTGCAAGGGGCACGGACCCGGGAGAGACTCTTTTACAGGGCTGTGACGTTGCCCATGTGAGGCGTGATTTTAACCCCCCCGAAGCCAATCCTAGTACTCGCCACTGGTTCGCTCTCAGCGTCGGGTACGCTCTTCACCTACGCAGTGGGCTCTTACGGCGTCCCACACGCCGTCACACTCAGGATGTTGAAATAAACAAATACAAATAAAATCATATGCCCTGGTTTATTAGTTGCTACTTCGCCTACACCTTTGATTATATCACGCAACGCCTGCGGCACGAATCGGTTCACGTGGTGCGACCTGACCACGTGGTCACACTCTACAATTAGGAAAATAGCATAAAAAGGACCATAGTGGTCACTCATACAATAATTTAAACAGTCCCCCCGACCGAGAGAAGCCCCGAGGAATTACGAACGAAAGATTTAAGATGATTAAGATTTAACAGAATTACTTAGCAGTGCAGGCAAGTGGTGAGGTCCCCGGGGTGCTGATGCATCTGCTGTCGGTCGGTGCTGGCGAAGGACTGGGGTGAGCTCAGGGCTCTGCTAACCTAACATGGTATCTTCGAACCAATTACCGTTATACCTATTTACGATTACGTGCAACAGGAAGCTACAGGTAAAACATGAAACACTCTTAATAATTAGATTACACCTAATGCTTGATAAAAACTATTAACTAAAATTACAACAATTTATTATTCATGATAACCAGTACGGCTTCGACACACTTCGGTTCATCTCGTGCATGTTCCGTACGTCTTTTCGTAGTTTATACCTTGTAATGTTGCAGAACCCTGCCCTCCTAATTAAATAATTTTTCTTTTAAACTATTTTCATGAATGTAAATATTTCTTAAAAAGTCTTTCTAATGATATTTTACCGTTTGTTATATATTTTATATTTTAGGGTTGATATTTTACTTGCTATGTTTTTAAGAAGATATTTTGTATTTTAACAGACATTTTCAATCAGTACTATTTTTTATATAATTATGCACAAATGAGCCGCTGTTCTAGATTTTTACCTGTTTAGGCCTACTTATTCAGGTTTTTCTCAATGATTTTAATTTTGTAAAGTAATTTGTATTATAATTGTTCTTAAATTTTATTAACGTGTTGTAATATAATTATAAATCACGGGACTGTGTCTGGGCTTGTGTGATGGTTAGAAAGAGAGGCATGAGAGGCCTGTAAGTGGGAGTGAGAAAGGAACAGTGCTTCCCCGCCAACCGAGATAAAGACGGTAATTCCCCCCCTGCATGGGAACCGGGTGATAACTGCTCTCTCACGGTGTGGGAGAGAGAAAGAGAATGGAAGTCCCCGATTTCGATGTGAAATTGAAAAGAGACTGATCAGGGGAAGCCCAGATTTCTGTGTGTACAAGATTTTTTCATGTGTTGTAACTTGTTCTGTGATTGGCTAATATCTGTAGAGTGAATGAAGCGTGCGTGTGATTTGGTCGGTGAGGTCAGGTGACTTCTCCTCCCTGCGTGGAGAAGAGAGTGGCCGGACTTCACCAGTCGTCTGTCGAACGCTGGACGAGTAGGTCGCGTTCGATGGCTTCTCGCTAAATTATGTAATTTACGAAGAGATATTTTCACGTTGGTGGTCGGAGCCAGGCCTATATTTAAATCAACCTAATTTTCTTTTTTTTCGTTTTGGATATAACTTAATTAGAAATTGCGGCCACCTTCGTAGGCATGTTGGCTCGGGGCGGAATTCGTTTTCGCTGGGTGCGGTCCTCTTCGAGGTCGTCCCATCTTTTTGTACTTGCAGTAAAACATTACTGAAGGACTCAATCTACGCGATTATTTTCCGGTAATTTCTCGTCATGCGAGCTACCAGCAGTTTTTCGACGGGCAGATATATGTGTGGAACGAGTGAATGAACTATTTTAAGTGTTTGGATTCGTCGGGGCATTCTGTTTAGAAAAATAAAAAATATAAAAACATCTAAATTTGCAATCGGCGTTGAACTGTTTTATTTTGTATATAACGAAACGTTATAACCTTAACTAAATATCAATTACTTAAAGTACATAAAACACTCCCGGCCGATCTGCCGTCACACGCCTCTTGGGTAAAAATAAGCAAAAAGAGAATTACAATGTTTATCTCTCGTTAAAGGGGTGTGGTGCACTGCTGCTACAGCGCCCTCTTGATGTCCGTGGCGCGCTATTCAAACACAACCACCCGACTACGTACTCAAGACGGAGCGGCTGCCAGTACGGGAAGTGGGGCGGGGGGTGAGGGGAAAGGTGGCGGAGGCTGACCAGGCTACTGGGGCGCAGGCCCGGTTGATGTCAAATTTTACAATGAACATTATGTAATGGAACAGCAAGTTTAATGCTAAGCAGATACCATCTTTAAAAAAAATGTGGCAAGAAATAAAAATAGTTATATATTTCCTAATAAACAAAGCCTGATTGCAATTTATTATTTAAGAAAATGCATAATTTTTTAAAGCCTAATTTTCTGTCAATAAGATTGGCATGTTTGTTTATATTATTGAAGTTATTAATTAACCTGTATAAAATATAATTGAAATTGTTTAGACTGTGAAGTAATGTTTGAGAACTATTACATTGTGGTATTCTGAGCCCAGAGTTTTCAAGGATATAATAACAATTTATTTTAGAACTATATCAGCTACAGACAAAGAGAGTGTGTAGTAGCTCTTTGTTCACCTAAGTGAAGTAACGAAGGTTTTGAGAGATGCTTTTGATTAATAATTTTGAGTAATTTAGATTGTATGAATTGGAGTTTATTACTATCGGAGGAGATAATGATGTTCCAGATAACAGATCCATTTTCAAGTTTAGTTCTAACCAATGTGTAATAAAGTGTAAGTAAAGAGTCTCAATCAGAAGCATAGTAAGTAATGTATTTGATCAAAGCTAGGGTTCTGTGAGAGCTAGAAACCAAAGAGTTAAAATGTAGATGAAAATATAATTTAGAGCCAAGTGTAATGCCTAGAAGTGTTTGTTATAATTAAATTCTCAAGCTTGTAATCATACCGAATGGGATATAGTTTCCTAGTGTAGGATTTAGCTTGTGTTTTATCTTTATTAAGAGTAACCAAATTAGAATTACACCAATAGAATTCAGAAATGACCTGCTGGAGTAGCTGACAACTGTAATCAGTAGTAATTTTTCTACAGATTTGAAGGTCATCAGTGAATAACAGACCAGTGGAGTAATGTCATCAATGAAGATATTAAACAATAAAGAGATAGAATACCTCCTTGAGGAACACCAGAGGGAGCTTGATGTAGAGAGGAGTTATGGCTGTTTATTGAAACAAAAAAGCATCTAGTTTAAAGATAATTAGAGAGCCAGCCTACATATTTGTCACACACACCAAATCTTTCAAGCTTTTGAAGTAATAATGAGTGGTTCACAGTATAAAATGCCTTGGCAACATCGAAGTAACAAGCATCAACTTGACCCCTATTTGTTACTTCAGAATAAATAGGGTTTGAAAAGGTAAGTAAATTTGTTGTTGTTGACATCCCAGATCTGAAACCATGTTGATTATCAGATAATCTGTTTTTAAGATGTCCGAACACAGTAATTTAACACTAAATAATTTAATGTCGGTAATTATCTGTTACCTCCACACTTACCACCGACCAAAACGATCTTCACACATGCCAAATGAATTATGATAGTTCGATACTGATCTATGATTTTTAATCGTTATGAATTTATAATGTACAATCTTTCAATTGTTTGAGAGGTTGTAGCTTCTGCGGATTCACAAAGTTGTAACTATGATTCACAGTACTGTATAATGTATTACACCATCCCACCAAATGTTTGTGTATGCACTCCAACAATCACTTACAATATTATAGAGCCAGGTATAAATTTTAACAAATTAATAGCAAAAGAGTGATTTTAGATCTGTTCAGAATAGACGATAAAAATCATTAATTAGTCTCTCTCAAATTCCGCCAAAGACCCACTGTTCAGGTAACTCTCAACCGGCGATATTTTTAATTTTGGAATACAAGGTTTTATCAATTTCAAGGTAGCTGCCATTTCCTCCAGTTCGAGTTTCTTCCTGTTGCAATTGCCAATGCAAACTTCACGCATATAATTGCTGTAGTCAATGAAAGCCTCAGTGCACATTTTTAACTCTTTATTACAAAATGATACATTCGTCAGTTCTTTTGACCAACAGTATATTAACAACACAATCGTCTCTTATGATAATTTAGTTCCCTCCAGCCAGTTTCCTTTCTGAACACCACATTCACAACATTTCATTGTGCATCTCCATTTTATGACTTTTCCAAATGACAAGTACATTTTTGTGGTTATTAATGCAGAAATTTTCGGAAGGAATTATCCCATATTGCTGGAAAAAAAAAAAAAAGAACTCCTTGTTTTTCAACTGTAATAAGTCTACAAAATTTTCTAAAATTAAAAAATTTCACTCATTGTCACTGAAATACAGAAACAAACAACACTTAGACATTCAGAACTACGGATTGTAATGTTATAAATAAAAACCGCGATAATCAAATGGGAGGGAATATTGATATTCCTGAACTACCTATCAATATATTTTTCAGGTGGGGACTATAACAGATTAACTATGTTAATGTCAACAAACACTTTCTACTGCAAATACTGCAAAAGCTTAGCAAAGACCTCCCCTGCAGATTATATATCAACAAAATCTCCAGGATGATTTTAAAAGGCCTCACCACATACAAGTCAAACTAATCTTTAAGAAGTGCACCTTGTTCTTAAATCAAATAACATTTCTAGGACATGTGGTATCGTTGGATGGAGTATGAACAGTCAGTCAAGGCGTGGTCTCAACCTAAAAATAAACATGAGGTAAGGAGTTTCCTACAACTTTGTACCTACTATAGGTGCTTCTTACTTGGGTTCACAGATATTGCCAGACAACTGCAAAGGACAAAAAGGAAAAGATACAGTTTGTGGACTTCTGAGTGTGGGACTGCCTCTTAGAACCTTAAGGAGACTTAGCCTCCTACTTGCCTACCTACATCAGCATGGAGAGTATATCCTTGACCAAATGCAAGCAGTGTTGTTCTTTCTGAGGTTCAGGATGATAGCAGGGCTTTATCTAAGCCCAAACATGACTACAGTATAATCAGAAGATAACTTCTAGCTGTAGTTAAGTCCATGGAGCTTTTCCACAAGTATTTATAGGGGATAATATTACTTGAATGCACTGATAATGTTACACTGAAGTGGCTGTTGCAGTTCAATATTCCGGAGGTATAGCTTGCTAGGTACATTAAGTAGAGACAGAATTATGATTGCCAACACAGGAAGGGCCAAACTAACAGCAATACGTACTGAAGCCGTCTCTTGCCGACAATGCAATGTAGACTGCAATCACTGTAAAATGACAGAAAAGAACGAAGGAATCGAGGATATCCTATGTACAAGGTAAGGATAAATAGGACCATGCCAGCCTAAAAATGCACAGAAACAAGACCCTGATTTAGAGCTCGTTATAGGCAGGTTAGATCAGGGTACAGGATGTCCATCATGGCATGAGATAGCCCGTAACTGAAGGGCTGTAAAAGTTTATTGGGAACAATGGTACTCCATAAGGATGGTGGATGGGTTATTGAAGAGGGCAGAATATAATCCAAATTGGAAAGTGATAACCATACAGTTTCTCCTCACAACATGCCTAGTAACTGAAGTGCTGAAAGAAATGTGACAGGTCCTCAGGAAGCCAGCTTGGAGTAAATAAAACTCTAGCCAAGATTAGTTAGTGCTCCTATAGGTTAAGGTACTTTCAGGATTTATATGCATGGTGTAAACAATGTTCAGCCAGAAAATAGCCACGGTACTGTAGTCGAGAAAAATGAGATCCTACAATTTTGAAGCCCTGTTTATGAGAGGGTAGCTTTAACACTGCTGGGTCATTCTCCAAGACTAAAGATGATGACAAAAGATTATTTCAATAAGTGGCTAGAGGCTTATGCTCTCCCTAACCAGGAATCTAGTCAATAACCGCATTTGCCAATTTAGGATACTTATGGAACAGCACTCAGCCCAAGGCCACAATTTGAAATTGACTATATTCCAGGAGGTGTGTCGATTACTGAGGATAAAGAAAACCAGGATTACAGCCTTATATCCTCAGTCTGATGGTAGAAAGGTTAAACAAGACCATTGAATGGCACCTTATCAGTTGTAGCTGACCACCAACAAGATTGATATCAAAACATTCAATTATTCCTGATGATGTATTGGACTGCCATTCATGACTCAACAGGACAGGCTCCTGCAACATTGTGTTTGGAAGGAAGTTGAGGCTACCCTGTAATGTCAATTTCAGCTGTCCTCGCATGGAAGCGAATACATAGCCTCTCAGCACCAAAGCAACTATTTACCTCCTTGTGGTACCAAGAATGTTTACTGAAGTGAGCTATGCCAGGGAGTCCTCATCCCTCGACATCCTCAGATAATGGCAAGAGGTATCTGTGAGGTGTAAAAGTCCTCTTCGCAGCCAACAATGACAAATGGTACAGAAACTTCTCCTGGGGGGTCAGCACTGCCGGGTCTTCAAGCCGTTGGGTCCCAAAAACCTTGACTTAATGTGAAGAACCAATGGTGAAGTGGGAATGGCTAGTCTGACATGCTTCTGCTCTGAAAAAGGGTGCAACTAGGCATGAAAGAATGCTGTAAGCTCCAGGACACATGAACTGGTGGAGTATCTGAGGGATTGGCCCTACGGGTCCAGTTTACGAGGTGTCTCCAGTGCCCCGAACTCTGGCAGTTACCGCACTAGCTTACGGGCTAACAGACCCTATTAACTCACATGTACTTGAAAAGTCTACGCAGTAGTGCGGAGTGATCCCTTTGATACTGGGAATCCCAGCTGAGGTTGTCTCTACCGGCCCTGGTCACACAGTGAGGACTCACATTGGCTGTTGGTGGCCCTGATCGATTACAGTACATCTCCATCCCATTGAAGGGCAGATACGGTGAGCAGCAACACAGCTCTGGTACTAGCCCCTTTAACTCTAGGAGAGGTTGGGTGCATCTCGGCCAGATCACTGGCACTCTGGGTTGTCAGAGAGGTCCCAGAGATGGGACAGCCATGGTTAAGTGCCATGTGATACTCTTAGAATGGGGATCCTCTGAGTGAGCCACAGGTTAGTCGAATGGTTAAGAGGCAGCAGGTGGCAGATATGCTGGGATGGCTTGCCTCAGCCTCTCACCATAGCTTCTCCCAAACATCTCCAAGTGTCGGTGAAATGGCATATCTATTTCCCTATGGCTCTAGGAGATCATGTTGGTAGAACCCTGTCCAAAATGGGAGTACATGTGAGTAAATACAGCACGTTAAACAGATTCAGCAATCTGTTGAATCACTGTCCTCGCCAAGAGCCAACCAGCACCATCGACTATGCCAATCATCTTGAAAAGTGTATAGCACTCATACATGATGAGGCCCAATAAAACTTTTGATTAGTGGCAAATCAGATGAAGACAAGATCCTACCTGAGGCTTACTTGACCAGATTTTAGGAAGGTGATTTGGTGTGGCTATACAACCTGCAACGAAAGAAAGACAAATGCCCTAAACTGCAAGCGGCTTGAACAGACCCGTATGAATTATTGAAACTGCTAAATTATGTGGTATACCACCACCAGAGAAGAAAGTTGAATGAAAGTGGTACATTTGGAGTGATTGAGGGAATAAGCCAAGAGTGATATGTGTTGCCTATGCAGGACAATCAGGCTTAAGGAGAGGGCAGTGTTATGAGGACTCTAGCAAAGATGCTGGCCAGGCAGTCTGCTCACCTGCCTGTGGGTGTGACGCGATGCACGTAGCACCCATCTCTCCATTATCGCTACACACCTAATCCTATTAGCAGCGACACTATACTCACTACATCTCTTAACCTTCCCCAGTGTCTTTCCATTCAGCCTGGATAATTCTCTGTGGCTCTGGAGGGTTCGGTATGTTTCCACAGCCCTGTCTGTATGAAGTGGTGTAATTATGTTGCAGTTTTCTTAGAGCTTCCAGTGTTAAGTCGGGTATTATGACGCGTCACTTCGGAAGGTTATGAGACCTTTCCAGGGCAGGACTTGGGAGGAATAAAAATGGATGGACTAACCTGCAAGGGCAGTGAAGTGAAGAGGGTGAAAGACTCCTTCGTGAGCAAAAGTGGACGCCAAGCGACCTTCGTGTGCAAAGATTGGTGCATCTGGGACCAAGCATCCAGAACTGTGTTGTGTATGCAATGGACGAGTGAATAGTGTGGGGCAGTGTTTGAGACAGAGGTGTGTGGTAAGAGATGAGCAGTGGAGAGAGCCACCGTCAAGATGAGCTGCAGTAGGGAGAGTAAATTGTGGACTTAATGAAAGATTGATCAATTTATGTACAATTAAATTGTTATAACTTAATTACTAGTGGAAATATTGGCTAAGAAATAAAACTCCAGATAAAAAATTGGGATTTTCTTTTTGAACCTGTTTTCCTACTAGTAACAGTAGAAAGAGTGAAATTATGATTTTTTTTAAAAATTGATATCAACTATTGTAATCAAATTGAATATAAACAAATATTTTCAAATTTAATTTCAAAATTATATCAGGAGTGAGAAATTTTATAGAAAGAAAGAAATAATGGACTGCACTAAATAAGTAAATAGTACATTTTGCCAGAAAATATTAAATTTAATATAAATGTAAATTTTTTTTAACAATGTTTAGATTTTATATCTGAGGAGATAAATCGGGATGAATTTGGTTTTACTTGGTTAATGTATATCACCATATTGACTGAATCATAGCAGTAGTTCTGATTTTTTACAAACGAATCTTTGTGGGAAAAGAGAAGATGGGTGAAAATTTTGATATTTCTGTTTCGTTAATACTGTTACAAGCGGAAAAACAGGACAAAAAGGATAGCACAATAAATTAAATACAATTTTATTTATTAACTACTATTTACACTATTTATTAAATGACAACATTGAATATGTTTGTACATAAATGAATCACTCTTTCATTTAGTCTACAGTTTACTCTACCCACTGGAGCTTGGCTCGACAGTGGCCTCCTTCTTACTGCTCGTCTCTTACCTCGCACCTCTGTCCCAACACACTGCCTCGCACTACTCTCACATTAGTGGCACATGCACAGTCCCTAGGCAGCATACTTCGCACAAGAAGCCAGTCGCTTGTCCGGTTATCACTCACCAAGGGGTCACTGGCCCTCTTCACTGAACTCTGCCTTGGACGCTGACATTGCCATTTTTATACCCCTCAGCCCCCTTCTAGAATGGTCTCGCCCCCCTTGACGTATCACGTCATCAGGCTCGAAGCTCCCAGAACAATACCATCCTAGTTACACCACTACACGCAGCAGGTCTGGGAGCCCGCATAATTCTCCAGAAGGACTGAGGGATCGATGACAAAGAGCAGAGGAAGGAGAAAGTGGGGGAGAGAGGGTAGTAATAAACCTGCTAGTGCAACAAGGAATGTGCCTCAGACTCCTGGTTGGCGACTTCCTGTCGCACGCTGGCATTCTGAAGGTAGCTGCACTTGCTGGTACGTGATCTCTGTTTGCTTCTCGGACTGGCTGAGCCCTTGTCTGAGGCTGAGTGTTCCTGTTGCAAAAAACAATAATTAACCTTTCTAACACATTGCTATACTTTAATCCATTCTTATAACAACATGTAATGCAAATTCTCTGTTACATTTTCTTAAAAAAAAAAATTGAAATAACAAATTCCAGATGGTACCAAAACACATTTAACCTTTTTAAAAGATGACAACAAACTAAAATCCAATATGGCTAACAATGTATGATACTTTTCAGACATGTTAACCAACACAACAATTAAAAAATTACAAGAACTGGACTAATACAACCCGTGAAATTACAAAATTTCCGTTACTTTTAAGAACACGCCTCGTATGTGCTTGCACATTTCGTAGGAGAATTTACAGAGGCCAGCATATTACCATCAGTTTGTAAATGTAGACAGTTATTCCTAGTGCTGTTTCGGACTACTGTTACTTTGTAAATATGCACTGTTCAAGTCAACATTGTTAGGATACTTGGACTTCAATGTCAAGATAAGAGGCTAGGTTAATCTTGATTTTTCAGTGATTCACCCATTAGAAGCTAGGTTAGCAACTGTCTATGCTTGCAAAAGTTTTATTTAATTACAGGACAGGTAAGCAGTGGTCCCCTATGATTCACTCATATAGGTTATGTGGGCTTTCATTAAATGGGTATTGACTGAATTAAATTGCTTCCCCCTCCAAATCCCTCAAAATAGTTAACGTTAACCATACAAAACATATATTTTCTTTAGCTATGAAGGAGAAATACTTTTCCATAAAAAAAGTAAAACACTGAATACACATTCAATTTCTTACTACATGACATGTTGAAAAGTCATCCTTTAATAGAGCATTGTAATACTTTAATTAAATAGTTTACAATTATAAAAAAATGTTATATATGATTATCTAAATCAGAAATACTGTCAAATTGAGAGAATGGTTGGTTCAGTTAGGTTAGCTTCATTTAAAAATCCCTTTCAGCACAGCTTATGGCCACAAGTATATTCTGAAGTAGGTACCAATTTCTTCTGGAACATTCTGGGTACTTCTAGAATATTTTGAGAACTTAATTTACATAACAGCCTTTACATTCTTGAATAATCATAAATGAATTATTAAACATTTTCTCATATTCCATGCAGCAAATATGATTCAAATGTTTTTATTTAATGATTTATTGAATTACACTTGAAATTTAACCCCGTGGCAAGAAATCCTATTTCTCTCACTACCCCCCTCCTCTCTTTTAGACATCTCAAGTCTTACATCTCCCTCCCCCTCCCAGCATTCCTTCCTCTATCCCATTCCACTCCCTCCCTGTCCCCACTAGGAAGGCATGTCTCCCTAACCTTTACACTCTTCCCAACCCAACTCCTAATCATCTCAGATGGACTATGCATTTCCGCCTCTTGCCGTTTATTCTCCTCCATGCACCCCCCCCCCCCCCAACCAAGCTGCTCCACGCTGCACCTCCTCCAGCTCCCTGCCTGTCACACCAGGTAGTCTGCATCCAGCAATATCCCAGTTATCACTATGCGAGAGATAAGGCTCTGCATGCTGTCAACCAACAGAGACTGCTGACATGACAACTTTTACTTCCACAAAGTTTAAAATGAACTATTTCTCAAAAATTAAGTTTGCTTGGAAAATTTTCCCACTCACATCTCTAGATACAACTTTTGATGAAAGAATCGTTTAATACACAAAATCAGGCTTGGCTACCATCCCCCACAATCTTGGAGCAGTGCCTGTACCTACTACGGGAGTTATTAACGATTTTGGTATAGCTCTAACAAAATTTATTAACTTCAGATGGATGCAATTTTTGTTATATTGTTATATTCTTTTTTCAAAAAACCTACTCCATTTCTACCCCTTTAATTGGATCTTGCCCACTAACAAACTTGACCAAGATTTTCCATTAACTATATTTTAGGTATCAGTTTGGGAGTCATTGGTACAATATTCCGGCAGTTGTTGGGTCTCTAAAAATGTAATATAAATATATATATTTATTTACACACCAACACACACACACACGTGCACATATACACACACATAAACGCACGCAATCGCACACACATACACACACAAACATGAACCGTTAAAATGGCAAACTACCAGAAAAGTACTAAAGATATTGCAATGCCTTCTTAAATAATTATTATTAAAAACATTTCAGGAAGTAAAATAAAGCATTTCTGAATATCACTTAATTTTTTTTTTCGAAGTGTGACTCACCTTTAGAAGTACCTACCTTGTAAAACTTTTAATTTTTTTAAAATTTTCTTTTTACAATTTAAATGAAATTTTTCTTCACTAAATAATTCAAACGCTGGTTTTCAGTAGTTAAAAGTTAGTGGACTATTAAGCATTTCAAATATAGGAAATAAAGTTGGGTTAACTAAAATAGGCTAAAGCCTACTGAAGGAGTCAGTTGGTTTTTTATGGTTTAAGCTAACCGTTACACTGCAAATTATTCTGATATTTCACAGTAATAACTCGTCAAACAATTCACAAAATAATAAATCATTGTAGATTACAGGACAAAAGAACATATTTGCAAAAAAAAATTTGTTTTCGCTGGTAACTATTTTAAAATGCCTTTGAAATGAATGAGTTTTGTCAGTTTATTTTCATGATATGGCCGATTAACTAAATTCATTAAAGAGGCCTGTCTAGTCGGTGTGTATGTGTGTTAGTGAGGCGGGATGATAAGCACGACACTCACTGATGCTTCTAGCACGGTATCACCATAGAACACAGTGAAATTTGAGTGGTGACCATAAAATTAAATGGCATAGAATGACGGTAAAGGTATAATGCAAGTCCCATGAGTGCTTTCAATAATCTGTACCAGTTGTTTTACGCCTAGAAATTACTCTGAAAACACATATTTTTGACATTTAACTCTTCTCAAAATACAGTTTAAAAACTTAATCTGGAACGAAAAGTACTTTTCGGCCCTCAGCAAATTACAGTAAACTCTCGCCAGTCCGTGGCCCGAGAATCCGAAGTTCTCAGAAATCCGGGGTATTTCCGAAGTGACATGATCGTTACTGTTTAGATGTATGTATCACTATTCTCAGTGGATGATAAGAGCGACGCTCACTGATATTTATAGCGCGGTAAAAGGCTCTGAACTGGCGCGCAGTCATCTCGTTCCCGTCAGATAACTGTGAAATTTGAGCGGTGACCGTAACATTATATGGCGGGAAAATAAAGATAAAGGTGTAATGCCTTTTCCTCTGGTGCTTTCAAGAAATTTTTTAACGGTTTTTTACACCTAAAACTTCAAAACCATGCCTTTTAGCCATTTTAACTCCTCTTAATCCGATATAAAAAAAACAGTTGGGCATTAGCAAATTCTTAAATGCTTTTCGTAAACAGACTCCAGTCGGATATTTAGAGTAGGTTGGAAATCGCGTAGGTTTTCCTGAAGCTCTGGGCACCGTGTGTCAGTGTGTGAAACATGTTGCCAGTGACAAGTTTCCTAGCTGTGCGCGGCACACGACTGTAGTTGTCATGCGTCACACGCCGGGAATGCTGGCCGGAGGGAAGGTGAGTATAGTTCATTTGCGGTAAAAATAAATACTCTAACCGCCCTGCTAAATTTTTCCATTAAAGAAATTTTGAAGTTTCAGAGATTTTCCAGCAGAAATAATGTTCTGTAACTAACAAACAAATTGTATCAAAAAATTAACGGTAAATGGCTGCCGTGGGGGGCCTTAAAAAAATGTTCATTTTACCGGGAATGGACTATACAACCTGGCTTTCGTCGCATGCAGTGTGGAGTAGGGGAGGAAGGATGTTGACAGTTTCACACGCAGAAAATGGCTAGAGGGCTGGAGAGAGGGAGAGAGATAGTTTGTTGTCTGGGAGGGAGAGGTAAGCCGTATGACGTCATGCATCCGCTGCCTTTGCAGCCGCCAGCCTGTCTAGACGAGATTCTCGCACTCCCACTTACGTCGCACAAGCTACTGCTGCCGTGTTTTTAAACGGACTGTCCAATTTTTTTTCTCTTCTTATACGAACATTAGTAAGTGCACTATAAACCAACACAAAATATATGCTGCATGTTAAATAATAGCTTTGTATAAGCTTTTATTGTGAGTTTTACCATTTTTTCCCCGATTATTTTTGTTTTGTGCCAAAATTTCAGATTTTTTGATGGTTCTAGTGTACAATTAACTAATGATTTGTTTTTATTTCTCCCGTTTCTCTTTAGTTTAACTGGACTGGCCGTGTGTCTGTGAGGGAGTGGCCTTGAGTCTCTTGCCAGCTACGTATCGCTTCTCTCTCCCGCCCCTCCTAAATTCACTTCCCCTTATCAAGGGGCTTCCCGTTTCAGCGCACGCCACATTGCTACGCCTAGCTCTTTCACATCAAAGTGCGACTTCGGGTGCCATTAATTTAATTTAAGATGACTTTAAATTACTTTTTACACAATTTACTACCAACTTGAACAAATGGGTGTGTTAAATTTAATCAGGCCAGGCTGTAAATTTTCAGGAAAAAAAATTTCTCGGGTGCTTCATTTACTATGAATGGACTATACTGGTATTGCTTACGTACCATTCTGTTAACTTCTCAAGTGTCTTGTTTATTATGACGTCCTGTGGTAGTATTACATGTTCATTGACTACCATCTTATCTTTTAGAATTTCTTTTGTATTTTAATGAAAATTTTTCAAAAATCCGAAGTTTTCAAAAATCCGAAGGTCATAAATCCCCGACACCCACGGATTTGCGAGAGTTTACTGTATTAAATGCTCTTTTTTTTTAAACAGACCCCACTCAGATATCTTGAGTAGTTTTCGAATTGCGTTGTTTTTCCTGAAGCTCTGTGCACCGTATGTGTGCACGGGTAGGCGGGGCCTTTAGGAAATTGCTATCACTTGCAGTGATTCTTCAGCTAAGCTACTATCACACAGCTACCTTTAGTCGAAGGTAATGGTTGGTAAGTTCAGTTAATCTGATTGAAAATATGATAGAAATTGTATAAACATTACTTTCTGTGTTTATTTTGGATAATTTTTGTGAACGGTATTGTTTAATAATAAAAGTAACAGTTAATATGGCGGAGCATTACAGTTGTAGAGAAATATTAATATTTATATTTTCTGTTTGTTGGTCATTTGTCCAAATGTGATTGAATTATGAAAGATTTTTTTTTTCACATTT
Source organism: Bacillus rossius redtenbacheri (assembly GCF_032445375.1). Lineage (NCBI taxonomy): Eukaryota > Metazoa > Arthropoda > Insecta > Phasmatodea > Bacillidae > Bacillus > Bacillus rossius. The sequence continues at coordinate 25,013,478 of NC_086338.1, read as the reverse complement.
CATTTAAAGTAGTGTCTTAAATCATGTAGTCATGAACAATTCAAAGGTTATTTTAGCATCATAAAAAATAATTAAAAATATTGTGGACGGTTGGTTGGGTTAGTATAGCTACATCTTAAATTGGTAATTCCAAAACAACCTTAAGAAATATTTAACTCAACCAACCATCCACAATATTTGAAAGTATTTTTAATGTAGCTAACCTTACCTAATTGACCATTCACAGTAATTGCATGAAATTCATCAGTACAAACATATAAACCGATACGGGTAAACAATTAATGGTGCTGGCAGAAGGAATGCACAGGTATTGCAACGTGAGATAAAACTATGATTTCTCAGAAACTAGAAGGAATTCTTTAACACTGTATTCAAGGTAAATACAGAAACACAGTGTCGCAAAATAGCATTTTCAAAATTTTATTTTTACTTTGCGGAAAGGCTTTGAGTGTGTTGCAGCATATCAGATTCAGGGTGACAAGATCAAGTTTTTTAATTACAGAACCCTAAACTTGGCAGAAACAGTCTTCTCCTTTAGACATAAGGCCAAGTTTAAGGGACAATAATTAATAAACAAGCCGCGGTACCTTATACTGGATTACTACACCTTAAAGACCACGTATGTGAGTGTGTTCCAGCATATCAGATTCAGGGTGACAAGATCAAGTTTTTTAATTACAAAACCCTAAACTTGGAAGAAACAGTCTTCTCCTCTAGACATAAGTCCAAGTTTAAGGGACAATAATTAAAAAACAAGCCGAGGTACCTTATACTGGATTACTACACCTTAAAGACTGTATATGTGAGTGTGTTGCAGCATATCAGATTCATAACTAGAACATAGATTATCATTGGAACTGAAGGGTGATTAAAAAGCCAGTACTGAGTAGCACTAGCACAAGTATTTTGGATTGGTGCAAATACTGTCAAATGAAATGGTAAAAGATGATTGCTGGTGTGTGGTGGAATTGTGAGCAAAACTATTCCATTGTCTTTAGCAAAGTTAACAGATTCCATAGAAATGTGGCTTGAATGGTTATCCATTATAAGAAGGACCTTTTGATTTTGTGAACATTTAACATACTTCACAAAATGTTCTAAAATTTGTAGAATGTTTTCCCTAGTCATCCACCCACTGTGATTTGGATGCCCAACTATTTGTGTACCCGAAGGAACACTTTTGCACACATAACTATTTGCATTTACTCGGGGTAAAATTACAAATGGAGGAATGTGATTTCCAGCTGCACTAATGGCACAACACACTGTCACAAGTGTGCCTCTCTCCTGTGAAGTGGTTTGGCCAACTTGCCGTACACCCTTCTGAGCTACCACTTTTTTTGGTTTGTGTGTTGTCGTCACACCTGTCTCATCAATGTTCCAAATGATATGGGGTTCAAAATGTTCTTTGTCGAACACATGAAATAAGTTTTTTTGAAACTCCTAAACTATAACTTTATTAAAAGCTGTGGCCCTTGCAGTACTTGTGGCCTCAGGTTGTCAAATTGATAAATCAGGATTCCTCTTCATGTACCCTTGGAACAAATTGTAGCCTGCCATTTTATTAGAATTCCATCTCTTAGCTTATGTCTTTGTATTTGCTTTTGCGAACTCGTATGCTAACTGACGACACACAACAGTTAACAGCCCATAAAGTAGTTTTGCACTTACTTTTTGATAGCTAGAAAGCATAACCTCTTCCTGAGAAGAAAAAACCTGGGATTTGTTATATAGTGATGAAAAAACAGTTTCTTCCCCTTTTTCTTTGTATATTTTAACATGGCGCATTAATGTCATTTTGTCTATGTTAAACTTCTTTGCAGTCACCCTCAAGCCTTTGCCCACATCTGCAACCTCTTTCACTGCAGCTTCTATACCAGAAGGGCTGCAGTACCTGAAGTTCTCCTTTTTTATTTTGTAAAATAATGGCATTTAAAAAAGAACAAACATATTAAGGTTAAAATAGTCTTAACACTAAATGTAGGTACAATCCAAACAGAGCCCTAATAAAAGTGACATAATATGGCAATATTTTTTAACTTCATTTCTAAACCATAGTTTAAAGGCTTACAGCAGTTAAATAAAATAATATCAAGAAATTCTGCAAACAGATTCTTCAAACAGGCTATCAAAAAAAAATAGTCTTATGTTTCTTAGGAGAAATGATTCACTGTATCAAATCTCCCTGATTCGGGTGTATCTACTCTCCCCTGTTGTACCTTTTACAAGGAACATAATCTCTGGCACTCATACAGGTTAGAATCAAACTAATAAAAGCAATTATGGTTCGCTGAATGTATATATTCTTTGAATTTAAAAGTTTTATGACAGGCTTTCATTGTATAAAACTTTTATAGAACAGGGTAAATATGTAGTTGGGCGGTATTTGAGAAAAAAAATGTTAAAAATCCGAAAATACTTTTATTCTATGCTCTTTAACTTCCTCTTTTCATTAAAAGCGGCGGAGGTAAGAAATTCCAAATACTTTAGGAGATATCAAATTTTTAAGTTTCATCATATGTAGTTGAGCAGTATTTGCGAAAAAAAATGTTAAAAATCCGAAAATACCTTTAGTATATGCTCTTCAACTTCCTCTTTTCATTAAAAGTGGCGGAGATAAGAAATTACAAATACTTTAGGAGATATGGAATTTTTAAATTTCATCACAATTATACCAGTGCATTCACGTGGCATTCCACATTGTTTCTTGTTTACAAGTATCTATTTTTTTATTGGATAATGATGTCACGTGATTGATCGTGATAGGCCAGAATTCAAATGAACCAATACGTGATTATTTAGTTCATTTATTGTTTTAAAACGGTGTTTAATTACCACCTCCAACTTCGGCGAGTTTTTAACGTTTCTAATTTTAAAGTCTTATTTTTTATTGTTGCGCAAGTAATAATTTTTTACGTGAGTTGTTACTGTTCATCCTTTGTCCCGGTTTGTTAGGTCAGGTCAGTTACATTATAAATACTTAAAACTAAACAACCATTGAAATAATTACATATTATTTTTAATATACGCTTAGTTTCAAAGTATTTATAATGTAACTGACCTGACCTAATCGACCATTTTCATTAATTAGGTATTCACAAACACACGGCAAAATAAAAAAAATGGCGATGGTCGAATGATAAACACAGGTCTTGTATGCAAAATAAGAACAGTGATATCTCCTAAAGTATTTGGAATTTCTTACCTCCGCCGCTTTTAATGAAAAGAGGAAGTTGAAGAGCGTCTAATAAAGGTATTTTTGGAATTTTAACATTTTTTTTTCCGCAAATACAGCTCAACTACATATTTACCTAGAACAGAAGGCTTGAAAAAAAACTTACATTGGAAGAAACACTGTGAGCTTCTTTCTTCGTGTACTATTCAAGTTGCCATCTTGATTTACCTGTGTGTTTTTTTTATTAGAACCTAACATTTAATTCACAAATTATCATTGGTACCAACATTGATAATTACTTGAATTTTTTTTTTATCAAATCTCCCCTACCTTCCCTATAATAAAAATAAACTATTAACGTAGCTATAAGATAGTCAGCATTAAAATTGGATGAGTTGAATGTTTTCATGCTGGAATCTAATAATGACTGCAAACTTTCATGGTACTCGAGAGTTTAAACAAAAAATCATATAACAGTTTATATTTACCAAAACTAGCTTCAATTGGTCACACTGAGATTCTCACCCCTACCACTGGGTTTTATCGACAAAGTATAACTTTTATTGTATGTATATTTCAACATATCAGTTTAATCTGTGTCAAGTAATAATACATTACGATGCTCGGAAATATTCAGGTATTTACAGGCTTACCTGAAATATTATTTTACAGAATCAAGCCTGAGGCCTTACAAATCCTGTAAATGGCCAAACCAAGCCAACATCAAACCTGATTATACAAATTATCTTTCCACTCGTAGCCAAACGTCACAGGATTATTCTCAATTACAAATCTTGATGAATTAAGGCCATTTCCTGATGTTAAAACCCTTTTCAGTAGACATCAATCCTCGACTAGGCCATACTTAAAACAATGGCTTCCAAAGACTATTTTCTTCTCCTATAGCTTTCCTGCACTACTTACAATTTTCATTTATCTAATTGTTACAAAATTTAAACATTCATTGTTAGCGTAAATCAACACTTATTACAATATGGCTATAATTACATAGCATTAAAGGATAAGCAGTATCACGATGAAAAATAGGTTAACACATAAACAAAATATTGCAAACTGACTAATTTGAAATATAATAAATTCTGTAAATACATGCCCTCCACATTAACATTCAAAACAAAACTATTTGTAAATTATGCGCACAGCAAGAAAATTAAATTAACATATGGCCAACATGAGCAAAAAATAAACTTGAGAGTCCAAAGAGTAATAAATAATTGTCCACGGATAAAACACAAAAATAAAAATCTGAAACACTCATAATTACAGAAATTAAATATTGTTTTGAGGCAAAACTTTGTACGTGGCTACGCATACATTATGAACAAGTATCTTGCCTAACTATTCAATAAAAAAGTTTGGAGTTCTTTTCAAAATTATAGTTAAACATAATGAATTAATTATTTTGTGAATATTTGAGGCATATGTTATAAAACCTAATATAGATACGCATGTAATCTCAATATTTTTCAAATTCATTCTTTTGAAATTATAGAAAGTATTATTCATGAAAGATTTGATCTAGCATTCTAAACATAACCATGTCAATAAGTAGGATATCTGAGAGCCAACAATAAACCCTTTAACATAAATAAAGTAATTTAGTATTAAGCCAAAAACCTTTTCACGACAGTTTTCGTGCCCTCCTAGATGCAGAGGCCGTACCTGTCCGCCGACGTGGGCCTAAGGGAGGTATGTTCCCCCTAGTGCACCGGCTGTGAAGTTCTACGAGCAGGGATGCACCCTCGTGCGCCCTGGTATGTCAGCGGACGTCAGGGTGTTGTAAATAGTTATGTTTTGTAAGCACAATTTAAATAATCATGAGCCTCCACAATTATATATACGTGTGACGTAACAAAACACTCACATCTGGAATAGTGTATGTAAATGCTGTATAAATACTTCGCTTGTCTTTAATCTGTAACTTATTAATTAATTCATTTGTGTTTTCATTTCATTAATTAATTACTTGTCATGTCATTTTAATGATTCTTTGATTATTTAAAGTGCTATGTTAGTAATATAATCGCAGCCTGGCGCACCGCGAGACGGGCCTTTCCCACGCCAGCCGATTTCCCCTCCCCTCCTCCGCGGCCCGCGGGCCTCGGTTCGCGGACGGGCGGAGGAGGGCAGTGGCGAACCAGACGCGGGGACGAACAATGCACGCTCGCTCCACTCCGCTCGGGAGACGTGTATCTTAGCTCCGAGTTCGCAGTCAGTGTAAGCATCACGGGACTGCCTCTGCAGTCGAGCTGCTCTATATCAGCATTCGTTGTACCGCTGGACTTCTCTCTGTCATTACGTATCGTTTCGGGACTATAGTTGCATACGTCATAGGCCGTGTATGTGCCTATTCGAACCGCCGAACTCTCTCAGTCAGTACGTGTAGTTACAGGACCTTTTCCGCTTACGTGATGGGTCGCGTACGTGCTGCGTAGCACTGCTGAACTTTCGTAACCGGTACGATTCGCTACGGGGTTGCATTCTCTGTCACATCAGGTCGCATTTTGTGGCCAAGAGTTATTTCCGGGAATCCGGGTTGAGGCGGGAGGACGTTCGTTTCGCGACGTGCCAGCCAGGCTGCAGCAGGATTCTTCACGGAATAAAGGGGCTCGTGAAAACGGACACCATCTTATTATCCTTGTTACCATCTACCGTTCCTCCTACCTACGTAATGTTCCCTCCAGGTCCCGTCTTTTCTGGTCCCAGCCACGTTGGCCTGAACTCACTCTCACTCCGACGAGAGCTACGCGGGCAAATCAGGATAGTTCACAACAGGGAATTAGGGGACCATAGCCTGAGGGACGTCACTTTCTTATTTCATTTTAAAACTGTTCTTTGCCATCATGTACCAATTTATTAATGTACACAATTCCACACAGGCACACATATCTGGCTTCTAAATATTTTTGGTGTCTTCTTACTCAGCATATGTGGAGCAAGTCATGTGTCCTCAGAATTCAACACAAATACAAATGTTATTTTGTACCTTAATGTTTGGCCACCTCTACTGGTCCTATGTACAGGAGTACAATACAAACTATATAATTTGTTGAATTCAGGGGGAACCGAGCTCATGAGTGGAGTCACGTCAATCGTGTGCGAGCTGGTCGTACCGGAGTTGCGGCCGTTCCTGCGAAGCGCCACAGGGCTACCACTAGCAGACTTCGTTGAACTGGCCAGGTAAGTTGAGGAGGATCTATGCTCGGCCGGGGCCGTGCGCAGGGCACCACCAGTGCTGATGTCAGCAACACCCTGGGAGGCAGTGGCACCAGCAGACGCTTGAGCATTAGTCCGTTATGGGGGCCTGCCACCTCAGCGGAAACTGCTGTCCCCCATCGGGCCGCTACAGGAGCGAGCGATTCGTCGTGAAGAGCGGTGCCCTGACCAGGTGGAGGGAGGGGCCAGTCGGCCACCGCGGTGTCGGTACTGCAGGACAGAAGAAAACCACTGGCACAATGCGTGCCCTACCAGGTTCGAGGTATGGATGAAGAAGGAAGGCAAAGAACACCAGACGGGAAACCACCAGTAGGGAACAGTAGATCAGCTGGCCTTTGCTCCCTTACTAAATGCCCAGCACACATGCTTGCACTGCCGCTGACTGCCACGCCTGACAGCCACAGCAAGCATCACCTGTCAGCATCCCGCACCAGGTCATCAGCGAGCACCACCCATCAACAGGCACCACCGACGGCCTCGGCCGCACCTGCGGTGCCTGACTACGGACCGTCCAGGCTGGGAAGACTTGGGGACATCACGGGCACGAAGCTCCGGGTGCTGGTCCTACTGAACGGACGTCCAGTTCAGGCCTTGGTGGACACCGCAGCCAGCCACACATACATTGCATCCCACCTGGTGCCAGAGGGGGACATGGAGCCCAGCAAGGAGGATGTCCAGCTGGCCATGGAGTGGAATTGCGCGCTCACTTCAGGGCGCGCCCAGGTAACTGTCACCGTGCGAGATCAGTCGAGTCGAACAACTGCCCTGGTGGTACAAGGCCTGAGGGACGACCTCATCCTGGGCCTACCATGGTTGGTCCAGGAGGATGCCACAATCGATGTCAGAGAGGGTAAGGCGCCCTTGGGCCGGCAGGTCCGGAGGACCATGTATTTCCTGGGACAGCACACCCCCACAACCCACGCACCCTGTCTCATTGGCAAACTACACATCGAGGTCCTGTGTGAGTTTGTACCGATGTTTGAGGACGTCTTGGCCCAGCAGCCCCAGGTATTTGCAGCTACTGACATGTTACGGTGCACCAATGTCACCAACCGTACCATCCCCACCTGCCCCTATGAGCCCCGGTTCGTGAAACCACTTGGTTTCGGACCTGGAGAGATGGAGGTGATTCAGGCTCAAATTGACGAGATGCTGAGAGATGGGGTCGTGGAACCAAGTGAGTCGCCATATAATTGTTTAGTGGTTATGGCAAAGAAGAAAGATGGCTCACTTAGGTTCTTCATTAATTTCAAACCGATAAACTCAATTACTGTACCCGCACTACCTCCTTTAACTAACATCACAGATGCACTGGCCGGATTGGGGGATGCCCATATATCTTCTCGTCACTGGACCTGAAGACCGGATATTGGCAGGTGCCCGTACGCCCAGAAGAACCGCCGCAAGACCGCCTTCACTGGCCCCGATGGTCGCAGATTCCAGTTCTGTGCCATGCCGTTCGAGCTGATGGACGCCCCCGCAACCTTCCAGACCATGATGGTCCGCGTCCTGGATGGGTTTGTTGGCATGTTTGTCACGGCCTACCTGGACGATGTGATCATCTGGTCACGGACATGGGAGGAGCATGCGCAGCATCTTGCCATGTCCTCGAGCGGCTGGCCAGACATGGCCTGACATGTGTGCCTCACAAATGCCACATCGGGGCAGCCGAGTTGGAATTTCTGGGTCATGTGGTCAATGCAGATGGGTGCCGGCCAATTCCGGAACAATTGGAGGTGATTGAGTCCAAGACTGCACCCCACACACGGAAGCAACTGCAGCACCTCATAGGGTTACTTAACTGGCTTCGGTCCTTCATCCCCAATTTTGCCACTTTTATCACACCCATGACAAATCTCCTTTCCCCCAAGCACAAGTTCCGGTGGACGCCAGAAGCTGATCGCGCCCTTGCCCAAGTCAAACAATTGTTCCGGGAATGCCACACCCTAGCTCGGCTATGGCTAGAATCACATATTTACCTCCAAACAGATGCTAGTCAGGTAGGCATGGGGGTGGTACTCTACCAGCTGGGTGAGGATGGGGAACGGCACGTGGTGGAGTACACCAGTGCAAAGTTCGGGCCAGCCGAATGCCGCTACCTTGCAAACGAACAAGAGTGCCTTGCAGTGGTGTGGGCAGTGCGGAAGTACCAGCACCACTTGGAGGGGAAGAGGTTCATGTTACACTCAGACAGTAAGTGTTTGAAGTGGTTAGATTCTATGCAAGACAGTAAATCTAAGTTCACAAGTTGGGCAATGACACTACAGAACAATGATTTTTGTGTAGAGCATGTGCCAGGACGGGAAAACCAGCTAGCAGATGAGCTGTCCCGTCACCCAGACCCAGACACCATGTACCAGGACGACAACAGTTAGGAGGACCTGTTGCCCCCTTAGGGTAGTGCACCGACACCACCGGAAAACCTGCCATGCACAGCTTTGTATGTCACCACCCAGGCAAACCCCAAGCCAGACAATAGGCCCCCGAACACTTTGTCGGATCTACTGCAGGCTGTGCGACAAACTCAGCAGGGCGACTCGGCAATGCAGGAGGCTGTGAAGGTCTGTGGCCGGCAGGTGCTTCCTTATCAGTGGTGTGTAGATGGCGTATTACGGACACGCACGCCAGGGGATTTGGTTGCCTGGCGCACCCACGTACCCACGGGTGTACGAAGTGCTACCATAAAGTTTTTTCACGATCATGACTTAGCAGGCCACCCAGGCGCAGAAAAAACTCTGGGCGAATTGCGCAAAACATTCCACTGGCTGGGGGTTACCCGGGATGTCAGGGATCACGTACGTGAGTGTCAAGCCTGTCAGCAGCGTAAGGCATGCCGCACTGACAGAGGAGAGGCAGCGCCCTCACAGGCCCCAGAAACATTTTCACAAGTAGCATTGGACATTATGGGCCCCTACCCCCATACGGCACGGGGAAAGCGTTTTCTTGAAGTGATACCAAACATGTTCACGCGCTGGGTTGAAGCTTTCCCCGTCACTAACGTCCTAGTGGGAACAATAGCGGCCCTGTTGGAGGGGGAAGTCTTTCTCCGCTACGGCTATCCCGCAATCCTTCTGACAGATAACGGCTGTCAATTTGCCGGCAGACGATGGCGAGAGAATTGCCGTAGATGGGACGTCACTCACCACACCACCCCCCACCTATCACCCCCGTGCCAACCCCACCGAGCAGAGGAATCAGGACATCAAGGTCCAACTCCGTCTCAGGTTGGGGGAGGATCATTCTAAATGGGAAATCCACATTCCCCAGCTCTTGTACTGTCTCAGGAGGCGTACAAACAATGTCACAGGTTATTCACCGGCTGAGTTGTTACAAGGCCAGACTCTAGCTCTTCCAGACGAATGCCGGGTAGCCGCAATAGCCACTGTGGACCCCTGGGAAGAGATCTCAGGTCAGAAATAGAACAGCAAAGGGAACATGCACGACACAACCAGCAACAGCCCCTAATAAGTCACACACCACAGACTGGATGCCCACCCCCTCCTCTGGAACCCGGGGACTGGGTATACGTCAGGCAACATCACATTTTATCCAAAAGACATAATTTCCTTGCCGGGCTGGCACCAAAGTGGTCAGAGCGACAGTAAGTGTTGAAGCAAATAGGACCAACTTCATACACAGTGCGCACACCAAGTGGCTGGCCAGCCGAAATTCATAGGGACGACCTTCGCCTAATAACATGCAACCCACCATTCATGAACAGCATTGCATTGTATAGAACCCCACCAGGTTTCGAACCCGGGAAACAAACAACAGACCAGGAGAGAATCGAAGCACGGGGGTATGACGGTCCCGAGTCCCAGCAGGAAGAACAGCTGTTTTTGAAAGGTGCCGTGCCAGCAGATACGAGTGGTCAGAAAGAGGGAAACTCACTCGCGCCACGGGACGAAACTCCATCAACCGAAGTAGAAAACCAGGGACAGGACACAGAAAACGAAACCCTAGTTATCCATCTACCGAGCCACACTTCCGAAACAGTGGCGTGGCTGGATCTCACTAATGAGGAGTCAGACTCTCAGGAGCCATTTAAGGGGTGGCCACCAGATTTTAGTTTGTCAGATGCCAGTATTAAGGTCACGGTTACGGAGCCGGATTCAGATGGAAAAGAGACTATGATTGGGGGGGGGGGGGGGGGGCACCCACACCACGAGGGGCGAGCGCCGGCCAAGTGGTGCTGCCGAAGCATCTGTGAATCAGTGGCGGGAAAGTCAGGGCAGGACACTCTTAAGGGGATACAGGTAATATCGCAGGAGCCAAGCAATGGCAATTATGTGTTTCTCAGGTCGCCACCCAACGACCAATTTGGAGTGACAGTTTCCATTCCCAACCCCGTCACGATCACGTAGGCCCCCCAAGCACCTGCAGGACTATCAGTGGCATACAGTGCCAAAAACAACACAACCCCCCAATAATGGACCCCCCCTGTAGTTTAATGCAATTATTCCCGTACTTCGAGTGGGACAAACACTGTAGTCCAGCCCCTACCCACCAGGTCACCCACATAACCTTGCTATCTCAGTGCTTGGACATTGAAGACCAAAGTGAAAAATGTAAATGAGAAGCATTGGTGTGCATAATGAAATCCATACATTTTTTATTGTATAGTTAGGCAAGATACTTGTTTATTTTGTATGCGTAGCTAGGTACAAAGTCTTGGCCCAAAACAATATTTAATTACTGTAATTATGAGTGTTTCAAATGTTTATTTTGGTTTTCATCTGTGGACAATTATGTAATACTCTTTGGACTCTGAAGTTAATTTTTTGTTCATGTTGGCCATATGTTAATTTAATTTTCTTGCTGTGCGCAATAATTACAAATAGTTTTGTTATGAATGTTAATGTAGAGCGCAGGTATTTACAGAATTTTTATATTTCAAATTAGTCAGTTTGCAATATTTTGTTTATGTGTTAACCTCTTTTTCATCGTGATACTGCTTATCCTTTAATGCTATGTAATTATAGCCATATTGTAATAAGTGTTGATTTACGCTAACAATGAATGTTTAAATTTTGTAACAATTAGATAAATGAAAATTGTAAGTAGTGCAGGAAAGCTATAGGAGAATAAAAAAAGTCTTTGGAAGCCAAAGTATTTGGAATTTCTGATCTCCGCCGCTTTTAATGAAAAGAGGAAGTTAAAGAGCATATAATAAAGGTATTTTCGGATTTTTAACATTTTTTTTTTTCGCAAATACCGCTCAACTACATATGATGAAATTTAAAAATTCGATATCTCCTAAAGTATTAGGAATTTCTTACCTCCGCCACTTTTAATGAAAAGAGGACGTTGAAGAGCTTAAAATAAAGGTATTTTCGGATTTTTAACATTTTTTTTCGCAAATACCGCCCAACTACATATTTACTTAAAAAAGTATAACTCTAGGTCCTGCAGCCCTTCTGGTATAGAAGCTGCAGTGAAAGAGGTTGCAGTTGTGGGCAAAGGCCTGAGGGTGACTGCAAAGAAGTTACATATACAAAATGACATTAATGTGCCGTGTTAAAATATACAAAGAAAAAGGGGAAGAAACTGTTTTTTCATCACTATATAACAAATCCCAGGTTTTTTCTTCTCAGGAAGAGGTTATGCTTTCTAGCTATCTAAAAGTAAGTGCAAAACTACATTATGGCTATCTACTGTTGTGTGTCGTAAGTTAGCATACGAGTTCGCAAAAGCAAATGGGTCATTCTCATTGAAAGGGATTATTTGACGCCCCTTAGCATTTAAAAATTAATAAAATGTTTTCTACATATTAATATTAACTTAATATAACAAGTAAAATTAGAGTGACATTTCTATATCCAGCCAAAAAAAATTTAAATTTTATTTATGATAGATAACTGGTTCAAAGTATAGCTATGTCTACCTCCGTGGACTGTCCCCCAAGACATTTTAGTTAACATTTTCTGTTGTTTCAAGTATATTTTAATTTTAAATAATAAATGTATTATTGTTAAAATTAATTAGACATTACTGTTATGAATTCTACTCAAAAGCATCAATGATCAATGAAGCAGAACATTTCTTAAAATTGTTTACATTTTGTCCTACAGACTGCGCATCTCCTCCGTGGACACAAATTAAAGAAAAAAAATTACCACTCTAGTGCTACAATATCTTTCGTTTTAAGGAAAATGGAATGTCTAAGTAACCATTTTGTGATATCACTGCTGTTTTGAATAGTAAATGTGACTATTGTGTGAAGATCATTCAGTAAAGTTTGATGAATGTTTTGTGTTGAGATGAATGTGTCTCCTCCGTGACCACTGTAATACGAAAAGAAAATTATATTTTTCATAGTTGTCTTCACTTGGCAAGTTATTTTTTGGTTGAATTTTACCAACTGTTTACTAAGTTTTCTAACCTTAAAATTAATAGCTAAGAAAAAAAATTTATGACTTTTTGTATCCTCCTTGGACATCTCCTCCGTGGACAGCAAGTGTCCACGGAGAGGAACACATTGTCCACGGAAGAGACAAAAATAAACAAAGGCCTATTATTCGACAAATAAATTAACTTTTTTATAGAATTTTTTTTATTAATAACATTAACACATTAACATGTCAATCAACACATTCTTGTAAGCGTGGGGGTATTAGTTTATTTTTAAAAAAGGAAAACATTTTGGTTGTGAATTTGTAATGCACCTAGATCTTCTCACAAATACTGTATTAAAAAATAACTCATTCTGTTTGATTTAAAAGTCAGCCAGAATTAGGCTGGATTGGAGAGCCGAAGAGAGAAAATCTTGAGGTCTCCTCACCATAAAAATGCATTGCGAGGAGATTCCAAGATTTTCTCACTTTCACTAGCTGCAATGCAGCCTTAAGTACAATTTGTGTAAAAAAAAATTACAAGATATAAATGTTACTGTAAAACATGGTCAATTTGTAGGCAATTTTTTCTCTCAAAACATTTCGCAACTTTGTTTTCAATGTTCAGTTCCTTCGACACAAAAACTTATATATATAAATTAATGTCTCGCATCTCTCCACCTGATTCAAGTTACCGTTCTACAGTGCCTAACTCAGAATATCATGCAGCTATTTGTAAGGTTGTTTTGTATCTTTGAAACTAAAAATAAAGCCATAATGTACATTTTACATTATTTGTAGTTGTTTACAGGAAAAATTGACAATTTAAAAAAGAAAAAACCTGGTTCTGATAAAATCAAAAAAAAGATGGGAGCAGAAGAAATTAAGTATGAGAAAGGCAAGAAAAAAATATGAGACTGTCCAGAACTGCACGCTAAAGAAAAGCAGATGGAAAGGAAAGTGGTAAAATAAAAAAATCACTGAAATGAATAGCAGAGAACAAAGAGCTACCAGAAAAGTATGGAAAGAAAAAGCAAGAAAATATCGCCAAGCAAAAGAAAAGAGCAATTTCAGAAGAGTTTGCAGAAGAAAATGTTCCACAATGTACAAATATTTCAGAACTTAAGAACAGTCCAGGTACTGAAAACATTAAGAGTAAGAACACTAGCAGGGTTGAAAGTGGTAGATAAAGGGCAAAGAAACAGAGGAAGAAGATGCTGAAAGAAATGAAATGTATGAACGAAAAAAATAGGCTACTTCAAAGAAGTATTGACAAATACAAGAAGTGTAATAGTTTCTGAAGACAAGTGGTTAAATGAATTTACAGTTAGATTTATGAGGAAATCTGGCAGATGTAAATTTGTTTTTCCAGATGCTGACGACATAGCTGTTGTAGAGGGAAGTGATATTAAGAGTATTTTAAGTTACCCAATTGTACGTAAATAATCGGACTCAGTATGTATTCCATGATGATGTATCCCATTATGATCATGTATGTTAGGGGATATTTGTTAATCTGTGAAGTTTATTTCAACATGGAAAGTTAAAAACAGATATGATTGGTATGTAAGAAGGCAGTTTAATTAAAATATTTTGCCTTTTTAATGTTTAGTCTACAGTCCTTAAATTAATTAAATGTTTCTTCTTGCACAAATAAATGTTTTTTTCCTCTGCCATTGAATTAGTCTTGACCACAAGTTTTCTTAAAAATCTCCTCCGTGGACACTGATGTCTCCTCCGTGGACAGTTCAATTTTTAAATACTTTTTTACTTCATTAATTTAATGGAGTCATCTTGACCATTTGCTTGATTAATGTGAGAAATGTGATGTGATCATTTATAAATATATTTCATGAATTTTGTTACACTTCTCATAGTAACACTTCTGACTGTTGCCTTAATATCTTCAGGGTGTCTACTGACCCTGGAAAACCTGGAAAACCTGGAAAAATCAGGGAATATTGTAATCAGGGAATAATCAGGGAAAAATCAGGGAATTTTGTTAAAAATCAGGGAATTTTTGTTTGGTAGGTTGTAGTTGTCAAAACGTTTTTTGTTTATTGATCTGCTTGCATTGACGTAGCATCAAGTGTATCGCGTCCCATTATTTTATTTTTGGATGGAAAATAACGAACAGTTCCCACGTCCATTTTCTTTTATTTACCATCGAATTCGGAAGTGGCGTTAAATCACGTGATACAAACTGGTTCAAGCTGGTCTGTTATCCTGCTGATGTACGTACTGCAGCATGTGCTTCCCACGTTCGGATTATACCGACAGGTGCATTTAATTTTAAGTATCTATGGATGCCCTCAACGTAAACTGGGCATTTTTGTTAGCTTTGAAAATACATATCACAGACACTTTTGGTGCTAGAAATTGGTAGCTGTGGACTTCATATGGTCCATGGTACTTTCAAAACTGGAATTTCTGCTATACAATTGGATGTTGTTAGTTTTTTCAGGCACAGTTACTATTTGTTTATGCATGTACCTGCAAGGAGGGCAGATTACATTAGAATAACTGGATCAGAGCTTTTTTCCAAGAAATTTTGTGCAATCAGATGGAATACTGCAGTTGCTGAGCATGCCATGAAAACTTTATCCCACCTAAAGAAAAGAAATTTGTTAGTGAAGTTTCTATTTCATCTGTGTCTTTCAGTATAGTTAAAAGTGCTCTTGAAGATAATCTTCTAGAAGTAAAATTGACATTCTTCTACTCTGGCATCAGAGCTGGAATTGTTTCTCACAATGTTCCAAAGTGAAGCACCCATGGCACCTTTTCTCTATGATTCACTGGTAGACATTTTATTAGCTTTGGCAGGAAAGTTTTTGAAACCAGAGGTACTGAAGAGCTTTAGGGAGAAACGCAATGTATCTCAATTGGATGTAGATAACCAGGAAAATCTATTGACTGCTAACAATATCAAGTTGGGTTATGCAGTATGCCATGCCATCAAGAAAGAGAAAGTACCATTAAAGTCTGTCCTGTTACTGAAAAATGATGTTAGGACTTGTCTAAAGGTTATGGTAAAAAAACTTCAAGAAAAGTCCCCTGAAGTACAAACTTACCAAGGGAATTTCCAGCTTATGTCCGTCTGTGGCTTTAAATTCGGGTGTGAGGAAACAGCGTGTGAATTACAATTCAGAATGTTGTCTTCAAAACAAGTGGCTATAAGGACTAGAAGCTGATAACATTGAGTGATCATATCAGTTGGTATGTTCCTCGCAAGATTCTGAAGCACTGTTCTCGTCTTTTTCTCGAGAAGACTGGCGCTTTGATCAATTGTGGATGCTCATCCTTAAGGCCCATACAGTAGCTGCCAAAACAGGCCTTCTAAAGTTTGTGAGTATGATGTTGGTACTTTCCAATGGAAATGCATCATTGGAAAGAGGATTTTCAGTGAATTCTAATATGCTGACTGAAAACTTGCAGGAAGAAATACTGAACGCACTAAGACAGATGTACGACTTTGTTCAACGTTCTGGAGGTGTAGAGCATGTTGATATCAACAAGTCCATGTTACAGTATGTAATAAATGCTAGTTGTAGGCGTAAGGAAGCCCTGCAAACAAAACAAAAAGAAAAGGAAGCTACAGACAAAAAGGCAGAAAAAGAAGAGTTGAAGAGGAGATCAAGGCATTGCAGTTGAAGAAGGCTCGAGTGTTGGATTTGGCTCGTTCTGAAGCAAGTGCAATAGACGCAAAAGTTGAGTCACTGCGAAATTGATGGGAGCTTCATTTTACTTATGTTTTTGCAAAAGTAAGTGTGTGAAATATTTGTAGCAGCATGTTTTATTTGCCATCAATTGAGTCACTTTGACCACGTCTGGAAGAAGGTATTTTTTTTAATAATTTAAGTGAGTTGAAATATTTTGAAACCCGTAAATGTACTGTTAAACAGTTTATCCAGTTTTGTGGAATGTCGTAATTGTGTTACAGAAAACCTGGAAAAATTCAGTTTTAGACCTGGAAAACCTGGAAAAATCAGGGAATTTCATTTACTAGATCTGGTAGACACCCTGTATCTTAGATATTTCGTGATTTCTCCTGCTACGCAACACGTGTAGTCAATCCTTTCAATAGAGAATTGGTTACACACTCGCGTACTTGGTCTTTAAAGTGTTGTAATTCAAAATAAGGTACCACAGCTTGTTTTTTAATTATTGTCCCTTAAACTTGGCCTTATGTCTATAGGAGAAGACTCTTTCTGGCAAGTTTAGGGTTCTGTAATTAAAAAACGTGAACTTGTCACCCTGAATCTGATATGCTGCAAAACACTCACATACGCTATCTTTAAGGTGTAGTAATCCAGTAAAAGCTACCTCGGCTTGTTTTTTAATTATTGTCCCTTAAACTTGGCCTTATGTCTAGAGGAGAAGACTCTTTCTGGCAAGTTTAGGGTTCTGTAATTAAAAAACGTGAACTTGTCACCCTGAATCTGATATGCTGCAACACACTCACATACGCTATCTTTAGGTGTAGTAATCCAGTATAAGCTACCTCGGCTTGTTTTTTAATTATTGTCTATTAAAATTGTTTATGTCTTGAGGAGAAGACTGTTTCTGCCTAGTTTAGGGTTCTGTAATTAAAAAACGTGATCTTGTCACCCTGAATCTGATATGCTGCAACACACTCACATACGCAGTCTTTAAGGTGTAGTAATCCAGTATAAGGTAACTCGGCTTGTTTTTTAATTATTGTCCCTTAAACTTGGCCTTATGTCTAGAAGAGAAGACTCTTTCTGGCAAGTTTAGGGTTCTGTAATTAAAAAACGTGAACTTGTCACCCTGAATCTGATATGCTGCAACACACTCACATACGCTATCTTTAGGTGTAGTAATCCAGTATAAGCTACCTCGGCTTGTTTTTTAATTATTGTCTCTTAAAATTGGTTATGTCTTGAGGAGAAGACTGTTTCTGCCTAGTTTAGGGTTCTGTAATTAAAAAACGTGATCTTGTCACCCTGAATATGATATGCTGCAACACACTCACATACGCAGTCTTTAAGGTGTAGTAAACCAGTATAAGGTTCTTCGGATTGTTTTTTAATTATTGCCCCTTAAACTTGGCCTAATGACAAGAACGATGTGTATTTCGTCCAAATTTACGGTTTTGTAATTAATAAACTTGATCTTGTCTCCCTGAATCTGATATGCTGCAACACACTCACATACATGGTCTTTAAGGTGTAGTAATCCAGTATAAGGTACTTCGGCTTGTTTTTTAATTATTGTTCCCTAAACTTGGCCAAATTTCAAGAACGATGTGTGTTTCTTCCAAGTTTAGGGTTTTGTAATTAAAAAACCTGATCTTGTCACCCTGAATCTGATATGTTACAACTCACTCACATACGCGGTCTTTAATGTGTAGTAATACAGTATAAGTAACCTCGGCTTGTTTTTTAATTATTGTCTCTTAAAATTGGCTATGTCTAGAGGAGAAGACTCTTTTTGGCAAGTTTAGGGTTCTGTAATTAAATAACTTGATCATGTCACCCTGAATCTGAAATGCTGCAATACACTCACATACACAGTATTTAAGGTGTAGTAATCCAGTGTAAGGTCCTCGGCTTGTTTTTTAATTATTGTCCTTTAAATTTGGGCTAATGACAAGAACAATGTGTGTTTCTTCCAAGTTTAGGGTTTTGTAATTAAAAAACTCGATCTTGTCACCTTGAAAATGATATGCTGCAACACACTCAAATAACGGTCTTTAAGGTCTAGTAATCCAGAATAAGGTACCTCGGCTTGTTTTTTAATTATTGTCTTTTAAACTTGGCCTTATGTCTAGAGGAGAAGACTGTCACTGCCAAGTTTAGGGTTCTGTTATTAAAAACTATATCTTATCACCCTGAATCTGATATGCCGCTACAAACTCACATACGTGGTCTTTAAGGTGTAGTAATCCAGTATAAGGTACCTCGGCTTGTTTTATATTTATTGTCCTTTAAATTTGGGCTAATGATAAGAACAATGTGTGTTTCTTCCAAGTTTAGGTTTTGTAATTAAAAAACTTGATCTTGTCACCCTGAATATGATATGCTATGCTGCAACACACTAAAATACGCTGTCTTTAAGGTGTAGTAATCCAGAATAAGGTTCCTCGGCTTGTTTTTTGATTATTGTCCTTTAAACTTGGCCTTATGTCTAGAGGAGAAGACGACTTTTTCTGCCAAGTTTAGGGTTTTGTAATTAAATAACTTGAACCTATAACCCTGAATCTGATATGCCACAACACACTCACATACGCGGTCTTTAAGGTGTAGTATTCCAGTATAAGGTACATAGGCATTTTTTTTAAATATTGTCCCTTAAACTTGGCCTTATGTCTAGAAGAGAAGACTGTTTCTGCCAATTTAGGGTTCTGTAATTAAAAAACTTGAACAAGTCACCCTGAATCTGATATGCTGCAACACACTCACATAGGCGGCCTATAAGGTTTAGTAATCCAGAATAAGGTACCTCAGCTTCTTTTTTAATTAATGACCTTTAAATTTGGGCTAATGACAGGAACGTTGTGTTTTTCTCCCAAGTTTAGGGTTTTGTAATTAAAAAACTAGATCTGGTTACCCTGAATATGATATACTGCAAGACACACACATACACGTTCTTTAAGGTGTAGTAGTACAGAATAAGGTATCTCCGCTTGTTTTTTAATTATTGTCCTTTAAACTTGGCCTTATGTCTAGAGGAGAAGACTATTTCTGCCAAGTTTAGGGTTATGTAATTAAAAAACTTGATCTTGTCATCCTTAATCTGATATGCTGCAACACACTCACATACGCGTTCTTTAAGGTGTAGTAATCCAATATAAGGTGCATCGGCTTGTTTATCAAATATTGTTCCTTAAACTTGGCTTTATGTCTAGAGAAGAAGAATGTTTCTGCCAACTTAGGGTTCTGTAATTAAAATACTTGATATTGTCACCCTGAGTCTGATATGATGCAACTCACTCACATACGTGGGTTTTAAGGTGTCGTAATCCAGTATAAGGTTCCCCCTTCTTGTTTTTTAATATTGTCCCTTAAACTTGGCCTAATGTTTAGAGGAGAATACTGTTTCTGCCAACTTTAAAGTTCTGTAATTAAAAAACTTGATCTTTTCACCCTGAATCTGATATGCTGCAACACACTCACATACGTTATCTTTAAGGTAAAGTAATCCAGTATAAGCTACCTCGGCTTGTTTTTTAATTATTGTCTCTTAAAATTTAGTTATGTCTTGAGGAGAAGACTGTTTCTCCCTAGTTTAGGGTTATGTAATTAAAAAAGGTGATCTTTTCACCCTGAATCAGATATGCTGCAACACACTCAAATAGGCGGTCTTTAAGGTGTAGTAATCTAGTATAAGGTACCTCGGCATGTTTTTTAATTATTGTCCCTTATACTTGGCCTTATGTCTAGAGGAGAAGACTCTTTCTGGCAAGTTTAGGGTTCTGTAATTAAATAACTTGATCATGTCACCCTGAATCTAAATTGATGCAATACTCTCGCATACACGGTATTTAAGGTATTGTAATCAAGATAAGGTACCTCGGCTTGTTTTTTAATTATTGTCCTTTAAATTTGGGCTAATGACAAGAACAATGTGTGGTTCTTCCAAGTTTAGGTTTTGTAATTAAAAAAATTGATCTTGTCACTCTGAATATGATATGCTGCAACACACTCACATACGCGGACTTTAAGGTGTAGTAATCCGGAATGAGGTACCTCGGCTTCTTTTTTAATTATTGTACCTTAAACTTGGCCTAATGACAAGAACGATGTGTGTTTCTTCCAAGTTTAATTAGGGTTTTGTAATTAAAAAACCTGATCTTGTCACCCTGAATCTGATATGCTGCAACACATTCACATACACGGTCTTTAAGGTGTAGTAATCCAATATAAGGTACCTCGGCTTGTTTTTTAATTATTGTCCCTTAAACTTGGCCAAATGACAAGAACGATGTGTGTTTCTTCCAAGTTAGGGTTTTGTAATTAAAAAACCTGATCTTGTCACCTTGAATCAGATATGCTGCAACACACTCACATACACGGTCTTTAAGGTGTAGTAATACAGTATAAGGTTCCTCGGCTTGTTTTATGATTATTGTCCCTTAAATTTGGGCTAATGATAAGAACGATGTGTGTTTCTTCCAAGTTTAGGGTTTTGTAATTAAAAAACTTGTTCTTGTTACCCTGAATATGCTATTCTGCAACACACTCACATACGCGGTCTTTAAGGTGCAGTATTCCAGTATAAGGTACCTGGGCTTGTTTTCTAATTATTGCCCCTTAAACTTGGCCTAATGACAAACGCGATGTGTGTTTATATCAAGTTTAAAGTTTTGTAATTAAAAAGCTTGATCTTGTCACCCTGAAGCCGATATGCTGCAATACACTTGCACCGCTAGTCAGCATGGCCCCTGGTACGGCGCTCCTTCCCCTTTATCCCCCCCTCTTCCCTCTCCAGGTCTTCCCCTCCTTTTCTCCTTCCTTCCTCGCCGCCGCGATGTTAGCGCCCCTAGCGGCCTAGTGTTTTGAGTAGTATAAATGGGTGTCCTCTGCGTGGCCTCCTCGCAGTTCATTCTCATTAGGGGAATGGCTGTCCGTCGAGACGAGCAAATGTTAGCATGGTTGACCACTCGGCGCGGTTACTATTGTCGATAGGCTGTAGGTATGGTCTCTACTCGCCCTGGGTGGTTGCTAAACCTTCGGTCTTAGTCTCGCGTCGCATGAATATGTCAGTGAACGTTCTTAGTCTTGCTAATGCTCATTCTTACGTTATGTTCACGTAGATTTGCCCGCAGCCGAGTGGTATTAGTCAGTGTAACTGCTTCCTTAGTCATGGTGCTTAAGTTCAGGGCGTTTCTTGAGTCGCTTGTGGTGGTTCTTGTGCGGCGCTGTTACACTGGGCGCATGTACTTGATTCATTTAATATTCCGTGTTAGCAAGGTGACATTTGCGCGTGTTCGACGTACGGCTTACACTACTACACATTTTAATCCGTGTGATGAAAGTTAACTTACTGGTAGAGCTGTCCTATTACTCGCGAGTAAACATATTTTTTGTACTATTGATCCTGCTTGGAGGCGGTTGGCTTTATTGTGGGCGTAAATATATTTATATATATATTCATGTTAAGAGCTGGTGGTCTTAGAACACTTTTGGAGAGCCCTAGTTTTAAATATATGTATTTGTACCTGTTTATATACTTGTGATTATCGCGAAGGTTTTAATAAGCAGTCGTGAATGTGGTATAGCCTTACGTTATTTCAGGAGGCACATTTATTAGACATTTAGGGTACACGTAATTTCTTACGTATATTGAAGCGTACGGTTATGTATATACGTGGGATGAATCAGTAGGAAAAATTGTGATGTTAGTCTCTTGCCTTCATTTGTTAAGCATTGAATATATAGTAAAAGAGGGCAGTTAATCTCTTATAAAGATACCTTTCTGATGTCGTATGTTCGTTCTTTATTGTACTTCAGCTGTGATATTTGTAAATTTCATATAAAGAATATATATTACACTAACGTTACCTAGCCTCATGTCTTTTTGTAGCCAGTTACACTTCTCATAGTAACACTTCTGACTGTTGCCTTAATATCTTCAGGGTGTCTTCTGACCCTGGAAAACCTGGAAAACCTGGAAAAATCAGGAAATATTGTAATCAGGGAATAATCAGGGAAAAATCAGGGAATTTTGTTAAAAATCAGGGAATTTTGTTAAAAATCAGGGAATTTTTGTTTGGTAGGTTGTAGTTTTCAAAACGTTTTTTGTTTATTGATCTGCTTGCATTGACGTAGAATCAAGTGTATCGCGTCCCATTATTTTATTTTTGGATGGAAAATAACGAACAGTTCCCACGTCCATTTTCTTTTATTTACCATCGAATTCGGAAGTGGCGTTAAATCACGTGATACAAACTGGTTCAAGCTGGTCTGTTATCCTGCTGATGTACGTACTGCAGCATGTGCTTCCCACGTTCGGATTATACCGACAGGTGCATTTAATTTTAAGTATCTATGGATGCCCTCAACGTAAACTGGGCATTTTTGTTAGCTTTGAAAATACATATCACAGACACTTTTGGTGAAGATTCGCCATCGTTGCTAGAAATTGGTAGCTGTGGACTTCATATGGTCCATGGTGCTTTCAAAACTGGAATTTCTGCTATACAATTGGATGTTGTTAGTTTTTTCAAGCACAGTTACTATTTGTTTATGCATGTACCTGCAAGGTGGGCAGATTACATTAGAATAACTGGATCAGAGCTTTTTTCCAAGAAATTTTGTGCAATCAGATGGAATACTGCAGTTGCTGAGCATGCCATGAAAACTTTATCCCACCTAAAGAAAAGAAATTTGTTAGTGAAGTTTCTATTTCATCTGTGTCTTTCAGTATAGTGAAAAGTGCTCTTGAAGATAATCTTCTAGAAGTAAAATTGACATTCTTCTACTCTGGCATCAGAGCTGGAATTGTTTCTCACAATGTTCCAAAGTGAAGCACCCATGGCACCTTTTCTCTATGATTCACTGGTAGACATTTTATTAGCTTTGGCAGGAAAGTTTTTGAAACCAGAGGTACTGAAGAGCTTTAGGGAGAAACGCAATGTATCTCAATTGGATGTAGATAACCAGGAAAATCTATTGACTGCTAACAATATCAAGTTGGGTTATGCAGTATGCCATGCCATCAAGAAAGAGAAAGTACCATTAAAGTCTGTCCTGTTACTGAAAAATGATGTTAGGACTTGTCTAAAGGTTATGGTAAAAAAACTTCAAGACAAAAGTCCCCTGAAGTACAAACTTACCAAGGGAATTTCCAGCTTATGTCCGTCTGTGGCTTTAAATTCGGGTGTGAGGAAACAGCGTGTGAATTACAATTCAGAATGTTGTCTTCAAAACAAGTGGCTATAAGGACTAGAAGCTGATAACATTGAGTGATCATATCAGTTGGTATGTTCCTCGCAAGATTCTGAAGCACTGTTCTCGTCTTTTTCTCGAGAAGACTGGCGCTTTGATCAATTGTGGATGCTCATCCTTAAGGCCCATACAGTAGCTGCCAAAACAGGCCTTCTAAAGTTTGTGAGTATGATGTTGGTACTTTCCAATGGAAATGCATCATTGGAAAGAGGATTTTCAGTGAATTCTAATATGCTGACTGAAAACTTGCAGGAAGAAATACTGAACGCACTAAGACAGATATACGACTTTGTTCAACGTTCTGGAGGTGTAGAGCATGTTGATATCAACAAGTCCATGTTACAGTATGTAATAAATGCTAGTTGTAGGCGTAAGGAAGCCCTGCAAACAAAACAAAAAGAAAAGGAAGCTACAGACAAGAAGGCAGAAAAAGAAGAGTTGAAGAGGAGATCAAGGCATTGCAGTTGAAGAAGGCTCGAGTGTTGGATTTGGCTCGTTCTGAAGCAAGTGCAATAGACGCAAAAGTTGAGTCACTGCGAAATTAATGGGAGCTTCATTTTACTTATGTTTTTGCAAAAGTAAGTGTGTGAAATATTTGTAGCAGCATGTTTTATTTGCCATCAATTGAGTCACATTGGCCACGTCTGGAAGAAGGTATTTTTTTTAATAATTTAAGTGAGTTGAAATATTTTGAAACCCGTGAATGTACTGTTATGCAGTTTTTTCAGTTTTGTGGAATGTCGTAGTTGTGTTACAGAAAACCTGGAAAAATTCAGTTTTAGACCTGGAAAACCTGGAAAAATCAGGGAATTTCATTTACTAGATCTGGTAGACACCCTGTATCTTAGATATTTCGTGATTTCTCCTGCTACGCAACACGTGTAGTCAATCCTTTCAATAGAGAATTGGTTACACACTCACGTACTTGGTCTTTAAAGTGTTGTAATTCAAAATAAGGTACCACAGCTTGTTTTTTAATTATTGTCCCTTAAACTTGGCCTTATGTCTATAGGAGAAAACTCTTTCTGGCAAGTTTAGGGTTCTGTAATTAAAAAACGTGAACTTGTCACCCTGAATCTGATATGCTGCAACACACTCACATACGCTATCTTTAAGGTTTAGTAATCCAGTAAAAGCTACCTCGGCTTGTTTTTTAATTATTGTCCCTTAAACTTGGCCTTATGTCTAGAGGAGAAGACTCTTTCTGGCAAGTTTAGGGTTCTGTAATTAAAAAACGTGAACTTGTCACCCTGAATCTGATATGCTGCAACACACTCACATACGCTATCTTTAAGGTGTAGTAATCCAGTATAAGCTACCTCGGCTTGTTTTTTAATTATTGTCTCTTAAAATTGGTTATGTCTTGAGGAGAAGACTATTTCTGCCTAGTTTAGGGTTCTGTAATTAAAAAACGTGATCTTGTCACCCTGTATCTGATATGCTGCAACACACTCACATACGCAGTCTTTAAGGTGTAGTAATCCAGTATAAGGTAACTCGGTTTGTTTTTTAATATTCCCTTAAACTTGGCCTTATGTCTAGAAAAGAAGACTCTTTCTGGCAAGTTTAGGGTTCTGTAATTAAAAAACGTGATCTTGTCACCCTGAATCTGATATGCTGCAACACACTCCCATGCGTGGTCTTTAAGGTATAGTAATCCAGAATAAGGTACCTCGGCTTGTTTATTAATTATTGTCCCTTAAACTTGGCCTTATGCCTAGAGAAGACTGTTTCTGCAAGTTTAGGAATCTGTAATTAAAAAACCTGATCTTGTCACCCTGAATCTGATATGCTGCAACACACTCACATACACGGTCTTTAAGGTGTAGTAAACCAGTATAAGGTACTTCGGATTGTTTATTTAATTATTGCCCCTTAAACTTGGCCTAATGACAAGAACGATGTGTATTTCGTCCAAATTTACGGTTTTGTAATTAATAAACCAGATCTTGTCTCCCTGAATCTGATATGCTGCAACACACTAACATACATGGTCTTTAAGGTGTAGTAATCCAGTTCTAAGGTACTTCGGCTTGTTTTTTAATTATTGTTCCCTAAACTTGGCCAAATGACAAGAACGATGTGTGTTTCTTCCAAGTTTAGGGTTTTGTAATTAAAAAACCTGATCTTGTCACCCTGAATCTGATATGTTGCAACTCACTCACATACGCGATCTTTAATGTGTAGTAATACAGTATAAGTAACCTCGGCTTGTTTTTTAATTATTGTCTCTTAAAATTGGCTATGTCTAGAGGAGAAGACTTTTTGGCAAGTTTAGGGTTCTGTAATTAAATAACTTGATCATGTCACCCTGAATCTGAAATGCTGCAATACACTCACATACACAGTATTTAAGGTGTAGTAATCCAGTGTAAGGTCCTCGGCTTATTTTTAATTATTGTCCTTTAAATTTGGGCTAATGACAAGAACAATGTGTGTTTCTTCCAAGTTTAGGGTTTTGTAATTAAAAAACTCGATCTTGTCACCCTGAAAATGATATGCTGCAACACACTCAAATAACGGTCTTTAAGGTGTAGTAATCCAGAATAAGGTACCTAAGCTTGTTTATTAATTATTGTCTTTTAAACTTGGCCTTATGTCTAGAGGAGAAGACTGTTTCTGCCAAGTTTAAGGTTCTGTTATTAAAAAACTATATCTTATCACCCTGAATCTGATATGCCGCTACACACTCACGATACGTGGTCTTTAAGGTGTAGTAATCCAGTAAAAGGTACCTCGGCTTGTTTTTCAATTATTGTCTCTTAAACATGGCTATGTCTAGAGGAGAAGACACTTTCTGCCAAGTTTAAGGTTCTTTAATTAAATAACTTATTCATGTCACCCTGAATCTGATATGCTGCAACACACTCACATACATGGTCTTTAAGGTGTAGTAATACAGTATAAGGTACATCGGCTTGTTTTATATTTATTGTCCTTAAAATTTGGGCTAATGATAAGAACAATGTGTGTTTCTTCCAAGTTTAGGTTTTGTAATTAAAAAACTTGATCTTGTCACCCTGTATATGATATGCTATGCTGCAACACACTAAAATACGCTGTCTTTAAGGTGTAGTAATCAAGAATAAGGTACCTCGGCTTGTTTATTAATTGTTGTCTTTTAAACTTGGCCTTATGTCTAGAGGAGAAGACTGTTTCTGCCAAGTTTATGGTTCTGTTATTAAAAAACTATATCTTATCACCCTGAATCTGATATGCCGCTACACACTCACATACGCGTTCTTTAAGGTGTAGTAATCCAGTATAAGGTGCATCGGCTTGTTTATCAAATATTGTTCCTTAAACTTGGCTTTATGTCTAGAGGAGAAGAATGTTTCTGCCAACTTAGGGTTCTGTTATTTAAATACTTGATATTGTCACCCTGAGTCTGATATGATGCAACTCACTCACATACGTTATCTTTAAGGTAAAGTAATCCAGTATAAGCTACCTCGGCTTGTTTTTTAATTATTGTCTCTTAAAATTTAGGTATGTCTTGAGGAGAAGACTGTTTCTGCCTAGTTTAGGGTTATGTAATTAAAAAAGGTGATCTTTTCACCCTGAATCAGATATGCTGCAACACACTCACATAGGCGGTCCATAAGGTGTAGTAATCTAGTATAAGGTACCTTAGCATGTTTTTTAATTATTGTCCCTTATACTTGGCCTTATGTCTAGAGGAGAAGACTCTTTCTGGCAAGTTTAGGGTTCTGTAATTAAATAACTTGATCATGTCACCCTGAATCTGAATTGATGCAATACTCTCGCATACACGGTATTTAAGGTATTGTAATCAAAATAAGGTACCTCGGCTTGTTTTTTAATTGAACTGTCCTTTAAATTTGGGCTAATGACAAGAACAATGTGTGGTTCTTCCAAGTTTAGGTTTTGTAATTAAAAAAATTTATCTTGTCACTCTGAATATGATATGCTGCAACACACTCACATACGCGGACTTTAAGGTGTAGTAATCCGGAATGAGGTACCTCGGCTTCTTTTTTATTATTTATCCTTAAACTTGGCCTAATGACAAGAACGATGTGTGTTTCTTCCAAGTTTAATTAGGGTTTTGTAATTAAAAAACCTGATCTTGTCACCCTGAATCTGATATGCTGCAACACACTCACATACACGGTCTTTAAGGTGTAGTAATCCAATATAAGGTACCTCGGCTTGTTTTTTAATTATTGTCCCTTAAACTTGGCCAAATGACAAGAACGATGTGTGTTTCTTCCAAGTTTAGGGTTTTGTAATTAAAAAACCTGATCTTGTCACCTTGAATCTGATATGCTGCAACACACTCACATACACGGTATTTAAGGTGTAGTAATCCAAAATAAGGTACCTAGGCTTGTTTTTTAATTATTGTCCCTTATACTTGACCTAATGACAAGACGATGTGTGTTTCTTCCAAGACTAGGGTTTTTTTATTAAAAAACTTAAACTTGTCAACCTGAATCTGTAATTCTGCAACACACTCACATACGCAGTCTTTAAGGTGCAGTATTCCAGTATAAGGTACCTGGGCTTGTTTTCTAATTATTGCCCCTTAAACTAGGCCTAATGACAAACGCGATGTGTATTTATATCAAGTTTAAAGTTTTGTAATTAAAAAGCTTGATCTTGTCACCCTGAAGCCGATATGCTGCAATACACTTGCACCGCTAGTCAGCATGGCCCCTGGTACGGCGCTCCTTCCCCTTGATCCCCTCCTCTTCCCTCTCCAGGTCCTCCCCTCCTTTTCTCCTTCCTTCCCCGCCGCCGCGATGTTAGCGCCCCTAGCGGCCTAGTGTTTTGAGTAGTATATAAGGGTGTCCTCTGCGTGGCCTCCTCGCAGTTCATTCTCATTAGGGGAATGGCTGTCCGTCGAGACGAGCAAATGTTAGCATGGTTGACCACTCGGCGCGGTTACTATTGTCGTTAGGCTGTAGATATGGTCTCTACTCGCCCTGGGTGGTTGCTAAACCTTCGGTCTTAGTCTCGCGTCGCATGAATATGTCAGTGAACGTTCTTAGTCTTGCTAATGCTCATTCTTATGTTATGTTCACGTAGATTTGCCCGCAGCCAAGTGGTATTAGTCAGTGTAACTGCTTCCTTAGTCATGGTGCTTAAGTTCAGGGCGTTTCTTGAGTCGCTTGTGGTGGTTCTTGTGCGGTGCTGTTACACTGGGCGCATGTACTTGATTCATTTAATATTCCGTGTTAGCATAGGTGACATTTGCGCGTGTTCGACGTACTGCTTACACTACTACACATTTTAATCCGTGTGATGAAAGGTAACTTAATGGTAGAGCTGTCCTATTACTCGCGAGTAAACATATATTTTGTACTATTGATCCTGCTTGGAGGCGGTTGGCTTTATTGTGGGCGTAAATATATTTATATATATATATTCATGTTAAGAGCTGGTGGTCTTAGAACACTTTTTGAGAGCCCTAGTTTTAAATATATGTATTTGTACCTGTTTATATACTTGTGATTATCGCGAAGGTTTTAATAAGCAGTCGTGAATGTGGTATAACCTTAAGTTATTTCAGGAGGCACATTTATTAGACATTTAGTGTACACGTAATTTCTTACGTATATTGAAGCGTACAGTTATGTATATACGTGGGATGAATCAGTAGGAAAAATTGTGATGTTAGTCTCTTGCCTTCATTTGTTAAGCATTGAATATATAGTAAAAGAGGGCAGTTAATCTCTTATAAAGATACCTTTCTGATGTCGTATGTTCGTTCTTTATTGTACTTAAGCTGTGATATTTGTAAATTTCATATAAAAAATATATATTACACTAACGTTACCTAGCCTCATGTCTTTTTGTAGCCAGTTACACTTCTCATAGTAACACTTCTGACTGTTGCCTTAATATCTTAGATATTTCGTGATTTCTCCTGCTACGCAACACGTGTAGTCAATCCTTTCAATAGAGAATTGGTTACACACTCACATACTTGGTCTTTAAAGTGTTGTAATTCAAAATAAGGTACCACAGCTTGTTTTTTAATTATTGTCCCTTAAACTTGGCCTTATGTCTAGAGGAGAAGACTCTTTCTGGCAAGTTTAGGGTTCTGTAATTAAAAAACGTGAACTTGTCACCCTGAATCTGATATGCTGCAACACACTCATATAGGCGGCCTTTAAGGTTTAGTAATCCAGAATATGGTACCTCGGCTTCTTTTTTAATTAATGTCCTTTAAATTTGGGCTAATGACAGGAACGGTGTGTTTTTCTCCCAAGTTTAGGGTTTTGTAATTAAAAAACTAGATCTGGTTACCCTGAATATGATATACTGCAAGACACACACATACACGTTCTTTAAGGTGTAGTAGTACAGAATAAGGTACCTCCGCTTGTTTTTTAATTATTGTCCTTTAAACTTGGCCTTATGTCTAGAGGAGAAGACTATTTCTGCCAATTTTGGGGTTATGTAATTAAAAAACTTGATCTTGTCATCCTTAATCTGATATGCTGCAACACACTCACATACGCGTTCTTTAAGGTGTAGTAATCCAGTATAAGGTGCATCGGCTTGTTTATCAAATATTGTTCCTTAAACTTGGCTTTATGTCTAGAGGAGAAGAATGTTGCTGCCAACTTAGGGTTCTGTAATTTAAATACTTGATATTGTCACCCTGAGTCTGATATGATGCAACTCACTCACATACGTGGGCTTTAAGGTATCGTAATCCAGTATAAGGTTCCCCCTTCTTGTTTTTTAATATTGAACCCTTAAACTTGGCCTAATGTTTAGAGGAGAAGACTGTTTCTGCCAACTTTAAAGTTCTGTAATTAAAAAACTTGATCTTTTCACCCTGAATCTGATATGCTGCAACACACTCACATACGTTATCTTTAAGGTAAAGTAATCCAGTATAAGCTACCTCGGCTTGTTTTTTAATTATTGTCTCTTAAAATTTAGTTATGTCTTGAGGAGAAGACTGTTTCTGCCTAGTTTAGGGTTATGTAATTAAAAAAGGTGATCTTTTCACCCTGAATCTGATATGCTGCAACACACTCACATAGGCGGTCTTTAAGGTGTAGTAATCTATTATAAGGTACCTCTGCATGTTTTTTAATTATTGTCCCTTATACTTGGCCTTATGTCTAGAGGAGAAGACTCTTTCTGGCAAATTTAGGGTTCTGTAATTAAATAACATGATCATGTCACCCTGAATCTGAATTGATGCAATACTCTCGCATACACGGTATTTAAGGTATTGTAATCAAGATAAGGTACCTCGGCTTGTTTTTTAATTATTGTCCTTTAAATTTGGGCTAATGACAAGAACAATGTGTGGTTCTTCCAAGTTTAGGGTTTTGTAATTTTAAAACGTGATCTTGTCACCCTGAATTAGATATGCTGCAACACACTGAAATAACGGTTTTTATGGTGTAGTAATCCAGAATAAGGTACCTCAGTTTGTTTTTTTAACATTGTTCTTTAAACTTGGCCTTATGTCTAGAGGAGAAGACTGTTTCAACCAAGTTTAGGGTTCTATAATTAAAAAACTTGATCCATTCACCCTGAATCTGATATGCCGCAACTCACTCACAATCACGGGTTTTAAGGTGTAGTAATTCAGAATAAGGTACCTCAGTTTGTTTTTTAATTATTGTCCCTTAAACTTGGCCTTATGTCTATAGGAGAAGTTTGTTTCTGCTGAGTTTAGGGATCTGTAATTAAAAAAATTGATCTTTCACCCTGAATCTGATATGCTAAACTCATTCACATACGCTGTCTTTAAGGTGTAGTTATCCAGTATAAGGTACCTTCGGCTTGATTTTTAATTATTGTCTCTTAAATTTGGCCTTATGTCTAGAGGAGAAGACTGTTTCTGCCAACTTAGGGTTCTGTAATTAAAAAACATGATCTTGTCACCCTAATCTGTTATGCTGCAAAACACTCACATATGCGTTCTTTAAGGTGTAGTAATTCATTTAAAGGTACCTTGGCTTGTTTTTTAATTATTGTCCTTTAAATTTGGGCTAATGACAGGAAAGATGTGTTTTTCTCCCAAGTTTAAGGTTTTGTAATTAAAAAACTTGATCTTGTCACCCTGAATCTGATATGCTGCTACACACTCACATACACTGTCTTTAAGGTGCAGTATTCTAGTATAATGTACCTGGGCTTGTTTTCTTATTATTGCCCCTTAAACTTGGCCTCATGACAAACGCGATGTGTGTTTCTATCAAGTTTAAAGTTTTGTTATTAAAAACCTTGATCTTGTCACCCTGAAGCCGATATGCTGCATAACACTCACATACATGGTCTTTAAGGTGTAGTAATCCAGAATAAAGTACCTCGGTTGTTTATTATTTATTGTTCCTTAAACTTGGCCTTATGCCTAGGGAAGACTGTTTCTGCTAACTTATTCTAATACTAACATTAGGATCTTCATTTTGAATAAAAATTTTCTCTGTGAGTGTGTGTGCATGTATAATATTCTGTGTTATAATTACAAAAAAAAAAAAAAAAAATACTTATAGGCTAATCCTCAATACTGAAACACAGATTCTACACAATAAATAAAGCTCGAACAATATGGTTAGCTTGAATCTGTGATAGTATATGGAAAATTATAATTAAGTATGTAAAATTATGAACAAATAAACCATTTGTGTCAGCTCAAATGTTTGTTAAATGACTGGAAGTTAGGTTGGGCACATCATTTAAAAACACAAAAGTTATTGTCAATATTAAAATTGGGTTTCAACATTAATGCACACCACGATATAGTTTATATTATAATGTTTTAATTATAAATCCCGGCCAACTGTTGTCAATGGTAGAGAACGAAATTCATACCTTTGGACTTCTGAAATTCCGACGAGTACTCAGTATTAGTCGACAGACTCGATTGTATTTAGTTAATTTCTTCACTCATAAAATATAATCTTATACGATTATCATTTCAAAAGGAAAAACATGGCCTTTGTATTTCTTTTTAATTATTTCCTTTTCGAGGATATCAATTCTTTCATTCATTTTTAAAACTCCTTCCTAAGCATAGAGTAATGTACATACAATATCACAATTCCAATACCATAGCACATACTTCAATATATCAAACAAACATGGCACTGAAAACTAAATATATATTGATTCACAAAACCAATGCAAAAAGTTCATCTGAAACAATGTTTCGTTACAGATTGCCGCTCCCTGTTGTGTATATAAAAAAGTCGCTGTTATATTGTATCACGTGTCTGAGTTTTTCTTTTACACAACAGTTACAAACATCGCAACTTGCACAACATAGGTTTTTAATCAAAGTTTTTGACTATATATATAACAAATCTCGCAAGACTTGACCACTGATTTAATGAGAACAATAGGATGGTTTTAAGGGAGCAGTTTGACATCGTCCGGATGGCGAATTTCCCCAACGATTCAGTAGACAGCGGATCACCAGAGGAGAATCCTTGTTGGTGGCGGCTGATGCAGACTTTGATATAACAGTTTTTGAGCGATTGGGAGAAAGTTAATGCATCTCACCCCGGCACTCCTGTTACTGCAACATGACTCCATTAGAAGGGTGCCTTAACGAAGAGGTTCCCGAACAGCATCCAGGAAGAAAGGCATACTGGATGCGAGACGGAAGACATCCCGCTTCCATGGTGCCGCTCCAGCATTCGGACAGCGTTTTGTGGTCCGCGGCAGTGGCAGGGGTCGTCACTACGACCTGCTGTAATTGGTGATGTGGTGACGTGATACTGTCACATCATACACGACGTGGATGCTTCAAGTCCAGTTTTTCCCGTTAGGTACATTATCATTGTTACACATTTAGCTTTCGCACTCGAAGTATAGGTGTCCCAGCATAATCTCACTTCACTAAGCTTAATTATGTGCCACTTACATGCTTGCAAATGTAAGTTAATCACCTACCCTCACTTCTGTTTTTGCTGTTGCTGACACAGCAGGTTTAATTGAACTACTTAAATAACCCTAAACTTAGCTAGTTTCAAATTACATTTAAATTTTCATAAATTACGACAATATTCAATACTAACTTAAGTAATAATTGTAATGCTAACCTTCGCTAACAATAACTGTTTGAACATTAAAACACGTGTTAAACTTTATAATATCTCAATAACACAATAGATAAATTTTTTAGGATTTACAATTTTGTTTTAGTCATGATTAGTCATTTCCTTATGTACAATATGTGTCATATTAACTATCATTAATTAATCTTGGTTAGGGAATTGTACACAATGGTGGGTGTACTTTCCTAATTTGGATACTTTTGGAGTATCCCATACTCACGTTCGGTTATCTCCTGGATATAATAGAAGGTGTATATGTTTAAATCAAATTGAGAAAAATATTATTATTTCAAAGTAGTAATGTGTTCTAAACATACATGGGATTCATCATATATAATATAACTGACTACTTATATATGCATGTGCTTTGTATTTGTTTGAATAACTATAAACTCTCAATGCTGTCATGAACATACTACTACATACAGTAACACCATAGGCATTTTAGTTCAAGTCACAACATTTAAGTTAACACATGGAGTATGCCGAATACCATTGTTAACTATGACTAAAACTAAGCAAATCAGCTGGTTTTTGTGTATGCAATTAATGCCAATTACTAAAAATTCCTTAAAACAGTAGGTTTCTCTCAGGTTGCTTCCGAATAGTTTCACCGTATGACCTTGACATAATACATCAAACACTATGTTTGACTGCCCACCTGCAGCAATAGCTCTTCGGCTAAATGTCCATAGACACTGCAGTATCTATATCCCGGCGAGGGTGGCATATCTCTTCACCTCTTCGCAGGACGATCGACTGATATACAATTTCAGTCGACATACACGATGCCAAGCTCACATTAGTGCGACTCCTCGGTATACTGCAAACTGGATTATCACCTCACTACACACAATGTGTAAACAATACGTCTCTAAACCCCAGACTAACAATTAAATAAAATTTCATTTTATAAGCTGACTGCTTGACTATTTTAGCCTTTCGTTAGAAAGCTTCTGGACTCCATGTCGACATTATACTTGAGTGATGGGCGTTTTGTACTCTCGCAGTTGTGTTAGGTTGTATCTGCCTATGACTTGATTAGTCTTCAAATCCTTTAATGTGTAGCAATTCGAGTTCACGACTTCCGTGACGACATAGGGACCTGTGTAGAGTAGGAATAGCTTCTTAGTTACGAACTCCCAACTCTTGCTTATGGGTGCGGTTTTCCGCCATACTAGATCTCCTATGCAGAAGCTCCGATGCTTGGATGCTGGTTTTCGCCGACGTCTTACTGCAGCCTCTGATAGCATGTACTAGTTTACGAACTTCTCCACTGGGTAGATTGTCTTCTGTTGGTGGTATGTCATATTTGGGTAAATATGCAGGGTTGATCGTCAAAGACCGATCTAGACTCCTCCATTCGTGGAGTTGGCTAGGGCCACCTGAAATGTCTCCGCCGCAGGATTCAATGGCTCGTGGCGTGCGAAGTACCCTAACTGCTGCGTAGTTACTGGTGGTGAGAATGCTTTCTGAAAAGACGATGATGCTTGCTTACTGCCCTGAACGATGCTGCTGTTCCCTGAAACAGTGTTGACTTGGTGTGATGACAGTCGGTCCTCTTCGGTCTTGTTGGTGTATCGACTGTCGAAAGACTTGCGATATCTCTTTGCATCCTCGTACTCTTCGTCCGAATGAGACTTGCATCGTCCTGACGTAGATTTCTTGGGTGGCCGCCCCTCCGGTGATAGGGAACGCCGAATTCTGTTACCTCGTCGAGGTTCATCTCAGTACATTTGACTGTCTTCATTGTCACTGTGGTACTTTTGGTTACTTGACCACCAGGTCTTGCTCCTGTATGGACCTGAATGTCTGGGTGGACAATTGGAACGTTGGCTGTGGTAGCCACCTTTTCTTCTGTGGCCTTGCTGATTGCGTCGTGGATTCTCTTCACTCTCCCATTCTAGCAGGTTGACGACCGCTTGTCTGTCTTCTCGCTGCTTACTATCACGCGACTGCCAATAGTTATGTACCGGCTGATGCTTTGGGTATGTCACTTTCGTTTCAGACTCTTCTTTGCTGAATTGTGACTTGTGGAGCCTTTCCAATTTGTCCAGTAACAACAGCTGTTCCCGGAAGTCGGTAACATCTTTATAGCTTCTGCCACTCAGTTGCATTTGGTACTTTAAAGGAAGCTGTGTTGACACGGTAGCAATGAACTCTTCATCTGTCATAGCCAGGTCCAGGTATCTAGTTCTTTCATACATACTGGAAATATGTGCTTCCAGAGATGCTCCGCGCTTCGGATCGTACCGTTCAGTGTGAAGCTGTGCGCGTAAGTTCCCTTGGATCCTGAGATTCCAATACTGTTGTCGAAACTTCTCCTTGAAATGTTCATACGAGTGGGTGGTGTTTAGCTGTATTTCCCACCAGTAAAATGCATGACTCTTTAGAGCCGTGCTCAAACATCTCAGTTTCTCTGTATCGGATAAGCCAAAGGTTTTTACATACTCTTCAAATTTGTTTAAGAATCTTACAGGATTCTCGGATGACTTGCCAGAAAACGTTGGCATAGACTCCGACCATTGGCGAGCAGGGTGATGAATAAGTGCAGCCGGGTCTAGGCTGGTAATGTTGGCAGGCGTGTTCAGGATCTGTCTGTCAACTACTGGCATGTCTGGCGCAGTATCCTGACTCCTACTCTCCTTTAATGTACTGCTATTTTCGATTTCTGTTCTGGGAATATGGTTGTTAATAAGCGCTGATCCTAGTTCATGTACTCGTCGCTCCAATGATTGTACATGGGCTTCTACTTGGTGGTAGTGTTGTTCAACACGCTGACTCAGGGAGAATGTTTTAGCCTCAACAGCCTTCTCCGCAACTTGCATAACGTCGCCGCCGATCGCTTCGACTCGATTGCTTAATATGGATGTTGTCTCTTCTATGTGATCTAATCTTTCGGATAGGTGCAAGGTCTCTTCCCTTATGGCAGAGTGGTTATTAGAACACTGCCTCTTAAGCTCTTGGCGTTCTTGTGTAGCAGTGACGAGAAGCGCCTTCGTGCGTGACTCCAGCTGTTCGACCTGGGACTGTCCTTGTGAAACTCGATCAGCCAGCTGTTCCAAGGTCTTGTGTTGTTCCCTGAACTTTGACTCCAATCGCCCCTCTAATATATTGAGATCGGTTCTTAGACAGGTCTCTATGTTAAACAGTCCCGACTGTAATTCTGTACGCACGCTGCTAATGTCCGACTGTAGGTCTGTACGCACGCTGCTAATGTCCGACTGTAGGTCTGTACGCACGCTGCTAATGTCCGACTGTAGGTCTGTACGCACGCTGCTAATGTCCGACTGTAGGTCTGTACGCACGCTGCTAATGTCCGACTGTATACTACTTATGTTGACCTGCAAGTTGAGTAACATCTGGCCTAAACGATCCAGATCGAAGACTTCTGGTGATGGAATAGACACATGGCCCAAGACAGCTGTTTGTATAGGTTCTGTTACTACTGCATCCGCTGATATCCTATCCAAAGCTACATTAAAAGGTTCCTGAATTTGTTCAATTACAGCAGCTGCAGCTGGTAACACTGAAGTTCTGGAGGTGTCACACCTTGTAGGTATCTGAGCGGGGACCAACGGCCGCTCCAAACATTCACATTCTCTGGTAAGCGATGTAACCGGACTGTCCACTTTAACTACCCTTTCCTGTGAACCCATGTCCTCGGACGAAGCTGTTAGCGTGTCACTACCTGAGTTAATAACCTCAACTTCGTTTGACTCATTGTAGGTAGTCTCAGTTCTATTACGGAGACTGTAAACTGACGCACTACCTCTAGACATGGTGTATGGAGTAGGTAGTAAGATGCCCAATATTTTCAATAACAAACTAAAAAAAATACTAAATAACTAAACAAAGCACTCGTCGTACATTCGTGCCCCACGTACTGGGCTCCATTTTCTCTAATACTAACATTAGGATCTTCATTGTGAATAAAAATTTTCTCTGTGAGTGTGTGTGCATGTATAATATTCTGTGTTATAATTACAAAATAAAAATAAAAAAAAAATACTTATAGGCTAATCCTCAATACTGAAACACAGATTCTACACAATAAATAAAGCTCGAACAATATGGTTAGCTTGAATCTGTGATAGTATAAGGAAAATTATAATTAAGTATGTAAAATTATGAACAAATAAACCATTTGTGTCAGCTCAAATGTTTGTTAAATGACTGGAAGTTAGGTTGGGCACATCATTTAAAAACACAAAAGTTATTGTCAATATTAAAATTGGGTTTCAACATTAATGCACACCACGATATAGTTTATATTATAATGTTTTAATTATAAATCCCGGCCAACTGTTGTCAATGGTAGAGAACGAAATTCATACCTTTGGACTTCTGAAATTCCGACGAGTACTCAGTATTAGTCGACAGACTCGATTGTATTTAGTTAATTTCTTCACTCATAAAATATAATCTTATACGATTATCATTTCAAAAGGAAAAACACGGCCTTCGTATTTCTTTTTAATTATTTCCTTTTCGAGGATATCAATTCTTTCATTCATTTTTAAAACTCCTTCCTAAGCATAGAGTAATGTACATACAATATCACAATTCCAATACCATAGCACATACTTCAATATATCAAACAAACATGGCACTGAAAAATAAATATTGTACTATTACATGGTAATAGCACAGACATCTTCGTGTTTATTAAGATATCTGCTATGAATGTTTAGTAAATATTTCGCCTTATGACAACCATAAACTTTTCATCTGTGGAACTTTAATAATATTAATATTTTTTTCTTTCATCTGCATTGTTGTAATTTTCGTTAATTTTTTTACCGTTTATTTTTTATTCTGACCATCTGTTTAATTTGTAAATTCAATTAATTTTATTCTAGTTCCTTACCGTATTGTTGTAACCAAAGGCCATGAAAGGATGTTATGAACCATATATATTGGGTATACACGTATCTCAGCCACACAGGAACAGGAAGTAACTTAAAAAAGTGTGATTTTTGGCGTTACTACGTGTAGGCTAAGGCCTGACGCCTGAACAATTAAAATTATTAAAAATATGAGTTTAGGGTATCGTCGGTTGTGTACATTAATGAAATTGTTACAACTAAATATCTTAACGAACTGTAAGTAATATTTACTTGGATTTAAAGCAGTTATGTCAAGTATAAGCCAATTTAAGAATTGCTTAGCTAGGGACGCCATAATTAAGCAGTGTCGCCATTGTTCAAGGCTTAAGCGGCCAGTATAAATTTGCTTACATGCTTATAAATACGTGAGATTTCTAGCCAAACAAACTATATTGTTGCAAAAGTTGATAAAACTGAACTTCAATTAGATTGTGTATATAACATAATATAAAGAGAAGTAATTCTACTTAGACACCCAGAAGTCCTACTTTTAAGATAATCGTACTCCCGCTGAACTAAAGCCGTGTAATTCTATTTAAAATAGAATTTAATTTGATATTAAACTCTCTAATTTTTAACTCACTTTGAAATCATTTGATTTATGAACGATATAAATTTTGAAACAACTACTGGACTTAATTAAATCACTTTTGAACTTTTGGGTGTGATCTGTGCCAACATACATCCTAAGACATTTGAACTGCAAATAATCTCCAGGAAAGATTTGTCACAATATAAATTAAGTATTTTTAAGTAAATTCATATTTTATTGTTGAGTATTAAAATTGTTATAACTCCACCAACCTTAAATTCTTATACACACTTGGAAAGGATGAATATATACATTTCTTATAA
The DNA here is from genome assembly GCF_032445375.1 of Bacillus rossius redtenbacheri. Lineage (NCBI taxonomy): Eukaryota > Metazoa > Arthropoda > Insecta > Phasmatodea > Bacillidae > Bacillus > Bacillus rossius. Next base: position 24,974,022 of record NC_086338.1, on the reverse strand, counting down.
TATTTTCAAACTTACAAAAGATTCCTAATTATATCGTTGAATAATATTGTTAATTTTCATATGTATCAAGAGTCAGGTTCAGGTTATGTATGTCAGTGTATGTTTGTTATTGAAAGTGTTGCTGTGTTATGTTTACTATCTATGGTTCAAACTATTAAACTTCAGATTTTTCACCACTCTTTAAATAATCAATTTCCTATCCACATAATATACAAATTTCTTACTCCATAATTAAAATACTATATATTTCCATAGTAAACTACAGATTGGATTCGTCAGTTGTTACCGTCTACTATTGTTTATTTGTTAGAGCATTGTTTCTGAGGTTTTTATGCAATGTTATATTATTAAGTTTACGAAGGTATCAACAACACAGTACCTACACTTTTTTTCCTCCACCCTGTACTGCCTTCTCTCCCTACTTCAACAATAAATTAAAGAAAGAGAGAGATAGAATTATTAGTGTAACAAAGGGAGGTGCAGAACAATATATATCGATTCACAAAACCAATGCAAAAAGTTCATCTGTAACAATGTTTCGTTACATTATGGTTCTGTAATTAAAAAACATGATCTTGTCACCCTAATCTGATATGCTGCAACACACTCACATACGCGGTCTTTAAGGTGTAGTGTTCCAGTATAAGGTGTAGTGTTCCAGTATAAGGTACCTCGGCTTGTTTTTTAATTATTTCCTTTAAATTTGCGCTAATGACAGGAACGAAATGTTTTTCTCCCAAGTGTAAGGTTTTGTAATTAAAAAAACTTAATCTTGTTAACCTGAATCTGTAATTCTGCAACACACTCACATACACTGTCTTTAAGGTGCAGTATTCTAGTATAAGGTACCTGGGCTTGTTTTCTTATTATTGCCCCTTAAACTTGGCCTAATGACAAACGCGATGTGTGTTTCTATTAAGTTTAAAGTTTTGTAATTAAAAACCTTGATCTTGTCACCCTAGAACCGATATGCTGCATAACACTCTCATACATGGTCTTTAAGGTGTAGTAATCCAGAATAAAGTACCTCGGTTGTTTATTATTTATTGTTCCTTAAAGTTGGCCTTATGCCTAGGGAAGACTGTTTCTGCCGAGTTTAGGGTTCTGTAATTAAAAAACTGATCTTGTCACCCTGAATCTGATATGCTGCAACTCTCTCACATACGCTGTCTTTAAGGTGTAGTAATCCAGTATAAGGTACCTGAGTTTGTTTATTAATTATTGTCCTTTAATCTTGGCTGTATGTCTAGAGGAGAAGACTGTTTCTGCCAAGTTTAGGGTTCTGTATTAAAAAAACTTGATCTTATCACCCTGAATCTGATATGCCGCAACATACTCACATACACGGTCTATAAGCTGTAGTAATCCAGAATAAGGTACCTCAGTTTGTTTTTTAATTATTGTCCCTTAAACTTGTCCTTATGTCTAGAGGAGAATTTTGTTTCTGCCAAATTTAGGGTTCTTTTATTAAAAAAAATGATATTTTCACCCTGAATCTGATATGCTGCATAGCACTCACATACGCTGTCTTTAAGGTGTAGTAATCTAGAATGAGGTACATCGGCTTGATTATATTATATTGTCCCTTAAACTTGGCCTAATTTCTAGAGGAGAAGACTGTTTCTGCCAACTTTAAGGATCTGTAAATAAAAAACTTTATCTTGTCACCCTGAATCTGATATGCTGAAACACACTCACATACACGGTTTTTAAGGTGTAGTTATCCAGTTTAAGGTACCTCGGATTGTTTTTTAAATATTCTCTCTTAAAATATGTTATGTCTAGATGAGAATACTGTTTCTGCGAAGTTTAGTGTTCTGTAATTAAAAAACTTGATCTTGTCACCCTAAATATGATATGCTGCAACACACTCACATACACTGTCTTAAAGTGTAGTAATCCAGTATAGGGTACCTTGGGTTGTTATTCAATTATTGTCTCTTAAATATGGCTATGTTTAGAGGAGAAGACTCTTTCTGCCAAGTTTAGGGTTCTTTATTAAATAACTTATTCATGTCACCCTGAATCTGATATGCTGCACACACTAACATACACAGTCTTTAAGGTGTAGTAATACAGTATAAGGTTCCTCGGCTTGTTTTATGATTATTGTCCCTTAAATTTGGGCTAATGATAAGAACGATGTGTGTTTCTTCCAAGTTTAGGGTTTTGTAATTAAAAAACTTGTTCTTGTCACCCTGAATATCCTATTCTATGCAGCACATACTCAAATACGTGGTCTTTAAAGTGTAATAATCCAGATTAAGGTACATCGGCTCGTTTTTTAAATATTGGCCTTTAAACTTGGCCTTTTGTATAGAGGAGATGACTGTTTCTGCCAACTTAGGGTTATGTAAATAAAAAAACTTGATCTTGTCACCCTGAATCTGATATGCTGCAACACAATCACATACGCGGTCTTTAAGGTATTGTAATCGAGTATAAGGTACCTCGGCTTGTTTTTTTATTATTGTCCTTAAAATTTGCTCTAATGACAGGAACGAAATGTTTTTCTCCCAAGTGTAAGGTTTTGTAATTAAATACTTAATCTTGTCAACCTGAATCTGTAATTCTGCAACACACTTACATACGCGGTCCTTAAGGTGCAGCATTCCAGTATAAGGTAGGTACCTGGTCTTGTTTTCTTATTATTGCCCCTTAAACTTGGCTTAATGACAAACGTGATGTCTGTTTCTATCAAGTTTAAAGTTTTGTAATTAAAAACCTTGAACTTGTCACCCTGAAGCAGATATGCTGCAACACACTCACATACTTGGTCTTTAAGGTGTAGTAATCCAGAATAAAGTACCTCGGTATGTTTATTAATAATTTTTCCTTGAACTTGGTCTTATGCCTAGAGAAGACTGTTACTGCCATGTTTAGGGTTCTGTAATTAAAAAACTTGAGTTTGTCACCCTGTATCTGATATGCTGCAACTTTCTCACATACGCTGTCTTTAAGTTGTAGTAATCCAGTATAAGGAACCTCAGCTTTTTTTTTAATTATTGTCCCCTAAACTTGGCCAAATGACAAGAACGATGTGTGTTTCTTCCAAGTTTAGGGTTTTGTAATTAAAAAACCTAATCTTGTCACCCTGAATCTGATATTTTGCAACTCACTCACATACGCGGTCTTTAAGGTGTAGTAATACAGTATAAGTAACCTCGGCTTGTTTTTTAATTATTGTCTCTTAAAATTGGCTATGTCTAGAGGAGAAGACTCTTTTTGGCAAGTTTAGGGTTCTGTAATTAAAAAACTTGATCATGTCACCCTGAATCTGAAATGCTGCAATACACTCACATACACGGTATTTAAGGTGTAATAATCCAGTGTAAGGTACCTCGGCTTGTTTTTTAATTATTGTCCTTTAAATTTGGGCTAATGACAAGAACAATGTGTGTTTCTTCCAAGTTTAGGGTTTTGTAATTAAAAAACTCGATCTTGTCACCCTGAATATGATATGCTGCAACACACTCAAATAATGGTCTTTAAGGTGTAGTAATCCAGAATAAGGTACCTCGGCTTGTTTTTTAATTATTGTCTTTTAAACTTGGCCTTATGTCTAGAGGAGAAGACTGTTTCTGCCAAGTTTAGGGTTCTGTAATTAAAAAACTATATCTTATCACCCTTAATTTGATATGCCGCTACACACTCACATACGTGGTCTTTAAGGTGTAGTAATCCAGTATAAGGTACCTCGGCTTGTTTTTCAATTATTGTCTCTTAAACATGGCTATGTCTAGAGGAGAAGACACTTTCTGCCAAGTTTAAGGTTCTTTAATTAAATAACTTATTCATGTCACCCTGAATCTTATATGCTGCAACACACTCACATACATGATCTTTAAGGTGTAGTAATACAGTATAAGGTACATTGGGTTGTTTTATATTTATTGTCCTTTAAATTTGGGCTAATGATAAGAACAATGTGTGTTTCTTCCAAGTTTAGGTTTTGTAATTAAAAAACTTGATCTTGTCATTCTGAATATGATATGCTATGCTGCAACACACTAAAATACGCTGTCTTTAAGGTGTAGTAATCCAGAATAAGGTTCCTCGGCTTGTTTTTTAATTATTGTCTTTTAAACTTGGCCTTATGTCTAGAGGAGAAGACGACTTTTTCTGCCAAGTTTAGCATTCTGTAATTAAATAACTTGAACTTATAACCCTGAATCTGATATGCCACAACACACTCACATACGCAGTCTTTAAGGTGTAGTAATCCAGTATAAGGTACATAGGCATGTTTTTTAAATATTGTCCCTTAAACTTGGCCTTATGTCTGGAGGAGAAGACTGTTTCTGCTAATTTAGGGTTCTGTAATTAAAAAACTTGAACTAGTCACCCTGAATCTGATATGCTGCAACACACTCACATAGGCGGCCTTTAAGGTTTAGTAATCCAGAATAAGGTACCTCGGCTTCTTTTTTAATTAATGTCCTTTAAATTTGGGCTAATAACAGGAACGGTGTGTTTTTCTCCCAAGTTTAGGGTTTTGTAATTAAAAAACTTGATCTGGTTACCCTGAATATGATATGCTGCAAGACACACACATACACGTTCTTTAAGGTGTAGTAATACAGAATAAGGTACCTCTGCTTGTTTTTTAATTATTGTCCTTTAAACTTGGCCTTATGTCTAGAGGAGAAGACTATTTCTGCCAAGTTTAGGGTTATGTAATTAAAAAACTTGATCTTGTCATCCTTAATCTGATATGCTGCAACACACTCACATACGCGTTCTTTAAGGTGTAGTAATCCAGTATAAGGTGCATCGGCTTGTTTATCAAATATTGTTCCTTAAACTTGGCTTTATGTCTAGAGAAGAAGAATGTTTCTGCCAACTTAGAGTTCTGTAATTAAAATACTTGATATTGTCACCCTGAGTCTGATATGATGCAACTCACTCATATACGTGGGTTTTAAGGTGTCGTAATCCAGTATAAGGTTCCCCCTTCTTGTTTTTTAATATTGTCCCTTAAACTTGGCCTAATGTTTAGAGGAGAAGACTGTTTCTGCCAACTTAAAAGTTCTGTAATTAAAAAACTTGATCTTTTCACCCTGAATCTGATATGCTACAACACACTCACATAGGCGGTCTTAAAGGTGTAGTAATCTAGTATAAGGTACCTCGGCATGTTTTTTAATTATTGTCCCTTAAACTTGGCCTTATGTCTAGAGGAGAAGACTCTTTCTGGCAAGTTTAGGTTTCTGTAATTAAATAACTTGATCATGTCACCCTGAATCTGAATTGATGCAATACTCTCGCATACACGGTATTTAAGGTATTGTAATCAAGATAAGGTACCTCGGCTTGTTTTTTAATTATTGTCCTGTAAATTTGGGCTAATGACAAGAACAGTGTGTGGTTCTGCCAAGTTTAGGGTTTTGTAATTAAAAAACGTAATCTTGTCACCCTGAATATGATATGCTGCAACACACTTAAATAACGGTTTTTATGGTGTAGTAATCCAGAATAAGGTACCTTAGTTAGTTTTTTTAACATTGTTCTTTAAACTTGGCCTTATGTCTAGAGGAGAAGTCTGTTTTAACCAAGTTTAGGGTTCTATATTTAAAAAACTTGATCCATTCACCCTGAATCTGATATGCCGCAACACACTCACAATCACGGTCTTTAAGGTGTAGTAATCCAGAATAAGGTACCTCAGTTTGTGTTTTAATTATTGTCCCTTAAACTTGGCCTTATGTCTAGAGGAGAAGTTTGTTTGATGCTGAGTTTAGGGATCTGTAATTAAAAAAATTGATCTTTCACCCTGAATCTGATATGCTAAACTCACTCACATACGCTGTCTTTAAGGTGTAGTAATCCAGTATAAGATACCTCGGCTTGATTTTTAATTATTGTCTCTTAAACTTGGCCTTATGTCTAGAGGAGAAGACTGTTTCTGCAAACTTAGGGTTCTGTAATTAAAAAACATGATCTTGTCACCCTAATCTGATATGCTGCAACACACTCACATACGCGGTCTTTAAGGTGTAGTAATCCATTATAAGGTACCTTGGCTTGTTTTTTAATTATTGTCCTTTAAATTTGGGCTAATGCCAGGAAATATGTGTTTTTCTCCCAAGTTTAAGGTTTTGTAATTAAAAAACTTGATCTTGTCACCCTAAATGTGATATGCTGCTAAACACTCACATACGCGGTCTTTAAGTTGTAGTAATCCAGTATAAGGTACCTCTGCTTGTTTTTTAATTATTTCCTTTAAATTTGTGCTAATGACAGGAACGAAATGTTTTTCTCCCAAGTGTAAGGTTTTGTAATTAAAAAAACTTAAACTTGTTAACCTGAATCTGTAATTCTGCAACACACTCACATACACTGTCTTTAAGGTGCAGTATTCTAGTATAAGGTACCTTGGCTTGTTTTTTAATTATTGTCCTTTAAATTTGGGCTTATGACAAGAACAATGTGTGTTTCTTCCAAGTTTAGGGTTTTGTAATTAAAAAACTCGATCTTGTCACCCTGAATATGATATGCTGCAACACACTCAAATAATGGTCTTTAAGGTGTAGTAATCCAGAATAAGGTACCTCGGCTTGTTTTTTAATTATTGTCTTTTAAACTTGGCCTTATGTCTAGAGGAGAAGACTGTTTCTGCCAAGTTTAGGGTTCTGTAATTAAAAAACTATATCTTATCACCCTTAATTTGATATGCCGCTACACACTCACATACGTGGTCTTTAAGGTGTAGTAATCCAGTATAAGGTACCACGGCTTGTTTTTAAATTATTGTTTCTTAAACATGGCTATGTCTAGAGGAGAAGACACTTTCTGCCAAGTTTAAGGTTCTTTAATTAAATAACTTATTCATGTCACCCTGAATCGTATATGCTGCAACACACTCACATACATGATCTTTAAGGTGTAGTAATACAGTATAAGGTACATTGGCTTGTTTTATATTTATTGTCCTTTAAATTTGGGCTAATGATAAGAACAATGTGTGTTTCTTCCAAGTTTAGGTTTTGTAATTAAAAAACTTGATCTTGTCACCCTGAATATGATATGCTATGCTGCAACACACTAAAATACGCTGTCTTTAAGGTGTAGTAATCCAGAATAAGGTTCCTCGGTTTGTTTTTTAATTATTGTCTTTTAAACTTGGCCTTATGTCTAGAGGAGAAGACGACTTTTTCTGCAAAGTTTAGGATTCTGTAATTAAATAACTTGAACTTATAACCCTGAATCTGATATGCCACAACACACTCACATACGCAGTCTTTAAGGTGTAGTAATCCAGTATAAGGTACATAGGCATGTTTTTTAAATATTGTCCCTTAAACTTGGCCTTATGTCTGGAGGAGAAGACTGTTTCTGCTAATTTAGGGTTCTGTAATTAAAAAACTTGAACTAGTCACCCTGAATCTGATATGCTGCAACACACTCACATAGGCGGCCTTTAAGGTTTAGTAATCCAGAATAAGGTACCTCGGCTTCTTTTTTAATTAATGTCCTTTAAATTTGGGCTAATAACAGGAACGGTGTGTTTTTCTCCCAAGTTTAGGGTTTTGTAATTAAAAAACTTGATCTGGTTACCCTGAATATGATATGCTGCAAGACACACACATACACGTTCTTTAAGGTGTAGTAATACAGAATAAGGTACCTCTGCTTGTTTTTTAATTATTGTCCTTTAAACTTGGCCTTATGTCTAGAGGAGAAGACTATTTCTGCCAAGTTTAGGGTTATGTAATTAAAAAACTTGATCTTGTCATCCTTAATCTGATATGCTGCAACACACTCACATACGCTGTCTTTAAGGTGTAGTAATCCAGAATAGGGTACTTGGGCTTGTTTTTTAATTATTGTCTCTTAAACTTGGCCTTACCTATGTCTAGAGGAGAAGACTATTGCTGCCAAGTTTAGGGTTCTGCAATTAAAAAACTTGATCTTGTCACCCTGAATCTGATATTCAGAAAAACACTCCCATTAGCGGTTATTAAGGTGTAGTAATCCAGTATAAGGTACATCGGCTTGTTTATTAAATATAGTCCTTTAAACTTGCCTTTATGTCTAGAGGAGAAAACTGTTTCTGCCAACTTAGGGTTCTGTAATTAAATAACTTGATTTTGTCACCCTGAATCTGCTATGCTGCAACACTCACATATGCGGTCTGTAAGGTGTAGTATTCCAGTATAAGGTACCTCGGCTTGTTTTTTAATTATTGTCTCTTAAAATTTGTTATGTCTAGAGGAGAAGACTGTTTCTGCCAATTTTATTGATTTGTAATTAAAAAGATTGATCTTGTCACCTTGAATCTGATATGCTGCAACATACTCACATACGCCGTCTTTAAAGTGTAGTAATCCAGTATAAGGTATCTTGCTTTTTTTTCAATTAATGTTCCTTAAACTTGGCCGAATGACTAGAACGAATTGTGTTTCTTTCAAGTTTAGGTTTTGTAATTAAAAAAATTTGACCTTGTCACCCTGAATCTGATATTCAGAAAAACACTTCCATTAGCGGTTATTAAGGTGTAGTAATCCAGTATAAGGTACATCGGCTTGTTTATTAAATATAGTCCTTTAAACTTGCCCTTATGTCTAGAGGAGAAAACTGTTTCTGCCAACTTAGGGTTCTGTAATTAAATAACTTGATTTTGTCACCCTGAATCTGCTATGCTGCAACACTCACATACGCGGTCTGTAAGGTGTAGTATTCCAGTATAAGGTACCTCGGCTTGTTTTTTAATTATTGTTTCTTAAAATTTGTTATGTCTAGAGGAGAAGACTGTTTTTTGCCAATTTTATTGTTTTGTAATTAAAAAGATTGATCTTGTCACCCTGAATCTGATATGCTGTAACACACTCACATTCGCGGTCTTTTAGGTGTAGTTATCCAGTATAAGGTACCTCGGCTTGTTTTTTAATTATTGTCCCTTAAACTTGACCTTTTGTCTAGAGGAGAAGACTATTTCTGCCAAGTTTAGGGTTCTGTAATTAAAAAACTTGATCATGTCACCCTGAATCTGATATGCCGCCACACACTCACATACTCGTTTTTTAATGTGTAGTTATCAGTATAAGGTACATCGGCTTGTTTATTAAATATTGTCCCTTATACTTGAACTTATGTCTAGAGGACAGGACTGTTTCTGCCAAGTTTAGGGTTCTGTAATTAAAAAACTTGATCTAGTCACCCTGAATCTGATATGCTGCAACACACTTACATACGCGCTCTTTAAAGTGTAGTAATCCAGAATAAGGTATCTGGCTTGTTTTTTAATTATTGTCCCATAAACTTGGCCTAATGACAAGAACGATGTGTGTTTCTTCAAAGTTTAGGGTTTTGTAATTAAAAAATTTGATCTCCTCACCCTGAATCTAATATACTGCAACACACTCACATACGCTGTCTTTAAGGTGTAGTAATCCAGAATCAGGTACCTCGGCTTGTTTTTTATTTTTTATCCCTTAAACATGGCGTTATGTCTAGAGGAGAAGACTATTTCTGCCAAGTTTAGGGTTCTGTAATTAAAAAATTTGATCTTGTCACCCCTTATCTTCTTTTGCATCAAGCGGAATGTTGCACCATTTATTATTTTATTTTATAATTAATTATTTTAATATTGTATTGTTGCCTAGTGTTGAAAGACTTTGAAATCTGTTAACTTAGTATACATTTTATGTTTTGAATTGATTTTTTTTACCCCCCCCCTCCCCCCTGTTTTTTATATACCTATAAACCTCTTTCAAGGGTTCTTTACGTATTTTTTTTTTTTAATATTACATTTTTAATTTATTTTTATATATGTCGTTTTTGCATGAAGTCATTGTTTTGCTTTGATAGGTTTTTACTGTACGGTACTATAATTATGGTACACATTTAAAAACGAATCTGAAATTAGAGGTGTGTTGTTACAGCAATTTTCGGTATCAGTACCAACATTATAGTGATACAGTAATGTACTAGTTACAATATCTGATACTTTTGTATCAGATATAGCAGTAGCGGTCCCAGGAATCAACGAGGTATCAGCATTCTCGTTACAGGTTACACATCCTCCGTGCCGTCATCACCAGCGTAAAAAGGTATCGGTGTCTCTGATACATTATTTATCAAGCCTGGTAATTCTCTACCTCTGTTACTCTCATGCACGCCTGATACAGCCAGTATCAATCAGTTCAACATTCACTGCAGTTTGTCCTGGCCGTGTATTACCATGTACATTGTTGCGGGCTGTCATGCTTTGTAGTTAGTATCTGTATAGTGAAATAAGGAATGGATAAGTGCAAGAAAAAGACTTCATTTGTGTGGAATTTTTTCATGGAAAATAATGAGTTTGCTAAGTGTAATTTGTGTAAACAAAAACTGAGTTATAACGCAATAGGTACTATTTGTTAAATAGTGACTGAACTTGCAAAGTGTTTTTGGTTTTTTTATCGATATTGGCACTTCTATCTGCCTGATGTACCTAACTCAAATGTCTATTGATATAGTATGCTCACTAATGTACCTATCTGTTTTTTTTATTTTTAATTTTTGATAAAATCGTAATCTTTTAATGTATGAAAACACTAGTTACTAATTGTTTTCGAAAAAAGAATGTCCATATGTTGATTACATCTGTTATTAGTGTCAACTGAGAATTTATTTGCATTTTCATAGCTGTTAGGTGCACTAATATAAATATTATATCTTGTATTAATGTACTTTTTAATATTAAAATTTCATTAGTTTTATTATTGAAAGAGACGGTGCACGCACTGCGCACTGAGCATACTTTGATGTGGGACAATAAACAAAACGAATCGTAACAATTTCGCTCTGCGCCTCTCCTTCAACGCCTTCCCCTGCGCTTCCTCCCCTACATTATTTCCCTTCTTTATCCCTTATTCGTCGTGCCGCTCCCTGCCCTTTCACAAGCTCCGCCCAAGTGACCGTCATCTGCGATCGGGTTCTGCGCACGCGCACATTGGCCGTGGTGTTGTTCCAGGCGAATTCAAAAACTGATACTAAAATACTTGATACTTTTCAAGTGTACTCGTTTGCAGTACCTGATACGGGCATGTATCAGTTAAAAAATATCAGGTTTTTTCTTTTCGACCCACCTCTATCTGAGATTCGAATATAACTTATCCCCAGTCACATATCTTGATTTTCCCTAACTTATGGTACATATTTAAATTTTAACTTTATTAAAGATCGTTAGAAATTTAATTACAAGTATTAGCCATTCTATTTTGTTAGTGTTTGTCTTTTTTCAAGTTAAGTTTGTAAACAAATAAAGTTAATAAAGAAATAATATTTTAAATACAACATTCTTTATATTAAATTTACAAACAAGTCTTTTACAGCATATCTGATGTTGATATTAGGTTAGTTTATTTATATTAGATGAAATCGTATACCTAGCTGCAATAAAATTATGTAAATGTCTTAACGATGTGCATGAAAAATTTAGATGCAATTGATAAGTATTAAATGATATATAATTTTGGCCTTAGAACTTTCTCACGTAGGTTAATTTGTAAAATCATGTTTTCAGTAAATATGTAGCTCATTATTCTTAGTAGTTAAATATGTTAGAGATAAAAGAGATGTTCAACTCATACAGATGTCCATGTATTTCCTATTAATCTTTCTGGAATAAATAAACAGGTCCCTTGGTTAGTTGGTGTATAATGAAGAGCTGTAGCAAACCGTATGTATTCGGCACTGAGTAACGGGTGCGCCATCTAGTACCGAATAACGAAACGTTACACACGAATGCATTTCGTTACTCACATTTTTCGTAGTCTGAAACATTTCACTTGTAGTTCTACACTTTACCTATTAAATCAAATTAAATTTAGAATGACTTAAACACAAGTTTGGTTAAAAATACGGAAAAGTGAAAAAAATGCACCTTTCGCAGTTTGGTATGTAATGTATAAGTATGTTTTCTACAAATTACGAATGTTGCGAGGCCGCGACGTCATACTGTACGCGTACGCAATACGACTCAATTCGTTGCTCTAACATAACATTGCATGCTATGTAGTATCAGAAGTAATGAGTAACGTAACGATACGATAGTAACGAGTACTAATTGTTATAGTACCGAATACATACGGGTACACTTTTTTTCATTACTTTTACACCTCTACTTAAATTAATAAGTAAATTCTAGTCAATAATGTAAAAGAAAGAAGTAAATAATTTATTTTTTTAAACTCATATTTTTTATTTCGTGGAAAATCCCTGACTACTGTAAATCCCCTTTCTGTGGGAAACACCTATTCTATGGAAAGGAAATACCGATTAAATTTCTTACTTTGCGGCTTTTCCGTAAAGTAAAAATAACAAGACGAAAATACCATTTTCCAACACTTCAGACGTTTCTATATTTACCATGAAAACAGCGTTAATAAATTCTTACTAGTTTCTGAGAAATCCCAATTTTTTAGCTCACATTTCAATATCTGTGCATTGCAGTTGCCGTCACCATTAATTGTTTAGACGTGTTGGTTTGTTTGTTTTGAAGAACTTAAAATATTGTTAATGCGCGATTATATAAGGCTAGCTACATTAAAAATACTTTCAAATATTGTGGACGATTGGTTGGGCTAAAATTGCTACAATTAAAATTACTAAAATATTTCTTATGAGTTCTTAGGAATTAAAAATTTAAGATGTAGCAATACTAACCTAACCAACAGTTCACAATGTTTTAAAGTATTTTTTTACGTTGCTTACGTAAACTATGAATCGTTCTTTAGTATGATAAATGAAATTAAAAAAAAATTGGTTGTCTGTAAAGTCGGTTTACGGACAATAGTTTAATGTGACGTCATAACAAAACATTGATGAAATGATTGATCCAGAAGAAAATGAAATATCATATTCGGCTTGAGACTGAGCCGTATAGGTTTTTGCAACCAAACCATTTAGGCATTAAAAATATTATATTCTTTGAGGAAGAAATTTTTTTTTTATATTTTTCTATATTTTGTATGATAAAATCTACCTCTGCATACTTTTATGAATAAAATTGAATCATTTTTATTAAATTATCACTATTTTATATGGATACAAAGGAGTGAAATGATATCTACAATTTAATTAATAAATTTACTTTTATTTGCATTCATTAATTCAAATATACTTATTACTTTTGAAGATTCATGCGCGCCGTATTTATTTTTATAAGTACAAAAAAAATTTCAGCCACCGGGATTTGATCCGTCAACTTATCGATTGGTAGTCAGCGATGCTAATTGCACAGCCACGAGGCCATATTAGAAACAATTGTTTCAGATGTTATAAATTAATAATATTCCACGCACAATATTTGTTTGAATTTCTTTTAACTAGCATATTCTCTGTTGGACTCAAAATATTTACACGCTCGTGGGCTCATAACTATAATACAGTGTGTGATTTAGTTGATCAAATAATAACTCATGACAAATAATTACCAATGTCAAACTAAAGCGTGAAAAGTATCATACCAGTGACGCCAACCGCCGGTGCTCCCTCTGGTTCGCACAGGCCGTTATGTCACAACAAAACTTACTCTTAAGTGCATCGAACACGCCCGAGCGTGATGTCCGCCGAGTGAGTGAAAGTGCACCGCGACGAACACTAAGTTGATTACAGCGCCCGGCCGGGTGTGGCAATGCGCTAAATTAAATCAGTAATTATTCTTTTAAAACAAAAACAACCAGATTAATAACAATTAAAAGATAATTAATTCAAGTGAAATTATGTCCAATTGTTCAATAATCATGTATTGTCAAATATGTTATTTAAGTCCAAAACTGGTCGGAGCTGTTTTCCAGCGCTTCATGTGCCTTGGCGCGAGGTCGTGCGGCGCCCTCGAGTTCAGTTGCTGTTGGGAGCTCACAGGGGTCGGTCGCTCCGCGAACGCAGAGCCTGCAGATTTCGCGCCACATCCAAGTCATCGCAATAGTGTAAGTTCATTAAATCCTTTTTTCAGCTCTGCGCCCGACCCCGCTCAGTCGTACGTCATTTCGTGCGACTCATAACTTAACGTGTTTATTCCCAACAGGGAAATTTCTATTTACTACGTAATTTTCATGTCCTGAGCAGACGGACAAGGTAAATGAGTCTTACGCAGTTTTCAAGCTTCAAAGTCAGTTAATCATCATTTGTCATAGGCTCCTAGCCAGCCTTGTGTGTCGAGTTCTAACTCGTTAATCTACGTATTTACAATTTATCTTATTTAACTGTGTAATATCTAACTTGCAATCTAACCACGTAATAATTGTTTTAAGCTGTAATAAGTGACTATGACTTTTATGTTCTCATCTAGCCGGGCCTAAGTACATTTCGGGACATTAACGTTTTGTAACAGGTTAGATTGCAAATAACTTTAGAGCATTCAATTGTATGTGCTGTTTTACATGTGAACGTCATTGACTACATAAGCCATTGCAGCATAGTAGCTCCGCGATTATTTGCCGCATCCTTCAAGTCGATAACGGCCACAGTATAAGTCCGCACATACCGTTTTGCCATCTATCCTGGTCGCGCGCATCGTCTATGTATAGAGACTCGCGTGCAGCGACGGTCAGACAACAGACGCGGCCAGTTCTTGGACAAGCGTGTGTAACGGTTTTTAATAAAGTTACAGAGTCGTGTCAATCAGTTTACCATTTATTTATAAGGCGTCCTGGGTGGCCTGAACAGCCCGGGTAGTTTTCAAAACGCGATGCGCTCCTGCCTGCAGCCACGAGGCCGAATCCCCGTTTTTGCCCCCTGAGATCATTTTCAACTTAATAATTACTCGAAAACTTAAACAGGCAGCGGGAGTGGCGTCACCAGCAATAAATATTTAGTTACACAGCTAAAACAATACTTATACAACACTGTTTAAATATACTGATTTACATTAGTAATTAAAATAATACGTACTTGTAAGAACACCATTTCCTTGCGAATATAGTCCAGTGGTGCGGTGCACAACAATAACCTCAAACCCGCTATGTTGTCATCTGCCCCAAGCCGTGTGTGGCGACATGCGCAGGCGTGATCCATCCGGCACGACCCGCTGTCGCCCCCGGGCCCACATTTATGATATTTATATTTTTTTTAGCTGTTATTGATTTTATGAATTATTTCCATTTTAAAGAATCCTTTTAAATTTGGTAAAATCTTAGTTACTGTATTTTTGGTTTATTATTAAATTATTGTGATTATTTCCTTTTATTGTTATATTTTGGTTTGGTTTCGTTCTAGTTTTATTGCTATTCAATATATATTGATTGTGTTTAAATGACCGGCTACTGGGAGCGCGAGTTCGATTCACCGATGACGTCATCAGCGCTCGAGTGCCGGCGCTGCCGAGGTGAACTGTGGGCCGCGGGACTGTTGGTTTGGGAGTCGCCGCGACCGGACGTGTGGAGGGCCCACGTCGCGAGGCAAGCTTAACCGCTTTTTCGACTCTGCACCGGCCAGCCCTTGCCGGGGCCTACTGAGATGGACCCTTGCCTTGCCCGGAGGCATGTTCAGCGGCGATATATTTAAGATTTACGCTAAGGTAAAGAGGCGACACGTAGCATTGGATGTAGCGGTTATGGATGAAGAATATATTGTTCATAAGAAGCATAGCTTTGCAAATTGAACTTATCTACGAAGCACGTATTACAGTGGAAGCTTACTGATTAGACCCTCCCATTTGTTATAACGGGTCAAGCTACTTTGCTTGACTTTGATTAATGTTGAGTGCATCAAAACTTTTGTAGGAATTCACGTCATTACCTCAAGAGATTTATAATTTAAATTTGGTTTCCCTGCGTGTTTTGCCCTCGGAACTAAATATTTTCAGTGAAGGCCCCCGCGGTAGACTAAGTGACAGTTTTCACGGCACATTTGACTGAACTATATATATATGCTTTTTCTGAAGGTCACGGTTAACAGCTGTTCGACTCTAAGCAACAAGACGTGCAAGTATTGATGGACGTGCGCGAGTATAAATCCGGCTCCCAGTAGCACTTTTTTGGAACTTTCATAATTAATCCTTTTTTTTTATATAGTATTTTGTCATTACTATTTTTTATGGTATTAGTATTTTCTGATTTTTATGATAGCTTTATATTTTCATTATATAATGTCAAAGTAGGTTTAGGTAAATGCCATGTACGATTGTTTAATAATTTTGTTTATGAGTCCTACGAAAGATGTTGCCGATATTAAAATTTTGGATAGCCTTAATCTGCATTGTGTTTTTAATGAGCCAAAGTCTTGCTGTGTACGTTTGTCATTATTCTCCCTTTCATAGCTCGACCGCCCAGGTGCAACTTTTGGAGCGCAATACCTATTTCAGATTTTGCCTTTTTTTTGTCTTGATAGTTACCCAGGGTGAGTCGGGTACGGGACCCCCCTTCTTATTTGATCGGAAGGCGGGTTTCACCGCCTATCCCAGCAGCATGGCAGGGTGAAACCTGAGTAGTATGCCGCCACATGCCGGACGAGTTCTCTGTACCATCCGCAACATACCAGAGAGATGCCACGCATGCGTAAACAGGACACATCCGTAGTGGGACATCCGTAGTGGGACATCCGTAGTGGGACAATTTTCGTGCGTGCAGCCAGCGTTCATCAAATTATTAGACGTCACGTCAAAAAAATCTTATTTCAATGATATTTGGACAAACAACCAACAAACAGAAAATATTTTCGTACAACTGTAACATGCCGTTATATTAACTTCTTTTATTGTAAAACAATACTGTTGACTAAAGTTATCCAAAATAAAAAAACCTTGTAGGTAAACAAAAAATGGTGGCGGCAGCGCCAACACACAGATATTTAAATGTGAGTTAAAAACTGGGATTTCTCAGAAACTAGAAGAAATTTACAACCCTGTTTTTTTAGGGTAAATACAGGAACGTCTCTAGTGTTGTAAAATGGTATTTTCGTAATTTTATTTATACTTTACGGAAAAGCCACAACATAGAATACCCTTTCTGTGGTTAAGTCCCATTCAGATGTGAAGATTTGCTGGACTTCAGTTCTTTAATGTTATAACTTTTCTGGTTCAAAATGAGTGGCAGAAAACGGGTTGTTGTATGGCTTTCATTAGAACATGATTAGAACCCAAATCGCTAATGTAATAAAAAAACCTGGTTTAAAAAGAAAAAAAAAAAAACACATTCTTTGGTTTTTTTCTCTCTATAAATGTAGTTTTTTTTTCCCAACCTGGTCAAAGTCTGTATGTCTGTTAAAGACCACATTGTCAATGAGACTGAATACCAAAAAATGTCAGTTGGGGTATCTGGGCCATGATTTTACTTGTGCGTGTAGGTTATAACTTTGCACTTGCCTGAAAACCACCAATAAATAATATGTCGAAAATATTTGAATCGTTTATTGCAGAAACCACCTAAGCGACAAAAATTCCAAAAATGTTGTTTTGTTGGTACTGTTCACTTCGGAGGTAAATACATCGTTTAGTGCAGAAATAACCTATGTTCCATATCACCGATGCTATTTGGCAGCCTTGAAAAGAATCTGTTTATTTCAGAAAGAACCCAAGCGCCATCACATAGGTTCTTTCTGCGGTAGATTTTACTCGTGACGGTTGGCGGCCTTGACGACACGTGTCACGTGTTCCGTGGCTCGCTGTTTTGTTTGTAGTTTGTATCGAAGGTTACCGATATCCAAACACTGAGTGGATAATATTATTTTTTGTGAGTTTTCGGTGAAAAATAAGGTGTAATTTTGTGGTTTATCATACATTATTATAGTTCTTAAGCCATGTCTGATAGTTTGGATGATGAACCTAATCCCAAGCGTAGGCGTGGAGTTGTGCACGAAGAAAAATACCAACGGAACATTATTCGGAATGCTAGGCTCAAAGGATTGCAGTACGTCTCGTACAAAGGAAAAGAAGTTCCCAGCAAAGCCCATATGAATGATGTAAACTGTAAGTGCCATTTGAAATGTTATTTGAAACTTACGGATGAAATAATACGA
Source organism: Bacillus rossius redtenbacheri (assembly GCF_032445375.1). Lineage (NCBI taxonomy): Eukaryota > Metazoa > Arthropoda > Insecta > Phasmatodea > Bacillidae > Bacillus > Bacillus rossius. The sequence goes on along the minus strand of NC_086338.1, from coordinate 24,956,079 downwards.
GAACAATGGGAAAGATTTTACTCTTTGGAAAGTAAAAACACCCAAGACACGTACCTCCAAGCTTTAATAGAGGTTATGCCTGTGAAACGTAGACGCAAAAACCGCAGCCCTAATGAAAATAATGAGCACGTACAAGAAAACACTGACGTGCCTACTGGTGACTTGGCAAACCGAAAATCCCATTCATACAAGTATAACTTGAAAGTAAATGGTGTTCTTACTCAAGTTTGTAGAGGTGTTTTCTTGAAAGTGTTTCAAATTTCTGACAATAGAGTTAAAAGAATAAATAAATGTTCTGTCCTTCACAAAAGCCCATTAGATATGAGGGGAAAATCTAGAAGTGGAAACGCACTTCCAGGTAATGTCCGACTGTAGGTCTGTACGCACGCTGCTAATGTCCGACTGTAGGTCTGTACGCACGCTGCTAATGTCCGACTGTAGGTCTGTACGCATGCTGCTAATGTCCGACTGTATACTACTTATGTTGACCTGCAAGTTGAGTAACATCTGGCCTAAACGATCCAGATCGAAGACTTCTGGTGATGGAATAGACACATGGCCCAAGACAGCTGTTTGTATAGGTTCTGTTACTACTGCATCCGCTGATATCCTATCCAAAGCTACATTAAAAGGTTCCTGAATCTGTTCAATTACAGCAGCTGCAGCTGGTAACACTGAAGTTCTGGAGGTGTCACACCTTGTAGGTATCTGAGCGGGGACCAACGGCCGCTCCAAACATTCACATTCTCTGGTAAGCGATGTAACCGGACTGTCCACTTTAACTACCCTTTCCTGTGAACCCATGTCCTCGGACGAAGCTGTTAGCGTGTCACTACCTGAGTTAATAACCTCAACTTCGTTTGACTCATTGTAGGTAGTCTCAGTTCTATTACGGAGACTGTAAACTGACGCACTACCTCTAGACATGGTGTATGGAGTAGGTAGTAAGATGCCCAATATTTTCAATAACAAACTAAAAAAAATACTAAATAACTAAACAAAGCACTTGTCGTACATTCGTGCCCCACGTACTGGGCTCCATTTTCTCTAATATTAAAATTAGGATCTTCATTGTGAATAAAAATTTTCTCTGTGAGTGTGTGTGCATGTATAATATTCTGTGTTATAATTACAAAATAAAAAAAATAAAAAAAATACTTATAGGCTAATCCTCAATACTGAAACACAGATTCTACACAATAAATAAAGCTCGAACAATATGGTTAGCTTGAATCTGTGATAGTATAAGGAAAATTATAATTAAGTATGTAAAATTATGAACAAATAAACCATTTGTGTCAGCTCAAATGTTTGTTAAATGACTGGAAGTTAGGTTGGGCACATCATTTAAAAACACAAAAGTTATTGTCAATATTAAAATTGGGTTTCAACATTAATGCACACCACGATATAGTTTATATTATAATGTTTTAATTATAAATCCCGGCCAACTGTTGTCAATGGTAGAGAACGAAATTCATACCTTTGGACTTCTGAAATTCCGACGAGTACTCAGTATTAGTCGACAGACTCGATTGTATTTAGTTAATTTCTTCACTCATAAAATATAATCTTATACGATTATCATTTCAAAAGGAAAAACACGGCCTTCGTATTTCTTTTTAATTATTTCCTTTTCGAGGATATCAATTCTTTCATTCATTTTTAAAACTCCTTCCTAAGCATAGAGTAATGTACATACAATATCACAATTCCAATACCATAGCACATACTTCAATATATCAAACAAACATGGCACTGAAAACTAAATATATATCGATTCACAAAACCAATGCAAAAAGTTCATCTGTAACAATGTTTCGTTACATTATGGTTCTGTAATTAAAAAACATGATCTTGTCACCCTAATCTGATATGCTGCAACACACTCACATACGCGGTCTTTAAGGTGTAGTGTTCCAGTATAAGGTACCTCGGCTTGTTTTTTAATTATTTCCTTTAAATTTGCGCTAATGACAGGAACGAAATGTTTTTCTCCCAAGTGTAAGGTTTTGTAATTAAAAAAACTTAATCTTGTTAACCTGAATCTGTAATTCTGCAACACACTCACATACACTGTCTTTAAGGTGCAGTATTCTAGTATAAGGTACCTGGGCTTGTTTTCTTATTATTGCCCCTTAAACTTGGCCTAATGACAAACGCCATGTGTGTTTCTATTAAGTTTAAAGTTTTGTAATTAAAAACCTTGATCTTGTCACCCTAGAACCGATATGCTGCATAACACTCACATACATGGTCTTTAAGGTGTAGTAATCCAGAATAAAGTACCTCGGTTGTTTATTATTTATTGTTCCTTAAAGTTGGCCTTATGCCTAGGGAAGACTGTTTCTGCCGAGTTTAGGGTTCTGTAATTAAAAAACTGATCTTGTCACCCTGAATCTGATATGCTGCAACTCTCTCACATACGCTGTCTTTAAGGTGTAGTAATCCAGTATAAGGTACCTGAGTTTGTTTTGACGCCGTCCCCGCTACCTCTGAGTATTTAGACGTGATTTTGTTCAGTTCGTGATCTCAGGGAAGGTTCGGCCTTGTGGCTAGAGGTAGGGGTCAACGCAGTAGGGCCCCCCGAGCTGTTGAGGCCACTCGGGACGCCTGAATAATAACACAAAACTTCTTCAGATTGTTCGTGAATTTAATACAGCACAGCCCAATACATGGTGCTGCCCGTTCTGGCCGTAACGGTTTGCCCGACGCGACTAGTCACACGCGCAGCTCACTTTCTCAGTGGCGGCTCACGATTCTTATGCGCGTGAGGGGCAGACTCGTTTACGTGATGCGAAAGTTACAAAAGACACTCTGACATGGCACACGATATTTTGAAGCACAATACACTACACTAATACCTAGCTCTGGATTAAGTTTGGTGGCGCACTGCCGTACGACGGTGATACATAAGCCCTGACATGACGAATTACACTTAGGCGAACAACTATTCCACTAATACATTACACTTGATAAACTGGGCTAGCAGCACGTAGGCCCGTGTTTCCGGCGACTCTACGTGGTGTCTAGGTGTGACCCAGGGACTGAATCGTTATTAAGTCTGATAGCACGTGTCGCCTGCTGGCTGCCCCGTGCGGGCCAAAACTAAATAGCCTGTAGGCTAGGTTGGGCGTGAAGCGCCGACGTGAAACCACATAATCTCCCCACAGTACTTACGTATGACGTGGAACACTCATCTTGAGCACTGATTGAATTAAGTTAAGTACCTCATGGTAAATTTAGGCCGACCGCGGAACTGTACAAAAAGGTTGAAAAGAAATTACACTATGGAAAACTACATGTCGGTGAATGCAAAGTTTGAAGGTTCCGCGTTGCGCGCAGGCTGCCGGCCTGGTTGAGCTCTCGAAGGACACTAGCGGTGTCCCGCGCGCGACCCCCCTCCCCCGCCAGCCCTCCCGCGGAAACGTGTGAATTTCGCGGGAAACTGAACCGGCCAGGTTCGGGACCAATCGCACATTGAAACATGATTTTGCAAAGACTTAATTATTAATTAATAAAAAATAATGTTTAATAAAATCCTGTGGAAAAACATAATTATAACAATTTGTTGTAGTGCGGCGGAAGGATATGCCACACCCGGCCGGATCCTTGCGCCGGTGTAGCACTCGTTGTATGGCGTTCGCCTCGTCGCACGAACTGCACTTTGCTGCGCGCACGGGCGCGTTCGGTGCACACGCTTTTGCGAGACGTTGATGAGGCATAGCGGTCTATGCGACAGAGGAGCATTGGCGGTCGGCGTCAGTTTATTAATTATTGTCCTTTAATCTTGGCTCTATGTCTAGAGGAGAAGACTGTTTCTGCCAAGTTTAGGGTTCTGTATTAAAAAAACTTGATCTTATCACCCTGAATCTGATATGCCGCAACATACTCACATACACGGTCTATAAGCTGTAGTAATCCAGAATAAGGTACCTCAGTTTGTTTTTTAATTATTGTCCCTTAAACTTGTCCTTATGTCTAGAGGAGAATTTTGTTTCTGCCAAATTTAGGGTTCTTTTATTAAAAAAATTGATATTTTCACCCTGAATCTGATATGCTGCATAGTACTCACATACGCTGTCTTTAAGGTGTAGTAATCTAGAATGAGGTACATCGGCTTGATTATATTATATTGTCCCTTAAACTTGGCCTAATTTCTAGAGGAGAAGACTGTTTCTGCCAACTTTAAGGATCTGTAAATAAAAAACTTTATCTTGTCACCCTGAATCTGATATGCTGAAACACACTCACATACACGGTTTTTAAGGTGTAGTTACCAGTTTAAGGTACCTCGGATTGTTTTTTAAATATTCTCTCTTATAATATGTTATGTCTAGATGAGAATACTGTTTCTGCGAAGTTTAGTGTTCTGTAATTAAAAAACTTGATCTTGTCACCCTAAATATGATATGCTGCAACACACTCACATACGCAGTCTTTAAGGTGTAGTAATCCAGTATAAGGTACATAGGCATGTATTTTAAATATTGTCCCTTAAACTTGGCCTTATGTCTGGAGGAGAAGACTGTTTCTGCTAATTTAGGGTTCTGTAATTAAAAAACTTGAACTAGTCACCCTGAATCTGATATGCTGAAACACACTCACATAGGCGGCCTTTAAGGTTTAGTAATCCAGAATAAGGTACCTCGGCTTCTTTTTTAATTAATGTCCTTTAAATTTGGGCTAATAACAGGAACGGTGTGTTTTTCTCCCAAGTTTAGGGTTTTGTAATTAAAAAACTTGATCTGGTTACCCTGAATATGATATGCTGCAAGACACACACATACACGTTCTTTAAGGTGTAGTAATACAGAATAAGGTACCTCTGCTTGTTTTTTAATTATTGTCCTTTAAACTTGGCCTTATGTCTAGAGGAGAAGACTATTTCTGCCAAGTTTAGGGTTATGTAATTAAAAAACTTGATCTTGTCATCCTTAATCTGATATGCTGCAACACACTCACATACGCATTCTTTAAGGTGTAGTAATCCAGTATAAGGTGCATCGGCTTGTTTATCAAATATTGTTCCTTAAACTTGGCTTTATGTCTAGAGAAGAAGAATGTTTCTGCCAACTTAGGGTTCTGTAATTAAAATACTTGATATTGTCACCCTGCGTCTGATATGATGCAACTCACTCACATACGTGGGTTTTAAGGTGTCGTAATCCAGTATAAGGTTCCCCGTTCTTGTTTTTTAATATTGTCCCTTAAACTTGGCCTAATGTTTAGAGGAAAAGTCTGTTTCTGCCAACTTAAAATTTCTGTAATTAAAAAACTTAATCTTTTCACCCTGAATCTGATATGCTGCAACAAACTCTATTGGCGGTCTTAAAGGTGTAGTAATCTAGTATAAGGTACCTCGGCATGTTTTTTAATTATTGTCCCTTAAACTTGGCCTTATGTCTAGAGGAGAAGACTCTTTCTGGCAAGTTTAGGTTTCTGTAATTAATAACTTGATCATGTTACCCTGAATCTGAATTGATGCAATACTCTCGCATACACGGTATTTAAGGTATTGTTATCAAGATAAGGTACCTCGGCTTGTTTTTTAATTATTGTCCTGTAAATTTGGGCTAATGACAAGAACAGTGTGTGGTTCTGCCAAGTTTAGGGTTTTGTAATTAAAAAACGTAATCTTGTCACCCTGAATATGATATGCTGCAACACACTTAAATAACGGTTTTTATGGTTTAGTAATCCAGAATAAGGTACCTTAGTTAGTTTTTTTAACATTGTTCTTTAAACTTGGCCTTATGTCTAGAGGAGAAGACTGTTTTAACCAAGTTTAGGGTTCTATATTTAAAAAACTTGATCCATTCACCCTGAATCTGATATGCCGCAACACACTCACAATCACAGTCTTTAAGGTGTAGTAATCCAGAATAAGGTACCTCAGTTTGTTTTTTAATTATTGTCCCTTAAACTTGGCCTTATGTCTAGAGGAGAAGTTTGTTTGATGCTGAGTTTAGGGATCTGTAATTAAAAAAATTGATCTTTCACCCTGAATCTGATATGTTAAACTCACTCACATACGCTGTCTTTAAGGTGTAGTAATCCAGTATAAGGTACCTCGGCTTGATTTTTAATTATTGTCTCTTAAACTTGGCTTTATGTCTAGAGGAGAAGACTGTTTCTGCAAACTTAGGGTTCTGTAATTAAAAAACATGATCTTGTCACCCTAATCTGATATGCTGCAACACACTCACATACGCGGTCTTTAAGGTGTAGTAATCCATTATAAGGTACCTTGGCTTGTTTTTTAATTATTGTCCTTTAAATTTGGGCTAATGCCAGGAAATATGTGTTTTTCTCCCAAGTTTAAGGTTTTGTAATTAAAAAACTTGATCTTGTCACCCTAAATGTGATATGCTGCTAAACACTCACATACGCGGTCTTTAAGGTGTAGTAATCCAGTATAAGGTACCTCTGCTTGTTTTTTAATTATTTCCTTTAAATTTGCGCTAATGACAGGAACGAAATGTTTTTCTCCCAAGTGTAAGGTTTTGTAATTAAAAAAACTTAAACTTGTTAACCTGAATCTGTAATTCTGCAACACACTCACATACACTCCCTTTAAGGTGCAGTATTCTAGTATAAGGTACCTGTTCTTGTTTTCTTATTATTGCCCCTTAAACTTGGCCTAATGACAAATGCGATGTGTGTTTCTATCAAGTTTAAAGTTTTGTAATTAAAAACCTTGATCTTGTCACCCTGAAGCCGATATGCTGCATAACACTCACATACATGGTGTTTAAGGTGTAGTTATTCTAGAATAAAGTACCTCGGCTTGTTTATTATTTATTGTTCCTTAAACTTGGCCTTATGTCTAGGGAAGACTGTTTCTGCCAAGTTTAGAGTTCTGTAATTAAAAAACTTGATCTTGTCACCCTGAATCTGATATGCTGCAACTCTCTCACATACGCTGTCTTTAAGGTGTAGTAATCCAGTATAAGGTACCTGAGTTTGTTTTTTAATTATTGTCCCTTAAACTTGTCCTTATGTCTAGAGGAGAAGTTTGTTTCTGCCAAATTTAGGGTTCTTTTATTAAAAAAATTGATATTTTCACCCTGAATCTGATATGCTGCATAGCACTCACATACGCTGTCTTTAAGGTGTAGTAATCTAGAATGAGGTACATCGGCTTGTTTTTTAAATATTGTCCCTTAAACTTGGCCTTATGTCTAGAGGAGTAGACTGTTCCTGCCAACTTAGGGTTCTGTAATTAAAAAACTTGATCTTGTCACCCTGAATCTGATATGCTGCAACCCACTCACATACGCGGTCTTTAAGGTTTAGTAATCCAGAATAGGGTACTTGGGCTTGTTTTTTAATTATTGTCTCTTAAACTTGGACTTATGTCTAGAGGAGAAGACTATTTCTGCCAAGTTTAGGGTTCTGTAATTAAAAAACTTGATCTTGTCACCCTGAATCTGATATTCAGAAAAACACTCCCATTAGCGGTTATTAAGGTGTAGTAATCCAGTATAAGGTACATCGGCTTGTTTATTAAATATAGTCCTTTAAATTTGCCCTTATGTCTAGAGGAGAAAACTGTTTCTGCCAACTTAGGGTTCTGTAATTAAATAACTTGATTTTGTCACCCTGAATCTGCTATGCTGCAACACTCACATATGCGGTCTGTAAGGTGTAGTATTCCAGTATAAGGTACCTCGGCTTGTTTTTTAATTATTGTCTCTTAAAATTTGTTATGTCTAGAGGAGAAGACTGTTTCTGCCAATTTTATTGTTTTGTAATTAAAAAGATTGATATTGTCACCTTGAATCTGATATGCTGCAACATACTCACATACGCCGTCTTTAAAGTGTAGTAATCCAGTATAAGGTATCTTGCTTGTTTTTCAATTAATGTTCCTTAAACTTGGCCGAATGACAAGAACGAATTGTGTTTCTTTCAAGTTTAGGGTTTTGTAATTAAAAAAATTTGATCTTGTCACCCTGAATCTGATATTCAGAAAAACACTTCCATTAGCAGTTATTAAGGTGTAGTAATCCAGTATAAGGTACATCGGCTTGTTTATTAAATATAGTCCTTTAAACTTGCCCTTATGTCTAGAGGAGAAAACTGTTTCTGCCAACTTAGGGTTCTGTAATTAAATAACTTGATTTTGTCACCCTGAATCTGCTATGCTGCAACACTCACATACGCGGTCTGTAAGGTGTAGTATTCCAGTATAAGGTACCTCGCCTTGTTTTTTAATTATTGTCTCTTAAAATTTGTTATGTCTAGAGGAGAAGACTGTTTCTGCCAATTTTATTGTTTTGTAATTAAAAAGATTGATCTTGTCACCCTGAATCTGATATGCTGTAACACACTCACATTCGCGGTCTTTAAGTTGTAGTTATCCAGTATAAGGTACCTCGGCTTGTTTTTTAATTATTGTCCCTTATACTTGGATTTATGTCTAGAGGAGAGGACTGTTTCTGCCAAGTTTAGGGTTCTGTAATTAAAAAACTTGATCTAGTCACCCTGAATCTGATATGCTGCAACACACTTACATACGCGCTCTTTAAGGTGTAGTAATCCAGAATAAGGTATCTTGGCTTGTTTTTTAATTATTGTCCCATAAACTTGGCCTAATGACAAGAACGATGTGTGTTTCTTCAAAGTTTAGGGTTTTGTAATTAAAAAATTTGATCTCCTTACCCTGAATCTAATATACTGCAACACACTCACATACGCTGTCTTTAAGGTGTAGTAATCCAGAATTAGGTACCTCGGCTTGTTTTTTATTTTTTATCCCTTAAACATGGCCTTATGTCTAGAGGAGAAGACTATTATTGCCAAGTTTAGGGTTCTGTAATTAAAAAACTTGATCTTATCACCCTGAATCTGATATGCCGTAACACACTCACATACACGGTCTTTAAGGTGTAGTAATCCAGAAAAGGTACCTCGACTTGTTTTTTAATTATTGTCTCTTAAACTTGGCCTTATGTCTAGAGGAGAAGACTATTTCTGCCAAGTTTAGGGTTCTGTAATTAAAAAACTTGATCTTGTCACCCCTTATCTTCTTTTGCATCAAGCGGAATGTTGCACCATTTATTATTTTATTTTATAATTAATTATTTTAATATTGTATTGTTGCCTAGTGTTGAAAGACTTTGAAATCTGATAACTTAGTATACATTTTATGTTTTGAATTGATTTTTTTTACCCCCCCCTCCCCCCTGTTTTTTATATACCTATAAACCTCTTTCAAGGGTTCTTTACGTATTTATTTTTTTTAATATTACATTTTTAATTTATTTTTATATATGTCGTTTTTGCATCAAGTCATTGTTTTGCTTTGATAGGTTTTTACCGTACGGTACTATAATTATGGTACACATTTAAAAACGAATCTGAAATTAGAGGTGTGTTGTTACAGCAATTTTCGGTATCAGTACCAACATTATAGTGATACAGTAATGTACTAGTTACAATATCTGATTCTTTTGTATCAGATATAGCAGTAGCGGTCCCAGGAATCAACGAGGTATCAGCATTCTCGTTACAGGTTACACATCCTCCGTGCCGTCATCACCAGCGTAAAAAGGTATCGGTGTCTCTGATACATTATTTATCAAGCCTGGTAATTCTCTACCTCTGTTACTCTCATGCCCGCCTGATACAGCCAGTATCAATCAGTTCAACATTCACTGCAGTTTGTCCTGGCCGTGTATTACCATGTACATTGTTGCGGGCTGTCATGCTTTGTAGTTAGTATCTGTATAGTGAAATAAGGAATGGATAAGTGCAAGAAAAAGACTTCATTTGTGTGGAATTTTTTCATGGAAAATAATGAGTTTGCTAAGTGTAATTTGTGTAAACAAAAACTGAGTTATAACGCAATAGGTACTATTTGTTAAATAGTGACTGAACTTGCAAAGTGTTTTTGGTTTTTTTATCGATATTGGCACTTCTATCTGCCTGATGTACCTAACTCAAATGTCTATTGATATAGTATGCTCACTAATGTACCTATCTGTTTTTTTTATTTTTAATTTTTGATAAAATCGTAATCTTTTAATGTATGAAAACACTAGTTACTAATTGTTTTCGAAAAAAGAATGTCCATATGTTGATTACATCTGTTATTAGTGTCAACTGGGAATTTATGTGCATTTTCATAGCTGTTAGGTGCACTAATATAAATATTATATCTTGTATTAATGTACTTTTTAATATTAAAATTTCATTAGTTTTATTATTGAAAGAGACGGTGCACGCACTGCGCACTGAGCATACTTTGATGTGGGACAATAAACAAAACGAATCGTAACAATTTCGCTCTGCGCCTCTCCTTCAACGCCTTCCCCTGCGCTTCCTCCCCTACATTATTTCCCTTCTTTATCCCTTATTCGTCGTGCCGCTCCCTGCCCTTTCACAAGCTCCGCCCAAGTGACCGTCATCTGCGATCGGGTTCTGCGCACGCGCACATTGGCCGTGGTGTTGTTCCAGGCGAATTCAAAAACTGATACTAAAATACTTGATACTTTTCAAGTGTACTCGTTTGCAGTACCTGATACGGGCGTGTATCAGTTACAAAATATCAGGTTTTTTCTTTTGGACCCACCTCTATCTGAGATTCGAATATAACTTATCCCCAGTCACATATCTTGATTTTCCCTAACTTATGGTACATATTTAAATTTTAACTTTATTAAAGATCGTTAGAAATTTAATTACAAGTATTAGCCATTCTATTTTGTTAGTGTTTGTCTTTTTTCAAGTTAAGTTTGTAAACAAATAAAGTTAATAAAGAAATAATATTTTAAATACAACATTCTTTATATTAAATTTACAAACAAGTCTTTTACAGCATATCTGATGTTGATATTAGGTTAGTTTATTTATATTAGATGAAATCGTATACCTAGCTGCAATAAAATTATGTAAATGTCTTAACGATGTGCATGAAAAATTTAGATGCAATTTATAAGTATTAAATGATATATAATTTTGGCCTTAGAACTTTCTCACGTAGGTTAATTTGTAAAATCATGTTTTCAGTAAATATGTAGCTCATTATTCTTAGTAGTTAAATATGTTAGAGATAAAAGAGATGTTCAACTCATACAGATGTCCATGTATTTCCTATTAATCTTTCTGGAATAAATAAACAGGTCCCTTGGTTAGTTGGTGTATAATGAAGAGCTGTAGCAAACCGTATGTATTCGGCACTGAGTAACGGGTGCGCCATCTAGTACCGAATAACGAAACGTTACACACGAATGCATTTCGTTACTCACATTTTTCGTAGTCTGAAACATTTCACTTGTAGTTCTACACTTTACCTATTAAATCAAATTAAATTTAGAATGACTTAAACACAAGTTTGGTTAAAAATACGGAAAAGTGAAAAAAATGCACCTTTCGCAGTTTGGTATGTAATGTATAAGTATGTTTTCTACAAATTACGAATGTTGCGAGGCCGCGACGTCATACTGTACGCGTACGCAATACGACTCAATTCGTTGCTCTAACATAACATTGCATGCTATGTAGTATCAGAAGTAATGAGTAACGTAACGATACGATAGTAACGAGTACTAATTGTTATAGTACCGAATACATACGGGTACACTTTTTTTCATTACTTTTACACCTCTACTTAAATTAATAAGTAAATTCTAGTCAATAATGTAAAAGAAAGAAGTAAATAATTTATTTTTTTAAACTCATATTTTTTATTTCGTGGAAAATCCCTGACTACTGTAAATCCCCTTTCTGTGGGAAACACCTATTCTATGGAAAGGAAATACCGATTAAATTTCTTACTTTGCGGCTTTTCCGTAAAGTAAAAATAACAAGACGAAAATACCATTTTCCAACACTTCAGACGTTTCTATATTTACCATGAAAACAGCGTTAATAAATTCTTACTAGTTTCTGAGAAATCCCAATTTTTTAGCTCACATTTCAATATCTGTGCATTGCAGTTGCCGTCACCATTAATTGTTTAGACGTGTTGGTTTGTTTGTTTTGAAGAACTTAAAATATTGTTAATGCGCGATTATATAAGGCTAGCTACATTAAAAATACTTTCAAATATTGTGGACGATTGGTTGGGCTAAAATTGCTACAATTAAAATTACTAAAATATTTCTTATGAGTTCTTAGGAATTAAAAATTTAAGATGTAGCAATACTAACCTAACCAACAGTTCACAATGTTTTAAAGTATTTTTTTACGTTGCTTACGTAAACTATGAATCGTTCTTTAGTATGATAAATGAAATTAAAAAAAAATTGGTTGTCTGTAAAGTCGGTTTACGGACAATAGTTTAATGTGACGTCATAACAAAACATTGATGAAATGATTGATCCAGAAGAAAATGAAATATCATATTCGGCTTGAGACTGAGCCGTATAGGTTTTTGCAACCAAACCATTTAGGCATTAAAAATATTATATTCTTTGAGGAAGAAATTTTTTTTTTATATTTTTCTATATTTTGTATGATAAAATCTACCTCTGCATACTTTTATGAATAAAATTGAATCATTTTTATTAAATTATCACTATTTTATATGGATACAAAGGAGTGAAATGATATCTACAATTTAATTAATAAATTTACTTTTATTTGCATTCATTAATTCAAATATACTTATTACTTTTGAAGATTCATGCGCGCCGTATTTATTTTTATAAGTACAAAAAAAATTTCAGCCACCGGGATTTGATCCGTCAACTTATCGATTGGTAGTCAGCGATGCTAATTGCACAGCCACGAGGCCATATTAGAAACAATTGTTTCAGATGTTATAAATTAATAATATTCCACGCACAATATTTGTTTGAATTTCTTTTAACTAGCATATTCTCTGTTGGACTCAAAATATTTACACGCTCGTGGGCTCATAACTATAATACAGTGTGTGATTTAGTTGATCAAATAATAACTCATGACAAATAATTACCAATGTCAAACTAAAGCGTGAAAAGTATCATACCAGTGACGCCAACCGCCGGTGCTCCCTCTGGTTCGCACAGGCCGTTATGTCACAACAAAACTTACTCTTAAGTGCATCGAACACGCCCGAGCGTGATGTCCGCCGAGTGAGTGAAAGTGCACCGCGACGAACACTAAGTTGATTACAGCGCCCGGCCGGGTGTGGCAATGCGCTAAATTAAATCAGTAATTATTCTTTTAAAACAAAAACAACCAGATTAATAACAATTAAAAGATAATTAATTCAAGTGAAATTATGTCCAATTGTTCAATAATCATGTATTGTCAAATATGTTATTTAAGTCCAAAACTGGTCGGAGCTGTTTTCCAGCGCTTCATGTGCCTTGGCGCGAGGTCGTGCGGCGCCCTCGAGTTCAGTTGCTGTTGGGAGCTCACAGGGGTCGGTCGCTCCGCGAACGCAGAGCCTGCAGATTTCGCGCCACATCCAAGTCATCGCAATAGTGTAAGTTCATTAAATCCTTTTTTCAGCTCTGCGCCCGACCCCGCTCAGTCGTACGTCATTTCGTGCGACTCATAACTTAACGTGTTTATTCCCAACAGGGAAATTTCTATTTACTACGTAATTTTCATGTCCTGAGCAGACGGACAAGGTAAATGAGTCTTACGCAGTTTTCAAGCTTCAAAGTCAGTTAATCATCATTTGTCATAGGCTCCTAGCCAGCCTCGTGTGTCGAGTTCTAACTCGTTAATCTACGTATTTACAATTTATCTTATTTAACTGTGTAATATCTAACTTGCAATCTAACCACGTAATAATTGTTTTAAGCTGTAATAAGTGACTATGACTTTTATGTTCTCATCTAGCCAGGCCTAAGTACATTTCGGGACATTAACGTTTTGTAACAGGTTAGATTGCAAATAACTTTAGAGCATTCAATTGTATGTGCTGTTTTACATGTGAACGTCATTGACTACATAAGCCATTGCAGCATAGTAGCTCCGCGATTATTTGCTGCATCCTTCAAGTCGATAACGGCCACAGTATAAGTCCGCACATACCGTTTTGCCATCTATCCTGGTCGCGCGCATCGTCTACGTATAGAGACTCGCGTGCAGCGACGGTCAGACAACAGACGCGGCCAGTTCTTGGACAAGCTTGTGTAACGGTTTTTAATAAAGTTACAGAGTCGTGTCAATCAGTTTACCATTTATTTATAAGGCGTCCTGGGTGGCCTGAACAGCCCGGGTAGTTTTCAAAACGCGATGCGCTCCTGCCTGCAGCCACGAGGCCGAATCCCCGTTTTTGCCCCCTGAGATCATTTTCAACTTAATAATTACTCGAAAACTTAAACAGGCAGCGGGAGTGGCGTCACCAGCAATAAATATTTAGTTACACAGCTAAAACAATACTTATACAACACTGTTTAAATATACTGATTTACATTAGTAATTAAAATAATACGTACTTGTAAGAACACCATTTCCTTGCGAATATAGTCCAGTGGTGCGGTGCACAACAATAACCTCAAACCCGCTATGTTGTCATCTGCCCCAAGCCGTGTGTGGCGACATGCGCAGGCGTGATCCATCCGGCACGACCCGCTGTCGCCCCCGGGCCCACATTTATGATATTTATATTTTTTTTAGCTGTTATTGATTTTACGAATTATTTCCATTTTAAAGAATCCTTTTAAATTTGGTAAAATCTTAGTTACTGTATTTTTGGTTTATTATTAAATTATTGTGATTATTTCCTTTTATTGTTATATTTTGGTTTGGTTTCGTTCTAGTTTTATTGCTATTCAATATATATTGATTGTGTTTCAATGACCGGCTACTGGGAGCGCGAGTTCGATTCACCGATGACGTCATCAGCGCTCGAGTGCCGGCGCTGCCGAGGTGAACTGTGGGCCGCGGGACTGTTTGTTTGGGAGTCGCCGCGACCGGACGTGTGGAGGGCCCACGTCGCGAGGCAAGCTTAACCGCTTTTTCGACTCTGCACCGGCCAGCCCTTGCCGGGGCCTACTGAGATGGACCCTTGCCTTGCCCGGAGGCATGTTCAGCGGCGATATATTTAAGATTTACGCTAAGGTAAAGAGGCGACACGTAGCATTGGATGTAGCGGTTATGGATGAAGAATATATTGTTCATAAGAAGCATAGCTTTGCAAATTGAACTTATCTACGAAGCACGTATTACAGTGGAAGCTTACTGATTAGACCCTCCCATTTGTTATAACGGGTCAAGCTACTTTGCTTGACTTTGATTAATGTTGAGTGCATCAAAACTTTTGTAGGAATTCACGTCATTACCTCAAGAGATTTATAATTTAAATTTGGTTTCCCTGCGTGTTTTGCCCTCGGAACTAAATATTTTCAGTGAAGGCCCCCGCGGTAGACTAAGTGACAGTTTTCACGGCACATTTGACTGAACTATATATATATGCTTTTTCTGAAGGTCACGGTTAACAGCTGTTCGACTCTAAGCAACAAGACGTGCAAGTATTGATGGACGTGCGCGAGTATAAATCCGGCTCCCAGTAGCACTTTTTTGGAACTTTCATAATTAATCCTTTTTTTTATATAGTATTTTGTCATTACTATTTTTTATGGTATTAGTATTTTCTGATTTTTATGATAGCTTTATATTTTCATTATATAATGTCAAAGTAGGTTTAGGTAAATGCCATGTACGATTGTTTAATAATTTTGTTTATGAGTCCTACGAAAGATGTTGCCGATATTAAAATTTTGGATAGCCTTAATCTGCGTTGTGTTTTTAATGAGCCAAAGTCTTGCTGTGTACGTTTGTCATTATTCTCCCTTTCATAGCTCGACCGCCCAGGTGCAACTTTTGGAGCGCAATACCTATTTCAGATTTTGCCTTTTTTTTGTCTTGATAGTTACCCAGGGTGAGTCGGGTACGGGACCCCCCTTCTTATTTGATCGGAAGGCGGGTTTCACCGCCTATCCCAGCAGCATGGCAGGGTGAAACCTGAGTAGTATGCCGCCACATGCCGGACGAGTTCTCTGTACCATCCGCAACATACCAGAGAGATGCCACGCATGCGTAAACAGGACACATCCGTAGTGGGACATCCGTAGTGGGACATCCGTAGTGGGACAATTTTCGTGCGTGCAGCCAGCGTTCATCAAATTATTAGACGTCACGTCAAAAAAATCTTATTTCAATGATATTTGGACAAACAACCAACAAACAGAAAATATTTTCGTACAACTGTAACATGCCGTTATATTAACTTCTTTTATTGTAAAACAATACTGTTGACTAAAGTTATCCAAAATAAAAAAACCTTGTAGGTAAACAAAAAATGGTGGCGGCAGCGCCAACACACAGATATTTAAATGTGAGTTAAAAACTGGGATTTCTCAGAAACTAGAAGAAATTTACAACCCTGTTTTTTTAGGGTAAATACAGGAACGTCTCTAGTGTTGTAAAATGGTATTTTCGTAATTTTATTTATACTTTACGGAAAAGCCACAACATAAAATACCCTTTCTGTGGTTAAGTCCCATTCAGATGTGAAGATTTGCTGGACTTCAGTTCTTTAATGTTATAACTTTTCTGGTTCAAAATGAGTGGCAGAAAACGGGTTGTTGTATGGCTTTCATTTGAACATGATTAGAACCCAAATCGCTAATGTAATAAAAAAACCTGGTTTAAACTAAAAAAAAAAAAAAAAAAAAAAAAAAAACACATTCTTTGGTTTTTTTCTCTCTATAAATGTAGTTTTTTTTCCCAACCTGGTCAAAGTCTGTATGTCTGTTAAAGACCACATTGTCAATGAGACTGAATACCAAAAAATGTCAGTTGGGGTATCTGGGCCATGATTTTACTTGTGCGTGTAGGTTATAACTTTGCACTTGCCTGAAAACCACCAATAAATAATATGTCGAAAATATTTGAATCGTTTATTGCAGAAACCACCTAAGCGACAAAAATTCCAAAAATGTTGTTTTGTTGGTACTGTTCACTTCGGAGGTAAATACATCGTTTAGTGCAGAAATAACCTATTTTCCATATCACCGATGCTATTTGGCAGCCTTGAAAAGAATCCGTTTATTTCAGAAAGAACCCAAGCGCCATCACATAGGTTCTTTCTGCGGTAGATTTTACTCGTGACGGTTGGCGGCCTTGACGACACGTGTCACGTGTTCCGTGGCTCGCTGTTTTGTTTGTAGTTTGTATCGAAGGTTACCGATATCCAAACAGTGAGTGGATAATATTATTTTTTGTGAGTTTTCGGTGAAAAATAAGGTGTAATTTTGTGGTTTATCATACATTATTATAGTTCTTAAGCCATGTCTGATAGTTCGGATGATGAACCTAATCCCAAGCGTAGGCGTGGAGTTGTGCACGAAGAAAAATACCAACGGAACATTATTCGGAATGCTAGGCTCAAAGGATTGCAGTACGTCTCGTACAAAGGAAAAGAAGTTCCCAGCAAAGCCCATATGAATGATGTAAACTGTAAGTGCCATTTGAAATGTTATTTGAAACTTACGGATGAAATAATACGAGAACAATGGGAAAGATTTTACTCTTTGGAAAGTAAAAACACCCAAGACACGTACCTCCAAGCTTTAATAGAGGTTATGCCTGTGAAACGTAGACGCAAAAACCGCAGCCCTAATGAAAATAATGAGCATGTACAAGAAAACACTGACGTGCCTACTGGTGACTTGGCAAACCGAAAATCCCATTCATACAAGTATAACTTGAAAGTAAATGGTGTTCTTACTCAAGTTTGTAGAGGTGTTTTCTTGAAAGTGTTTCAAATTTCTGACAATAGAGTTAAAAGAATAAATAAATGTTCTGTCCTTCACAAAAGCCCATTAGATATGAGGGGAAAATCTAGAAGTGGAAACGCACTTCCAGGTAACGTTTGTGTGAGAATACAGCAGCACATTGAGAAATTTGATGTCAAGGAAACCCATTATGGGGGAAAACCTAAAAAATATCTTGACGCTAGGCTTGATGTCGCAAAAATGCATGCAATGTTTATTTTAGACAACCCTGATCTAAAAAATAAAGTAAAGTATAGTTTCTACAACAAATACTACAAAGAGAACTTTGCCTACTGTTTTGGAAGGCCACAAGTTGATGCGTGTTCAACTTGCGAAAGACTGTCGGCCAAACTGAAAGACAAGGGTTTAAGTGGCAATGCTAAAAGAAATGTAGCTGCTGAAAAAATGGTACACTCAAGGCGAGCAAAGAAGTTTTACAAAGCTATGGATGAGGCAAGCAAAAACAAAAATGACGACACGGTCGCACTAGCCTTCGACTATATGCAAAACTTACCCTTGCCACACATACCTGTACAGGAGGTTTTTTATATGAGACAGCTCTGGGTAAATGTGTTTTCGTTACACGATTTGAAAACTAATGCTTCCAAACTGTATGTCTATCATGAGGGCGAAGCAAACAAAGGCCCAGACGAAGTATGTTCAATGCTACTGAACTATTTCAATGACATTCCAGTTAATGTGAAGCATCTGATACTGTTTTGTGATGGCCCATCAGGCCAAAATAAGAATCATACAGTTGTGCGTTTCTTACTAAACCTCTGTGACTCAGGACGGTTTGAAACAATAACTCACAACTTCCCTGTACGTGGCCACTCATTTTCCCCATGTGACAGAGATTTTGGAAGCATAAAGCGTCTCTTGAGAAAGACGGACAGGATTTATACTCCTGATGAATATGCAGAGCTCATGCTAAAAGCTTGTAAGTGTGGCCGATTTACTGTATATCACCTCACATCAGACGATGTTCTCAGTTTCAAAAAATGGTGGCCCAAATCATATAAGAAAATGACAAATTCGGACGAAACTTCAGGCAGGAACGTACCCAAAGAAAATAAGCAGCCATTCAAAGTGTCCAAGTACAAGCAGTTTCTCTACAACAAGGATACTCCAGGAAAATTGGTCGCAAGCGAATACATTGGAGGAATAGCAACATCTACCTTCACATTGCTAAAAACTGCCAACCCTCCGGAACTACCAACAGAGAAAGCTTATCCTTTGGGGAAGGTATGTTTACTTTTATTTTACCAAGGTCATTTTAAACGTTTATATTTTTACTTTTAGCTAAACATTTTTGTAGGACATACCTAACAAATTTTAAAATTTATCAGGTTTTGCACAGTGAGATTTTTGTTTTTAGGTCCCAATCAACCAAAAAAAGATTGATGATATTAAAAAGTTGATGGAGTACACTGTTGGATATGAAGCCTTCTACGACACCATCATCCAATGGCCAACAACTGACCACGAGTTGCCAGAAGACATGCCAGAAGCTGAATAGACCAGATCTGTAGCTTGTAGTCTACTTGTACGAGTATTTTCCGTTTAATGCCTAATAAAAACACTCTTGTTTATACTTAAGTGTGTCTGTTACTTACCTTTGATACCAAAACAGGTAAAAATTAATCGTTTGACTTAATTTCAATATTCATTTTTAAAAAATCACTTTGGATTACACTAATTTATTGCAGAAACCACCTAAGTGAAAAATTTTCAAAAATTTATAACTCAAAAACTTGAAGGAAAAAAAAAATTTAAAAAAATAGATTATTCCAATAGCATGTTCTTGATTTGGTAAAAAAAATATTTGAAGGCGACTAGACTTATACTTAAGCTGCAAAACAGTTTCTTTTAGTTTTCCGAAAGTAGAAAAAAGCGCGCTTAGGTGGTTTCTGAAATAAACTATTCATTTATTATTTATTGCTCATCATGCAGCCTTTAATTATTTATAACCAAATTCAAAGTTGAATTTAATTTTTAATTACATGAAAAAAACATTATGAAAAAACAGTGTGATGGACCCAGTTACCCCTAGAAATTGGTGCAACTAGACCAAAAGGGTCTTGGTTTCAAACAAACTAATTTTATATGAATTGGGGTGAGTAGGCCTGTAGGCAAACATGTAAACTCCAATAAAATATTTACATCTCGTTATTTGAAACTCAACATTGTTAGTTACGACAATGTAAGAACTCCTACAGAAGCATTGGTCTGAAATTATGTCAAATTTCGAAATAATAAAAAGTACTCATACATTTTAATCTATATAAGTAGCTAACCAAATCTTAATAAATGTTTGATAAGTCACTCAAGTCATCAGTAAAACTAATCATATCCCTAAATCTAGCAGAGCTGCTTGTAAGGGGCTTTGATAACTTTTTAACTACATCTCTTTTTGGAACATACGATTAGTCTGTTTTATTAAACTTCTTGGTTGGAAAATGACGTTTGAAATACAAGACGTCATATCCAGCGTCCAATTGGTTTGTCACTTTGCTATATACAACCGAACATTTTCTTTTGAATGCCTGTAAACTTTAACAACACAATATTCCCCCACTTGCATTGTTTTCACATCATGTCTATCTAGATCTTCATCAGAATAACACATAGAATCTCTAATTGTCGTCACTGTCACGTATAGATAAGTGATCACTTTCTACACTCGTCTCATCAACAGTATTATTATGTTCCTCCTTTTTAATGTTGTTTCTGACATCGGACTTAAAAAATGTTCACCTTTCCCATATTTTTCTTCTTCTTCTTTTGACGTGACAATGTCTAATAAATCGAAGAACTCCGGCTGCACGCATGAAAAAGTGTCCCACTACGGATGTCCCACTACGGATGTGACGTGTTTGCTCATTGTACGCATGCGTGGCATCTCTCTTCATGCTCCTTGTACGCATGCGCGGCATCTCTCTTCCACTCGATTGGAACAACCATCGATTTGACTTTTCAATCATATTTTCGTTGTTTGAATTATTAATATTATGTAATTTAACGATCGTCCACCGATTTTCAGCACAATTGGTACGGTTATTTAAAAGTAATGTTGAATATTCAAATATGTTTTGAACCAACAATGGAGTTTTACAGTTACACATAATAATTCAAATTACAACCGGGATCTTTTGCACAATGTTTTAAAAATATTGTAACACATTATAAATAAGTTTGGTGTATTTGGGATGCGTATTTGTTATCAAATCGTGTTATAAAAACGTTATAATATTATTCCCCTACCCTGAAAAAAAGTTTATAAATATGTATATATATCATTAGAAACTACTTATTTTCATGTATGGCCTCGTGGTCTTGCGGTCAGCATTGCAAACTTTCAATCCAAAGGATGTCGGTTTGAATCCTGGCAGGTGCAAAAATTTTTTTTGTACTTCTAAAAATAAATACGGCGCACGCAACATTTCAATAGTAATAAATATATTTGAATTAATGAATGAATGCAACTAAAAGTAAATTTATTAATGAAATTGTACATTTCATTTCACTCCTTTGTATCCATACAAAATAGTGATAATTCAATAAAAATGATTCAAATTAAAAAAAATTTCTTCCTCAAAGAATATAATATTTTTAATGCCTAAATGGTTTGGTTGCAGAAGCCTATTACGGCTCAGTCTCAGGCCGAATATGATATTTCCTTTTCTTCTGGATCAATACCGATTTTACAGACAACCAATTTTTTGCTGCCTGTTTGAATTTCTTCCTGTTCTTTTCCTCCAGTTTTTCTTTGTTTTCATTTTCTTTCATCAATAGATATTCTTTCTATGTAATAATTTCACATTTGGTCACAAGCTTTTTATCGGCAGTTTCAAGTTTTCTTATAGTAATGCTGAACAATAATGATGGTAATTAATTTTCTTGGGGTAACTGCTTAAGCTGATAATGTTTCAATTGTAGCATATGTAATAAGTACAATGTATGTAAGTTGAATTGTGAGCAGTTATTGATAAGAAAGATTGTGATGATGTTAGTCAAAAATTGTCTCTTTTGCTGGAATGCACTGTACTGCCAACTAAAGTTATATTTTTGTTTGTTCATTGTAGTACCTATGTACTAAGTATTCGGGAATTGTATTTATATTTGTTGGTTTACTAAAGATACTTAATGTATTTCATTTATTTAATTTCTGGTATGTAGCCACAGTAAATTAATGTTATTTTAGTACCTATAGTATCAGTTTAAAATAAATTTCAATCATATTCATAAATCATGGAAAAGTGTCAGCTGAAACACATTTTCAGTTAATCTGGGTCACATATAAATTTCTCGAACTTGTTACTGAGCTTGCATTCAAAAATTACCAAATTTGATATAAAAGAGTCAAAGCTGTGTTTGTCGGTCTAGACAGAAACATACATTTCCAACCATGGGTGGAGGTTGGGTGAGGAGGTAGGGGTGGGCAGACCCAATCTGGAATTGAAATGCTCCCCATTTTGGGGGCATGCTTAATCTTGCAAAATCGTATCCCTCGGTCAGATTTTGCACCCTCCTCCCACTTTGCCAAAATCCTACAGACTTGTGTACCTGTTTACAATAGTAAATTCCAAATTTTCATTCTAGTAGGAAAGTAGTACAACTTATAATCATCATGACAAAAGCAAAATAGGATCTTCATCCGTCTCTACTCTAAAGATTAGGGATAGTTACTTAACAAGCTTAAATTAATCAATTGCAGTACAAAATTTGCATTGGGTTTTCTTGAACCAAGCCTGATTATCCAAACACAGCAAAAGAGAAATCTTAGTTCAAAATTCCAAGAAAATTGACTGCTCAGCAGTTATGTTCATCAAGTGTGAGGGTTTACCCAGATTTTTCTTCGCCAAACTTGAAGAAGAAACTTACCGTAAGTTAAATACCTATTTCAAATTCTTAGATTACAGCCTAATTCTTAACACAAAATTTGTTCTTTCATAAGCCCAAGACAAGCTACATATCTTACATACCTAATGTAATTTTTTAAAAAAAAGCAGTGTTTTTAATTTGTGTATATTTTTATTGTAATATGGAGGAGATCTTATGCATATTCACTAGTTTATTAAACAATTTGTGTTACATTAGTTAAATTTTAATTATATTGTTGCGTTCTTGAATATTTTTGGTGTTGCTATCTTCAGATTTCTGTCCTTCTTGGTGCAGGCTGTGTGGGTTGCCACAGTTGCAGAGTGGTGCAACTCAGCGATGGGAGTGCGTGGCGGGCCGGGCGGTGGTTGTGCCGAGCGGTCCCCTCAGCTAGTCTGCACTCTACTGGAAGGTAGGAGGAGTGGCCGAGGGTTTTGAAGGAGGAGTTAGAGTGAGCTCAAGGCTCACTGTTAGTGCTAACAAGTCAGGGATGTAACTGTTAGATAGAGCTGGGCCGATGCCGATCCCCGATCGTAGTAATCGGCCGATTTGTTAATTTTGCCGATCATAATGATCGGCAAAACGTAGCCGATTATTTGAGCCGATCATTGGTCTCCTACTGCAAACTTATAACATTGAATAATTACCTATACCTAACAACTTTCCATGTTTGTTTACGGTACTTTTCGGGAAGAAAATTTGATTATTCATTGAAAAATAATAGGATTTAATAATTTAAAACTAACCACACACGAAAAAAAAAATACCAATAAAGTAAACAAATACCGTAAGTTTTATAAACATTGAACAGTTACATACCTAAGTATCAATTTCCACGTATATTTACGGTACTTTCGGTAAAATAATTTTCCATTATACTATTTGCAAAGTTATTTATCATTTACGAACCGAAAACTATGTATTTGTTTACCATTTACGGTTAATATTACCGGAATGGCGAATTGCGACTGTTGTTTAGGTTGGTTATGTGACGCCAGAGATTAGAGTGACGCGCGTCGCGCGACGGAATTAGTACGGATTAATGGCGCTAGTAGTCTCGTGGTTAGTAAACAACTACTCTTCGGGAATTCATCTATTTAGTTTTTTCTCGCTAAATATGGCCTATTGAAAGTTTTGTTTAGAGAAATTAATATTCTTATCCTGTTTAGCGGGAAATAGAGCTTAACTTTCTTTTGTATAAAAACCTGGTTGATGAAAAGTTTTGTTTCCCACAGTAGAACATCGTTAATCCGTGACGCGCTAATACGGGAATCGGATAATACGGGAATCGGATAATCCGGGACGATTTAAAAGTGCAGAAAAAAAAGAGAAGCAAAATTGTCAGCGCTTAAAATTAACGTCACGCGGGCCGGCGGCCGGCAAACACTGCAACGCTGTTTGTACCGACCCTTTGTGTCGCCCCCCTTTCAGCTGTCACATTTGTCACTCTTTAAACGTGAGGGGGATGTCCTGACTTCTGCTTCCCGTTTTCCGTTTGTTTGAATGTTGTTTCACGTGCTGCAGAGTTACTTTCCGCCCGCCAACGCACGGCAGGCGCCTGGCGAGTGACGTGTCTGTCTGGCATTCGGTTGATCGAAGGGGAGGAGGGGGGTGGGGAGCTACCCAAAATTTATGTGTACAAGGTCAGCACGATCTTATCTTTCTCTCTTCGGCTGTTGTAAATGACCGTGAACTAATGGCTAGGCAGTGCCGTATTTTTTTAAGCCGAGACAACAATTCGAAGGCGGCCCTTACCGTTAACCGATTATCCGGGTTTATTTATTTATTTATTTTTTTTTTACAGAATTTCAATTATCCGGGCATCGGCGGGTCCCAATGAACACGTATAATTGGGAGTTTACTATTTTTATCCATCTGCTGCGAAGGCGCAGTAAGCCTCGGGAGATGTTACGTCACATGACCTTGGCCTTAACCCAGCTGCACGCTGGTGTCTGAGAAGCTTGACAAGACCTTCCGGGCTTACCTGTATAATTGCTAGTCCGTGAAATTTATGATGTCGTGATTTTTAAGTAATCATGTCAATGAAAAGTAGTTTTGTCTGGGAATATTTCACCGTTTATAGTGATCAGTCAAAAGCAATGTGTAATCAGAGGTACTTGAAAGGCTCTAATCGGCTCAGAAGATCGGCAAGATCGGCAGCAGATGATCGGCATCGGCATGATCGGCAAAATAGGTGATCGGCCCAGCTCTACTGTTAGACTCACTCCTATGGGAGGAAATAAGTCCGCGTTTCATGATGTCAAGTTTTATACTGAATGGGCGGCCACCTGCCACCCAGGTATGTATTTCGTTTAGATTCACGGGGATGTGAACTGGCAAAACTAATCTACAATTGGTACAGGGGCTGGGAGGCCCCAGCCAGAACATATGAGGAGTTCCAGTTCATGTAAGTTGAAATTTTCATCTAAGACTCAGTCAATAACAACTTCATAATTAAGTATTTAGCTTTAAGTCTTTCTACGTGAATAGTTTAGCAATGTCTACTAATCACAACTGGTCCCATTATTCATAACATAATGAATGTTGACACCTGAAACCTGAACATACAAGACTGTTATGTTTTATAAAGCTTTATCTGTGTTAAAATAAATGTTAATTTTATAGAATTAGTTATCAGTTATTTAGATTAGTTATTTTATCTAAACCTTTGTGAATAGTAAGTAGTCATACCCTGGAACCTCCTGTAGAGGAGGGAAATAGTTCCCTAACATAATGTTAATGTCATCAATTCTCTCGCAGCTCTACCATAATAATGATTAAATTATTTTGTCTATGAGTTACGTCATTATTCCCCCAAAGAACGATACATACCATCTAGTCTTGTATATCAGGTTGTGGTTTTATTGTTTGATACTAAACTACCCCCTTACAATCATAATTCAAAACCACTTTGTTACAATATTCTTCCTTGTTAGGGATGAAAGTTGAAAGATTTTACATTTGTAATAACATGATACATTAGAAGAAACAATCTTATCTTAAAACTATCTTAGGAGATGCAATTACTGTAATATTAAATATTATTGTATATGTTTTATTTCATTTATCTTTGTCATAGGATCTCAATGATTGAGTGCTTACAGCTAAAGAAGACTATGCTGGTAATGAAAACACCTAACTCAGTCAGTGAGTTTAAACTTGATCATATAAATTATTCTTCCAGTCACAGTTTATAAATTCCTGTCATAAAACTATCATATTTTGAATTTTAAATGAAATTTATTTTTATTTCTTCATATAGTAAAACATAGTATAATAAATCTATAATAAACTAAAAATTAAAAATTCAATAATTAATCAACTGGTAAAATTTAATTTACGTACCTATTTATGACCCATACATTCAAAGTTCATACAAAACTGCTTACATTTATAATGACATAGGTATCAATTGTCTACAACATTAGACAAATCAGGCTATGCACAATCATAATTTATAGCAATTTTAGTTATAAATGTTTTGTCTATAATGATTTTTCAGTGTAATCGTGAAAAGCTGTAAGTAGGTATTGATGAGCATTGAAGTTCTGAAATGCTTATGCTGCACGTACTGAAATATTTGGTTAATTTTGTTTAAAATTAGTAACAAAAACTGTAGTATTATTTGAAATGTAAAATGATTGTATTCTGAGCCACATTAAAAATATAAAAACAAATATCAGATAATTCTATAATAGAAATATAGAATTAGAATAGTGGTATTAGGTGGCCTGTCACTCACTCACTCATTCAGCATCAGACAGTTCCCACCTGCCCTGCAGTTTAAAATATTTTCCTTATTTAGCTCTAACTGGTGTTTGTTTCTGTGGATCAAATGCCTGATAATGGATGGTAAGTTCGCCATAAGAGCCGATGTTATTTACATTTGGCTGGGTATAATATTATATTGAATACCCTCTCTTTATGAAAGTTTCACTATCAATCTTCAGGACATTAAAATACATAAAACGGAAGAACTACATTTATTTCTGAAGAAGAAATACAATCCCTTAGACACAAAGGTGTCTACGATTGCATATCACTTTGTTTGAAATAACATACAGTGATGAAGGACAAGAAACAGCTATACATACATCACTTTTATTTAGTGAACAGTACTGTTTGGAGCATTGTAGGCACCATACTTCACACATCTATAAATCTCATCACACTCATGAGGAAAATATATATACTGCAAAAGTCAACAAACAACATGATACATTTATTGTGATCACAACCAGCATGATGACAATACCTCAAAGAGACACAATGTTTATAGGTATCATAAAAACAGTTTCTTTTGCTAAAAAAACATTATACAATTAGGTATGTTTACACTGTACAAGAAGATACCAGTATGAGCAAGGCCAGTGAAGATCAAGTCTTATGAGAAATATTTACACATCGAACACATGCCATTCAGCCAATTCACTTCCATGAACTCACCCCATGCTAGAACGGAGAACAGTGATGGTTGAGCTGTTTGTTGAATCCACCGAGCATCAGTGGACAGTGAACAATTTTCGAAGATACGAAACAAGTTATAATTAGTTATCGAAGAGTTAAGCTTTTATTTTACACTAGTTAACAAAGATTGAACATTAAAATAATGTTGGAAACATGCATACATACTGTTTCTTCAAAGTAATTAAAAACTAGGGCATAAAACCCTGTGACTGCACTGAAGTTGAGCGGCTAACAGTAGGCTTCATGAAAATACTGCAGTAGGTACGCCAGTTCAAGCATTTTGAGTTGAGTCAATGGAAATGCCTGAGATAGGTAAGTAAAACACATTCATCATCTTAATCGTGAAATACACACACTCCAAATATTAATATCTTAAAACATTTACAACTGATTCTCACAATAGTCTGAAACATTTTGGTGGAACTGACAGTTTTGATGAGGTTGTAAGGTGTTACACTATTTAAAATGCCTATCTGATTGTTATATAGCAAGTAAAAAAAAACTAATTGGACAACAGTATGCCTACAAAAAAAAAGTTAAATTATATTACACTGTACACAAATATCTTTAGAATTAACTAACACTATACCAAGAATATTTTTTACATCTTACTATGAATTCCATGAATCATTTGGAACTAATTTTACTCACATTTCTACTGAAGATGCAAACACTACATGTGCTTTGGAAACCTCACCAGGTCAACTGGACTAGTAAAATTTACTCTACCCATTTCTAAAATGTAACCACAAGTTGTTTACCCGTATTAAAAATCTGGAGCAGGTTAATCCCTGCGTGTTCGTAGGTAAAAACGAGCAAGGTAAAAAAAAAAAAAAAAATAACTGTGGCAGAACCACCTGGAGCAGTCAATTTTTTTGACGAGATCATAGGAACAAATTACCAAGTAAATGATAAATCAACCAAAAAAAAAATTAAACCTGCCATTAATTAAAGTTGTGTATATATACAGGATGAGTCTGAACTTGACCCACCAACTTCCTCTGCAGGTTCATCATGACAAAATAATTTGAAAACATCTATAACTTATGGTATAAAATACTTCCAAAGGTTAGTAATATATGTTTTTGAAGTTTGGTGTGAACCACAATTTTATTGTCAATAATAGAGAAAGTATTTAAAATTGAACACTGAACATATAGATTATTTTTAATTGAATGAAGTTCTTCAACCATCGCGAAATTTATCACTATTATAAATTATTTCATTGAAGTAATTGAAGGTAGTAACACGTCACAAAAGTATGTGGAAAATAAAGGTTTTAACTCCAATTATTTTGATGAAATAATTTTGCGACAGTGAAAAAATTCACGGTGATTGAAGAACTTGAATTAAACATTATCCAAACACTCAACGTACGGTCTCAAATAAACAGTAAAAATGTTGTTCAGCTCTAACTTTAAAGACCAATCCCGGCCTCAGGAAGCACTTTAGACCACAAGTCGTAGAGATATTTTCAACTTATTTTGTCGTGAATAACCAGCAGGCGAAGTTTGTGGGTCGAATTCGGACTCACCCCATGTATAAGTTATTAATTTATGACAATAAAAATAATTGTTATTTTGTATTCAAAACAAAAAACTAATTCACATTTCTAAACTTCCAACATTAAAAATTCGAATTCGTAAGGATTATACTCATTTGGGAAGTAAATGGTTAAACTACTACGTTTGAGTAAATCCATCTCCTGACAGAGTGAAACAACAACCAAATGGGCTAGATTTTTGTAAGTGTTTAACTGATAGTTTCATTGGGAGGTTTAAAAAATACTACATGTGAAGATCAAGAGAAGAACATTTTTTTTATTAACTCTTCAGAGATGGCATTAAAAATCAAAACTGATGAAAACATTTATGAAAGTAAAATTTAAGTTCAACATGTTATAGCACTTATCCTAAAAGGAGTTTTTTTTCTAAATTAACTACTATTGTAATAGATGCCTTATAAGATTCTATTACAGTAGAACTCTGTTATAATGTTCCTGCTTATAATGTTTTCCTGATCATAACATCATATATTTTAAGTCCTGACATTTTCTCCCATAAGAACAATGTATTTATTTCCTGCGTATAGTATTTCACAAATGGTAGGCATATTTTCTGCTTATAACGTTAATATTCAATAAATGAAAAAAAAAAAAATTTCAAACCTAACTATTCTATAACTCATCCCATCTGTGAAGTTTAACATGTAAAATAATTTACTTTACATTAGATGTACATTATTGTTTATAATCACTGCTATACCTTAGACTTAAGATTGTTCACATAGGATTGTATGCAAAGACAGTAAATGTGCCAGAACAATAGCGCTAAACGTTAGTGCTGGCTAATGCTGCGGATTCAATATATCGAAGGTACATAACATTCGCAGTTATGTATCTGTTGACACCCTTGTCTTGGAAAAACAAAAATCCTTTTGGTCCTTTGAAATTTGGTATGTTTTTACATGTGCATACGTAGGCTTTCAATATTTTAGTTTCCCAACTATTCCATGATTGCAATAAAAAAAAGTATCCTATTGCTGATAGAGTTGAATTTATTTCATTCATAGATAGGAGTCACAAAAACCACATGTTCACGTGGTGAAAGAATTGGACATAGGAATTTCCACTTTAAATGTCATTGTCATGAATGCGGCAATTTGACAAAAATATGGCAGTATGTCCGTAAAGACAAATAAAATAGAATCTGGAAGCACGACAAAGATAAAAAGTTGTTGGTTTGGTTAAGCAAATTCGACCATGGGGTGTACCCATCAGTAGTTTTAACACAAAATTTGTTTATACAGCTTGTTGTGTCAAAATTTGTTTACATAGCTTGATGAGTCAATTGGTAAAAAGTTCAAACACTGATATCTCCTGCTTATGTTTTTTCCTTTCGCCCCCATGAAAACGTTACAACCGAGTTCTACTGTATATATAGGCTACACAATAATACACAGACTTGTTACTATGTGCGCACAATGTTTAACACACAAAATCCCAATATTTTTTTTTAACCTTATGCCTCTGTGAAACTACAAAAACACAATTGCTACAATAGGAATATAATTATTTTACGATCCCTACAAAAATTTATGACATAATTAATACTGGTTTTCTTTAAAATACTGATATTTTTAAAAGTACATTAACATTTCACGGCATTCAAATGTCAGAAGAATATTACCACTTAACACTAAGTACTTCTACATGAGTCATTTGCACAGAAAAGTATCCATTTTTATGACGACCATAAAATACAAAATTATGGTTTATACACAGTGGAGGCCACTGTATCAAAACCTACACCTTATGGACAGGGCAAATAAAATTACACATACTTTCTTCTCAGACATAATTTAATACAAAAATTTCAAGTGAATTTGGGTGAACTCACACAACACTAGGTAACAGACCTAGCACCATTACTAATGATGATGAAGCAATCCAATTGAGTAGTAAATAAGATATGTATGCCAGATATATATACTATAATAGGCTCATTTAAAGTGATGAAAGTGACAGTAATGTAGTTGGGTAGGGAGGGAGACTCATTAAAATTACCTCACAGCAGGTTGAAGGTACAATGTGAAGTGCTATTACGAGGCAAACAAACAACAGCTGAGCACTACAGATATTCCTGGTAGGAACACAGGTACAGGAACTCACGACCATGCAGCGTCACAAATATTTGCAATCATTCCTCTAGCAAAAATTGGCATCCAAGAACTACCACCTGACCCAATCAAAAATGAACAAAACAAAATACTGAATACATATTCAACAACAAGCACTTATTAGTAAAATCAATTTTACTAACACATTTGTAAAAAATTAGAATACAAAAAAATCCCATTCGGCACATATTGGCTCAGGTAGAATTCAAAGTTACTATTTCTTTTGGAAAGTTTTGAAAACTTCAGGACAATTGTATGGTACTACAGAAAGCATAATAGCTAATACTTTCCCTGGTAAAACGCCGGGGTATATTGCAGGCGACCAACAAGCACACATCTTTTAACTTCACTACAAGTCCCATGTGACAAGTTAATGGTTAGTAAATGTTTGAAAACTGCAGGCGACACGGACAAAGGGCAGTCTCCCCCCCCCCCCCCCCCCCCCCCCTTCCCACTTGCGCTTGCCGCTGCTCGCCCGCCCACACTGAAAGATACTGCCGGCAGGAAGTTTCCATGTCTGAATGTAAACAAAAGAGTTTTTGTGCCAAGATTCCGACCCTTTTTTGTGCCTCTTTTCACTAGCAGACAGAGATGACCATTTAAACTAAAAGTTAGACCTAAAGAAAAATAATACAGGCTCAATATACTTTTATAACTTATCAAAGATATCGCCACCGGCATTTTTCAAAGATTTACCAACTTTTCACTCACTTTTCACACTGAGGCTTAAAAGGGAGTTAGAAAGACGTGTGGAACTCATGCAAAGACGTTTCGCTGGCATTTTATGGGTTTTACCTGGAGTCTATTGTATTTTGACCAGGAAAAGGTTTGCCTGTAAAACTTTCCGTGTTACTGGTATTTTTTATTAATGGCTCTTGTGCTGATTAAAAACAGTCTGAACCAAAAACTGAGAACCGGGCACGACATGCCTCTATGGGCCTTTAAGATATGACACAATCATTTTATGTTTGGAAATTAACAGTCCATTTAATACTACCGTACCAGATAATGTGAGAGAAAGTTTTTTTACTTCTAATTTATTATTTATGATTAAGAAACAATAATACCATATTTAATCGCATAAGCCGCACATTTCTTTTTAAATACTTGAAATGGAATTTTTTAAAATCAGCATAAAGTCCGCACCAGACAAAGCAACCTTTGCCACCCCTGAAAGGCACAGTAACGGGATGGAAATTTACCGACGCTGTCAACAATGCTTTGACCTTGAGTTGTTCATTTCTTCGGAGCGGTTTCTGAGAGGGTTTGTAACGTGGTGAAACCATCTGGACTCAGAAACTCGCACTCTACTGCGCAGCTGCCTGCGACGTCACGCGAGTTGCAAGGGGATGGGCTATACATAGCACAAGCCTGTACACGTCCCACGCGCAGACGCGCGGACAAAGCAGCTGCAACTCACACTATGTCATAGTGTAGTGGAGGTAGCGGAGAAGTGGTGTAATTACATGCTTTGTTTTTTTTTTTTAAATTCCTGCTCAGCCTTTTCCACGCTCTGCACTCCTTCCCCCGCTTCAGTCAAGAAGGGCAGGAGGGGACTCGCATGCACAGACGTCTGCCGGTAACTGTTTTTATACACACAGTGGGCAAGGGACAGGGAGGGAGGCTCGCCGGCACCGGCTAATGCAGACATTAGAAATCTTCCCCGTGCCGTTAGTGGCCATCTCAATGAAAGATTAAAAAAAATATCTTTTCACGCAAAGAGTTTATTTTGTGTAAGCTGGCTGCGGCTTCTGAACGTAAGAGTGCACACGCGAGTGAGAGAAGAAAAAAAAAACGAGTGGCGTCTTCCACAAATCGCCAGCATCCAACTATCTCGACACCTGTCAATTTCTCACGTCCGCTGGGAGGGTCGCCAGTCACCAGCGCTCTGCGAAGTAGTGTGCCGCCTATAATATTTTTCAACTGGGCCGAGGGAAGGGTGCCAATTTTATGAAGCAGCAATTATACTAATACAATCCGCGGAACCGTGAGCATACGTAAAATCAGGGTACTAGCAAACTAATTATGAGAACAGTTTTTTTACTTTACACAAAACATGGAAAATTTTGAGGACAATTTTTTTTTTCAGACTTCACAATGTCCGCACCCCATTTTTTTTGTCAAAAATATATCCAAATTACTGCGGAAATTATGCGAGTAAATACGGTACAATAATAGAGGTACAGTACAGTCTCGATTTACTGAGTAAATGTGGACCCGGCACCCTCAGATAAGTAGAATTTTGTATAGCTTGGATGTAATAATAAAATTGTCTTGGTTTTAAGTTGGCCCAGTGGTATAATTTTTTGAGGTGATTTTTTCCAGCTTTTTTTTTAGTGTAGATTCTTTCACTTCAATCCATGATTTACCCAAACCGTAAAGGGCATTTTTTAGGTTAATTTTCTTGAGGCTTTTGACAAAAGATAATTTTCTTGGTCTCAGGCACATGTTCCAAGAGTCTTCGCTGTTAATAGACCTTTACATTGGCTCTGATAATACTGAACCTGAGAAAATCAAAGCTTCGTTAATGGAGACTCTACTGTACTTATAATACTTCACTTGGAGGCTTACAGATGAATGAGATTTGGTTTATTAAATAACTAAAAATAAAATGCATTACAAAATCCCAATTTGTTGCACAAATAAGAAAACAAAAAAAATCTGGGTTTCCCTTAGTATATAAAATATAAACACTTTATACATGCTGATAAACAAAAAGTGCTTTTAATAAAAAAAAACAACTATGATACTGAAATCTCATAACAAGATCACAGATTGTTAGTGGCCAGTGTAAAAAAAAAATGATTGACACATTCATAGGCACATTAAAGAATCAATTCAATGAATAGCTCATTGCACTAACACACCAATATGCAAAATGTTATGTGCAGATAATAGTTTCAATATAACTGCTGCCTCTGATGATATGAATTTACTTAAATATTAAAGACATTATTAGTTTTAATTTATATTTTGAATTAAATCAATATAAATTTTCAAAACAAGGTTTTACCTCACAAATATACTTTAGAAGAGCTAAAAGAAAATTGATGTTAATATTTTTGGAGATGTGTATGAGGCATGGTAGAACTAACTTCACAAAAAATACAACAAATTTACTTAGTTAATGTAATGTATATCTTCCATTTTCATTAAAAAATGTAAGCAGTTATATAGCACTGCTCAAATCCCTTAAGAGACACTTAGCCAACTTTGTGCGTTTTCAAAATATAACTTCTACTACTGTACACACCTTTCTAAACAATTTTATCACTTACAAGTTAATACATATAAAATCAAATTATAATAGATAATCCACACTGAAGAAAATATACATGTGCTAGTTTTAATGAAAATAAATATAAAATACTATTAGGCTACTTACGTATTATTTTACATAGAATTTGTAGAGTAGTAGTATCTCATCTAAATAAACTTAGCTAAAATATTTATAAGTGGGTTGCATCACTCTTAGTATCGTGCCAAGTCTCGGTGAGCAAAAAAAAATTGTTTGTTGAACACTGAACAAATTTGGTTGTAACCTCTATACTACGATAACTCATAATTACTAGGGGCTGGAAAAATTAGCAGCTTGCTATAAATTATACGGTTTTGCTAATTTTCTAAATAAATGTGCTTTTTTTTCCTGCTATTAGTTTAAAATGCCCATCATTTGAAAAAATTCTTTATAAAATACCAAGTACTGTTACATATTTTTTAACAGTTTCAAAAATTGTTGTACAAAATAAATCTTCACACTTGGAAAGAAACAACCCAGTGTTGTGGACTTTGTGACCTGACTCACCTTATGTTCGTACTTCGCAGTTTGTCTGGGACACACGTGCATGTATGATTAAATTATTTTAATTTATGTTTGTCACGTAAGATTTATCATCACTCCAGTTAATACACAAAAACATGTCCATCATATTTGCCGCAGATTTTCTCATCTCGCAGACGAAAGGTGTAAGGTTGGCAAATGAGATGAAAACAACAGGCTG
Source organism: Bacillus rossius redtenbacheri (assembly GCF_032445375.1). Lineage (NCBI taxonomy): Eukaryota > Metazoa > Arthropoda > Insecta > Phasmatodea > Bacillidae > Bacillus > Bacillus rossius. Next base: position 24,921,323 of record NC_086338.1, on the reverse strand, counting down.
CACTCTCTTGCGTTTTGCTTAAACAGGAGTGTGAAGTGAACCAGCAGTACTGCAGATACTTGGCGTTCCCCCAAATGTTACATTGATCACGTGGTGATTTTCTAATAATTGTTCCCTACAATAGTTTTCACGACCATGATTTGTTTCCATTGCCATGTCGCTGTGATAGTCAAGTTACATGTATCAGAAATAACTTAAAAATATAAGTCCCACCCAATTAATCTAGTTGATTTGTGTATTATTCTATGAATTACACTTGCAACTCAATGTTTGCTAGCATAATGCAGTACCAAATTTTTGAAGTACAATAAAAATAATTTTTTTTTGTAGTTTTTATTTAAAAAGGCACAGAAAAAATGTTTTTTTTACAGAACTGAAAAAGGTTATTTGTAGGTATTTGTATGTATGAATATTTATTTTACAAACATTGTGAATTGTAAATTATAAGTTATAATATGTTGCATTAAAAATGCTAATTGCACAATAATAGATGCTAATTTATAAAATAATATTATGTTAATTTTAGAAAAAATAGATGCTAAATTTTTCAGCCCCTAATCTTTACATAGGAATCTCTTAGTTTTTCTCTCCATCTCTCTTGCTCAGCTATTATTCTTTATATTTGCTTGTAAATTATAACAATGGCTTTTGCACTGCGGTGGCCCGCTTTCTGTTTTAAGTCAGTGGAAATTTTTGTACTTACGAAAACACCATCAGAAAATTGTTCCTAAATACAGTACATATTTATTGTGACACATTAAAACTGACGGTGCATTACAAAGCTCTCGTAACTTCTGACATCTAACAATATCCTGTTCTTGTATCAGGGAGGTTTTACTGAGCCACAAGATATCAAATTTGCAGAGAGTCTAGCCAAATTCAAACTTTTAATTTGCAAGATGGTTTTGATCTTGGTTCCAACATTTTAAATGTCCTAGTTATAAAAACTTGTGTGTTATGTGGTGAGTGGTTGTTGTGTGGTGAGTTGCTTTTGTGTCATGTGTTAAGGTGCAGTGTGTATTTGCATATATAATTTAGACACACAATACACAACCACACACATGCATGCATGTGAAAATTTGAATCATGGGTTAGATAAATGTTAAGAGGCACATATTGACTCTGCACAATTAATTTAAATTGTCCAATTTGATAATAAATGTTAAATAATCCCTTCTTGTCCCACAGTGAAAATACTTTTAAGAGATAATCAGAAATTGCACTTTTACATGGGTTTGGCAGGTAAATCATTGAAATTGTGAAGTTAAATTGTAAAATTATTTGGCTGGACTCAAGAATAAAAATCTTACTCAATTTAAGATTTAGGTTTAGTCCAGTTTTATGAGCTTAATTCTTGAGACTTTTCAACCCACAAAATTAACACCGAAAATTAAGTGTTTTATGTATTAAGTAACACTACTCCAAATTATTATAAATTAAGTAACATTGATACTTATCTCATGATTATTTTACAGAGTTTACAATGTTAAAATAATATGTCTCTGCTGCACATTTACTTAAATAAACACAAACACATATTTAATGAGATTACTAAAAACCACTTTACAGCCTAATAACATAATTTTATAAAAAAGTAAAAATAAAATTAACTTTTCCTAGGTTTACACACTTTGTTCAATTACTTAGATGCACTCATCATTCACAGCGAAACACACCAATTCTAGATCCAGCACAGAAGACTGAATGGTTGAACAAGTTTTTGTATAGACTTCTTGAGCACAACACTAATATTCAAGAAAAATAATGTGTTGGTCCAGATGCTAATATTCACCGCTCACACCACATTTCTGTGAGATCCGTACCGGACACCAGCCATTACGACCTGGTGGCAGCCTGCGCGCTCAGCGGCAGCTGGCCAATGGCGGACGAGCTGAGTCTCGAGGTCCTGGGCTCGATGTCCAGGGACATGCGGTACAGCTCGTCGTCGTCCAGGAGCAGGTTGCAGTCGAGCAGGTAGTTGATCACCTTCTGGTTCAGGTCTATCTTGTACGGCGTCTGCTGGAAGTGCCTGATCTCGCGGATCACGTGCGCGATCTGTCGAGCAGACCACTGCGCTAGACTGCCACCACCAGATTCCTCACTCACACACCCGATACAATGCCTCTCTCTTTCATAAAAAAAACAATGTACACTCAACTACAATTTGCACTGCCTCACAGGGAGGTCATAAATGCATCGGGTGGAATCGTAGAGAGAATAGTTGCCATGCTGAATGTCCAGCCTTTGGCTGTGATAAATATTTTTACATAAAATTAGTGAAAATAAATTGTATTTAAGAAATATAATAAACAATATTATTTTTTCGAACTGTTTTTTGACACATGTAATTAAATATTTTGTATTGATCTTTCTACTAAAAAAAAAAAGTCTGTGAAGTTGGTTGAATTATCACCATTTTGTATGAATACAAAGGAGGAGTGAAATGAAATCTACAATTTAATTGATTGACGTCAGCCGGGGCTACGCCCCATGAGCCTAGTCAGTCTCCGTTTCCTCAACATTCCTCTCCCCTTCCCCGGCATTTGTACCGCCATGTACGTAGTCGTGTGTTTGAATTGCGCGCCACGAACTACCACAAGAGGGCGCTTAGAAGCAGTGCGGCGATCCCTAAAATTGCTATGTTAATATTAATTGTAAGCCTTTTTGTTGTTTTCATCCATCTTCGCCCCAGTGCTGTGTAGTTTACTTGTGTTTCTTTAATTTAAATAAGTTACCTTAAATAACTATAGACGTTGCCCGGGCGGACCCGAACAGGCACGGACTTGGACGAGGATAGGAATGCTTTTATATGAATTATCATTAAATAAGTAAATAGTAACAAACTTTCCATTGTCAGTAATTTTTATATATTTTTAATGTTTATCTGTAATTTACTCAACTTTCGCCGGGGCACGGAGTCGTAGAATACAGTAACGGTAATTGTGTTGGCGCGAAGGGCGCCATGTTGCCACCTGCGAGCGATGAGCTCAGCCCAGTCCATCTTCATCACTGACCGAGAGCAGACGCGCCAGCACCCCGGGGACCTCAACCTTTGTTCATCTCTGACCAAGTAATTTCTGTATCGTTAATTCTTTTTAAATCGCTTTCGTTCGTCATCCTCGGGGCAGCTCTCGGTCAGCGGACTGTTTAATTAATTAATTGTCTCAGTCGAGTTTCTTTCATCACCGTGTAATAAGTAAACTTTGCAGCATGGCCACGTGTGTGGACCATGCCCTCACCTAAACCGATTCGTGCCTCAGGCTTTTTAACCGTGTAACGTGTAACGGGCGTGTAGAGAGACGTGTTAGTGAAATTAAATCTGGAGAATAAATATAAAGTGAGTACTTATTTAATCACGTGGTGAGTGAGTCTAGGAGTGTGGCGTGCCCGACGCCTAGAGCGGGCCAGGTCTGGGTAGCTAGGATAGAAAGGGCTGGTAACTCGTCCCCACTTGGGCTACGTCACGCCCTGAGTGAGAGACTCCGCCGGGTCCACGTGCCCTTCCACGTGGTGGCGCCCATAGTTAACATCTCGAAATCACCGGCAATGCGCGATCAGCCCACAAATGGCGCCCAAGAGCGTGGGGCGAGTTACATCTTCCGCGAAAACCAGACCTGTACGAGCGTGTGAGATAGGCGGTTGTTACGCGGAGCGCGCGGAACTAAAGTTCGCGCTGGAACTATTGTTCGCGCGGAGCGCATAGCGGGACTCTGGCGCGCCGGCCACGTGACCAGCCGGGCGCGCGCTTCCAGGAATTCGCTGCGAGCAGCCAGGTGGCCGCATTCCTCGCGACAACAGCAGCCGGGCCAGGTCAGTGTGTGTGTGTACCGCCATCCGCGTCGCGTCGCGTAGCGAAGGGAAGAGGGGCAATCGACCGGCTTCACCACCACACGACCATGTCGGACAACCACGGACTTGACAAAAATCCGGGCGCGATTAAGGCAAGTGAGTTGTTTCAAAAGAATAGCTTATATTGTGTTATGTGCGCGCGACCGCGCCAGGTGAGCGGGACGGCGATTTCTTCGTGGACGGACACGTGCGTGTGCGTAGGACAGTATGAAGCGCAGCCGAACCACGAGCAGGCAGAACGGGCGGATCAGTTTGAGGCGGGACACGGGAAGTGCACGGATGCGGAGTGTGAGGGCAAGACGCGGGAGGGAGGCTGGTGCCGGAACTGTCGCGCGTTCAAGCACACGGCGTGTTTCGCGAAGTCCGAAATAATCTCCTTTCAAGACGGGTGGTACACGTGCCAGTGGTGCCACCACGTGAGAATAGCGGGCCCGTCAGGCCGCAGCCCGGTGAGAGACGCCGCCGACACACCACGGAGCAGGGTACCTCTCATAGGACACGTGGAGCTACCGGAATTTGCGGGCAGAACCAGCGACGATCCGCGGAGATTTGTACACGCGTGTCGGGAACGCCTGAATCGCTACGGAGTGCCGGAGTGTGAGTGGGCGAACAGGGTGAGCACCGCGCTCAAAGGCGACGCCAAGACGTGGTGGCAGATCGTCCAGGAGTATGACATGCCGTGGACCGAGTTCGCGAGATTGTTCGAGGCCAGATTCGCGGACGTGAAGACAGAGATGAGAGTGCGGACGGAGCTGTATTGTCTCGAGCAAGGCGCGACGGAGGCGGCGGAGGCGTTTATCATGAAAAAAATACGTCTGTACAAGCGGCTGTTTCCCGGAGAAGAACCTACCGGAGTGCTGGAGCGGGTAGTTGAGCTGATGCGCCCGGAATTTCGCCCGTATTTACGCCCGATGACGCGGCGTCCGGCAGAGGAGTTCGTCCAACAGGCGCGCGTCTTAGAGCAGGACCTACGAGCTGTCAGACCGACCAGGATCCACGCCACCCTGAGCACCAAGCAGGAAGACACGACGCCCGCCGACACCAAGGCGCTGGTGCCCTACACGGCGCCCACCCGAGACCAAGCTAGGCGCGACGAACCCGGACCGAGCGGCCACGCGCAGCTGACATGGCGGAGACGGACTACCGGCGGCAGCCCACCACCTCAGTGCCACACGTGTCCACCAGGCACGTTCCATTGGCACGAGAACTGCCCGGTGAGGAACAAGTTCCGGCCTGACTTCGCGGCGCAGCAGCCGTCGGGAAACGGACGGCAGGGGGCGGCGCGCTAAGACAGCCCACCTCCCCCGCCTCACCTAACAACAACAGACCTACGGCGGCGGGGCCTCTCCTGGGTCACGTGGGAGCGGCGGAGGCCGACCTGTTGCGCATTCCGGTGGTTGTCAACGGGCGCGCAGTCCACGCGCTTGTTGACACCGCCGCCAGCCACAACTGTGTGGCGGCACGCGTGATTGGCCGTGACAACTTCGAGTACCACCCGGGCCAACTCCAGCTGGCTACCACGGGGGACGCCTGCTACACCCAGGGCGTCGCGACGCTGGAGGTGGACGTGCGGGACCAACGGTCCGTCACGACGGCGCTGGTGGTGGAGCAGTTACGTGATGACGTCATTCTGGGGCTACCCTGGCTCTACGAGCAGCACGCAGCCATCGACATCCGGGCCGGCTGCGTCCACGTCGGCACCCAGGGGCGGCGGACCATCCACGGGCTGGGTAAGCCTACTCCACCAGCAGTAAACCAGGTCAGTCTCGACGAGTTCCAGCACGGAGTTCCCCCCGAGTTTCGTGCTACCATCCAGCAGGTCCTCGATCATCAGTGTAATGTGTTTGCGTCCGCGGACCCGCTGAAACGTACCACCATAGCTGAGCATGCCATCCCGACCCATCCTCACGAGCCAATGTTTATCCCACCCGGTAGCTACGGCCACGTTGGTAAACAGACCATCCTAGACCAGGTTCAGGACATGTTGCATGACGGGATAATTGAGCCTAGCGAAAGTCCGTATAATTTCCAGGTCGTGTTGGCAGAAAAAAAAGACGGGAAACTACGCTTCTGTGTCAATTTCAAACCTATCAATAGAGTGACAATTAATGCCCCACCCCCCCTGCTGAACATAGCCGACACACTTTCAGGCCTGGGTAACGCCAAGATATTTTCTTCCCTCGACCTAAAATCTGGGTATTGGCAGGTGCCGATACGTCCGGCGGACCGACCCAAGACGGCGTTCACAGCCCCAGACGGGCGGAGATTTCAGTTTTGCGCGATGCCATTCGGCCTACAGGACGCCCCCGCTACCTTCCAAGGGATGATGACACGGGTCTTAGACAACTACTCGGGCAAGTTTGCGGCCGCGTATCTGGACGACATAATTGTTTGGTCTCAGACGTGGGAAGAACATGCGCATCATTTAGCATTAGTCTTGGAACGCCTGGCGAGCCATGGTCTGACATGCAATCGCGAAAAATGCCACCTGGGGACCACAGAACTAGATTTCCTGGGCTTAGTGGTTAACGCGGACGGAAACCGACCCACGGAAAAACAGCTGAGTGTAATTATCAACAAGGAGCCCCCACGCACGCGCAAGCAACTGCAAAAGTTCTTGGGGCTAGCTAACTGGCTGCGAGCCTTCGTCCCAGAGTTCTCGGTAGTAGCGGCGCCGATGACAGAACAGCTGTCACCCAAACGTCCGTTCAGGTGGACCGTGGAAGCCCAGAACGCTTTTGACAAGCTAAAACGCAGATTTCAACAGTGCCACTTACTCGCGCGGCTGGACCCAGGCAGACCCCTGATCGTACAAACAGACGCGAGCGAGAAGGGCATCGGGGCCATCCTGTTACAACTCGGCGACGACGGCGAGCCTCGGGTGATTGAATATGCAAGCGCCAAGTTCGGCGACGTCGAGCAGCGGTATAGCGTGAACGAGCGTGAGTGTCTAGGCGTAGTTTGGGCCCTCAGACGCTACCGCCCACACCTGGAGGGGCAGAAATTCGTACTGAGAACTGACAGCCAATGTCTCAAATGGCTGGCCACGATGCAGGGGCGACGTTCGAAGCTGACGCGTTGGGCCATGCTTCTACAGGCCTTAGATTTCGAAGTCGAGCATGTACCGGGAAAACAGAACGAACTAGCGGACGAGCTGTCGCGAGATCCGGACGTCACCGTCACAGCCTGTGACGATGCGGAGTGGGAGGAGCTTTTGCCACCACCCAGCGGGCGCATACCCAGGTCCCCGTGCACCCCGACAACCCAAGCCGCATTGTGTGCCCTAAACCTTAACGTCACACCGACATTACCGCCTGGCGCGGAGCTTGATGACTTAGACGCCTACGTGCGAGCGGCCCAACTCACGGACACAGACACACAGGAGATCGTGCGCCGTTGCGGGAGCGGAGAATGTGAAGGCTACCGTGTATTGGACGGGACACTGCAGGCGCGACCTAAGGGGACAGCTGGCCAATGGCGGACGTTCGCGCCAGCCGCCACCCGCCGGGAGGTGTTTGACATGTATCACGTGAACAGGCTAGCCGGACACCCCGGCGCAGACCAGACGCGACGCGATCTGCGGGAACAGTTCTACTGGCCAGGGGTAAACAAGTTTGTACGGGACTGCGTGAGGAGATGTAAACATTGCCAGAGGCACAAGGCGCGCCGCACCGACGGGACAGCCCAGCAGGTACCCAGGCAGCCCACCGAGCCATTCCATACAGTCGCCATAGACCTAATGGGACCATACCCCCGCACGCCCCGAGGGAAAAGATTTTTGTTGGTGGTGACAGACTGCTACACGCGTTGGGTGGAGGCCTACCCCCTGGCGAACATCCGCGCCGGCACCATTGCACGCAGCCTGGAAACGGAGTTTTTCCCTAGGGTCCTGTTGTCGGACAATGCCACCCAATTTGTCGGGCGCCGGTGGGCGCAGCTGGGGAGAAAATGGCGGGTAATCCTACACACCACCCCCGTGTACCACCCCCGCGCGAACCCCACGGAACGACGCAACCAAGAGGTGAAGGTTCAACTGCGGTTGAGGCTCGCGGATGACCACGCCCAATGGGACACGCACATCCCGGACGTTCTGTACTGCATCCGGCGACGGGTGAACGCGGCAACCGGCGAAACACCAGCCACCATGGTCCAGGGGCGGAACCTCACCCTCCCCGGGGAATATCACGTGCGGCAACAACAAACGGACCCGGACGTAGAGAGCCCCGAAGGACGCCTGAGGCGATTGGCCGAGACGCACGATAGGGCGCGACGTAACCAGGCAGCTTACCAAGCACAACGCACACCCGAGACGACCCGCCCGCCCCCTGAACTGAAACCAGGCCAGCTGGTTTACGCGAGGCTCCACCCCCTCTCCTCCGGCCGACGCAACTTCTGCGCCGGCCTGGCGCCAAAGTGGTTTGCCCCGGTGGCGGTGGTCAAGGCGGGGCCCACGGCGGTCGTGATAAAGTTACCCTCAGGCCGGGCCGCGAAATATCACCGGGACGATGTGCGCTTGGCACAGGAAGAGACGGAGGCGACGGACGAGGCGGAGACGGGGCAGGAAGAGACGGAGGCGGCGGACGGGGCGGAAGAGACGGAAACGAGACGTGACGGAGCAGGGACGCGGCAGGAATTGACGGAGGCGGCGGACGAGGCGGAGACGGGGCAGGAAGAGACGGAGGCGGCGGGCGGGGCGGAAGAGACGGGAACGAGACGTGACGGAGCAGGGACGCGGCAGAGAGAGACGGAGGCGGCGGACGAGACAGACGGGAGGGCGGCCGCACAGCTGGTCACGTCCACCCCAACAGACGGGGGCGGGTTCAGAGGCTTCCCGGACCTGGGGGCGGGACAGGCGACGCCCCTCGCAGTCACAGATGTCCGGCCGAGGCGGCTGTTCGAAGACTCGGGGAGTGACGTCTCGCCTTTCAGGGGATTTCTCAGGGACACGCCCGGAGTGACGGAGGGCCAGTCGACATCCCAACCACTGATAAGGTGGCCGGAGGAAGTAGAGAGTAGGCCGGGTTCGCCGGACGAGCCATTATGGCCGCTGCATTACTCGTTGGCAGACTCCACGTTCAGGGTGACAGTAACCGAACCGCAGGAAGACGAAACACCGCGGGAAGAGAGGGGAGACCGGGCGTCACAAGACCCAGTTCCGGCTCCGCGATACACGCTACGACCCCGAGGGATCGCGAGGAAGCACAGCTGTTGTTGATAAGGGGGCGACCACGCCCACAGGCGACCCAGCGGAAACGTCGACATGACCGGCTATTCGAGGGGGGGGCAATTGACGTCAGCCGGGGCTACGCCCCATGAGCCTAGTCAGTCTCCGTTTCCTCAACATTCCTCTCCCCTTCCCCGGCATTTGTACCGCCATGTACGTAGTCGTGTGTTTGAATTGCGCGCCACGAACTACCACAAGAGGGCGCTTAGAAGCAGTGCGGCGATCCCTAAAATTGCTATGTTAATATTAATTGTAAGCCTTTTTGTTGTTTTCATCCATCTTCGCCCCAGTGCTGTGTAGTTTACTTGTGTTTCTTTAATTTAAATAAGTTACCTTAAATAACTATAGACGTTGCCCGGGCGGACCCGAACAGGCACGGACTTGGACGAGGATAGGAATGCTTTTATATGAATTATCATTAAATAAGTAAATAGTAACAAACTTTCCATTGTCAGTAATTTTTATATATTTTTAATGTTTATCTGTAATTTACTCAACTTTCGCCGGGGCACGGAGTCGTAGAATACAGTAACGGTAATTGTGTTGGCGCGAAGGGCGCCATGTTGCCACCTGCGAGCGATGAGCTCAGCCCAGTCCATCTTCATCACTGACCGAGAGCAGACGCGCCAGCACCCCGGGGACCTCAACCTTTGTTCATCTCTGACCAAGTAATTTCTGTATCGTTAATTCTTTTTAAATCGCTTTCGTTCGTCATCCTCGGGGCAGCTCTCGGTCAGCGGACTGTTTAATTAATTAATTGTCTCAGTCGAGTTTCTTTCATCACCGTGTAATAAGTAAACTTTGCAGCATGGCCACGTGTGTGGACCATGCCCTCACCTAAACCGATTCGTGCCTCAGGCTTTTTAACCGTGTAACGTGTAACGGGCGTGTAGAGAGACGTGTTAGTGAAATTAAATCTGGAGAATAAATATAAAGTGAGTACTTATTTAATCACGTGGTGAGTGAGTCTAGGAGTGTGGCGTGCCCGACGCCTAGAGCGGGCCAGGTCTGGGTAGCTAGGATAGAAAGGGCTGGTAACTCGTCCCCACTTGGGCTACGTCACGCCCTGAGTGAGAGACTCCGCCGGGTCCACGTGCCCTTCCACGTGGTGGCGCCCATAGTTAACATCTCGAAATCACCGGCAATGCGCGATCAGCCCACATGATAAATTTACTTTTATTTGCACTCATTAATTCAAATATGTTTATTACTTTAGCGAACAGATTATTTTAACTATAACTTTTATACATGTTTGCAATTTAACTTCTTCCAATCTGTGTTATTCTGTTAAGGATAGGACGATGATAGGAAAAGTAGGAAATGAATGGGAGTGTTTCAAGTTTAATGTGCCTTGAAAAAGTCAAATCGATGGTTGTTCCAATCGAGTGGAAGAGAGAGAGATGCGGCGCAAGCGTACAATGAGTGTAAGTGGACACAGTATAATCAGACAATGTGCGTAACGGGACACTTTTTCGTGCGTGCAGCCAGCATTCATTAATTTATTAGAAGGCACGTAAAAAAAAAAAACTTTCAACAGGACAACTTAAGTGAAACTTGTATTGAACTTCAAGAAAAAGGTTGTTCCTTTGAATAAAATTTTTGTTAGAGTTGTCATCAAACAATATTCATTGTGATGCAATGCAATATTGTGAAAGCAGAGAAAGACTGCTATTAATTAAATTACACACATAAATAGAATACAGGTTGATCAGTAGCGGATCCAGAGGGGGGCTAAGGGGCTCAAGCCCCCCCCAAAAGCATCTGGGTCCACTATTGTTTTAGTGTTTGCCATGATAAAGCCTAGCCTCAGCTGGGTCAAGCCCCTTCCAAACCAAAATCCTGGATCCCCCACTGAGGTTGATGTAGGTAGGTTTTTAAATTTTTTATGGAACTTTCTGAAAATTTCAGGAAAATTCTGGTAACTTTACAATTAACACCATCTTTTATGATATCAAATTTTCTAAAGGGATTGATCTAACATTTTTGCAAATTCCATGCAACCAAAAAGTTTAAATTGTTTTCTAATCTATGCATTCAACATTTTTGTAGAATTTATAAAAGATTATCAATAAGAGTAACTGGCCATCAACTGGATGTTCACTGGATGCAGAAGAAGGTAGGTCTTGTACTGAGTCTCAAATGAAAACTCCCATGAAAACAACATAATATTTATTCCCACGAGCCATGCATTAAACAATTAATTCGCTCCTTGCACTAAGAGTGACTGTATTAAAAAAAATTTCAAACTAATATTTTGGTATAATATTATGAGTTATAAAACAGTTCGAACAAGCTTGGAATTGTGTTTTCTATAGAAGTTACGCACTTTTTACCCTGCAACATAATTTTGGTCACTTTTTTCAGTAATGGTTGTTTGAATCAAAAATGTTTCCAAGCAGAAGTTTTTGATAATATTAAAAAAGTATTATCATAGTCTTCAATAGATTCAATACTGTAGCAGGGTGTCTACCGGTTACGAAAATCCCGAAAGTCACGAAAAAGTCACGTTTTCGTGAAGGTGGTCACGAAAGCCACGAAAAGTCACGTATTGAAGCAGTGGACACAAAAATCGGGGAGAGAAAAAAATATTTCATGCAGTCATAAATGTCAGTACTTAATACATGCTAGAGATTTTTTTCCGGTTTAGGAAGCTTTAATAATACTGTACTCTTTATTTCTAAACACGCAGAAATAATTGAAAACGACGTCAAAATGTGTTTACAAACGAGAATGGAAAGCAAAAAGCCGTATTGTGAAATGTTAACTATGTCGAACCTCTATCTATCGAACTCGCATGTATCGATTGTCCGTGTTTATCGTATACTTGCTATGGTCCCGGCGAAATTGCTATACAACTAAGGATAAAAGAGTCCGCTTGTACCAATGTTCAAATTATCGTTTTTCCCGTATTGATCGTACAAACAATATGTTCCCGTCACTATAAATATAGTCAATGATAATGATAAACATCGTGCCTTTTGCAGTGTATGTTGCACCGATTTTGACATTGCACATGCTGGGGTTAACAGTGTTAAGGTTCACGAGAATGGAAAACGTCACTCAAATTTAATGCGTCAACTTTTAAGTTATAAACAGACTGTAATCAATTTTTCTCGTACCAACGAAGGAGAAAAAGCTGTTTGTATAAGTGTCGCATCTGTGGAGACTGAAACAAACCTTGAGGACCAAAGATGTAGGTCTAATGTTCCAGAAACACGTCCTGCATTAGATTCTGCTACAGTCTCAAACACTGAAAAGGAAACTGTGCGTGAAGTACCGGTAACTGTTGAACCATCACAGTAAAACAGGATGGAATATTCATGGATATCTTCGTTCTCTTTTTTACCTCTTCAAAGATTTTCCATCGAGAAGAGCTGAGTACATGCAGATAACAGGGTCCCCAGTATTTGCATTGAAATTCTGTCAGGTAAGGTGGGTGGAGAACTCAAAAGTACTGAAACGAGCCATAGAAATGTTGCCACACCTGAAAAAGTATGTGAAATCCGTTGAAAAGAAACCACCAAATTCTGAGAACTTCAACAAAGTAAAGGAAGCTTTAGCTGATGAGTTGAGTTTTTGCTGTCGGTAGCATTGCAGATTGAGCCATTTTTGATTGAATTTCAGTCAAATGCACCGTTGCTACCATTTTTGCACCAGGAGCTTTTCAGCCTTTTGCAAGGTATTGCATCCAGATTTGTAAAGAAATCTGTTGTTGAAGGTATAAAATCTGGTTCTCAGTTTGCAAGTTTAGATGTTATTGAAGTCTCTTCTCTTAAGACACTTCAAAATATTGATGTTGGGTTTGGTGCTAAAGCAGCTTGTAGTAAAGGAATAAAAGAAATGACAGTAATGAAATTTCGGACTGATT